>NW_026125675.1:0-600000 GCF_943737965.1 Phodopus roborovskii | reverse complement strand
GATTTCTAAGGAAAAAAGCAAGAGCCAGTGGTGGGTTATACAGTGTGTCTGGCTCCACATAGAACGTTTTAAAAATATACAATCTCATTTGTCCTTATGACAAACACCATTGTTAGACCCATTTGAGAGATTGGAAGGGGGCATATGAACTACTTAATGTCAAATGGGTAATAAGTACCTTCTCTGGAATTTGAATGTAAATCCTTGACCTCAATGAAGTTCAAAGCTTTCCCACAGACTATGTCTATTAATATTTCCCCTAAGCAGAGTCTTCATGAATTCATCAAAATCAAGGAACACAGTGAGATGACAATTATAGCTTCCACTGTGTAAATGTCCCATTCTGTGCCAAAATCATTTGTAAGCAGGGCCTCACGATCCTTCCTCAGGTCTTCCTTTGGGGCCTGAGTGGTGTCACCAGTGGATAGCCTCCAAAATACTTATCTTACATCTTCATCTTAGAAAAGGTCTCTCTGATTGTCTGTCAAGCTAATTTCTCCCTTTCTGTAGATCCTTGGGCATAAGAGGAAGGGGTAGAGTAGAGCTGGGACAAGAGATAGATGGCAACAGAAAACAGCATCAAGATGGAACCTGGAAAAGCAGTTTTGTTTTGATTTCAGGATCTACTTATATGAACCCTCACACCCATGGCTCTGTTTATTGGTATAGAGACTGCCTCTCCTAGTAAACTGTGACTTCCGAATGAAAGGAATCTCCCTTCTCTTTCTTGAGACTGCAGCATCAAGCACAGACACAGCATATCAGTACTCCATATACATGCTTGACCAAGAACATGGCCAACTGACTAGATTGTGCCATTCCTTTTGCAGCTGCCTCAGCTCACTGACGCAGTAGAAGTGGTTTGGGAAGGAAGAGTGAGGGAATAGTCGAGATCACCATCAGAAAAGGTGATGTGGACACAGTCTGAGGAAGACTTTTTCTCAGGTCATATTCATCTGCCAAAGGCAGAGAGGACAAAGCTAAATACAATATCTTCTGCAATCAGACAAATGAGCCATGTTCTTATGGGTTCTTATGTGTTGGTTTCACCTCTGGCCAACATATTCAGAAGCATTGATGTAAGTGATCAGGTCCATTCCGGGGGTACACAGATGGCTGAGAACTGGGGCCATGTTTAACAGGACCAAAGTCATATGGGGGAAGAATTCCAGGAAGTATGTGGCGGAGGTATAACTCAATCTTTCCCAAGGTGGGGTCCCAGCAATGTTTGGTGATAGAAAGAAACCATAATACGCTACATAGGTCTGGTATTGTGGTAGATGAGTGAGAATACAGCAAGAAGTTTCATTTGAACCCTCTTGGCAACTCAGCCATCATACTCATTTTAGTCATGATATGTCTTTGTTTCTCTCTGTCCTCTGGAAACACTTGACAAAGTTAGACTTAACAATACACAAGGAAAATTAAGGCACACTTGATGTGAATCTGTAATTAAATGCACAATTACCTGGCATTAACCTGAATGGTATAGGAATCCAAATGAGGAACCTCAGTGAAAGATGAGCAATGTGGGGGTGACTGGAGCTCTGGCATTTGCGAATGTATGACTTGTCAACACAGATTTTGTAGAGGAGGTGTCACTGACCTGAAAGGATGGGCCAACTAAAGAATAAAATCCAGAGTCAGACAGACAAAAATGATGAGAGATCAGAGAGAAGGAGCAAACCACAGCCACACCTTACCTCCTTAGCTTCTCAGGAGCCAAGAGAGCAAGTTCCTGTTTCTTCCTCCTTATACCTTCTCTCCAAGCCACCATCTCACTTCCCATCTGTCTGTACTGACCTCCAAACCTCTATGGTTAGTTAGTGGCAAGTTCCATTCTCTGATCTTCAAACAAGCTTTATCTGTATAAACAAAACATCGCCACAATAATGTAGTGTAAATTTGATTTCTGTCACTAGCTAAGTCTTGTGCATTCCTTATGCTCCTGTGGTTCATTGCCTGCCTTCAAAAAAGAATGAAGTGAGAAATTTCAATCTGACCTTCATGAAAGCAAAAATTCAATATTTCCCTTTCCAAGATTTCAAGGCCCTGTCTGATAGATAAGGCAAGTTCATTAACCTTGGCTTGCAATGACTGGAGAGTTTGTCCCAGGTTTCTTACTGCGTATCCTTGAAGTGGCCTCTGACTCTTGATGACCAGCTCCTAGGTATTCTTTTCACCTCTTCTACAAGCATTCATGAAGACCATGCAAGGGAAGTCCAACTCCTCCAAGTCAAGTGTTCCTCTAGAAAGCTCTGTAATTCCTTGTGTTCAAGGAACCATTCATTCTGCATATGAAATGTTGTTCCTCCTGAACTTTGTCAATTGACTAAAAAGGCATTCTGACCAAGTTCACAACCATCCCTCGTTTGAATAAGCCAGATGCACAGCATTAGAGTCCTGTGAAAAAGTACGCACATTTGGTTAGATAGAATCTACTGTATTTACTACAAGTTATACTTTTATAGTAAGCCCCCATGAGATTGGTAGATTAAAAAAAAATTAGAAAGTATGAGATCAAGACTAGGGCTGGCTATAGTGGTACAGTCCTGTAATCCCAGCATTTGGAAGGCTGAAGTAGAAAGATTACCATTAGTTTGGTGCCAAGTACTAGGAAAACTGAGTCTGCCTAGCAAGATCCAATATGAAAATAAATAACAGCAGCAACAAATAACAGTGAGAGATTCGGGAGAGAGGTAGAGGGAGAGAAAATGAAAACAGACGAGTAATTGAATTCTAGCAAAGAAACCTTGAAGGGGTCTTAACAGCAGAACTCTTGTCTTAGTTAGAGGTGCTCATTCCCCAGTGAAACCCAGGTTAGCATTGGGTATCTCTGAAAAATTCCTGTCTTTTTTCCTCTGAAGCTTTGCTTATTTGATAAGAAATGACCTGGGTAACTTGGGATATGATTCTACAAACTCTATTCAAAATAACTAGCAGCCATCCCTTCCTGGGTCTCTTGTGGCAAAAATTCAAATAAATATTCCCTGCAGTGGAACCCTTTTGAACATACTGAGGCCTACATTGGTGGCCAGGCTATTCCATCTGGCCATGAACACAGGCCTTGAATCATGAGTGCAGCTGGGGTGTACTGGCATCTAGGATTCTTTTCCTTAATTTCCAGAGGAAATTCCCTCTCCTCTTCCTCTTCCTTCACAGTATCTGGTAATGGTTACTACTGTCGATTTGGCAGGAATTTGAATCTTCATAGAAACAAGTCTCTGAGCATGCCCGAGAATGGCACTCTACAGCAGATTAATTGAAGTGGAAAGACCAGTTTGATTTCACAGGCAGAAGTTCTGGGCTGAATTTTCAAATCATCAACAAAGTGACCTGAACACTAACGTGTCTTTTCTTTACTCCTGACTGCATGCTTGCTCATGTTTCTGCCACCATGATAGGTAAAGTAAATTTTTTCATTCTTATGTTGTTATGCTCAGCACTTTATCACAACAATAAAAAGGAACTGATACAGTCATCATTATTGTTGTCATTGCCATCATCATGATCATGAATTTGGTTTTTCATTTCTTAAACAGGTTGACAAGTACTGATTTTAACTCATACCTAGGACCAAACGGGGCACTTAATGTACCAGACTTCAATCTGTACCTCAGATTTTAGTTACATCTCTGTCTTTTAAGCATGGGTTAGATGACTTAAAGAAATCCCCAGTCTTTCTCAAGCGTACCTCTGGCCTACAAAATGTGAAACCGGGGTTTTAAAACCTTAACTCCCATTGTTAGTGAGAGGATGTGTAAACTGACATCACAGTGTGTTCCTGTTGCTTTTCAGTGTTCTCTCTATATATCTATGTATTTCTGGAATAATCAGTGTCTGTTAGAAAGTCAGGTCCCTAGGCAGCATGCTGCTTTCATGTTTTCAAGAGGGAGCTCTTGACAGAAGCACCAGTATGTGGGACAGAGAAATCTGTGAAAAATGTAATTTTCTACTCTTTCTTCTCACACAAAAGGAAAAAAAAAATGATTTACTGCATTTGCTCTCCAGAATTTGATGTCAGCCAGCTGGAACCACAACCACATTAGAGAGTGACAAATCTGAAGTTTGTTGTCATACTTGATGAACAATTTATGAGACTGAAATACACACCACGCTTTCACCTTCCAGGCTGGGGATCTGTAGCAGGACAAAGGCCATATGCCACCCAGCAGCTTTCTGACTCTGACCACACAAATTTATGGTGTACGCAATGCTGCTGAAATGCCGGTGTGAGAAGGATGTCGTGCTGGAACAGTCTTCTAACCAAAGGTGGAACTTTTCAGAGGAATAGGCACACAAACCTTGGAGTTAGTTATTCAGATCTGAGTCCCTTTTCCAGGAAGGACCTACAGATCTTCAAACATTTTCCTTCCCTTGTCTGTGCAGAAGTTTTTCAAATAATCTTGAAATTGGTTTGTAGCCATGATCTTTTCTCTATTTACTAGAGAATCCTCTGAATGTTCAAAACAGAGTCCTATTTTCATTTCTTTTCTGTCACACTGTGTAAACTGATCTTAGGACAGCCACTGTTATGTCCTTGTTATTGTACCCTTTCACCTACTCAAGGATGGCACTGCTCTGCACAATGTTCTTTCCCTACTGAATCTACTTAATCTTCAAAATACCAGAGCTGTGCTCCCCATTCTCCTCAAGCTACCATTTTCCTTAACTCAGACAGAGCCAATACTCACATTGAGTTCTATCAATTTTTATCTGCTGTATTTCACACACAATGGATGACTTACATCTGCAGGTTTTCATCCGCCATGGACTCTTAAATATATGGGTCTTTAAATGTCTCCAAAAGCCATGTAATAGCAAATTGGTTAGGTAATAAGGCATGCTGAGAGGAAGTTCGATTACTGGAGCTGGGTCCTTGGAGGGAATATTCAGTACTAGCCCCTTTGTGTCTCTCTCTGTTTCCTTGCTGCCATGAGTTAAACATCTTTGCTTCCTCCAAGAACAGGCCCAAAGTGCCAGAGCCAAGAAACTATGGACTGAAACCTCTGAAACCACGAGCCAATACAAAATTACCTTTGTCTCCTTAAGATTGATGATCCCATTATTTTATCACAGCAATGGAAAAAAAATGCTCTCTATCTCATACAAACAGACTCACCAAAAATCTTTCTTATCAAATCATGTAAGCTCTTCTTTCTGTTGATGCTTATGATTATTTCAGTGCTCATCATTTTTTTTACCTTTCAACAGCATGTTCCTTTAATCTTCGAATAGTTTTTTTCTTTGAGCAAGACTTAGAATTATAGGTATCTGGTTTTCATCCCATGTGGAGCAGTTTCTGCCTACGCTCCTTGGTGAGATCTCCATGTTTTTGCTCTTTAACTGTTGAATTACATTCATCTTGTGGATCTCATCCATCATTTAGGTAATAGAAGTTTCTGAATTTGCCTGTCCATTGACTCATCCATTGAATAATGAACTAACATGTCAAAACCACTTATCTGCCATCTCCACAAGGGTATATAACAGGTATCTCAGATTTGAAAGTATACTTGATTATCCAGATACTATTTTTAACCAAGTCTCTTTCTTCAATTTATTCCCATAACAATAAGGTACCCACATGCAAAAACTGGTTGTAGTGTTACTCAAATCAGAGTATCAGACTTGACTCTTCTACCTACTCCTTAAGCTAGTATTAACAGGCACAATCATCCAAACTAGCTTCACCATTTAGCACTCATTCATTTCCCACCACTTTTACTACCACCACTGTAGCTCAAGCATCTTCCACCTGAATCGATAAACAAAAAGTAGCTTAAATGTGCCTGATCTCACCAATAGCTCTATTACTCTACGTTGGTGCTCACATTGCTGTCTCAATTGGTCACATTGCTGTCCTCATTTTGTTTGACATTTCAGGAGTAGAGGGGAGGAGAAATAAACTTGTGTGGTGACCACCCTATCTCTCAATATACATTGTTTTTTCTACCACATCCTTTACTTCTGCACTTAAACTTCTATTTCTAGTTCATACTTGATTTCTTAGCTTCAGACTTGTGCTTCAATCTGTCCTCTAAGCATTTTTCATTTTGATATATGAGCAACAATACATGCTCCAAACTGTAGTCACCATCTTATTTCTATTCACAATGATACCCTCATCTCAGGAATAATACTGCTCTCCATTTCATGCCAAAGCAATAAAATTGCATGTCATATTTCACACCTTTCTGTCCTTGACTAACCATCCAGTCAATCCCCAAGTCTCATACGTGCTACCTTTCAACAACTGCTCAGTTTTTCTCCCTTTCCTAAGACTAAGTCACTATAATGTATCTCTTAGACTCCTGCTACTGCCTCCTCTCTGCTTGCCTTTATTCCACATCTGCAGCTTTCCTGTTATATCTATTCCTGTGATATGAGAAAAGAGATATTCTGAATAAACTAAGTCAAACCACAATTCTCCCCTCCTCAAGACCAGCCCCCTCCAGTTTCTCCCTCATTGTTTCTGGATTAGGCTTCTGAGCTCTGTATTCAAAGTTCTGTAGAACTTGGCCATAGGCAACCTTAGCCTGGACTTTTTTCAGAATGTCTTGTGCCCTAGCCTCACACGATTACTCACTATTCCTCACATTTTGCATAACTTTGTTCACATTGTTCCTTATACCTTGGATAGACTTACCCGTCTCTATGTGTAGCCATTTATATTCATTTTTCTATTTCTAAATCAGGCATCAATTCCTGCAATATTTTTCTGCCTCTATTATAGTAAACTCCCCCACTTATCCCAGTTGGTTTAGGAATTCTCCTCCCAATGCCCCCATAGCCTGTCCTTCACCCTTTTACTAATGTATGCAATCATATCCAGCACCACCTGCTCTCCTGATTGGGAACCCTCAAAAACAGGAACATCTTTTGAATCATTCTACAATCTCAGCCCTCAGCCTTTGCAAAGAGGACAAAGAGGAGGCACCCACAGTCAGCTTCATATTTCCCTTCATCTGTTGCCACTGTCTTATCTGTGTACAGCTTACAGTTTTCCTCTCTTTACACTACTGAGATTTCTATTAAATTTTATCAATAAATTCACTATTTTTTTCTATTGATTTCTGATTTCTTGTCAGTTGTGGTGGACATTTGTTTTTGCTATGCTTTGTTTTGTTCTATATTATGCATAAAGTACTATGACTTTCAGTCCCTGTGGACTTAGTACAGATTCCATGGGAACCTATTACCAGCCAGCCACATATGAACCTCTGCTTTTAGAGTTTCAGAGCAATGGCCTAAATAGGAAGACAATGGCTATGATATAAGCAAAGACTAACAGTCATAGCCACTGTAGGTAGCACTTTACAATGTACAGGAATTTCTCTTGTATTTCAGCCATCTATTCCTCCCATTCCTCGGTGATGTAGAGAAAGCAAAGATTCTATTTCCCACCTTCATGAGTTGAAGAAATTGGAGGACAAAGAAAGTGTCTCTCAGAACTCTGCTGCTTGAACAGGAAGCCAGGATAAATGGCAAGATGCACCGAGATGAGACAAGAAAATTTAAGGAGAAACTAATTTAAGAGCCTTATAAATTCAAAGCTGGGGAGAGACACTGGGGAACCTGTGAGGCTACAAATGCAGGGGAACTAGAATAAAAGATAAGCTACTTCAAACAAATGTCCCCAACTGTTTGAGTCTAACAGAGTTAAGAGTACTACACAGAGGTGAGTGCACAAATTGGAGTTGTAAGAATCAATAATTTCTGAGAACAAATGGCATTGAAGTGAAGACAGCAGCCTGTAGATCATGCATTTACATCTTAAACAGGAAGCAAGAACTCTGGAAAAGGCAGGAATGCCATACAAGCAAGAATGTTTAAGGGACCCTGTCAGGAGACAGGTGTTATTGTACCCTAAACAGGAGAAAGGAAACAGCACAAAAGTAGCAGCTTGATTATGTTATATGTTTCTTTGAACTTGCCCACCTCCTCTGTGAACATCAGGGTTATTGCAGACCTGGGGACTTTACACTCTCCACTTTGAATAACTGTTTGGGTTCCAAGTTTTTTTGCAAGACTTGAGCCCTAGTTCTATCCTGATCCCTGAGTATGGCCAGCTAGCCAGTATCTTATAGCTACTAGTATCTACCATTTAAAAATAAATCCACTTGGCACAACTCTGATGAGCCTATTTTGCATAGAAAGCATGGCTTAAGGCCAGTTCAACAGGTTCCAATCAAACATCTTGAAGGTCTTTGAAGACAAGTAGTTTTTAAATGTCTTCTACAGCCAGTCCAGCAGGTCTACAAACCCACAAGCATGCCCAAAATACTGCATCCTACAGACTAAGAAACGCAGCCAGGGGAGAACTTGGCATGGTGTAGAATAACCTAGAGTGACTCAAGGAGGGATTTTTTTTTTTACATTGGATTATCTCAAGTTGATTGATGTGGAAATACCTACACAATATGGACGATACCTAAGCAGGGCATTTTGAACTGTATGAGTGGATAAAAACAGATGTACATTATTGTAAGCATGCATTCATTGTTCTTTGATTTTTTATTAAGGCTGTAATATAACCATCCATTCCAAGATTATATCACCATGAATTCAAAACAGAGATGAACTGTAATATGGAACTGTGAGCTACAATAAACCTTTTCTACCCCCAAGTTGCTTTTGTCAGAGTCTTATCATTGCAACAGAGAATGAAACTAAAATAGGTACTTTTATCATATTCACCCTTCTGATGAATTCTATTATCTGAGATACTTATCTTTGTGAATCAGGCTTAATTTCACTTAATGATCTATACTTTCATCCACTTTCCTGAAAATTACAGAATTTCATTAATTTTTATAGCATTATGTATGAAAATCAAAAAAGAACTATAAATTAAAATAATGATACTTTTCTTTTTTCAATATTTGTATTAATTCTTAGGAGTTTCATACAGTACATTTTGTGAATATTTATCCTCTGTGATATTCCTGATTTAGAGCTGGGAACTCCACAGTCTTTTGTTCTTTACATATTAACTAGTGGGACCTCTGTGTTAATTGCCATCTTCTGTAAGAAGAAGCTTTTCTGATGAGGGCTGAGAGATGATCTATTCTATATGTATAGCAATAAACCATAAAGAATCATTTAAATATTATGTACAGTCATCAGAACAATAGAATTGGGTGTACTCCTAGGGTTATGACCTATAAAGCTATAGGGTTTCAGTCCATTAAATAATAATGTCAAGTATGGATTCTATCACATGCAAAAGCCTTTTGATCCTATTAGGAAATGGTTAGTTTCAGCAATAAAATTCATGCCAATATTACACCTGTGGGCTTATCTTGTCAAGATTTGAATCCTTCATCATGAAGGTTTTTCTGCCCACTGCTGGTCTTGTCCCGCTGCTGTGCCAGCCCCAATTAACACACAGAGACTCTGTATTTGATATAATTCTGTTGGCCAGGTACTAGTTTCTTATCAGTTAGCTCTGTCTTAATTATTAACCCATTTCTGCTAATCTGTGTTCTGCAACGCTGTGTTAATAGTCAAGAATTGCTTTCATTTATACTTATCTACTTGGCAATTTTTATGATCCTTTGTTTGTAAAAGATAACTGTGGAAAGTAGTAATTTTGGCTGAAAAGGTATTTTCTTTCAGTTGTTGTAATACATCATTACAAATTCTCTTACTCTTTAGGATTTCTGCTGAGAAGTTGGCTGTTATTCTAATGGGTTTGCCTTTATAGATGATTTGTCATTTCTTTTTTATTTGTTCTGTGCTCTTCACATCTTAATATAATGTGATATTAATAAACTGTTTATAGCCTTTTGTGATTCTAAATATATATGCATATTCATTCTATATGTACATGTTAATTTTCTATGACAAATATTCCTAAGTTAGTCTTTTAAATATGTACCATAGGTCTTAGATATTGTGACCATAATTTTCAACATTTTTCATTTTATTAATATCTATACAAAACAATTCATTTTTTTGCTTTCAAGTCCTGATAATCTTTCATTTGCTCTAACTTACTTGTCTGTTCTATTCAACTTTTAATTATTATTTGCTATTTCCTTTTCCTTAATTTCTCATTCAAATCTTGTATTGTCTCCTTACTTTGTTCAGCTTTGAAGTTGTTGGTCATTTTTTCTGCTTAATTAAAAAATTTAATATATCAGCTGAGGCAATAGAAGACATGCTTTAATACAAAAGTCAAATTTTGTTAACACATAGTTCATAATTAATATGCTACATGTATTTTATTTCATGTGTGTATGTGGTCATAGAAAGGACAAAAAGTTTATATATATATACATACATACATGCATACATATATATGTGTATATATATGTATATATATACATACATACATACATACATACATACATACATACATACATCCAGAAATGGGCAATATTCTGAAGTAAAACTCCTTTTTTCTGTTCTATTAGGATATTTCTAATTAATTAAATTTCTTTGTTTATCTATTTCTTTACTTATTTTACATCCTGACCACAGTTCCCCTCCTTCCTCTTCTCATCCCACCCCCAACCTCCTCTCTGTCCATTCCTCTCAATCCATTCCTCCTCTTGTTTCTGTTCAGAAAATGACAGACCTCCCATGGGTATCTGCACAGTATGGCATATCAAGTTGCAGTAGGAATGGATTCCCAAAAGCCAGAAGTTGCTGATCATTTTTAAAAATACACATTTGACTCATTTTGTTCAATCTGCTTAGATATCCTTAGATTCACTTATTGAAGAGCTATGAACTCTTGGTGTATTTCTTTTCCCATACTTTTTCACATTTCTCATAGTTTCCTGATAAAATTTGTATATTATTAGATATCTCTGTCACTTTTATATTTCTGATCAACCTAGAGATGAGGCTTGAGATTTAAAATAGGCAATATAGGCAAAGTAATTATCTTTGTTAATCAATCATTCTATTGAGGTCACTGGAATTTCATAAAGATGAAATAAGACCATGGTGTTTTGGTCCTTTCTAACTGGAAATAAGCAGATCTTTTCGTGTTATTAGTTATTCTCTGTAAAGTTTTAACCCCCACCTAGCAGAACTGATGTTATATGACATAGAGGGGGAAATATATTATTTACAATGACTATCAATTACTCTTTTGCTCTGTAAGGGATTTGGTGCATCTGTTCTGTCATGAGGAAGGATATCTAGCTTGATTGTTCCTTACCCAGTACCTCCCAAGGCACAAAATTGTGGGTTGCCCAGTTAGACACAAATACAAATCAGGGTTGGCTACATAATTGTGTCAGTTAGTGCACAATAAAAGTAGGGCTCCTTCTTCACATTAATAGTAATCTCAGGAAAGCATGAAATTTAACATGAGACCTGTGTAATTACATTGCTCACTTAACCTATGAAGTAAGCCCTGACCTTTGGACCCAAACCTAGAACCCTGACCTTGAGGAAAAGAAGTTCAAATCAAAGTCATGTTCTGTTTAATGAAATGTACACTTGAAAAGGCACCTTCATATAAGGAGCTCACAGGAGGTCATTGGATAGATATTAAGGAAAAGCCAGTAAGAACCCTGGAATTAAGAGTTCTGGCAAAGCAGATCAGGGAACAGCTATGCTTCCTAATGCTATAATCAGCCAGCACTTATTTTTATCCTTCTCACATTGGTCAGCTTTGGACTACTGTGAAATAATTAGGGAAAGTTTCTTTTGAATTACTTAGAAGTTTCATTTCATGGCTGGTTTGCTGCACTGCTCGAAGCCTAGAGTGAGACAACTCATGGTGGAAGTACTTGACACGGGGAGTGAAGATAAAAGTGGTAAGAATCCATAGTACCCTTCAATAGTATGATTGTTTGAATGAGAATGCCCCCCTTAGGTATATTTTAATGGATTGTCCCAGTTTATGGAACTGTTTGGAAAGGATTTAGAGGTACTGCCTTGTTGGAGGAGTGGGTTGAAGTGGGTTTTCAAAAGACCACACCATTCCTGGTTTGCTTGTTTAATATGTGAGTTCTCAGCTGCTGTTCTAGACTCATTCCTGTCTGCCTGCTGCTATGTTCCCTGCCATTATGGTCCTGGACTCACTCCCTGAAATTGTAGCCCCCAATAAATTCCCCCTTCTATAACTTGCCTTGGTCATGCTGTATTAACATAGAAATAAAAAGTAACTGAGAAAAGTAGTATGCTGTCAAGGATCTAAGGCCATAATGGTCCACCAGTTCCCTAAAGCAGTGCCACGTAGACCAAGATTCTAATACACAGATGTTTGGCAACATTTCAGACCTGAACTATAGATACCACTGCTAAAAGTTTTTTCCAAACACTCTAATTGGACTTTATTCCCCTAACACTACACAACAGTTAGGTGGACCTGCTTGGCCCACCCCCCTCACTCTACAACTACTCTGTAACCTTGCTTCTTAGGAGTTGTTCACTGGTGATCTACGATATAACTCTGAGATGAAGAAGATTTCTTTTCTGGATTTCTGAACAAGGTGAGGAAAGGACTGGAGCAGAAACATGAAAGGCCGCATACACAGAGAGGAATGTTACACTGTGTGAAGTACATGGAGTTTTGCCAGATTATAGGGAGATGAGAACTGACATTGAGAATTAAGTACTGCTCCCAAACTTGATAATGCTCCTTAAATTTAATAATAACAATAATAAAAATAATTCATGGCTCACTTTTTAATCTTCTGATAATTAAGTTTTATTTTCCCCAAATATTGGTCTATTCTGTCTCGAAATGTAAACAGATACTTTAAAAACTAAAGCAAAACAAAAAATAGGTACCTTACAACACTGATGATACTTGCCAAAGATGGTTGCCAGCACATCTGATTTCAGCATTACAAACCAGATACTGAGATGGAAATGAAATGCCAGGGTGATCTTCTGACAAGTTGCATAACTCTACTTTTCTCATCTGTGAATATGAAAATGAATATGATCTTGGGCAAGAAGAGTCTTTACAAACCATAAATCATAGGGTAAACCATACAAATCCCACACTTCTGTGGTCATCTGAAACCCTTTCCATGAAAGTTGTACAAGCTCAATGGGAAATACAGCCCATGCAGTCAGGTGGAATAGATTTAGATACTACATTCAAAACTCACTGACTGGGTGAGGAAGCTATCCATAGCATCTTCTTACCTGCAGAAAGGAACCATTTTGCTATCCACATGATAAAGTTGTAACAAAGATTAATTAGTATCAGGACAGTGCATGGAGCATGGAATATAATAAATGTTAGCAATTAGTATGGTCTGATTACAAATTTAAATTCTTATCACTTCACATCACCATTTTGAAATTCATTCATTGTGCTAATCATTATCACTGTGTCTAAATATTTGAGACAAACACAGGAAGATTTATTGTGGCTCATTGCTTCAAAAGTTTTAGGCAATGGCCATCTGGCCTCATTGTACATAAGCCCAGATGAGACAGAGTATCATAGAAGTGGATGGGTGTGGTAGAGGAGAATGCTCATCTCTTGGCAGCCAGTAAGCACCTTTAAGTTCTCAAATTTTCTTGATACTGATGATATGAGAATATTGATTTTTTTATCTAACAAAGATGTTAGCCTCTCCTTAGTTCTAACAGTTTGTACAATTATCTTAACATTTTTATATAAAATGGAACCATTTTGAAATGCACTCACTTTTGTTTCTTTATGAGCAATCTTTATATCATTTATTTCTTTCTAAGAATAACTATTTTAATGCATGATTTGAGAGCAACCTCTCGTCTTACTTCCTTCAGGGAGAATTTTTGAAAGTTTCTCCTTTATGAAGACTAGTTGTTACTGGTTTTTGATAGAGGTGAAGGAAATTATTTCATTAACAATTTTAGAGCTAAGGGTGTAGTGTTGTTGTTTCTGTTCTTTTTTCTTACTCTTTGGCCTTTGGTTCTTGGTCTTTTGCAGGATAGAGGGGTACTGCCACTCAGCTGCTGTAAGAATCATATTGAGGCTTATTATTATTTATAAACACACAGCCTTAGCTTGTCTTGTTTCTAGCCATCTTCTCTTATCTTAAATTATCCCATCTCTCTACCTTTTGCCTTTGGGCTTTTTCCTTTTCTTATTTCTGTGTATCTGGTCCCTGGAGTCTTTCTCTTTTTCTCTTGCTCCTTCTTCCTTCTCCAGATTTTTCCTCTTGCTTATCCTCTCTGCCTGCCAGCCCCACCTATCCTTTCTCCTGCCTTACTATTCAGCTCTTTATTAGACAAATCAGATGATTTAGACAGGCAGAGACTCACAACATCACAAAGTTAAACAAATGCAACATAAAACAATGCAATACATCTTTACATTATTAAACACATGTTCCAGAGCATAAACAAAAGTGATACAGCTTAAAAGAATTTCCCATAACAGCATAGCTCAGTTGACAAAGTGCTTTTGTAGCATGCAAGAAACTATAGGTTCAATCATCAGTTGATCAGAAGTTCAAGTTTATCCTTAAATAATTAGTTTGAAACTAGCCTTGACATTTTAAAAATGGAAAGTTTTTATCATCAAAGGTATCTTAACTTTATTGAATACCTATGATGTGCTTATGCAGATTGTTTCTTGAATGCTTTAATATAAATAATGACACTAGAAGGGAAAATTCCATTTCAGTATGATAGAATCCTTTTACTTATTTATTATTGGATTTAAATGGTATTTTTAGATATAATTAATATTTTTATCATAATTTTATGGCTCTTCTTTCGTTGTCCCTATCCAGTTGTGCTGTTTAAATTATAGTAGCCTTGTCACTCAAGTGATCACCAATTCTATTTTCCTGGTCTCTAGAATAACTTATGGAAGACAGACATTATCATTCAGTGGAACATACAAGAAAATGACCTAGCTACAAATCTCTCTGATACTGGTACTCTGATAGTAACAACTTAAAATCACCACTTCAGCTTCAAACAGCCATTGGGCTCTTCTGCTTTATCACTTTGTTTTTGAAGCACCAAGAACTGTGTCTGCATTTTTTTTGTTATTCTCCTTCTAAGGATCCAGGAACTAACTAGACTTTCAGACCTGTTCCTGACTACTTAGATATGACACCATCTTGGATATATTTTCCTCCTAAATAAGAAAAGAGACCTGCAAACTCCTGACTCTGAAGGGAAACAATTGACTCTGCTAATGTATAGATGAAAAGAATCAAAAGGAGGAGGGGAGAAAAAAATGATAGCTACCAACTGCCTGATCTTTTTGTTATTTTTATGGCCTTCAAACTCTCACTTTCACAAGATTCTTCATCCTCCAAAACATGTAGTTATAAAGGATTTTTTAAGTCACCTTGTCATAGTAAAGTAATGCCATAACACCCATATGCCCACTGTCTCTACAGAGTGTTTGCTGCATCTTCATTCACTTCCATTGGTTACTTATCACTTCTCTTTAGGATTCATTTGTTTTTTTCTGGGGGAGTGGTTGTTGGTTTGTTTTCTGTTTTTGTCTTCTTTGTTTTACATTTTATTGGAAAGAAAAGCTTGTGACTGGTCTTTCAGCATAATCACACACATGAACAAAAGGGTTGTAATTAGAACATAGCCAGGATTGTTTGCTTAATGAAGACAGAATCAGCTCTTATACCCTTCCACTCTAGACCTGAGGTGAAATTTTCAGGGTCTTTCTCTCTGAATTACAGACTGCTACTGTAATTGCATGCCATCATTTGTATTCAATCCTGAAGCTTCCTGTTTCTCTCCTTCCTCTGATCATTTGGAAATCAGTAGCAGCAGGTAACTGAAGCTCTCCTGTAGCACTTTCCTCCAAGAAAATCACAGATTCGTGGCTCAGTCACATTTTTTCCCTGCTTGTTCTGAATGTTTAGGAGCATATTTCTTAAAACATTCACTATTCAGGCGTAAATGTAGCTGTCTTGTCAGAGGAAATTATGGGCTGAGTCACTGGTGGTAAGACCAGAAAACAACAACAAAAACCCATATTCCACCTCAGACTGACCTGGTTGCTCATAAATACCAAGGCAACAGAGATTGCTGGGCACCCCTCCTTCTGGGCATGCTGGTCTCCTCCAATATCCAGCAACCCTGACAAGTCTCTTCCCATTGGAGTCTCTTGTTATTATTCTGATGAAAAGATATTGATCCAATTTGCTGTTCTGCGGAACAGGTCTCCCATTGCCTGCCTGCTTGGGCTTTTGGTGGCATGCATGAGAAGTGTGCTCCCCTATTTGGGCTGATTAACAACTTAAATAACAACTCTTTTGCCTATCCCTGTATTCCTGAATTCCTTAGTTAGTCCTGTGGATAAAAAGAGAGATATGATAAGGGGATGGAGCATTGCTTCCTTCCTTTCCTTAATGGGGAGCCAGTGACCTCCAAGCACTTTAATTTAAATTAACATTTAATTCAAAGGGACTTGAAGTGGTTAAAAAAAAAAAAAAGGAAATTCTTGACCAAGACTAAGTGAGAACATGTGGTGGGTAAAATTCTAAAGTGGTTCAAGATGTCTTTCGTTGTTGTTTGTTGTGTTTGTTGTTGTTGTTATTCAATGAAGCATTAATTGTGACACTGAAATAATGGTTTTTGACAGTGTAGTTGAGGTTCCAAGCCAATTACTTTAAGATACAGAAAGATTTCCAAGCTACTGTTTTGTCTTATAAATACTACCATGGAGGAGTAAAGGAGGTTCAGAATATAAAAAGAATTTGGTGCATACTACTGACTTTGAAGCTAGACAGGCCATGTACAAGAAGCAAAGTGTGACCTATAGGAGCAGAAATTAATCTTCAACAGAAACCAGCAAAGCACTGAACCCTCGATTATACAACTAACCAGACTGTGTTAGAAAATTGAATGTAACTGGTAGCTGATTCTCCCCCAAGGCTCCGTGGGAAGATCAGCTTAGAGCTTTGCTGACAGGTGACACAAAGAAACTAGTGAATTTGTAATAATGTGAGATGCAGCAATAGCCTGTCTTCACAAATGTCAAGACTGTATCACATCCCCCTGTGTACTTGAACTCATTGCATCTACAGGTCTCCAGTAGAAATAGGTCATATAAGCTTTGCCATTTCCATAGTCACAGCAACACAAGAGACTCAAGAAGATTATCTTATGGTGAGAACCAATTATAGCCTCATTGCCCAGACAAGAAAAAAATAAAGATCAAAGAGGGTGATGGCTAGTTCAAGTCTGAAAAACAAGCATGTGGAGAAGCTTATAATGCATAACATGATTTATGTCACACATCAGTATTGGTTGAATTTTTGTTTGATAAGCTCTATGCTATTTACTCTCATGTGAACTGCAGCAAAAATGTGTAGAAATACAGCTGTCTGTTTCCTTGGCCTGAAAAGCTCATTGTGCATGTTGTCACATGGTTATATCATACACTTCCTGCAGTTTTTTATTCATTAGATTATTCCTGACTGCCTTATCTAAAATGCCAAGTCCTTTTCAATCCCACCTGATGCTTTGTTCCTTCTGAAGTTATCCTGTGCATTTTACCCTTTCCTCTAGTATTCTTCTTCATGCCTTGCTTGTTTGGTTGGCTACTATACAATAGAATGGAATAAAGTTCATTTTTTTTAATCATGAAGGACATAGAATGGAATTCAGATATTATAAAGCAACCTCATTTGCCTTGTCTGGTCACCATGACCACACTGATTCTCTGTAGGAACAGTCATCACATCTTCCATCCACAGGAAATAAAGCTGTCTCCAAGAGTACATGAGGATACTGCCTCTGGCTAATAATGTGGGAACTATTCAGTGCCATTTGACTCAAGGTTTTACATCAGTGAAGGAGAAGCAGCTTCTGCAAAGAGGACTCCTCTGGAAGGATTGAATATTTCTGTGTATACTTCATAGCACTGAAATAGCATTAAAGATGCTTGCTTTGCTCTAGGATATAGTCTTGCCTAATGCCAGGTTCTGTACCTACCTAAACATAGTATCAACATAAGCTGCTCCCAGAACTTTATCTATAAGAACACACACACACACACACACAGAGAGACAGAGAGAGAGAGAGAGATGCAGAGAGAGACAGACAGACACACATGCAGAGACAGAACACACACAGAGACACATGCAGAGAGAGAGAAACAGACAGAAACACACACACAGAGAGAAAGAGAGAGAGAGAGAGAGAGAGAGAGAGAGAGAGAGAGAGAGAGGTGTTTCATGCCCACTGTTGAGTTCTATCCTTCCTCTGTTTCACCTGAACCCACCTCTTGCTGTATTACTTACTGCCTTTAAGTTCACAAACAGCCATCAAGAAATAAAAACGCAGATACAAATACATCTGCTGAGGCATTTTTGGTCCCCTCAGGTGGAGAATGTTTGCATAATATTTTCCCTTTAAGAGCATGAAACTAGGGCAGCCTGTTACTTCAAAATAAGTCTGGGTTCATATCAAATTGCAACCCAGACACAAAATCATTTGTTGCCACATTATCTGTAATAGCAAAGAGCTGGACACAATTGAGATGTTAGACAATATAGACTTCGTGAAGAAAATTGTTCAACATCATCTCCAAGGAATATTATGCAGCTATTAAAATTGTCATTATAAATACACTATTTCAACATACAAAAGTCTGACAATATAATGGCAACAAACAAAGGCTGAATGTAAGACTGCAAATACACTGTAATTACAGCAAGATCTTAAAAATGCACATAGGTAACCAAGGCCTGAGAGACAATGTGGAACAGAAAATTAGGCCTTATGGACTCAGATGTAGAAATTATGGGTTATTTTTTCTTTGTAAGTGTACTATAATGCTATTTAATGGTGTCATAATAGTGATGTTACAGTAAATAACTGCTGAAAGGAACAAAGGCAAGTCTGAAGCCTTCCTGGATCATAACTGTCATAGGAAAAGAAGCCTTGAATTTGATCACAAGGTCAGCCACTGTTGTGCAATCCTGGCTGGTTTCCCTTATCTCCCACCACCACATTTTGTGCCAGCACACCAGAGCAAACTGTGAGAGAAGAACAAATATGTACAGGCTGTGGGATAGGGGCAAAAGCACTGACATTGCTCTTGTTCTTCACAATGTCTGGTACAGGGCTATGCACATAGCTGGTGTTATGGTCTATGGCATGGTAATCATCACAAGCCACTCCTGACTCCTCTCCTCCAGAGAAAGATTTCAGATAGCCATTGGTGTTTGCTATGCACCTAGCCTCTACTTAGCTATCTCTCAACCTCATCGGGCTTTTTAGATATTTTCTTTCTATGTGTCCCCATTGTGGCCATCATCTCACACCTTTGCTGCCAATTAACAAGCTATCTGACCTAGACCCAACCTCCTTTCATTGTTTAGGGGCCCTACTTAACTGAGAATGAGCCCACAATGTTCTAGCTTTAACTTTGTTTGATCCTTATCATAGCATCCCCCTTTTGTATTATGTGGACAGTGTGACCATGTGCTAGACTTAATTATACATGCTTAGCCCCTAAGGGAATAGGGACATTTCACTTGTAGTAAGTACTATGTATTAGTTACTTTTCTCGTAACAAAAATTCCCCCAAAAATCAAGTCAAGGAAGAAAGGCCTTACTTTGACTCATGGTTTGAGGCAGAGGAAGTATGGCAATGGGAGCAGCTCTTAGCTGCTAACACTGTGCACATAGTCAGAGAGGGATGAATGCTGGTTTCAGCTAGCTTTCTCTTTTTCACTTGGCCAGAGACAATAGCTCATGAGACACCACTACCCACATTCAGAGTGAGTCTTCCTATTCGGTTAAACTTTTCTCGTGTCTCTAGGGGACTAAATCTTTTTGCTAAAGAAGTGATCGATCACTCACATCACATACTTGAGCAAACTGTTTTTTGGAAAGCCTTGGTGCCAGAGGCAAGAAGTAGAGGAAGTAGTCCCACTAGGCTACAAGGAGAGACTGAATTTCTTTTTGCAATAATTACTTACAGCATGTACCATTTGCCCTAGCAACTCAAGACTCAACACAGAAATTTAGAGTCACACTAAATAACCTCCCCAGAGGTATCTGTGGTGATTCTTGTAATCCCAGGCCTTAAAAAGCTAAATCAGAAGGATGTATGGGAGTCTGATGCAAACTTTGGCTACATAGTGAGTTCAAGTCCAGTCTGTGCTACAGTGTAAGACCTCTCTTAAAATTGCATTTTTAGAGACTAATAAAAGAAGGACTTCCATAAAAGGGTCAAGACAAAAGCTCTCTGGAAAGGTGGTGATAGCATGCCAAAAACCATCAATCAAATAAGAGTGCAGCAAAAGTAACATAACATCTAGGGATGTCTGTCCTGTGTGCCTCAGAGAAGAAGCCAGGGCTGTGAAAAACAACTCTGTCTTCTGGGTACTGTCAAAAGCCTAAGCAGCTGGGAAGGGGCCTGCAAGAGGCAGTAGGGCCATATGTCTTCCTAGAAACTTCATGGGAAGAGCCTGTGCTTTCACAAAAGGCACAGGAGAGATCTGGCTCCAGAGAACCCTGAGCAAGAAGGAGACATAAAATGAAAACAATGGTCTGAGGACATAACACGCTGTTATAATGAGTGCCTTACATCCATAAAGCCCTACGTTCAATTCCCAGCACTCATACACACACACACACACAGACACACACACACACACACACACACACACACACACACTCACTCACAAAAAGACCAGTTTTAAAAACCCTAAATCTAACCCAAATCAATATGAGACGAAAACTGAATAATTTAATATTTAACATGTGAATGTATATGTGTGGCCCATATGTGGAGCAGAGGACAACTGGCTCAGCAATATGCATGTTTACCTGCTGAGGCACCTTGCTGGACCACTGAAGCAGCAAGCAAAAGGCCTACACATGTCTGTATCAAGTCCTCTGTGAATATATTTTCCCTTTCATTTTAGTACTTTATAGGACCCCTGACTTTGTGAACAAGTGGGTGTTTGATTTTTCTGCCTCCTCTTGGGGTTCTTTTCCTCTTGTTGATTTGCCTTATCCAACATCAATGTGATTTTTTTGTTGTTGTTTTAATGATTTTATATTTTTTGGTAAATTTTTATTTAAATTTGAAACAAGCTTGTTTTATGTGTCAATCCCAGTTCCCTCACCCTCTCATCCTCCCAGATCACCTCACCAACCTCCATCCCATCCCCTTTCTGCTCCTCAGGGAGAGTGAGGTGAGGCCTTCCATGGGGGAATCTTCAAAGTCTGTCATTTCATTTGTAGAAGGGACCAGGCCCTCCCCCATTTGTATAGGCTGAGAGATATACTAAGATTTCTCCATGAATAAAAACTTTATATGGTCATTGAAAACCCCCCAACATAGAAATGTTTAGTACATAACTGGAAAGGTTAATCTATATAGAAGAAAGCTGTGTGCAACAGCTTAAGTTTGCAATTCTGGGACTTGTAACACTGGGGCTGGGATGATTGTTGGAAGTTTGAAACTACTGTGGGCAACACAGTGAGTTATAGGCCACCTTGGACTATAGATGAAATGCCTTGTATTGATGGGAGATGTCATTCTATAAATATGTTTCTCATATTGGTTAATAAATAAAGCACTGTTGGCCAATAGGAAAGCAAGATAGGTGGGACTAAGAGACAAGGAGGAGAAAGGAAGTAGTAAAGAGGAGTCAGCATGTAGAGACTGGAGAGAACAGAGGTCTGGGTCCACTCTCCTGTAAGATGAGACCACGTGGAAATACTTAGATTAATAGAAATGGGTTAATAATTAAGACAGAGCTAGCCGAGAAGAAACTAGTACCTGGCCAACAGCTTTATATCTAATACAGAGTCTCTGTGTGTTATTTGGGGCTGGCCCCATGGTGGGTCCAGGCTGGCAGGAAAAACACACTCGTAACATTGTATCACAGAACACTGAGGATGCAGAGGAATTATCAATGGTTATATATTACTATACCTATAGTTCAGTGCTTTGGTTAAACCTCATCAGAAAATCTTCTTGCACTACATAATGAACACAGAGATCCACAGTGCAAAGCATGGAAGACATTGGAGGATTCAGGCCTAAATTGGATGTTTATATCACACTCCTTCCCTCAAGGGTCAGGAGGAGGATGAATAAAGACTGTAAGAGCCTGAGGTAGTAGACAGAAACATTGTCCAGACACAATTGGGCTGGTGCACATATAAACTCATATAGAGACTGTGACATCATGCACAAGACCTGCAAAAATTCAAGCCAGATAGAACTCAGCATGGAAAAAAGAAAGTAAGCATACACTCCCACCCCTAACCAAACAGCTATTTGTAACTTATAGATGCTGAAAGAGCAAAAATCAGTTTTCTTCAATGGAGTGACACTTTGTATATCAATCACACTAAATGGCAAGCACCATGACCCAACACAAAACGGACTCTATTATTTTTGTGTGCTTTTTCGTTTTGTTTTGTGGTATTTGGGGTATTTTTGTCTTAATGCTTTTTATTAAGTGTGTTTTAATTTTCTTGTTAAGAGAGAAAATGTGAAGTGGTGGTGAAGTGGTGTGGGTAAGGGAGATGGAAAGGGTTTGGGAGAATTTGTGAGAGGTGGAAATATTGTGATCAAAGTATCTTGTATGATTTAAATAAAAACTAAATTCAAAATAACAAATATTAGGACAAAAATACCTCTTTGGGTGACAGGAAATGCTCAATAGAAAGCCTCTACATGGTTGTAAATTAATGCAGCCACTATGAAAGAAATTTTTAAAGGTTTCCAAAAGCATAAGTCTGAACTGTTATATGATCCAGAAGTCAAGTCTGGGGACACATACAAAGGAAATGACATGTGTATGTTGAAGAGCCCATGTTCAATGAAGTGCCAGTAGCCAATAAATGGAAAACCCTTAAACATATATTAACTAATAAATGGATAAAGAAAGCATGGTACATATACACAATGAAATATGAGTATGTCATAAAGTTAATGGAATCTTGTCATTTGGATAAGCATTGAGAACATCTTATTAAAACAAAATAAGCCAGGCACATAATGAAAAGTACTACATGATCTCACTCATATGTGAATCTGGATAAATATGTACACATATGCATATACATATAGAAAGTACAATAGTATTTTCCAAAGACATGGAGGGTAGGGAGATAGAGGAATAAGATTGCTAGTCACTGTGAAGAATTAGTCCCATTACACAGTATGGTGACTACAGTTACTAAACATGTAAGATGCATTTCAAAACAGCACAGAAAGGGAATTTCAAATAATATCTCTACAAAGAAACGAATAATGTTTGAAGTGATGAACATGTCAATTACCCTGATTTCACTGTTGCACGTATCAAGCAATACATTGCACCCCATGTGCAATTATTGTGTCAATATGAAGACATAGAAATGCAGTAGTCAAATGTGGTTTGAGCAAGCCAGACCGCCTGAAACAGAATACCAGGTGATTCTACATTCAAAACAGCTGGACAAAGCAGCCTTGCAGACTACAGCCAGGATTTCTGCATCTTCTTAGAATCCCCCATGACAGCGCCCCTTACCAGCAGGAAGTAGTTTGGAAAGAACAACACCCGAATTCCCAAATATTGTCTATAAATGTTTGTTTTCATTTAAATAGACTTGGTTATATTAAATAAATAAATAAATAAATAAATAAATAAAGTCACTTTAATAATAATAAAAAAAGAAAAAGACATGAGAAATAAAAAAAGAAATGCAGTAGTCATATTACAACATGTTTCATTAGTCTCTTGGTCAAATACATATATTGGAAAGGTGTCTATTCAGACTTATTTTCTACTTTTTAAACCCAGATTATTTAGATTTTTTTATTGCATCTTGGAATTTCTTGTGTTTTCTGAGTATTAACCCCCAATAAGAAATAGTGCTTGAGACATTTTCTACTATTTATACATTGTCACTTCTACATTGGTTGCTTCTTTTGCTGTAAAGAAGCTTTGTAATTTCATGCAAGCCCACTTTATACCTTGGGGTTTGATGACTATGCTTTTGTAATCTTATCCAAAATATTTTTCTCCCATTGAAATGTGGAGACTCCACCTCTCCCAATCTGAAACATGTAGTGGTCTTTTGACTTACATCTACCTGGGATAAGCAATGGGATCAATACTTCGTTCTTTTGGGGGTACAGGGGCCTCATTCCAATTTCTTTTTCTTTTGAGGGCTGGAGTTTTTGAAAAATAGCCCACTTGGGAGATCTTGACCTATGTCCTTTTTCTCATCTCCCCAGAAATGACTTAAACTCCCACGCCTTCATTCATTGACAGATGTATATACAGGGTCACTTTGACTTAGGAGGTGACAAATGAAACACAGCTGCTCCTAATTACTTGCATTGTCAGAACCCAAAGTGCTTTATTGATCAGGAAAGCTCTGGCTATCCTTCTTAGTCTGTCTCTGAGTCACTGTGACTGTCAATAATAATGCCACCAACTTGTTGTCTTAATGGCTGAGGCCGATTGAGTGTTTGCTGACCTGATTGATTGCTTGATTCCCAACCTGAATAAGTCTGAAAATAGCATCTATTGAGGTATATGTGGACTCACTTCATTTCAGTGGATACATTTCCCTTTCTGTGCTTAACTTTCCCTGTCAAGTTAATAGGTTTGGACTGAGTGCATGAAGTTTAGTGGAGGCTGAGGACACAATGAGCAAGCCCTGATGCCCACAAGCTGTTTCTTGAGGCTTTCTCTCTGTCTTTGACATGTCTTTTAAGACCTCCAAACACAGAAAAGTATGTGAAAGCCACAGGATAGATGTGGGTTTCTCCTGGGAGTGCTCTCTCTGCAAGAGCTAATGTAACTGGATCCTGAGCCTCCTTTTTTGTTCCTCAATGACATATTCCCTAACCTCTGGCCTAGTTCAAAATCCTGATGTACTCTTTCACACCACCTAGTAATTTTCCCTTTTAGCACTTATATCATTTGATAATGATATTTGCTTCTGTTACCGTGTGTTTAGTATCTGTCCTTCCAACTACCAAATTCCACAAAGACACAAGCACAACCCTTTTACTCATTGAATCTGCACATAATCTAGTAGGTAGTATGACCTCTTTTCCTCCCATCTCCTTCAGAACTACTATGAAAACTGGGTCAATCTGCCTTTTAAGGACCCTACCACCATCCCTGAATTCTGTCCACAGATGTTCCCTATATTTGATCTCTCTCTCTCTCTCTCTCTCTCTCTCTCTCTCTCTCTCTCTCTCTCTCTCTCTCTCACACACACACACACACACACACACACACGAATAGCTCTGTACATAGGATCTCTTTACAGTCCCATATTGTTTTGCCACTGCCCTGTCACATTTTATTACATAGTATGTCATTTTGTTGAAAATTTTCTAGGCATTCTAATTCATTCATCTGTATATGAGAAACTTAAGGAGCAAGATTCTCTTAACCCAAGGAAACACCATAGCCCTCACAGAAAGGCATTATAAAATCAAATTCATTTCACTTGGCTTCTTCAACTCCATCTAAGTCAGTTATGAGTTTAGTGTCTGGTGTGAGACCATGTTTTGAGGAAGGGTCAAAAAAAAACTATCCCCAAGATTTTTTTCTAGAGATGGGAACCCATATCCTTGTCAAGAGTTCAGGAGCATAGTGGTATATTTGAGATATTTAAGAGGGGACAATGGTCTCCTTTACACACTGAAGAGAGAAAGATTCTATGGGATGTTGAGACCAAAGATCTAGCCATCAAGTAATCAAGTCAGGGTCCTAATGAAATGGTGTCCTATCTTTTATAGGGTGACCTAAGGGTCTAGCTTCTGCAACTCTTCTGTATGAAATTATTGATGCATAATTTTGAAATTAAACCTTGGGTCTAGAGCAATGGCTCATCAGTTAAGAGCAGTGGTTGTTCTTCCAGAAGACCTAAGTTCAGTTCCTAGTACCCACATGACAGTTCGCAATTACCTCTAATTCTAATCCCAGAAAATCTGACACCCCTTTCTGGCCTCTGTAGGCACTGCATGTATGTGATACACACACATACATGCAGACACAAAAAAAATCCATATACACAAAACAAATAATTAAAAATTTAAAGAAAATGAAACTTGAAAACCTGAAGTGGTGATAATATTGCACTAATGGCTTTAAAGGGAATAGATTGCTTTTTATTGTTTTCTTTTGCCTTTTATTTGTTTGATTTGGGGGTTTGTAGTTTATTTGTGACAGGAGCTGCAACTAAGGATAAGAACTTTGTGGTAAAGATGCAAGGATTCAGAAATACTTTGACAGGAGGGTAGCACAAGAAAATGCATGCTTTGACTAGTTCTACTTAACTTTCCTGTGGAGAATGGACCTCAGTAGGTACTAACTAGGTATTAAGTGTAGAGACAATTCTGTATTTGATAATAACCCAGAAGTGTATCCTGCATGGCTCCCATACTTGGGTCCAGCTCCAGAGGTGGGGAAAACAGACATGGTGGTAGAGTATCCCTAGCAGTGAAAAGGCACAAAGAAGGGGGTTCTGCTGCCAGCTTTAGGAAGTCAGAAAGACTAAATGGAATTCTCATGAGATAATGAATTAAGTCTTGGTGGGGACCATGTGAAAGGATGGGGACATTGATACTGCAAGCAAATGCACAGCATATGTGAAGGCAGTGAGGTATGAAATAGTGTGGTGCCTAACTGGATCCAGTGACAAAGTGGATGATAATAACATTAGTTGTGATCTGAGACACAGATGGCAGAACAGCTTGTGGTGGTAGTGGCAGAGCAAGGAGATATGGCTGGGTTCTGTCTCAGACATATTGTGTTTGAGGTGCCTAAGGAGTAGTCAATCTCTGTAAAATGCTGCCTTATAAAGATAGAGACAGGCATAGTATGGACAGTAGTGGTGGCGCCTTGCCCTCCACCTCATCAGTGCCAGCTAGCAGGTCTCAAAAGAAGGGTGTGCAGGCTGCCCATGGAAATGCCTTTTCTTTCCAGGACTATACTATAGCTGTGTTCAGGATGGAAATGCTGAACTTTGTGTATATCTTTCTATCTTCTAAAGACCAGTCTCCACTGATGTCCTGAATGCTAAGCCCAGTAAATTTTAAGTTATTTCCTGCTAACATCTCAGGGGCACTACTGTGTCTGCTTTTTTAGGTTCAGCCCTACTTCTCTGTCCTGAATCTGGGCCTATCATGTCTTCCTAGACTGTGGGCCTTCTTGTTTGATGGCATATTTTTCTGCTGCTTTTCTTTCTTTTTTTCTTTTTTCCCCATAATTCTGGCTTTATGGTCTTGGAGCACAAAAAAGGAACAGGATTGACCTGTGTTAAAAAATCTTTCCACCATGCCTCCCTGCCTTGAGAACCGATTCTGAGGCAACAGAATTTGCACTTGTTCCAACTATGTATTTACTCCAGATGCTGACACTCATGTAGACACATCATCCTGAGACCACGCCTGGAGCTGCTTCTTTTCTCGAACCTGTCATTTCCTATTAAGAAGGGATTCATGCTGTGGAGTTCCCAAATAATCAATAAATATATTATGTAAAATTATTTTAAAATTAAGAAAGAGTATAGTTGAAGATACCTATTTTGTTTCTTTTACATTTAAATATTTGTTCTTTTAATTATACAAATGTATAATAAAATTATGTCTAGTTTCTTTGGTAAATAGAGAGTGGACACAATGATGTGTCACTGTGGATAACTACCTTGCTGCCTTCCTTAAGTACAGCCCTACCTTTAAACCTATTCAATGACATCATGAGGAAGGAACCAAACTGTGGGAAGGGAAACATACTGTGGAAAGAAAATGTTGAGATACCCTGTGGGAATGTGGGTTCTGTCTCTCCTTGTGCTCAGTGACAGCTTTTCATTATATCTGCCCTGGGAGTCAGAGGATGTCCTCAGACAACCAAGTAGCCACAACATTTAGGGCTGGGTTTTGAGAAGTTTGAACTTCCTTCTATTGATAACAATGTTCCAGCAGGAATTTCCTTTTCTTTTCCCCTAATCTTTGATGTTTTATACAAATTTATGTCCTCCTAAAATAGGAAAAATTAGCTCAAATAGAGAAGTTCAGAGAAGAAAAATTAAATAACTAGACTTTTTTAGTAAAAGTACATTTTAATTTTGCTTTTATGATCATGCATAGACATGGTGATGGACAGTGAAATCTGGGAAGTGTGGATTTCAAATAGCACCCATATATGAAATACACATATAAGTTCAATTTCCCTTTAATCTGTATAAGTGGTATCACATCATGAGAAAGACATGAGTTGTTCCTGTAAGATGATCCCTCTGGAAATTGAGGTGGAGGGTGAGAGGAAGAAAGGTCAGGTGTCAGGACATCAGGACAGTGATCTTCATAATCATCCAGGCAAGAACAGGTAGACCTTGAAAAAATAAAGAACTTGGGAGCTGAGGGGGAAAGCATATGGAGGATCTAGCACTTGCTTTCTGGTAGAAGAGGCTTTCTTAGACGTGTGACTCATAGGTCACAATCCTTGGTGATTAAGAGGTGTTACTGCCATGACCAGAAACAGGCTAAGCAAGCAGAGAACATCTGGGCAGGAAGACAATCAGTGGTTTTTTCTGATGTGTGAAGATGCTTCATCCAGAGGAACATTATAAACAGTCATGTGGAGATAGCAATGTGGGGCTTTGATCATAACAGGTTTGAAAGTAGAAACAAGGGATTCATCTCTGGCATAATGGGTACAGAAATTGTGAAAATATGAAATGTCTCTATGGGTGAGCATGTTGAAGTATGGTGATTGAAGTCCTGATGGACAGAGTATCTGCCAATATGTTGGAGGAAGAGGAAGAAGAATGGAGAGGAGGAGTCATCAATGTTGATGAGAGAGCAGAAATTCTGCCTTAAGGTCTTATCTATGTAATCCTTGACAACTTTTTGATAGGCTCAAAGCCATATTGAGTTTTGTAGGGAAAGACAATAAAGCTTTCAGTGTAAGGAAGACATAGAGTGGAAAGTGATGAAGGATGCCCTTATTGTACTCTGTGATTATATATTTCTCTGTTGGTTGATGTATAAAACTGTTTTGGCCAATGGACAGGCAGAATGTAGTCAGGCAGTAAGTATAGGTGGAGTTACCGGACTAAGGAGTGGGCTGTGAAGATGAACAGAGATAGGGAATTGCCAAAGAGATACCATGTAGCTAACAGGAAGGCAGGACACTCAGGCATTATCCAGTAAGCCAAGACCACATGGAGATAAACATATTAATAGAAATGGATTAATAATTAAAGGAGAGCTAGCCAGTAAGAAGCCTTATGCCATAGGTCAGACAGATTATAATTAATATAAGCCTCTCTGTGTTTATTTGGGACTGAATGACTGTGTGACTGGGTGGGACAGAAACTCTGTCTACGGGGATGTAACTCAGGGTGTTGGCTGGCTGTATGGATTATTGGATTTGTATATGACAATTTGGGTAAGTGGTTGGTTTGGGCAATAGCTCTATGCAGGACTTGGAGGATGGGGGCCAGCAAGGCACCATTGAAACTGGCAATTAAGTCTTTAGTAATAGGGACAAATGTCTGGGAGTTGAGGAGGGAGACAGAATGTGGAGCAGATAGCTTTTCAAACAGTCTTTACTGTCCTGATGTTTGGAATGAATGCTAAGGAGAAAATGGAAGTAGTTCTCGGAGTCTTTTACATACCTGGGCATGTTATACATTACAGTACAAGACATAATAGAACAAACAAAGCTAGGAAGTAAGCGTAGGGGGGATGACTCAAAACCCTGGGGCCTCAGGAGCCTCTGACCAGAGGAAATGAGAAATACTAATATAGAGAAATTGTCAACATTTGAGGCTCAGAGGAAGAAATCATACTGTTAGAAGCCAGGATCTTTTAAAGATACACGGTATTATATATCTGGCTTGCACCTCTGTGGGCACTATTATTTGGTGCCATTTACACACACACACACACACACACACACATACACACACACACACACACACACACACACACACACACACACCATGAATTAGATGAAATCATTAACTACATTCTGTGGAGGAAGGAAATGAAACACGGAGCTCAAATACCCACTTCTTGCCAGAGGAAGAGAGATCCAGAGTCCCTGTATGTGGGAAAACAAAAACAAGATCTGAGACTTTATTACCACTGCATACTGTCATATGTTAAGTGCCACATGTGACTCAAAGTGGGAAGTTAGTCTTCAGCAGGTGATGGGGGAGATCAGTCACAGCACATAAAGACACAATTTTCTCTGACAAATGAAAACCTAAGGATCAGAAACAGCCTGTCATTTTCTCACCAGAGATTATTAAGCCAGGACTGAAGCACAGGACCTCTGATTCCAAGGCACTATGTGTTCTGCTAAAGTGACAGGTGACTGCACAAAGATATCCAGCTTTGCCAATAAACCTGATCTTGCCAGCAAACAGGGTCAACATGGCTCAAGAACTGCAAATACAAGCAACTGTGCTCAGGAAACTCAGAAACTCTGTACAAGTACTAACTCTACCATTTATTACCCATAATCTCTGTAGTTAGCTGCTCAAGCTCTTGAAAATTTTAAGTCTAGGCTGAAGATATAGCTCAGTGGTACAGTGCATGACTAGAATCCACAAAGCTCTGGGTTCAGTCTTCAATAGCACACACAAAAAAGGAAAGACAGAAATCCCCAACTCCTCTCTGTATGGCATAAATAATAGTACACTTCACCTCACAAAATTATTATTAACTAAAACAACATAGGAGGATGGGGAGGTGGTGGCTCAGTGAGCAAAGTGATGGCCCTGCAAGCATGAAGACCTGAGTTTGGTCCCTGGAACTCATAGAAAAGGCCAGCTATGGGGCTCTGTTTGTAATCCTAGCAACAGGGAGACAGAAAGAATAGGATACTTTGGGGCTCCCTGACCAGCCAGTCTAGTCTTATCAGCTTGTATTCAAAAACAAGGTGGATGGATGACTCTTGAGGCACACTTATGTATGTATACACATTCCAAATAAAACACAATAACCATGCTATGTCCTTATCACCACACCTGGCACTGATAAGTCAATAAATGCTGTGGCAGTTGTTTCAGTTATAAGGTTGCTGACTGTGGAGAGAACATGAATTAGAGGTAGACAGCCTGAGCTCTAGTCCCTGGTTGACCACTTAATTGGTCTGACCTGAACAAGTCACTCTACGTAGGAGACAGTTTCCTGTGTTCTAAATCAGAGATAATTCACAAGTGGATGGGAAAGTGTTCCACAAAGGTTAGTTATTTAATTCCACCTTGGACCTAAAAGATCAGCCCTTCTTGAGAACCAAGCACAAAAGATGAAAAGAAAATAACCAAGTTAATGAATTCCATAAATCAAAACTGAGAAAGTTTGGAAGAAGAAAAAAGATGCTTACTTTTTCTTCTCCAAGGTAGGAAAAATGTATTTCTCTCTCCCAAACGTTTATTCAGTACCAGTTTCAAACTGGGACTTGGGTAAGCCCTGTTGCAGGGACAGGATTGAGTCAGGGTAAACAGGCAGGACAATAAATGCAGAATGTGAGTAATGTGGCACAGGAGGACAAGAACAAAAGGTTGTTCTAATAAGAATGCTACTCTCAGGGTTGGCATCTTGGAATCAGCATACTTTGTTCTTTGGGCTTTGAGGTATTAGGAGTAGGTGGGAAGGGTGGAGAGAGAGGTAGCATATCTTAGGGGAGTGAAAAGAAAATTTAGGCATAGTAGCAGTAAAACCATGCATTTGAGAAAGGAAAAATCAACCTGTGCAATTAAAGAGAAAGCTTTGTGAATAAAGGATAGAACGGCGGCCAAAGAGCCTAGAAACCCAGATTGGGAACTGATCGTGGAGGATCTCAATAGAGTCATGGAGTATAGGTTTGTTCTAATAACCAGTGCCTTCCCATGAGTGCCAAATTTATTGATAAGATATATTCCATTGTTAGAACTTCAGGATGATTGTTTTCACCAGAACAGAACTGACTGGCAGCATGAGGACTCAGTGTTGGACTCTTCATCTGTGGAAACAGCTCATTGCAGGTATCTGCAGAGCACCAGAAAGTCACATTAGACAAGGCTAGAGAATGAGTATCCATGAGTACTGTGGGAAATGTCCACATTTTATCAAGCATAGCATGTGTCCTAACTTGCTGCCCTTCTCACTTGTGACTTCTCCCAGTGTCTGACACAGCCTGCCTCCAGCCAGATCTGAATCTGAAACTCTAGGTTCATTTTATGCCTACATAAGCTAACTAACCCTTAATCTCTACCAACATGTCAACCATTTATTCCCTGACCCTCTGCTCTCACTACACCTGAAAACATAATGAGCAGGTAAATCGCTGCCCACATTCAGAGGTATGCTTAATGGCATCTTTGAGCATAGATATGTCCATCTTGTGGGTATTGGGGAGATGTCCTGTCTGTGTCTGGGCTCGACCTGATAATGACTAATCTATCAAGTGAAGTGCTGCTTCATTGTTGAAAGTTGCATAGCTTTGTTCAGAAAAGGTCAGAATCACTGATTTTAGTCAATTAGAAAATAATGTATTAACTCTCTTCCTTCTGTGAACCTCCAAGATAATAAATGGAATATTAGCAAAGGATTAACCTCGAGGTCAAATACAGGGATACAGTTAATATGACCACCACAAACAAAGATGATGCACTGTCACATCTGGGATGACTAGAATGCTCAGTCCAGCATGCCTAGATCTTACCAACACAAGCAAGTTACAACAGCTGCAGGCCCATCCAGCAGTGTTGACCATCTTTACCAACATACCTTCTTTCTACACCAGTGTTTCTCAACCTTCCGATTGGTGTCACACTTTAACATAGTTCCTCATGGTGTGGTGACCCCCAGCCATAAAATTACTTCCTTAATACTGTATTTAATAACTGTAATTTTACTAATGTTATGAGTTGTAATGTAAATATCTGATATCCTGACCCACAACTCTACACTATCCTGTAATAATGAGGGTTGTCACAAGTTAGTAGAAATCAGAGCTCTGTTCACGACCTTCTAGTGTAAATGGACCTAGAGAGTAGCTAATCAATTTTGGTGTTCGGTTTTAATAGACATCACATTATACAGTTCAAAGTGAAGATGAATCACAAGGGTTATTTAAGTGAGATATGCAACTAAGGCAAAGTTTAGACAAACAACAGCCCCTAGGAAACTTAGTGAGAGTTAGGGAAAACTGCATTCATGCATCCTAGTGTCTTCCTCCTCCTATTACTGCTTAAATGTGCTACTGTCCACTTGAGATTTATTCTGCGCATGCTTCAAGGACTATCTGCTGACTGAAAGAACCTAAGGAAGAAGAGTGACACGGCCCTTTCTTTTCCTTTTCTTTTTTTAACACCGCCTTCATCTTGTCATAGGCTATACTATGGAAGAATCATTTTTCGACTCTTTTCTAGCAGCTGTCTACTAACGTCTTATCACACTGCTTCTGTCTTCTCAGATCTGAGAGGTTCTAAAGGGAAAAGAGAGATGGCTGTATATGAGCTGCATCCCACTATGAAATCCTATGAATGGCTTTTCCTCAACAGGGAAATTAAATGTTCCTTCTCTAAACATAAGTTTCTTATCCTCAAAACCAGAGCATATGGTATTCGTAACATATGCTGGATAGTATCTTAGAAATTACTATTCCCAAGACTGTTTTCTGTTAGAAGTTGGGCTTAGGAAAAGGAATTTTGCCACAATAGAATGTTTAAAAGAATATTCCAAGACCATAAGCAGTTTTCTAAATAGGCATAAGTAAATGCTTTTTCCACATGTGCTGCAAAATCAGACCCAACATGAGTCCGCATTGCAGCTCTGTTTGAGACTCTCAGTAGGAAATATTCAATAGTGACATTTCCACAGACTAGAAATACAGACTTAGACACCCCTGAGTTGTCTGTTCAGCAAACCCCAAAATAGGAAAGGATCATTTGAATCTGATCAGGAGATAAGCATCATTGTTGTCATTTGTTCTTTAGACTAGAAAGATGGCTTTGGAGGTAAGAAACTATTAATTCAGGTAAAGAAGGAGTTTGGGAAATGGAGAAAGCAAGATGAACATCTTTTGCTAGGATAATGGAAGGATACTAAAGCATGCTATACTCAGCATGACTGAAACAGAAGCTGGGGAAGGAGGAGGAAAGAAAACAAAAGACCACTGGAATATCCTCAAGAAGTACTTGGTACAAGAACTTGTGACTTCATTTGTATAATAGAGAAGGTGAACACAGGGAGCAAATTGAATGAAATAATGCAAACAGAGGCCCTGCGTCCCATAAGAAGAGAGAAGTTCTAGAACAATTCCAATGTATGAGGCTGCTTGAGAATTAGCCTTTTGTTATGTCCAGTTTATAGCATGGCCTGAGATCCCACAAGTTCTTTCAACTCAGCTGGCATTTCTCCTGTGACCATTGTGACACTCATGCTTACAATCGACTCTGCTCACTTAGAAACCTGAGCTCCAGGCTAGACTCAAAGTATCCTCCATTTCTCATCTGTAGTTTGTCTCCTAAGCTTTCTCATTTTGATTTCTCTGTGGCCTCTGGTGATCAGCTGGCCTGTAGTTTTAGATGTCTTGCTCTGAGAAACCTTGCAAGTGAGCCTCTCACTGGAACAAAGGGCTAGTCCTTTCTAGAGTGACTCTGGGTTCTCTGAAAATTGGCATTAGCAGGATATCTTTTTTTTTTAAGGGCTTTGTGGGTACTTTAAAGGCACTCCCACTATCTTTGCTTGCTCATCTTACCAAGTTTCTGTAGGGGCTTCTTGATCACCCTGATTCAATGTGTCACGCCAGCCTGTGAATCAACTCTGACTCTTGTAGTTCTGTGACACATGGCTTTGACTGCTGGCTGGACTCTTTCACTGATTACTAGGCCTCCAACTTCTGGATACTGTGCAGGTCCCAGTACAAATGTTATTTTTATTTATTTATTTATTTTCCTTTTTTATTTATTTATTTTATATAACAAAGTCCATTTAAATGAAAACAAACTACTTCCTGCTGGTAAGGGGCGCTGTCATGGCAGATTCGAAGAAGATGCAGAAATCCTGGCTGTAGTCTGCAAGGCTGCTTTGTCCAGCTGTTTTGAATGTAGGATCACCTGGCACTGCAATACATTGTTGGATAGTGTCAGAATCGTATTGTCCTGAATTCAATGTGTACAAACTATCCTCCTGACTTGATGAAAACATGAATTATTTTCAGTTTTAGGCTTTTATAGAGTTTACTTAAACATTCACTTGGGATTATTCTTTTTACATGTTTTCATTGCTCTTAGATAATTGCCTGGAAGTAAAACAACTGTGTGTATAGTTAATGGATACTGAGTTTATAAGAAAATACCAGGCAATTTCCCAGAGTGATTATTTTATTTTTCATTTTTATAAAAAGGGTATGATAATTTCTTTCACAATCTGATCACCATCTGGAATAGTCACTCTTTATTTTTAAGAATTTTTGTTAAATAATGATATCTAGTCATTTCTAATCTCATTTTTAGGATGAATATGATGTAAGAATTCTTACTTGTGTTCATAAGGCATTTGAAATATTCTTTTGTAAGGAGTTCATTGGATATTTTTGCTCATTTTAATTGATTGTTCATCTTTTAACTAATGAATTATGCAGGTTTTGACATATTCTTCAGGACAGATCATAGTACAGTGTCTGAATTTAAAAATATGTTTGCCTCCAAATATAACTTACATACTCATGTTCATAATAGGGTCTTTTTAATGATTAGAAGCCTCTTATTTGTATGAAGAAAGATTATCTATTGTCTTTATTTCTTCTGTTCTCTGTAGTCTACCTATGAAGCATCATTCTAACTCTGAGTGATGAAAATGTTCTCTTGTTTTTCCTTTAGAAAGTTTATGGTTTTAATTTTGTATTTAGGCCTATGAGTCATACTTGGTTAGTTTTTTACAAGGTATGAAGGTAGGGTCAGAGACCATCTATTTATGTGGCTATCCAATTATTCAATAGACAGTTTCTGAGCCTAATTTTCCTTTCTAATTAGATGATTTTGTTACCTCTGTCTAAAGGAAGATGATTGCATTAAAGTGGATGTACTCCTAGGATATTTATTTTTCACTTTGATATATTGGTCTGTACTTACACCAATAGCACATAATCTTGATTAATATCACTTTTGGAAAAGGCTTAGAGTCAGAGAAGTTTAATCCTCCAACTGTGCTCATCTTTTCAGTATTTGTCTTGCTTTTGTGGGTCTTTTCGTTTTCACATAGATTTTAGAACTAGCTTATTAGTCTCCAAAAACATAAGATATGATTATGTTAACTTTATAAATCTTCAAATTAATTATGTAACTCTATAGATAAAGCTGTGGTGATTAATTGACATTCCATAAATTGGCATCCCATAGCATCATCCTATTCACATATGTGGCATAGTTTTCCATTCCTTCAATAGGGCTTTAATCAGGGAAGTGTCTTCATCAGATATGTGCTTTAGGAGAATTAATTCCTCAACAATTTGGAGTATAGGCAGCATGAATATTTCTTATGGTGCTATTATGGAAAGCCATAAATAAATAATATATGCTGGAATAAATGTATTGGTAGAGAGGCAATTAGGAAATGCACTTCAGGATTAGAATCACCAGGAATTGGTGAATGGCTACTGAGAGCAAGCAAGAAAGAAACTTCTATTACTCTAATACTTCTCCCCTGGATAATCTAGTGGACCAATACTTCCATGAAACATAAACCCTCTATCATCTAGTTATAGCTTTTTAATGCATATTATTAAACAAATCCTGTGCTCAACTCTAAGAACACAACAGCAGCAAAAGCACACAAGGTCCTCACTTTACAGGAACACTCCACAGATGATAAAGTCACTTATTAAACAGTCACACCACACAAATAGATGTAAAATTGCAACAAATAAAGTACTCTTACACAAGTGGATGTAGTATCTAGATCTTGCTTGCTGCTGATATTCTCCAACAAAAAGAACCAAGTCTCCTTGAAGAAATTATTTACAGAATTACAGCAGGAAATATGTATAATAAGCCTAGCATATCTTGTAACCACAGTAAACAAGGAGGTACTAAAAACAAAATAAAGCTCCCAAACAATTAGAGCATATTACAGTATTAATAAAACACATGGAAATTTCTCAATGGCCAATGCTGAAAGATTACAACCAGCAAAGTAAACCAAGCAAAGATGGAATATAATCTAAAGTGTTATGAGTCAAAATTGATATAGAATATTTGATAAATAAATTCATAAATGACAAGCACTAAGCAACTCTCTTTTTTATTCCAATTTGTAATTCCAAAATGATTATGTAGATTCCCTACCCAACAGAAGAGTATCACATTATCCCCTCCTTAACTGTGGCTTATAGATAGTGACTTCAGAAAGTTCAGCATGGAAGTAGAGAGAGTAATTTCATAGTAGAGAAAGCAGACACAGACTTTTGATATCAGGTAAATCTCAAAAAAATGACATTCCTATAAACTGTATGACCATTGCTCTTCAAAACTGTTGTAGTTATCAAAATTAAAAATGAGTGTGAGGAATTTACTTCATAGCTAGTAGAAGTTAAAACAAATTAATACAGTGTTGTATCCTGAAACAACAAAGGGCAGTAGATGAAAACAGCAAATCTGAATAGACTATTGAGTGTTTTAGTATCATATCACTATTTCCCCATTATTAGCAAATATTTCACACAGATGTTAGACATTAATAAGGGAAATAGTTTGGGTTAATGAGAACTCACTAAACTACCTGCTAGATTGTTTTGACATGACTCTAAAATGTTCTAAGTATAATGCCTGTTAAATAAATAAGCATGCTGTAATGTACACGATGTGAGGGGGACTTGAAGTTAGATAAAGGCTTCTTGAGGAAAGTACACTTTATTTACCATCATCAAAATGACGAAGGAAAGCATAAGCAGACAAAGATCTCAGGGAAGGAACAGAAAATACAGAAGCCCTTGAGGTGTGGTGTGCTCAAGAACCAGAAATAATTGCTTTTTGAGCTCTGCAGCATGATCAAGGTAAATATGGCAGAAGAACACAGTGTACAAGGTTGTGCAAGCTACATGAACTATTAAATCTTTATTTAAGAATACTTTTTTTAATGGGAAGGATAGTGAGAGTAAACAATGAACCCTAAAATTTGGTTTAACTAACACAATGCCTAATACAAGATTCATTGAAATCAGGACACTTAAAGAGGATAGGAAACCAGTTTACATGTGTGATATGAGTTGTGCAAGAGGAGTCCAAATGAGGAAATAATTATTGTGGAGGCTTCAGAAGCAGTTCATAAATTTTTTTTTAAATTCCCCCTTCCTCTTTTTTCCCTTTTTCATATGTGTTTGTATGTGTGAAACTTTGTTCTTTCATTCCTTTTCTCTCTTTAACAGAAGAAAACCTTACCAAATATCACAAAAAATCAAAACAGATAAGAAGATGACAATAAGACAAAAATGTCAATGCCAAACACAATGTCTACCACAAACCCCACAAAAACATTGAGTGTTTTTGGTATTGGCCAATTCTTAACATGGGACTCACCCTGGAATATGATTGATATACCCAGTGACACTGCAATGGATAAAATTGATTTTCCCTTTAGCAATGGCTATAAATTACAAATAGCATGTTCTTATGGGTGAGACCTTTTACCTCCAAGTTCTACCATCTTGCTTAATCCTGTATGGATCTTGTACATGCTGCCACAGTCTCTATGAGTTCATATTTTCACAAGTTCTGTTTGTAATGCACTGTTTCCTTGTAGCAATTCACCAATGTAGGTCTCACAATCTTTCTACCTCCCTTTCCACACTGACACCCAAGCCTTGGGGGATAGTTTTGATGAAAACATCACATTTAGGATTGAGTGCTCCGAAGTCTCTCACACTCTGCACACTATCTAAGTGTGGGTGTCTGTGTTAATCTCCATCATGCTTCGAGAATAAGTTTCTCTGGTGAGGACTGAATGAGACAATGATCTATGAGTATAGAGTTATGACATGAAAAGTCATTTTGTTGCTGTGTTCCTTTATCTATCAAAATGATACAATTAGGTTTTTCCCAACACCTGTCACCTATATTGTCTGAGGTTTTTTGGCCACTTTAACAGTGTCAGATATGGGTTTTATTTCATAGAGTGGGCTTTAAACCCAATCAAAATTGGTTTATTACTCATGCAATTTTCGTGCCACTGTTGTAAGTCACAAGATTTGTAGCTAGGTGAAATTCATGTTCATCGCTCTTCTCATTAGAGTGCAGCACCGTGTCAGTAGGATTGAAGTTTCTAATTAGACACCACATCAATTTCTGTGTTCAGTGACGAAAAGAAGCTCTGTCTTCAGCAATAGGCCCTTACCTTTAGTTTGTAGAGAGCTTAGCAATTGCATGTGATGTTTCATGGTAGCCCTTTGGCCAATGACTCAATTAGATGTAACTGTTCCTGGCCCTAGAGTTTTTCTTAGGCAACATATGTCTAACTGGGGCATTGTCACCCCTATAATTTGGTGACTTCATTTAGGTTGCAAGTATAAAATTTACAAGAGTTCTACAGTAGTTGGTTTCCATAGTGTTTATAAATGACATTTAATGTTAGTCATCCCTCCTCATATTCCTTGTCTCCTATCCTCATCCTCATTTCTTTATAACTCCATAGTATTATATTTTGGTTCTCCTTCCTTGGGAGATCCACATGTCCCCTCCAGCTCCATACTAGGTACCTAACCTCTGTGATTATTTGGATTTTAACACAAATATTGAAGGACTAAAATCTAATATCCACATATAAGAGAAAACATGCAATATTTGACCTTTGAGTTCTGACTTATCTTATTTGGCATGCATATTTTCCTAGATCCATTCATATACCTGAAAATTTTATTTCATCTTTCTTTTTTAACTTTCTCTTTATTTATTCCTTGTATCTTTCACATCATGCATCTTGACCCCATTCATTCCCCCATCCCTGCATATTCTGCCCTTGCAACCTCCCCCAAAAAATAAAATAAAATTTAAGAGGACCAAAAGGAAAAATCTTGACCTGGAAGCTGTGTGTGACACAGTGAGTCACACAATAGACACTTTTGTCCATATAGCTTTCCTTGCAAGTGTCCATTGCAAAGAGCAATTGATCTGGTTTGAGGCCTCTGGTTTCTGCTGCACTCTCAGTGCTCTGTCTTCATTGGTACCCGTTAGATATCCCATTGTCCTGTTTTTTTTGGAGATCCTGCAGCTTTGGATCTGCAGGATTGTCCCCTTCACATGCTCCAGCAGATCATAAATGGGGTGGATATATGGGTGGGACAATATATGAGCCTGGTTTGGGGCATGGGTAATTGCAGGGTTGGTCAGCCTGCCAACTTTTCCCTGTCTTCACCACCACGGTGAGTTCTCCAGCATTGTCCTGGCTAGTTCATCTTTTGCTGCAATAAACAATGGATGGAGCTAGTTCTCCTACTTTCAAGTGATCTCACATCTATACACTCCAAGTCAGCTCTACTGCGCTGCCCAGGTGAGGAGCAGGGCCTGCTTTCCTGAGTGCTGCAACTGTGGAGGAGGAAGAGTCAGTTCCCTTGTGTGTCACAGGCAGTGAGGGATAAGAGGGTCATTTCTCCCACAGCATACCCTCACAACATGGCAGAGGAATAGTGAGGGCAGCTCTCCCACGTTCATAACTTCCAAGCTGGCTCACAAATGCCTCTACCAACAGGGTTGGCTCTGTTGTGATACCCAGGCAAGGTGCAGGGCCTGATACCCTGAGTATTGCAGCTGGTGGGGGGCGGGAGCTGCTCTCCTGCTGTTTTGACTTCAGGGCCAGCTCTCTCCTGCCTCAGGCATGAAGGAATAGGGGCCATCTCTCCCCCTATGGCGGATGGGGGTGGGGCCAGACCTCCCACACTCACATTCTTGGGGCCAGCTCACCTGTGCCCCCATCAACAGGGTCAGCTGTGGTAAAGGAGAGTGGTTGGCTGGAGGCAGTAGGGCTAACAGGGAAGGCAGCTTTCCCTCACCTGCACCCGCACCACAGACAAGGGAGGCAGTACCCATTATGGCCCTCTCACAGCCTCAGGCCTGGCTCACGCATGCCCCTGTCTACAGGGTCAGCTTTACTGTGGTGCCCAGGCAAGGCACAGGGCCCATTCTCCTGAGTACTGCAGATGGTAGGGTTTGATCAGATCCCCCACCTGCTGCAGGTGTCGAGAGGTCAGGGGAAGAGAGCTTGTTTCTCTCAAGGATGAGAGGGGGTGTGACCAGTTCTTCCATTCTCACAGCCTCAGGGCCAGCTTGCCTACGCCCATGCAAACAGGGTGAGCTTCATTGTGCTGCCAAGCTGAGGTGTAGGGTGCTCTCTTCTGATTGCTTCAGCCGGTGAGGGCCAGTGCTAGTATTCCTTAGTGCTGCTGTCGGTGAAGGGCAGGGCCAACGCTGTAGAGCCTTATGCTCCTGGTCTTCGGAGATATCAGAAGCCTGCAACAGACATTAATACAGACTGGCTGCATCATCAGGGCCATGGACACAGACATGGCACCTGGCAGCAACCTGGACATCATCATGGCCCTGGGTGGCAATCAAGCCACTCACCTCAGCCTGCTCCTCATCACTTTCATCTCTTCAGATAGGCCACTGTCCACAGAAAATGAGTGCCCCTTCTCTCCCATACCATAGCATACATGTACTCACCTTAATAGTGCCCATTTGCTGGATACCGCAAGGCCATGTTTTCTCTGTGTAGTTCACTTTGTCCCAGTCAGTCCATTCTGACACTGGGCAGGAAAATGCTTCCTCCTCAGTACCCAGGACAGTCTCTATTCCATTTTTTATAAACACCTAAATAATATTTCATTATGAATACACCACATTTTCATTATCCATGCATCCCTTGATGGATATCTAGGCTCTTTGTCTTTTCTTGATATTATGAATAGGGAGACATGGCTCAGCAATAATCTCTGTAGTAGGAATTAGTCCATAGGGTATATGCACAAGAGTGGTAGAGCTGGATCTTGAGATTTATCAATTCCCAACTTTCTGAAGAACCTCCACATTGATTTCTGTAGTCTTGATTTACATTTCCCATTTCCCTGATAATTAATACTGTTGAACATTTTAAGTGTTTCTCGGCCATTTATTTCACTTTTTAAGAATTATCTTTTTATATCTGTATCACAGCTTTTTTTACAAAAAATATTTTATTTCTCCAAATGTACAAAAATCCATAAGAATAAAGACACAAGTAATAATCTTGTTACACCCATTTGTTTTTTTCTGCTTCTTTTTATTTAATTTATTATTTTACATGTTTATCCCAGTTCCATCTCCCTCCCTCCCTCCCTTTTACCCTCTGCCCTCTCACATGCACCCTAACCACCCTCCCCTTCCATCTCCCCACCCCAATTCCATATGTAGGGGAATGCCATCCAGTTGGTGTATCACAGCTTTTAATTGGGTTATTTGTTTACTTGATAGCCAGTTCTTCTAACCTTTATATATTTTATATATTAGTCCTCTATAGCATGTGTAAAGACCCTTTTTCCACTCAGCAACCTGTCACTTTTGCTATACAAAAGATTTTCATTTTCATGAGGTCTATATTAACTTTTAGTCTTAATTCCTGTGCAATTTGTGTCCTGTTCAAAAAAACTTTCCCTGTGCTACTGAGTTCAACCATAGTCCTCATTTTCTCTTCTAGAAGATTCAAGATATCTGGTCTTATTTTGAGCCCCTTGATCCATTTGGAGTTGAGTTTTCTGCAGGGTTGTAAATATATTTTTCTTTTCATTCTTCTACATTCGGCCATCCAGTTTGACAAGCACCATTGGTTGAAGATGCTGTTTTTTTCTCGACTGTGCATTTTTGGGTTGCTTGTAAAAACAAAACAAAACAAAACAAAAAACAAAAGAAAAAGAAAGAAAAAGAAAAGAAATAGTGCCGATATGTATGTGGAATTATGTCATCTGTGTGAGTCTTCAGTTGAATTCTGTTGATAAATATCTTTGCTTTTATGCTAATTCTACACTGTTTTACTACTGTAGCTATGTAGTACAACTTGAGATTAGAGATGGTGATGCAGCCAATTATTCTCTTATCATTCAGTATTGTTTTACCTACCCTGAACTTTTATGTTTCCATAGGAAGCTAAAACTTTTCCTTTCAATCTTTGTAAAGAATTTTATGGGAATCATCTTGAGGATTACATTGAATATGTAGATTGCTTTTGGTAGAATGGCCATTTTTACTATAGTAACCCTCTGGTATCTTCTTCCATGTCTTCATTCAATGTCTGGAGGCTTTTGTTATACAGGGTTTCTCTTTCCTGTTTAGAGTTACCCCAGGGTATATTTATCTTGAGGCTATTGTGAAAGGCTCTGTTTTCATTACCTGCTCTCACTCTGTCGGTTGTGTATAGGAATGCTGCTGATTTTTGTGTGTTCATTTTGTATCCTGCTACTTTGCTGAACATGTTCATCAACAATAAAACTTTCCTGGTGGAATTCTAGGGTCTTTTATCTACAAAATCGTATCTGAAAATAAAAATACTTCGACACCTTTTTTACTGTTCTTATCCCCTTGATTTCCTGCCATTGTCTTATTGCTCTTACTAAGTTGAAGAGACAAGGACTAAGAGAAGTGTGAGGAACAGAAACACCCAGGAAAGGAAGAATTAACACAGGAGGTAGAGTACAATGCCAAACTAGTTAAATAAGGGTAACTCTATAGTAGCAAGAGAAGAGAAAGTCTATTCCAGTCACCTGCTATCCAAGAAACCAGAATGGGTAAAGATTAAAGAAACTTCTAGACTTGAGCAATTCAAGTTTGTGAAAGAACTGTCATGATAGCAAGATGGTGATGGTGAAAACTTCATTTTTGCAGATATGGGAAGAAGTTAGATCACTTTTTAAAATGTTAATTAAGGAAAGATTAATATAATTACAATCAGTAGGAAGAGATAAAAATCCAAGCGATGTTCATGGCCTAACAAAGAAAAGGGTATAGCAGTAGAATAAAATCTTGCCAGGCACTAGTCTTAAATTTATTTATCAGATATTGCCGTATTTGATACTGTCTTCTCCCCAACCCAATGGTCACTAATAAGTTACTGGCTCTGTATTTCCTTGAAGCATGGCTGTGGACTGGCTGTATGCTTGAAATGAAAGAATAGGGTCTACAAATCTGGGTATTTTAGGAATTTGCCTCATGTTAACTTTTATTATGGACATAAATAGCAGAGATAATTTTACCAAAGTCACCCTGAATCCATTCAAACTACTGATTTCTTTGCAGTCTCAATACTTTGCAGTCTTGGTCTTTGATAAAGCCTTGTTTGGTTGGGTATTACAACCTTTGCTACTATCTCCCTCCTAGGCAAGATCTTCAACCAAAGAGTGCCTCCTAGACTAAGCTTCTCTGCTTTAATCTTGACTCCTGATCAATAAGCCAAAGACTAAGAACACATATCTCTGGTTTCCTGGCCCATATCTGTTCTCATTAGTTTAGAGACTAGCTGGCTATGCCAATCAATCTGATTTGTCATGGTAGTACATGTATATACCTGTGACTTCATTCTGCAACTATTGTGAGTTCAGTTCAAGGGCTGCCTCTATTAAATAAAAATTCCAAAGGGCCAGCCAGATACATTATCACAGCCATCCTGCCTTCACAGAAGGTCAGCACCACTGTGCACACATAAGAAACCCATAAATGCACTCACACACAAACACATGCACGCACACACACACACACACACACACACACACGCACACACACACACCTATGGATGTTAGTGCACTGGCAATTGTTCTGTCCTCTCCCACTTGATCATTACCCATCAAAGAGGATGATGGCATAATATACAATCCACACCATGCACACTACTCTGTTCTAGCACAAAACTGTTGCAATGATGAAGGACTCTGTGCCCCTAGTAGAAGGAACAGTTATTTTCCAGAGCTAGAAGCAATTGCTCTGTTTCTGTATCTTGTCAAAGCTAATTGAGTCCTTGCTCATGATGTGACATATAATTAAGTATGACCTTTCCTCTGTAAAATGATCCCATCATCTTCAAGAAAAAGTGATGGATTAACTTTCTGCTTTATTAGTTTCTCAACTTTGCAAGACACCTTGGTTGGGCCACCTTTGGATTCATTTACAGGAAAATAGTCTTCTCACTAAGACTTGCATTGTGACCTCCTGTGGGTATGACCATTGATGGATGTCCCTGGACTTCACTTTCCCCCCTCTTTAGAAATATGGATGTGTTGGGTTTCATGTTGTCTATGCTGCATGGATTAAAGAGGACACATTCAGTCATTTATTCAACTGAAAAATACTGTTGAGGACCATTTATGTATCAGGCAAATTGAATACAATGAAAACATCAGGGAGTGATACAAAAAATCATCTTGAACTGATGAGATTTAGCAGTTGTTAACATAAATAGGTGCATATTATCACACATTGTGATCACAGTACAAGGTCTAATAGATTTCTGGAAATTGAACAAAGATTTTTTTCACTATTACCTTTTTCCAGATATGAGCTACCCAGCATTCAACTTCCTCTATTATATCTCCTGTGTGCCTGATCAGTGTTAGGTACTAAAGAGATCAAAGCCAAGGTAACAATGACCTAGACTCATGGATCTCACAGCAAAGTAGAATGGATAGACAATAATGAAACAAGTAAACACAAATAGACTATTCAAGGAGTAAAACATAGGCATGCAGAGATACCTAAATTGGCAAAGTATTTCCCACACAATTATAAGACCTTGAGAATACATCCTTATCACCCATATAATAAACAAAACACAGTGGCATATGCGTTTAACACCAATTTGAGGTACAGGGAGAGCTCATTAGCCAAACTGGTGAATTCCAGGCCCAGTGACAGACCCTGTCCTCAAAAAATTAGGTGGAGAGTGACTGGAGATGACACCCAATGTCAGCACCCCACATGTAAGTGCATGCATGTACACTCACACCAACACACACACACACACGGATGGTGGGTGCTATAGGAAAGACAATGGCTTAGGATCATGGCTATATCATTGTCTTTACTTAAGCTTATTCAGAGAAAGCCTCTCTTAAAAAAAAAATGACATTGGAGTAGAAACAAATTTACAAAGTACAAGCCAATTATCTACTGGGCTTTACAAGCAAATGAAAAGCAAGTGACCTGGCCCTACAAATGGACTGAGTCTTGTCAGTTGAAGTAAAAGAAAGAAGGAAAGCCCACAGGGTAACATAAAGGTGGTACCATATGAGGTTGATGTAGTGTATAGACCCAGATTCCTGGTGGCTTTAGAATGAGGATGAGAAGGATGAATTTGGTTCTTCCTTTGATGGGTATCCATGTGAGGTTCAGGAGCAGGTAATAAAGTAGCCTCAATACATATTTTAATGACTAGAGTACAAGACTTCCTTATTTCTCATACTTATCAGCATTAATTACTTTTAATTTTTCTTTAACTATCAATGGATTAGTGGTAACAATGAATGCATATATTTGCAATGAAATTCTATTCAATTTTAAAGGAGGGCTAGGGAATATTATTTCAATGGCAGAGGACATCTTTATCATGTTCCCAGCTCAAAGTTTGATAAGTAACACCAAAAAATTAAATGCTATGATTTTCCATGACTTAGGTGGGTCTAAAGGAAGCTTTTTTATGTGAAAGACATGAACACTGAATGTGAATTCCATGAAGTCAAGAGCAACTAAAAGCTGGGGTATGTAAGAAGGAATGTGAAAAAGCTACCCACTGGACACTAGGTTATAGTTTGACAGAAAGAAGATTCGTGGTCACCTTGACTAGCATGGAGACTATAGCTACCCCCTACAAGCAAGGGGATGGAAAGGTTAGATCGTAAAAAAGTAGTAACTGGCGAGAGATGTAGCCCAGATAGTAGAATAATTGTCTGGTATCCATAAATCCCTGAGTTCAATCCCCAGCCTCACATTAATCTGAGTGTAGTATCATATGCTTATGATCCTAGTACTATGGAGATGAAGGAAAAAGGAACATCCTCATCTATACAGTGAGTTCAAGGTCAATCAGAAGTGCATGAGAAGATAATGACTAATACTGGAGTAGGCAATATTAATATCTCATTTGGATTATTATATAATAGCCATATGAATGAAGCCATTAAATTTATTCATCAAATCTATAAAATGTATGTCAACTCAAATCATAGTAACATGCCAGTGTCAAGGTACATCCCTGTAGTCCTTGAAGAAAGAGCTGCTATCTTACCTAGACAACACAATGAGACTCATATGTCAAAGAAGAAGAGAGGGACAAGAAGAGGGAAAGAGAAATAGAGAGGGAAGAAATCAAATTAAAAATTTCAAAACATTAAGTAATACCATTTTAACCATCTCTCAGAACCCTCCCTTGGGTCCCACCTATAGCCAGGCTTGTGGCTAGAACTCTGAAGTGCAGAAGAAACAACTGATTACAGTAGCCTCTGCCCTCAAATTAAGGCAAATCATTGGAAAGAAACACATTAATTGCAGAGGATTAAACAAGATGCTAAGGGAACCAAGACCCAGGAATTTCTTAGAACTTAATTTCTCTGACGTTGGCTTCTGCCCTACCATCTGAAGACCCCAACGTTTTTGTATTTTCCTCCTATGCCACTGGTATTTCAGTGTTGTTGGGCTAAAGATGCACCAACCACGTGACATTTCTCCCAAATCCCATCCAGTAAGGAAGGACTGGGGCTTCTCTTCATGTATACAGACCAATCTGAAAGAGAGCTGCCAAGCACTTTGGCAGCCAGTTCACACTCTAGCCAAACCTTGTATGCAAGGCACAGCTGACCTCTTCCTGTTGGCAGAACCAGAGTGAGAGGTTCTGACTCTCCTCATCAGAAGACATGAAAGGCCATAGGTGACCCTTATGAAAGGGTTGGGTCATTTAACCCCAAAGAGGTCATGACCCACAGGGTGAGAACCACTGTAAGGAATAATATGGCTGAGCCCTAAAGTATATTTACTTTTAGCATTTTGAGAATTGTCTATACTGATTTCCATAATGGCTGCACCAGTTTGCAATCCCACCAAGAGTGAATGATGATTCCCTTTTCCTTTTGTCCATACAATATTGATTGTTATTTGTTTTGTTGAACTTTGCCATTCTGACTCAGGTAAAATAAAATCTTAAAGTTATTTTGATTTACATTTCCCTAATTGCTGTAGACAATGAACATTTTTGAAGATATTTCTAAGCCATTATTTTTCCTTCTTTTGAGAATTCTGTTAAAGTCCTAGGCCCATTTTTCAAATGGGCAATTCTTCATTTTTGAAGTTCTTCATATATTCTCAATATTAATCCTCTGTCAGATGTATAGCTGGCAAAGATTCTCTTCCATTCTGTGGGCGTCCTCTTCATCCAGTTGATTGCTTCTATTTGTGCAGAAGCTTTTTTTAGTTTTATGGAGTCCCACTTGTCAATTGTTGTCCGTAATTCTTAGGCAAATTGAGTCCTATAAAAGAAAGTCCTTTCCTGCACATATATCATATAGGGTGCTGTCTTTTCTTCTATCAGAAAACCTGGCTAGCTGGGGAGCCTAGGAAGCCTCCTGTCTCTGCCTTCCCAGTGCTGGAATTACAAGTCTGTGCTGCCCTGCCTTGCTGCCTTGCTTTTTTGTTGGTACTGGAGATCCAAATGTAGGCCCTCATGCTTTCACCGTGAATATTTCACCAGGATGTTCTAGAACATGCTATGTATGAGAGGAACTCCCATTGCAATTACAGGTATGTTCCACCATGCTCAGTTTGGTACAGGAAATCATTCAAATCCAAGGATCTCATACATGATACACTCTCAAACTGAATTCTCTGCTTTGTATGGTAACAGGCCATGCTATTAATATCCTTCTTTATGTAGTGCCAAGGTGTGATAGTCCCCATGGGGCACCCCTTCTGTGGTGCCATGTCCTTTTAGAAGGTAGTATCTGGCTTGTCCTCACAATTAACAGCTCCAGCAGTAATTGTACTGACAGATACTAAAGCATTTCACTGTTTCCAATAGAGACAGGGTGATATACAGGAAATAACTTTTCAAACTATCTGGTCTTTTTTATGAGAATTCATCTTTACTGAAAGCTGCCTCTCTTCTGAACTGCCCTCTTCACCTTTTTTAGCCTCTACTGGTGAGAGGAGGTGCAGGGGAATATAGACCAAGTTTTTTCCAGATATGCAGTTATCCACACAGCATCTGCAGAGTATTAGGTGTAAAAGTAACTTAAACATGATTTAAAGTATACAGGAGGATTGCATAGGAAACATACAAACACTGTAATTTTACACAAGTAACAAAGTATACAGGAGGATGTGCATAGGAAACATACAAACACTGTAATTTTACACAAGTAACAAAGTATACAGGAGGATGTGCATAGGAAACATACAAACACTGTAATTTTACACAAGTAACAAAGTATACAGGAGGATGTGCATAGGAAACATACAAACACTGTAATTTTACACAAGGAACTGGAGCATCCAGAACTTTTGTTATGCCTAGAAAGAAGGTATCTTTGAATCAATCCTTCGCAGATAACAAGGAAGAAGATTGCTGCCTATATGACATGACAACAACTATCCCCATAAACCAATCATGTTGCCATACTGGTCTTTTACTTACCTAAGTTTCTAACAGCAAACAGATAAATCTGTTGTTTCAGCCACCTGTTTCTGGTTTTTATTCCAGAAGCACAAGCTAACACACCACTAACAAATAGCCATGGATTTGCCATTTACTTGAATGTTCTTAATCAGCTCTGTAGCCTACAAATCAATTTTAGTGTGGACCTTATTCTCCAGGGAGAAAATAGTTCCAGAAAGCATCCTCACTGATCCAAGATCCCAGAGTGATGTCGGCCAGAGTTGTGACTCAATTCTACCATTTGAGAGTTCAAGTCCAGTATCTTAGACCTGCATTTTCAAAGTGTGGCCCAAGTCCAACAGAATCCTCTAAGGGGATCTTGTGCAAGCAGACTGAGAGCCCTATCTCAGGCATGCCAAATCACGCCTTCCAAATCATTGGAAGATGAGCAGATGAACCTTCATTTTAACTAGTTGCCAATTTTCAGATTTCCTCTTGGGGAAAATAATAATTGCTTTGCTTTATTCAGGCAGCCATGACAGAGTGCCATGGACCAGGTGGCTTAAAAAGGGACTTGGATTTTCCCATTGTTTCAGAGGATAGAGGCCTGAAACCTTGGAGCAGAGTTGGTTTCTTATAAGTACTGTGCCAATGACTGTTGTGTTCAATTTGTGCCCTTATATGTTCTGATTTCTTTGTGTCCTAATCCATTTTAAGGACAGCAGTCACATTAGGTTAGGACCAACATTAGCATTTGAATTTTACTTTAACCACTGCTTTAAAGATACAATCTACTTACATAGAACTTTAACATAGAAATTTTGAGAGAATACAATGTAGTTTCTACAGGAAATCTTAAACCAAAGCACGATTCTTAAGCCATAAAAGCCCAGTAAGAAGCAAGTCATTTCTCTTTCTCTTTTCCTCCTACTTCCAAATCCTTCTAAAAATAGCACCATGTATTTTAACCTTGGCTGAGACAGGAGTCCTTACTCTTGTTTCTACATGTCTAAATCCAACAGGGGCCTTTGTCAAGCCTTAAGAAGCTGTGCCCAGCCTTTCTTCCATGTGTCTATAAGAGACACAAGGTATGTGACGTGGTGACTTGTGAAGACAGGCTCTTGTCCTCACGTGTGTAAGTCAGCTCCACCTGCATATCTCCTATTAGCCTCAAACCAAGGGGAAATTTCAATCCCAGAGGTAATTAAAAACAGCACTGCACATTTTGGTATTCCTCTTCCTAGTTGCCCAAAGCTGATGCTCGAAAACTCACACTTTCATAATGCTCCTAATTATATGAAAGCGGGTGTGTATTTGACCCTTAAGCATTCAAGAGTCTCAGGGACATGATACAGGGTGGGAAGGGCAGTTTTGAGTTACTGATATGCTCAAAGATGAGGAGTTAAGGGTGATTTCTTACATACTGCACACCAAGCTGTTAGAGGGCCTTACTACTACAGGAAGGGAGCTAGCTGACAGGACTAAAGTGGCTTCTCAAGCAGCAGGAGGGAAGAGGAAGGAATGAGTAAAAGGAAGAAGGAAAGAGAGGATGCTACGGAAGCTCTGCTAGATGTGGAGAGTGGATGCTGGAGGAGATGAAAGCTCAGTCAGACCTCTCATGGTTCCTGAGGCCACTCTGTTTATTCTTGCTGGCTTATGACCTGGGGGTTTCTCTGCAGACCTACTTCCTGATCCAGATGTGGACCCTCTTTTCACTTTCAGATAAGGTATTTGTCCCCATGTGAAGGTTTCTGAAGGGTCCTACGCATACTTATGAGACCACTCCAACCAACCCATATTCAACATACTGAATATATCAGCCCTGAAAGCAGCTGTTGCAGTATCATTGCTTGAAGATAGCTGTGTGTTCCAGTAGGGGTGTGATGTCATCCACTAGGCATCTGGGGTTGGATCTGAGAGCTCCCTTCATCCTGCTTTTGCCTTATTTACAAGCACATCTGTGTTCTTAATTTAAGTGAATACCCTTTCAGCCAACATTTGCATCTGATTCCTGTTTCTATCACATTCATCCCACTGCTCATGTCCCAGAACCTGGCTCTGAGTACATGATTCAGTGTCCACGAGGGAAACCAGTAATCCAAGAAGTCTATGAAGATGAAGTGTGAAGTCAGCAATGTAGATATGTGTCAAGAGGTCACTAAATCTTGGACAGGCATCCTTTCTCCTGGGACACAGCTATTGGCAAGCCCTGGTGCGGGGCTGGGGCTGATGTGAGAATTATATGACTTTTTGAAGAGAGAAATGAATGTTTCTAACTAAATTATAATTATATCTTCCATCCTCACCTTCCAACCTCTCCCATGTCGCCTCCTCCATTTCTCTCAAACTCATGTCATCTTTTTATTTAATTCTTGCTGTTACATATATGTGTGTTTGTATACATACAAACAACCCACAGAGTCTGTTTAGTAGTGCGTGCGTGCGTGCGTGCGTGCGTGCGTGTGTGTGTGTGTGTGTGTGTGTGTGTGTGTGTGTGTGCTGGCCTCTTGCTCTTGGTATTGGCCCCACTTACAAGGAATTAATGACTGCAAAGAAAAGGAGAATTAGCTTTCCCTAGGATGTGCTGTATGTTTCTTAATTCAAAGGAAAAGAACTGGCTGGTTGCTGTCCTCCACTCACAATTAATTATGAAGCCTTCTAAAGAAGCATTAAGTTCTCCAAAATATTCCCATACTCATGCTGACTTCTAAAGGTCCCTCTTCCTCCTCTTATTCACCTTCCTTCTCCCCCTCCTGCCCCTGCCTAATGTTTCTCCCCCGCCATCGTATTCATGTATGTATATGTATATATATATATATATATATATATATATATATATTAAATTTTACATATCAATCCCAGTTCCCCCTCCCTCTGTCTTTCCCTCTCTCCCAGCCTCTCACCACGACCACCCTCCCCTCCCATCCTCCCCCACTCCACATGTAGGGTGCCTCATCATATTCTTTATGCTCATCTTCCTCCTAATCTTTCTCTGCACATGTATTGACTTCTTTCAATTTTCCAGCAATACACTGTCATCAGGGAACCTTTGAAACATTCAAAATATGAAAAAGAAGCAGAAAATGTCATTCACAGTCTAAGTACCCAAAGATAACCCCAGTTAATATTATGAAATGTTATGCTCCTGTGTTCCCTTTGATCTTTCTGAGCATTGAAAGTTTGTGTGTGTTTGCTTTTTTTCTTTTGCTTAGTGACAGATGGCAACCAGGTGAAGAGAACAAAATAGAGTAAGACAATGCAAATGTCAAGCAAGCTTAATTTGAGTCCCGGCTGCTCTACTATTATGCTTCACAGTATTGAACATACATCAGCTCTCTCTCTGGGATCAGTGTTCTAATCTGTACAATGGGGTATTGGATTGTATGAGTTCAGGGTCTCTTCCATCTTGGTTATCATGAAGTTGGGAAAGTATCAAGAAGGTGTTGTCTGTATTGAGACTAAAGATGTCTGTTAAAGGTTTGGAAGAGAGAAATATAGGCTACTTCTGTGAATGGGGTTAGATGTCAACAGTCCAAGAGAATGAAATGGCAAATGCTATGACCAAAAGAAACTGGAAAGCAAAGCTCGCCCTAGAAGAAAGCTCTGTAAACTTGATAATATGGGAAATATGGAAGATGAAACTTAGCCTGGACACCAGACACCAGCTGTCAAAAATAATCTTGAGGATCTTCTGGCTCTAGGATTGGTGTCCATAATCATGGAAAACATAGCAGTTAAGAGATGACAAAGGAACAAAGCCAGCTGTTACAATAGGTCAGGGAAACTTCAAGCTGGCCAGCAGAGCTGAAAAGTACTGCTGTGGAATTAGGTAGGGTTCAGGCAGAAACCTTAGTAAGCAGCCCATAAGCCACAAGTATGGTAAAATCTGAGGGCCAAACTTTCAGCAGGAATGAGAAAGGAGTACAAGCTTGAAACAAGAGGAGAGCTTGTGTTGTTTGATGACCTTGACACACAATTAAGAAATCATGTCTCCTTCACCAACTTCCCTCTTACTTCCATTCTGCAATGGGAATGCATGTGGGAGTAAAGATGTTTAGAGAAAGAGTCCAACTTCCTAGGAAATAATGTGCCTGGGATAATGTTGCAGGCATTCATTTGCCTACTTAACAGCAAATATGTCCGCAGGGTCAGTGGGAAAGATCACTAGTGAGATCCCGATACTCCCTTCTAGGACTCAAATCAGAAACTTTGGTATTGCCTAATACTTTGTCCAGTTTAAATGGACTTTGAGGGAATGATGGTGTTGGGTTACTGCCTCAAGGTCCAAACAGTTTGACTTTTCACAAATATTAACTAGATCAAAGTAAATGTAACCTGTCTTTCCATTTATCCGTCATAAAACATAATAAGCAAATTTCAGGGTGGAACTGGAATTTGAAAGCTATTTAGTTTAGATGCATTGTTACACAAGTTAAACGGGTTAGTAGACACATTTATCAGCTTCAATTGTTTTTAACAAGAGGCAGCTTTCTAAATGAAAGTGAGTTCTCACCCACCCACCTCCCACTATTTGTAACCAAACAAATTACACAACTGGGCTCTAGTAAGTGGCCTACAGAACTGCTTCTGGAAGCCTTCGGGTCTTCTAGGAGTTTTACAATGTGTTACGTATTCACACAGCCAGCCATCATTTTCTCTCATGAGCATGACAGATCTGTAGCTGATAGCATAATTTGGAGATATGTTTTCTGATATCCCCAATAACCTTTTTCATCTAGACTATATTTGTATAGCCCCTTGATCCATTGCTGCCCCTCATGTATAATAATGAGGAAGAGGAGGAACAGAAAAACTGGAGCCGTAAGAGTTAATAAGCCATTGGATCAGTAAGACCCTGTCTTTCACAGGTAGCGTGTGGAAGTAGACTCACAGCTGAATCTAGATCCTGGAGTTCCCCTCATACAGGGACAAATGTTTCAACTTTCCAAAAGAAGCCGCCTTCAGGTAAAGCCCACCACAGAATGCTCATGTTGGGCTCCCGGTGAATAATATGACTCAGTATCTGTGGCCATTCTATTATCATTCCTCTGTAGGAGTCTGGGTATAAATACAAACATGCCCCAGTGAGTACAAACAGCCATGGTCATGGCTTTGGTGGTAGTTGCAATCACAGACATATATATAGGAGAGGCAGAGTGGCCTAACATGGAAGAATCACTAGGAGGTGCTCTGCTTATCCCAGAAGGCCCTCAGCCCGATCTCTATCCTGATGTTCTTCCTATGCTGGGTGCCTTATTAGCTGCTTGCTGCCTTCCTCCTTTTAAATGCAGTAGAGCACACTGCTGAATCTATACAAGTATGAGCCTTTCGTGATTATCATAAAGACACCTCTATTATCATCTTGCTTCATAAGACCATCTATTGATCTCCCCTTTTCTCTGTCTAAAGCCATCAATACACTTAAAACTTGGGCTACAGATTAAATATCATCAGACTGGTTAGTGGCATATGCAACTGAGGCAGAAATGCCAAGCCACCGTAGCACAGGCATTAACAGCTCATTCAACAAGATCATCTGATACAGGGAGCCCAGGCCCTGAAAGAATTCTTTTCAGATCTGTGGAAGTATGTCCAATATCATTTGTGGCACATCACTTCCCCAGGTCACCTCAAGAAGGAAGAGGCCAGTTGATAGCATGAGATGCTGGCTTTCTAAGAGAGTAGTCCTACAACTAATCTCCTCTTAATCTTGAACAAATATGGAGCCCTCATCAAAAAGATGCACAAGGCCATCTATGCTGCGGCCTGAGCAAAGTAGACAGTTACAGTAAAAGGTTTATGTGAGGACCTGTAGCTGTCTCTACTCTAGGATCCACACCAGTGGAAGGGGAGAGGAGATAGCTCTGTGGAAGGAGAAACAAAATGGGAAACTGTTATATTTGTGGGTGTCTAGTTCCATCACGGTGGATAACTTCCCAGCTAAACACTGTGGGATGTTGGAGGCTCATAGTATGATTCAACAACTATATCTCAAGGGGTCTGCCATGAATCTTCTGCTTTTGGGAGGACTCTGTGGCATTCCCAAAATTCTTGCTGCTCTAAAACTGAAAGATACAGGTTGTGAATCCCCTGGTACCACATTGATGCCCACACTAATTGGCTAATTCATCTCTGAGGCCTTTACATCATTGCAATCTGGTAGTTCTCATACTTGATTAATCACACTCCCTTGAGAGAGGGCTCCTTGATGTCTCTGCTGCCTGTGGTGCCACCAAATCTACTGTGGTTCTGGCAAAGTGGAGGTGGGAGGGCAATATTGCCCAAACTGCAGTGTGAATAATGACAAAGTCACCACTTACTTCCTGGCATGCAGTTGAGCATGAATCCTATGGGGCTCTGTGTCTCTTCCCAGAAATTCATCCAGATCTCCTGAAGACATATTTCCTTCCATCTCTAGCACAGGTAACGACCAAGAGATGTAGGGCACTATGTGCAAAGAACTTTCTGTTTCCAATACAATCTTACTAGTGTATGGCTTTGGGATCTTTAGAAACACAGGAACTTCTCTGGCCATGAAGCACTGTATTGACAGGATTTTCTTCTTAATTAAAAATAATGAATGAATGAGTAGATAACCAATAAATAAAATAAAAGAATGATCAACAACATAAGCAAAATGATTGACACACTCCAAGAGCTACTGCTTGTATAATCCATTTTACCTATTCCTCTAATCATCTGGCAACATTTTCTCCAACTTGCATCTAGGATAGCCGCAGAAAAATCCCGGCTATTTCTGGAATCTGGGTTTACTAAAGGCATTATTTTTTGTATATTGGCAAAGGTCTAGCCTTCTGCTATTTAACCACTTCCACTACCTAGCCACCTGATGGCTCATCTTCTGGTGTCTAGGGCACACAAGCAGATGAGTGATGGCACTTTCTCTTTAGAACTTATGATCACTGACCTGCAGAGGGTGAACATATTGTCCCAGAAATCAACTCTTCATTGTACAGAACATGTCCTAAATTTCTTTTTCCATTTTGCTCCTCTTGGGCATTTACTTCACACAAATCAAACTGAGCCTGCCTATTGAAGTGTGGGGTGCAGAACTGAACTACAGACTCTGAATGGTTCAAGGAGCTTTCACAGCAGCTAGTCCTATAAGAGAGCACCATGGGCTTCTTTTCAGCTTTAAAGTATACTAGACTAGGAACGGTTTTATGCCTTTCTTCATAGACCAAACTCTTTCATTGGGAATGCACAAAGTTTTAAATGTATGGTGGACCTTAAAGTGACTCTTAAAAATTATCTTCATGTCATTGTAAGGAATCTATATACTGCAATAGAAGAATAATTCAACAATTAAACAATGGATCTCAGTGAGTTACAAATACCAACAAGCAAGATTCAATTTACTCACATCTCCTATTTGTAGGAGACTGTTACAAAACAAAAAAGTGGTTCAAAAAATTGTAAATTGTGTTCCTTTTTTCAAAACAATAATTGTTTAATGCTAAAGCAGTTATAATCAAAAGCTATACAGAATTTGTTAGAAAATATTTATCCATAAATATTGTTCAGTTCTCAGCACTTGCAGCAATAATTAAATTACAAATGATAAATATGGCATCAACAGATATGTATTTACAAAAAGAAAGTTATTACAAACTGTATACTAAACATAGAACCATAGTCTTTACATTTTGGGTAGCAAAGGCTAATTTGTTTGCTGTATATAGTCCCATTCATGATTATCACATATTCATAACATTTATATAGCTGTGTAATAACTGAAGCAGTTCCTAAATGATACTGTGGAAAGAAAAAATATTTGCAAAGTATTATTTTTAAATTTCATTACTTGTAGGCAAATATTTTAAGAGTATTGTTTCCATTAAAATCAGTAACAATGAAAAAAATTGTCTTCATGAGTTTGGCTAAGGTACTACATTGGGCAATGATAATGTCTCCCTTTCCAGGACTTATTAACTTCTTCTGTGCCTTCACAAAAACTACTGTATGTTTTCATTTGAATAATGTGCACTAATTTAGGACAGATTAAGCTAAAGACATAAGTTCTGAAACATGTTCCTAAAGAAATGCACCCAGCATTGAACTATCCCTAGATATTCTTTTGGAATTGTTGCTTAGAAAATTGCGAGTTCAGTCACTGGTGTAACTAACCAGTTAAATCAAGTGATGATGATGATACAGTATCCTGAAAATGTTGGTGCATTCAAAGAGACTGAATCTTTTCTAGACATTGCAGCCAAGTTAATAATATGCTAACAGTACCATGCCTTGGATGGCCAAAGCAATCAGCTTTAACAACCTAAACTAAAGCTAAAGGCAAAGTTTTTGTCTTAAGCTATAGATAGGCTCTTTTTGCCCCTGATGTAGGTGTGTGTGTGTGTGTGTGTGTGTGTGTGTGTGTGTGTGTGTGCGCGCGCGCACGCGCATTGTGATAATCTTTTTCTGAAAGCAGCTAATGGATTGAAAGCAACCTTATACAACAAATACACCATAATGTTGGAAACCATATGTGGATATAACATCTGTTTGGTGTTTTGAGTGTTATTCTGGGTCAGTAAAATAACTTCTTCCCTTGTAAAACTCAGAAATTTCTATAAAGAATTTTTGTTCTCATACCACACATTCTATGCTGTTAAATAAATACAGATCAAACTCATTGGTTTTGGATAAGAACAGATTCATACACATACACAGGCGTATCACACATGTTTACATCACAGGTAGCAGGGGATACACAGATTAGATACACATAGCAGACAATTACAGACAGACCAGTGATCACAGAGTACAGACAGATGGAAGGCATTGGGAGAGAAGTGGGAAATTCAAATGTTGATTCACTCTTAGGCAGCAGTGGTAATCCAGAAAGTTTACATCCATTTTCATACAAAGGAGACAATTCCATCTTTTTCTTTCTTGTGGCCTGGAACTTGGTATGTAGATGAGGCTGGCCTTGAACTCACACTGATCTTCCTACATCTTTATTTGTATTTGGAGCTGGATCCCTGGATGCTGCAGTGGTGACCCTAAGCAAATTGAGGTCAGGATCACAATGACTAGGGCTAAGTGCTGGTAGTGGAATTTATGTGACACTCTCAGGAGCCTAGACCATGGGATAAGTAGAGAACACACCTCTTGTCAGGTACCCAACTGTCATTAGCTATCTTGAGCACTATTTTTAGGGTGAGAAGCCTTCCTGTGTCATTTTCATGAGTTGGACATGAAAGATAGAAATAGATGGGCATAGAAATCTTACTGGCAAGTTACTTGTCCAGATAACAGGCTCATTTTTCACCTGGATTTCATTGGTATGCTGGTTTTGTTACCTAAAACCTCTCTCCTCCTTAAGCTCCATCTCCAGATCTTATATATCTCATTTCACTAGAAAGAAGCCATTGGTCAGAGGATGGGAAGCCAGCATAAGTATCAAGCTTCAGAGTCTGCTTCTTAGCCTTTCTCATTGCCATCCTCTCTCTCTCTCTCTCTCTCTCTCTCTCTCTCTCTCTCTCTCTCTCTCTCTCTCTGAATTCTAGGTCCTTGACCCTCACCTCTGTCTCTACAGTTTGGCATACTGGCGAGTCTCAGTTTTTCTCTTATTACTTCAGTATGTATCCATATTCTCTCTCTCTCCTCCCTTATCTCCCTCTCTCATTTCTGTTTCTTTTCATAGTGACCTTAGGCCCACTTTTCAGGATGTGGAATCCTGAAACCTAAACTCCTCCCAGAAGCACCAACAGTTTTCCTGGAAGATGTTTTTAGAAGGGGATTGGGATGGGAAGGTGGTCAGGGGGCATGGGATGGAGGGAAAGAGGGAAGGAGGGAGGGGGAACTGAGATCAATATGTAAAATAAGAAAATAAATAAATAAAAATTATTATTGTATCTTATGAGCTACATACATAGATGCATATGCACCATGGGAATGCCTGGCACCTGTAGAGGCCAAAAGAGAGCATTGGCTCCTCTGGAACTAGAGTTACAGACAATCGTGATCTTTCATGTGTGTACTGGGAATGGGGCACAGGTTCTTTGGAAGAGCAGCCAGTTCTCTTAATCAGTGATCTATCCCTTGAGCCCTCAAATTTTTTGTTTTTTGTTTTTTGTATTTTGGTTTTGTTTTTCAGATTTGCCTTCAGTTGCCTAACTTTGAACAAATGTTCTTGAAACATTTGGTGTTGGCAATTTTACACAGGCATCATTAGGCGCCAAAAATATTCTTCTACGCTTCAGTAAGTGGAGAGAAGGAGAGGAGAAAAACTGGGATTCCTTGGGTCTTGTCCTGGAATATGAAAATGCATCTGTGTTTTTGAGGTGGCACATAACTAAGGGTTAAATTTAACAATTGTTTATTGGATATTTACTATGCACCAGACACTCTTCTGGGTATTGTAATCAGTTTTAAACAAGGCATGGCACAACCAATCTTTACACTTGAAGACTTACAACAATAACTTTATTGTTATAAAAGAAAAAAGAAAGAGTAAGATATTAATAAAAGTATAATGACATCTAGGCTAAAAGCTCTGAAAGATGGGTCCCAGATGCAAGGAGTACCTGTAAGAGAAACCTTGACCTAGTATAAGGCAGGGAATTCCTCCTTACATAGTGTATGAACTAAAACAGACATAGGAAGGATTGATTGGATCTCATCCAAAGCAATCAGTATGTGCATAAGACTTTCATGAAGAGAAAGTCCCCTGATGACTAGCAAGGGAATCAGTACAGCCAGAATTTAGCAGAGTATAGGGAGAGATGCAGAAGATGATGCCACAAAGATACCAGAGTTTGAAGGCCAATGAAAAGACTTCCATTTACTTATAATTATATGAACATCTACTAAAGTGTGCTGGTGGTCATGTCAGAGAAGCAGCAGGTGACAATTGAAGTTCAAGGTGTCGGTCCACCAGGAGAAAACTCTCTGATGGGTCAATTTCATATAACAAAGACAATGAGACCACAGACCCTGGAATGTATTTTGCCTCTGGTGTGCCTTTGTATGTTTGATGCTGCTATCTTTTTTCTGGTATCTGGCATGGTGTGAGTGGGTGTGGAAAGATCCCTACTGCTTATAATGTAATGTTTATTTCATGGAAACATAGAGTTCTACTAGGTGTTTTCACCTCTGAATTACTATGAAAATTATTTCCTCTTAAGCTGTACTGTCTAATGATAATAATAATGTTAGTTTAAATAGAGTTTGATGATAAAAATATAAACAAGGAAATGTCACACTGCTAGAACACATGAATTTCTATTGAGGAGCCATGTAGACTGTGGCTTAGGTTAATGATTAAGAAAAACATCTGAGTCCCAGTAGCCCAGCTACCTTAAACATATTTTATGTAATAATTTTATTTAAATTTGCAACAAGCTTGTTTTACAAGTCAATCCCAGTTCCCTCACACTCCCCTCCTCCTCTGCACCCTCCCAATCCCTATCTATCCCCTTTTAGATCCCCGGGGGGGGAGAGGCCTTCCATGGGGAATCTTCACCCTATGCCCTCCCCTGTGGGTCTAGGCTGAAAGAGTATCCCTCTATGTAGAATGGGCTAACAAAGTCCATTCCTATACTAAGGATAAATACTGATCTATTACTAGAGACCCCATACACTGCCCAGTCCTCCTAACAAACATCCACATTCAGGAGGTCTGGGTCAGTCTTATGCTGGTTTCCCAACTATCAGACTGTGGTGCATGAACTCAGATGTATTCAGGTCAGCTGATTCTGCAGGTTTCTGCAGCCTGGTCTTGACCCCTTTGCTCATCACTCCTCCATCTCTGTAAGTAGATTCCAGGAGTTTGGCTAGTGTTTAGCTGTGGGTGTCTGCTTCTGCTTCCATCAGCTACTGTATGAAGGCTCTAGGATGACATATAAGGTAGTTATCAATCTCATTTTCAGGGAAGGGCATTAAAGGCAGCCTCTCCACTATTGCTTAAATTGTTAGTTGGGGTCAACCTTGTAGATATCTGAACATTTCCCTAGTGCCAGATTTCTCTTTAAACCTATAATGGCTCTCTCTATTATGGTGTCTCTTTTCTTGTTCTCCTCTATTCTTCCCCCGACTCAATCTTCCTGCTCCATGATACCCTCCTCTCCCCTCCCCTTCTCCCCATCTCTTTCTCCTAATTCTCTCTCCCCTCCCCCATATTCCCAATTTGCTTGAGAGATTATGTCCCTTTCCCCTTCTCTGAGGAACCATGTATATCTATCTATCTTAGGGTCCTCCTTATTTCCTAGCTTTTCTGGCGGTGTGGGTTGATCTATGTCTAATATAAATAGATGAGTGAATACATACTATGTTTGTCTTTTTGTGACTGGGTTACTTCACTCAGGATGGTTTCTTCGAGTTCCATCCATTTACCTGTAAATTTCAAGATTCCATTGTGTTTCCGGCTGAATAGCACTCCATTATATAAATGTACCACATTTCTTCCATTAATTCTTCAGTTGAGGAGCATTTCGGTTGCTTTCAATTTCTGGCTATTACAAATAATGCTGTTATGAACATAGCTGAACAGATGTTCTTGTTGTATGAATGTGCAATTAATCCAGCCCTACAAAAAGTTCTGGAAGAAAACACCAACCCAAAGAAGTTAACTACACCCACAAGAACATAGACAATAAATAATCCCACTTTACCAATAGCCAAAAGATAAATGGTGGGAAAATCCACACATAATACCAACAACAACAATTACAAAACAAACAAGAAGGAACCATCAATGGTCATTAATATCCCTCAATATTAATGGTCTTAACACGCCTACAAAAAGATGCACACAGGCTAACAGAATAGATAAGAAGACAGAATCTCCCCTCCTGCTGCATACAAGAAACACACCTCAACTTCAAAGACAAACATTACCTCAGAGTTAAGGGTTGGAAAAAGATTTTCCAATCAAATGGACCAAGTAACAAGCAGGTATAGCAATGCTAATATCTAACAAGTTAGACTTTACACTAAAATTAATCAAAAGGGACAAAGAAGGTCCTTTCTTATTTATCACAGGAGAAATCCATCAATATGATGTCTCAATTCTGAACGTCTATGCCCCAAATACAAAGGCACCCACATTTGTAAAAAGAAACATTACTAAAACTCAACTTGCACATAAAACCTCACACACTCATAGTAGGCTATTTCAGCACCCCACTGTCAACACTAGATAGGTCCACCAGACAGAAACTTAACAAAGAAACAAAGGAACTACCAGAAGTTATGATCCAATTGGGTTTAACAGATATTTATAGAACATTCCATCCAAGCACAAAGGAATATACCTTCTCAGCGCCACATGGAACCATCTCTAAAATCGACCATATACTCGGCAATATAGCAAACCTCAATAGGTACAAAAAAATTGGAATAACCCCCTGTATCTTATCAGACCACCATGCCTTAATCATAGAATTAAACAACACAAATTGCAGAAACCCTACAAAATCATAGAAATTGAACAATGCACAATTACACCATTCCTGGGTCAAGGAAGAAATAAAGGATGAAATTAAAGACTTCCTAGAATTCAAAGAGAATGAAGACACAACATAACCAAACTTATGGGGCACTTTGAAAGCAGTGTTAAGAGGAAGGGTCATAGCACCAAGTGTCCACATGAAGAAAATGGTGAATAGTCACACTAGGGTATTAACAGCACAACTGAAAGCCCTAGAACAAAAAGAAGCAAGCTCACCCAGGAAAAGTAGATGCCAGAAAATAATCAAATTGAGGAGTGAAATAAATAAAGTAGAAACTAGAAAAACAATACAAAGAATCAATGTAACAAAGAGTTGGTTCTTCCAGAAAATCAACAAGATAGACAAGCCTTTATCCAAACTAGCCAAAAGACAGAGAGAGAACATGTAAATTAACTAAATCAGTAATAAAAAGGGAGACATAACAACAGATACTGAGGAAATTAGAAGAATCTTCAGGTCATACTTTGAAAACCTGTACTCTACAAAATTGGAAAAAAGGAAAAATAGAAATGGACAATTTTCTTCTGTATAGATATCACATACCAAAATTGAATGAAGAACAGATAAGCACTCATCAAAAGTCTCTCAACCAAAAGAAATAAATAAATAAAATAAAGCCCAGGGCCAGATGGTTTCAGTGCAGAATTCTAACAGAAATTCAAAGAACAGCTAATTCCAATACTCCTTAGAGTGTTCCACACAATAGAAGCAGAAGGGTCATTGCCAAACTCTTTTTTGGAGACTACAGTTACCTTGATACCAAGCCAAAAAAATACACAACCAAGAAAGAGAACTATAACCAATATCCCTCATGAACATTGAGGCAAAAATAATACTGCCAAATCGAGTCCAAGAACACATCAGAGTAATTATCCACCATGAATACATAAGCAGGGATGGTTCAACATATGAAAATCCATCAATGTGATCCACCATATAAAGAAACTGAAAAAGAAAAACCACAGCATCATCTCACTAGATACTGAAAAAGCCTTTGACAATGCTTAAATTCTTTTATTCTTCATTTTGGGAGATTTGTTTACAGGATTCAGAGTGTGTGATAGCTGAATCAAAGCTTTGAAAATAATTTAAAGTTACACTAAGATATTTTTGTCAAATGGCTTTGAGGTGAAAAACTCAAGAACACAATCTAAAGTTTTAGAAAGATGCATAGTTGAGTGAGGAACTCTTTAAGGTCAAGGAACAAGAACAAAGCAGCACAATTATCATTAGCTGACATGCCTTTCTGGCTACGATTGCCTGATGACCAAAGGTGATGATTAATTCCTCATACCCATTTCTGCCCTCCATCTCCTGATTTAAAAAAGAAAACTGTTGATGAGTGGGTGTCTCTGAAGGTATAAAGTAAAACTGACTGGTTCTTTCTCATATATAAAAGTTTAGGTTCCTTTAAGACAGAGCAAAGGATCACCAGCCTCTAATCCACACCGCCAGAGAAACTAGGATATAAGGAGGATTCAAAGAGATTTATATAAGGTCCCTCACAGAAGAGGAAAGGGACAAGATCTCCTGAGCATATTGGGAGTGGGGTGGGGGGCAGTGAGTGTAGAGGGAGCTAGGAGAAAGAAGAGGGGAGGAGAGGAAAGGATGTGGGACTAGGAAGATTGAGTCAGGGGATGAATAGACAAGAAGGGAGAGAGAGAGAGACAGAGAGACAGAGATCATAATAGAAGGAGTCATTATAGGTTTGAAGAGAAAACTGAACCTAGAGAAATGTCCAGAGACCTACAAGGATGACCCCAACTAACAATTTGAACAATGGTGGAAAGTCTACCTTAAATGCTCTTCCCTGATAATGAGATTGATAACTAACTTATCTGCCATCATAGAACTCTCATCCAGTAGCTGATGGAAACAGAAGCAGACATCCACGGCTAAACACTGAGCTGATCTCCTGGGATCCAGATGCAGAGAAGGAGGAGTGATAAGAAAATGGGGACAAGACCAGGCCACAGAAACCCAGAGACAGCTGACTTCTAACAAAAGGGAGCTCATGAACCCCCATACTTCTAGCTGGGAATCCAGCATTGGACTGACTCAGACCCCCTGAACATGGGTCTCAGTTAGAAGACCTGGACAGCCTATGGGACCTCTGACAGTGGAAGTAGGATGTATTCCTGGTGCAAAATTCCCCATGGAGGGATACTCCCCTAACCTAGAGGCAGGAGGTAGGGCCTAGTCCCTACTCCAAATGACTTGACAGATTTTGATGATCCCTCCTGGAAGGCATCACCCTCCCTGTGTAGTTGGGGGGGTAGGATGGGATGGGAGGGAGAGAGAGGGAACTGGGAGTGATATATAAAATAAGAAAAAATAATAATAATAAAGATTTCTTATAAGATTACCTATAAAGGTAAAAAAGTAGCTGGCCTTTTCTTTGTAACTGCAAAATGATCCTGTCAGTAAGAAATATGACTGAGAAAAATATCTTGCTACATGGTTAATGTATAACAAGTTGCTTGGGTAGGAATATATGTGGGTTCCTTTTTCACCTGTAATGTGGTGAAGTGTTCAATCATTTAAGGGAGATGAAAAATATGGTTTCTTTTTATCTCTATTCATTATACTCATTCACTTGAAAAACACAATATAACCAAATTGCAATTCCTATATTGCAGGAAAAACTTTGTTGGGGAATATAAACTGTATAAAAAAGTATACAGTAGAAAGAACACAGAAGAATAGAGAATAAGGAAGGAAACCATCAAGAGAGAATGTGTCTTTTTCCCTAACCCCCTCACACAGAAAAGTCTATTATATGCTGACACTATGGATTCCTTTGGATCCCTGTATTGCTGGAGACTGGCCTTCCATGCAGTAGTAGAAATATTCTAAGGGGAAGTTACAATATTTGTAAGCATTTCACAGGATTATATGTCAAAATATAATTGAGGATATGTGGTGACCATTTAGGAGGCTGCTGCAGACGTCTACAAGAGAGGTGGTTATGATTGAAAGCAAGATGGTAGCAGTTAGAATGAGAGAAATGAAATCTAAGAATTTGAGACGATATATTGGACTTAAAGCCCACAAACCTATCCAACTATCAATGGCTAATGAGGCCATGGATCTAGAAGAGATTCTGCTATTGCCTCTTTCTGAAACCAATATAGTTCTCAACTGTATTCTAAATACATATACTTATTGTCACAAATAAGTTTATCCATCATGAAACCTGTTGTTTTTGAATGCTTATTTTAAAATAAAAAAAAAAGTTGTGGGCCCAAGAGTTTTACAGATGCACACATAAGCACACATACATGTAAACAAACTATGTCTGTATAGTAGTACATTTAAGATGATAGATAGATGATAGATAGATAGATATTAGAAAGGTAGATACATGCATTACAAAAATTGACTCACTCAATACACAACCTGGCTATACAAGTCTCAATCCCCCACCCCCCAAAAAAACGGGCCAAAAAAAATGACAAATGGAAAACTCTCAAATAGGAAATGGCACTGAATCCTTTGGGTGGAATTTGTTCTTTCTCAAGGACACTGTTTTCCCCCTTAAGGCCTCACAACTGATCAGCTGAAACTCACCCATATTTTCTAGGACATTTAACTCGTATTGATTGATGATACATGTTAGCCACAGATAAACAACACTTGCAAAACAGCACATGGATTAGTGTTTGAATACTAATGGCTAAGCTGTACATAAAACCAGCTATTGGTTCCAAGCATCCAGGACAAGAATATGGAGGGAGTTTCAGCAAATACAGAGGGAGCACCATGCTCTGTGGATGCAGTTGTAAGTAAGAAAGATCCATGTGCTTCTGGAACTAACAACCAAAGAAAGGAAAAACAGTGTTGATCTTGCCCCATTAGGACTTGTTGCCTCTGCCTCTCTATTGCATTGTGATCTCAAGCTTTGGAGTTGAAGACATGCATGCTTCAGTGTTGAATTCCCTCACCCAGGGCTTAGCTTGGGAACTGGAAGGTGGATGCTGAATAAAAATTGTAATGAAATGAAGTGGTCTGGGCCATGACAGAAAACTTCCCTGCTTCAAGAAGATGCACAATCAGCATCTTATCCAGTAAGTACCTCTTTCTCAACCATGAAACCCTTAACATGACAGCCTCAGCAATCACTGGAGCACAGTTCTTTCCTTGGACTTGAAATGGCTCAGTTTTCTCAATACTATCTTCCCTTGGTGCACCTTGGAAGCTTCATGGTGCTGTTTCTTCACATTCAGACACACCCAAATGCCCCTCCACCCTTTGGACTCCAGCCACTGGAATGTTGCCAGAGAAATTGTGACTGTGGTCTAAGAATTTCAATGTGAAAGCTACAGAGGCCCTCTGACCTAGGCTTAATCATTGCTAAGTTGGTGTATTTTGTTTATCTCATAGAAAGCAAACTTAGAATACTTGAAACCGAAACCACAAAACAAACACGATACAGTGTTTATGAAAATATCACTGGGTTTTGGACCTTCAGAGGAAACTGTATATGAGGCCACATTCACATACAAGAATATGAGGTTAAAGACAGGTTTAAGGCAAGTTGTACTCAATTGATTAAGTAAGCTAGAAGACAGACAGGATAGTCTTAGGTGACCAGGAGCAGAAATACAATGGTTTGGGACCTTCAGATCAGCAGTGACTTCTAGATAAATGGCCCTGCCAACCCAAACCACTCCAAGTCTAACCCTGGAAGTCAAGTAGGAGATAAATACATCAATGAGATTAGGTATGGAAAATCTCTGACTTAGCGATGGCTGAACTTCTTTTTTATAGTCATGCAAAAGACACATGCATTCAGTGGGCACTATTCAACTTAGTTTGTAAAATTATGGACTTTTACTAAATATAACAAAGAAAATTAAGAAATAAGTAATGGAGGTGATTATTTGCATAGTATTTAAAAAATAGCAGAAACTCATCAGTTAACAAGAATTCAAAACTCCAAATGTGTGTGCATAAAATGAGAGAGAGAGAGAATCAGAGATACAGGGAGAGAATTCAAGGAGTTAAGTTATATGAGAAGATCCTCAATGGGCAATGAACATATGAAAAAATCCCAAAACCCATTAGAAGTTAAGAAAATACAAAGTGAAATATGGTACCCTTAGTCTCTGTGGATTTACAGTCATTGGGACATTGGATGATACTATGTTGAGCAAGGGCAAAGTATGAGCTCTCCTTCCCTACATATACTAAAGATCAATAAACTGCTATGCTATCTTGGAAAACAAATCAGTGGTGCCCAATGAGTTAAATACATGGATTCTGATTCAGGGAGTTCACATATGGGTGTCAATATTAACTTTTCCAAGCCCGGCTGAAGGAACAGACTGACAGAATACTAAGTATCATTGTAAAGTAAGCAGATATATTCAGAATATGGAATAATCTCAAGATTATAGTGCTGATTTGTTTTTAAGTAAAAAACATAGCAAGATTTATAGCACAATAACATTTATGTAAATTAAAAAACTCATACCCCCAAACAACACTATTATTTTATAAGAGCACATACATATTCAGTAACTCATGTCAAATGCAATAGAGTGACTACTCGTGGAGGCAGCAAAGGGTGTACGGACTTAGGATATATAGGAAGAAAAAAAAAACCAGATGACAAGGGCTTTGTCAATGCCATAGGTAATGTTGGCAGCTAGCTTTTAAGTGAAAGATAGATAGAATTAATTCAACTCCGCACCTGGAGTTCACAAATACGTTTCAACAATAGGTATTTTTTGTTTAAAAAATGAATAAGGGGATAATGAGTGGTTGCTTTATGCAAATAGTTTTCTTTTGGGGTGCTAAATAAATTTTCCTAGAATTACAAAGTAATGATAGATAATTTTTAAGTGTGTGTGTGTGTGTGTTCATGCATGAATGCATGCACTATGTGTGCAAGTGCCCATGGAGGCCAGAAGAGGAAATTGGATCCCATGGAGCTGGAGTTACAAGTAGTTGTAAGCAGTCAGACGTGGAAGCTGGGAGTCAGTGACAGTGCTAGGAACTGAACTTGTCTTCTGGAAAAACAAAAAGAGATTTTTAACGCCTAAACTATCCCTTCAACCTCAATATTTTACTGATACAAGGTTTCCCTACTTAATCCAATCTATCTCAAAAAATCTGTTTGTAGTCCAGTTTGACTTCAAACTCATAGCACCCCTGAGCCTGGTGCATTCTAGGATCAGGGATATGTGCAACCTCGCCAAGCTTTTACACATCATTTGGAGTATACTAAATGCCGTCGAAATGTACACTTACTTTAAAATAGTCCAAATGCTAGTAGAAGGTGAGGGGACTGAAAAGTCTGGACTCCTTGCACTTCAATCTGCTCCCCTTTTGTCTCCTCTCCTCATGCCAAGCCTACTTTTCAAATCTTGACCCCTGAGGCCAGCTTTCCTGCTGTAGTACAAAGACCTTTTGGCATGGACTGCAGTAATCAGAGCTGAAGTCATGAGGTCTTCTTGCTATCCTCATGTCTTTCTACCTCTCTGGTAGCTAATTCTGGACCTATTTACCTCACAGACACATCGTGACGATTGAGTGGGCTGATGGATGAAAAACAGCTCAATGCCCGACAAAGCAAAGCACAGTATGAAAGATTATTGAGGATATTTATGACCAAGCTGGATTGCTCACAAGGCAATTTTCTCTGCCTTATTCCTTTTCTGACATGGCAGCCAATTTCCATTTCAATGACTTGGGATTTTGAGGAGGCAATATTGCAATCTTTCCCTTCTTTTCCAGAGCTTGCCAAAAATTTGGTCATCCTTCCTGATATCAAATTAGAAAAACTGAGACATATACTGTGTGTCTGGTGTAGGGGTAACAGGGGATTAAAATGCATCTCTCAACATTCACTTTTCCCCAGAGACCTTGACAGAAACTCCTGTTTCACAAGGAGACTGTTCATATCTCCTCTTTTTTCTGTCTTTCTTGCTCAGAAAAGATAATCACCATTAAACTCTCTCTCTCCCTCTCTCCCCCCCCTGTGTGTGTGTGTGTGTGTGTGTGTGTGTTTTTATGGAATAGGGTAGTTATTTTGGCTTGTAATTCCAGAGAAATAGAGTCCATAATGGAAGGGAGGGCTTGGTGACAGATGGTTATGATAGCAGAAATAGGAAGCTGATTGATCACAATTTTATACACACACAGGAAACAGAGATAACACAAAATGGAGCAAGGATATAAACCTTTAAATCTTGCCCTCAGTGACATACTTGATCTAGCAGAACTCCACCTCCTAAGGGTTCCATAGCCTCCTCAAACAGTTTAAACATCTGGGCATCACATGTTCAAATACACAAACCTATGAAGGACAACTCTCAAACTACAGTAAGGCCTCTCTACAGAAGTTATGACCCAGATACACAATGCTTCAACTACTCAACATGACTCACTCAACCTTGTACCTTGCATTCTTTCAAAATCAGTATCATGTTTATGACTTTGCCAAGTTGTGCTGCCAGCTTGCAATGGATAGCGATATGCCTCGGTCACAGCTGCCTCAGCTGCGTTCACCCCAGAGAAACATTTTCTTAAGTAGTTGTTTTTAAGGAGCAGAGAACCCCTTCAGGTTAGGCTTTCTTCCTTGAAAATGTGCATCTGCATAAAATGAAGCCTCTGATAAATAGAATTTTGTCTTTAGAATACTTCTATTGTCCCATTGCAGCAGATGAAATTTCTCTTTAGTAGTGTTTCTATCTTTTAAAAATTACATCTGTTTTCTCAGCAACAACTGGAATGCTCTCCTGCCTATATTTTTCTCTATGAAATTGTCTGCCCCATTAAAACTTTAGAGAAAGTATATTTATGCATCAATAACATCTAGTACTATGGCCAGGCATAGTGGTTTACACCTTTAATCCCAGCACTCAGGAGGTAGAGGAAGGTGGATCTCTGTGAGTTCAAGGCTAGCTTGGTCTACAGAGCATATTTCAGGACAGCCAGAGCTATTACACAGAGAAACCCTGTCCCCCCCCAAAAAAAAATAATCTAGTACTACATACTAGAACACAGGTTAGTCATTGTTTAAAAACCAAGTGTTTAAATTATAATTAAATACATCTAATTTCAAATTTAAAAGCCAGTTGACACATCTCCTAGGAAATACTGGGGTATTTCCTCACAAAGTGAAACCAGCAGCGACTAGTCAGCCAGACACGGAGGAAGTAGGGCATACAGAAGGGAGGAAAAAAGGGTAAAAATCTCCGAGGCAACACATAGATGAAAAGAAGCAAGTTAAATTAAGTTGTAAGAGCTAATGGGACAAGCATAAGATAATAAGATAAGGCTGAGCATTCATAACTAGTAATATTTCTCCATATTATGATTTGGGGGCTGATTGGTGGCCCAGAAGAAAGCCTGCTCAGTGTGTGTGTGTGTGTGTGTGTGTGTGTGTGTGTGTGTGTGTGTGTTATGAAATTAGAAAGGAGACCATAAGAGGGGGAAAGAGATATTGGGTAAAAATGGTTTAATGGTATAATGGCAACATGCACTATGAAAGTGCAAGGGTATGGGCTTGAAAGATCCAAGGCAGAGGATGGTGTGGGAGAAGTTACAAGTTAGAATTTAACAGAAACAAATTATGTTTGAAGACACCATAATGAAACATGATACGTTGTAAGATAATTAAAAATAAAAGTATTTTTAAATCACAGGCAAGTATATTAACAAGTAGATATGACTTTCACAGCATTCAAAATGATGTAACACGTGATAATATTTGAGAACACACAAAAATCAAGTTTGAGACAGCTCCAAATAAAAAGCCCCAAATGTCTCCAGTTAGCACAGTGCAACTGGCTGTGGTGTTATCTCTGTAACTGGGTGACCACCTCATCAGAAATCCAGTTTCATGCTCGCAGTGGCTCACCTGAAGGGCTACTGCTGTCTTCTAGGCAACCTAGGAATTTTGGCAGTCACATATCTAAGACTGTAAATTTCACAAAGATTTCTTGAAGGCAGAAATGAAGCTGTCCTGTAGCATAGGATGTCAGTCCTCAGTCATTTGGACAGTCACTACTTTGCCCACCTTGGCTTCAGCCAAGAAAAAACTATAGTCAGAACAGAAAAGAAGGGGCAATGTGGAACCTGCAAAATGAACTGTGTTCCCAGGACTCTGCAGGCCCATTTCTTCTTCCTTATACTCTCTCACTGCCTCCTACCCACTGACCCCCATCTTCACAGATTTCCTCTATGTGCCTAGAGGATTTCCTGCTATGAATACAATTTGTTTCCTAAAGACTATATTTTTATTTTATAAGTGGAGTAGGAAACAGACAAATCCACACACTTAGAAATCAAGAGGCTAATGAGATGACTCTGTTAAAAAGCACCTGAGGACCTGAGTTCAATCCCTGGAAGCATGTAATGGAAACAAAGAACAAAATCCCAATAGTCTTACTTCACATGTGCAGCATGCCCTGCCCCAAAACACACACACACACACACACACAGAGAGAGAGAGAGAGAGAGAGAGAGAGAGAGAGAGAGAGAGAGAGAGACTCAGGAAACACAGTTGGTTCCTCATTCTTTCAGCAAGCATTTATTGACATTTAAATTTAATGAAGCACTGAACAGAGATAGCAACAGGAAGCTTGATCAAACACCAGGAGTGCTGCAATGGGCCCTGAGCAAGAATCTCAAGATAGCAGAAATTAGGTTTGCTCAAGAAGAAAATGGGGAGGAGGCATGGGGCCAAACTGTGAGGCCTACAGTGAAGAAGCAATGCTCCTGGGCCACTGGTGCTATGCCCATGACTTGTTCCTCTGTTTTCAAGGAGGGGATCCAGCCCAGCAGCTCTTTTGAAGCACATTTCATATCCTAGTGCTCAGAGCCGCAATCGATCTGCAGCAGTGACTCAGAGGCAGACAGCCAGTGCAGTCACAGATCTCTGTCTGCATCCCTAATTTGCCTGCTCAGGTTCTCGCCTTATTAATGTTATTTACCAAGCCCTATGGTGTCAATGCCAGTCCCCAGCCCTTGCAGGAGCCTTCCAGCCATTGCCCCTGTATGTTTGTCACATCCTGTCACTGCATCTGAATTCAACAGGTCCTGGCAGCCTGTCTGCAGACCTGCTTGCTCACTTTTGCATCTCCAGAACATGAACTATAGCCTGGAGTCTCCAATCCTATTGCTCGCACAACAGACCCCACCTTACACCTTCCCAGAACAGTCTCCAGCCCTATCCTTTCCTAGAACAAATGGGAGAGGTGAATGGTCTACAACTGAACAACTCCTCCATATTCTAGGGCAAGAAATGGTGTGACTTGTTACCAACAGTGCTGCAACATGGCCTTATGCTTCTAGCTAATGTGACCAGATGTTCCAGTAGTGAAAGGATGGGACAAGGGTCAAAACCACCAGAGCCATGAAGATGAGATTTAGAGACAACATTTGAAAACTTCTTCCTGCCTTGTCTTTTGATCACGTCTATTCTTCCCAAATGTTTTGATAATGAAGAGTTTTAGGTGTAGCCCCCCTCAGTGAAATCCAGGTTATGGAGAAGGCCTCCCAGGATGTAGATACAGGTTAAGGCTTGGAATCACCTGTGCCACTCTCTACTTGTGGCGCTAGAGCGCCCCCACAATTCTCTGAGGCCAGAAACAGAACTACATGAGGAATAGCTTTCTGGAGCTTAGAGAGAAGCCTGGGCACTGTAGAGTAGCCAGCTAGTTGTAGGAACAAAGTGTTGTTTGGCTCCACTCAAGCAACATGCTCACCCCACCTGGCTTCACCTCTGAAGGTCTCAGTTTCAATACAAACTTGTAGCATGTTGGTCATGCTGGTGTATTTTCCTCTGCCCTAGAGCCTGAGAGTTCCCTAATGCCAAAAAGAGTCTCAAGAGAAGGTACTCACTAAACAGAGAAAAAAATGGCACAGTGTAAAGCAGCCCCTTGGCCATGGACAACAGCAGAAGTTCTGATCAGTAACATCTCATTAGTGTCCCCATCCAATCCTGGCCCTAAAGTCCTGGAACTTTCACCTTAGCCAACTTCTAGACCACAAAGGAAATCAGAGTCCCAAGGATTTGACCCCAAGAACCAGAGAGATACCCAATGAACTCAGGATACCCACTCCTCTGGCTACTCTCTGCATCCATCCTGGAGAAGTTAGGAGGACTTGGATGTGGCACAAAACCCTGTTATGAAATAAAGTTGGCATTTAAATGACCTAACAACAAATTGCTCAATTTAATTTGCTTACTCAATCCAATAAAGGAGAAACAAGAAAATCTATCTAATTAAAAACATTGATCCACAGGAACTGGCAAATACAAAGGCCTTGCTGGAAGTTAGCACCTCAACAATGTGATATGAGGGTATGAGACAAGACAAATAGATTCTCACCCTGCCTCCAGGAGGGCTGCAAAGGGCCCTGAAAAGCCCTGAGCTCAAAAGACAAATCAATTGTTCAGCTCAACCAGGGAAGTAAATATAATTCCTGGATGTGTGAAGCCCAAAAAAGAATTCAATTTGTGTTCCACCCCACAGATTGCATCCATTCTCAGTCACAAACTTTTACCCCTTGTCCTTGTGGCCCTGTATCTTTGCTAAGTTGGCTCCCTGGTGTGGTATTATATCTGACTTGCCAAACTGCATCTTTCAAAACCAGCATAATGTTGTCAGGAACAAGTAAATATGTCCAAGGAACAAAATAGTTACGTTCTCAGACTCTCTTACAGCACTCTCCATTTTGAGCTACAGTGAAAGTGCCTGGAAGAAGCCACCAAAAACACTGGCTACAAAGATTCCCCAGATTCTGATCTTACTGTATCTTTCATAGGACTGGTCCTGATTTCATAGCTAAGAACATTCTTGAATTGTGCTTGGCAAGCTTTTTAGCTCCAAGTGCTTCTTCATTGTTATCCTTCCTATTGTGGCCAGCTGTGGCTGACTTGCTGGAAGAGCCTAAATGAAGGCTAGATTGCCCTTCTAGAGAAATGTCCAATTCAGAGAGATCCAAAAATCACTTAATATTTGGGAGCTCAGTCCCTATCAGAGGAAAAGTGACCTGCAAGTGAACCTATAGCCAGCATGGCACACCATTCCTCCTGCTGTGAACAGATGGCACCCCAGCCTTGCTTATCCCAGCTTCTTGTTCTAGTTGAAGAACTCTGCCTTCAGCAGAATCCTCCAGAGCCTAAGGAAAACACACACACACACACACACACACACACACACACACACTACACTACACTACAGTAGTCCACAAACAGGTAAAATTAATTTCCCTTCCCCATGAGATCACCCCATGAGAAAGGGATAAAAAAGGCACTGACATCCATGAGCATTGGCAAGAGGAGTTTACATCTGTTTTTAAGATAAAAGGAAGCTTCAGGGAGAAGGTTACATTAAAGAAAAAGAAGAATGTTTCAGACAAAGATTAGAGGCAAGTAATAGGAGTAAGCTGAGTACCTTGTAGAATTCTGGGGTAGGCAGTGGAATGCCCAGGAGCTGTGTGGATGAAGTATACCCAAGGCTGAGAACAGGCAGGAAAGTGAGGCTGAGGAGTAGGGTCTAATTCAGTGGAGAAAGAAGAGGAAGCCAATACCTTAAGACTCTACCAGCATTTCCAGTTAGAGACAGTGACATTCCAATGGTTGATATATTACTGGAGATGCAGTGAGAAACTAACAAAAATGCCTATCTTCAGGTGCTGACACAAAGGGTGCTAAGTACTAAAGTGGAAGGTCAAACAGGGTAGTGTGACAGCACTCTATGGAAGGACTAGAGCATCTTTTCATAGTTGATCTACAAGGGATCATGTAGAATACTAAAAACAGAAGAACCAGTCTTGACAAGATACAGAAGAGGCAGGGCAATATGGGGCTATGGAAGCAGAAGGAAGCTTGGTATGTGTGAGGAAATCAAAAGGAGACTGGAAGTGAGTTGTTAAAAAAAAAAAAAAAAAAAAAAAAAAAAAAAAAAAAGGTCAGCAGGGTCAGAGACCCTGACACAGCCATCTATATCTTTTAGGACGATGAAACTGGAGGCAAGGGCTTAGATTTTATCATAAGAATAATGGAAACCTACTGGGAGATTTTAAGTAAAGTGACAAGGTCAGAAACCAGAATATCTCTTTAGATGTCACTGAAACAGATGTGAGTATCCAACAAAGACTTGGCCAGGACAAGAAGAGTAGAAGTCAGAGAGGTCCTGAGAAAGAGACTGTTCCTACAGCCATGTGAGGCCCTAAAGGTGTCACCTAACTGTAAGAGCAGGGCCTGGTGTGATGTGTGTGTGTGTGTGTGTGTATGTATTAGAGGGGATGTGACAAAACAAAAACAAAAAAACAAAAACAAACCCACCCCTTTTTCTTGATGTAAGTGTGCCCTCTGGTGGCTGGGTTCCTAGTCTGTGCCCTGAGGACATCCTTGTTTCTGGACTAAATAAACACAATGCGAGGAGAACTCTCTTCAGCCTCCCTTCAATGAAGGATGTGATAAGTGGTCTATATTTCAGCCTCAGGCTAAGGAACAGATAGATTAATGCTGCTGAGGCAGAAATCAGCTTGGGCCAGGATGGGGGTAGCAGTCTGTAAGAGAAGCAGGGACCAACAAAGGTCAGACAGAAAGGAGATGAGAAGTGGGAGGCAGTGGGGACTTTTGTTTTCTATAGAAAGTCACCAATACAAAAGAAATTTGATGGTCATGTACAAATGTGGCAAGTTATCTTTGGTGGATATTTTCAGAGCAAAACAAAACCATTGTAATTTAAACATTTGTAAATTAAGAGCAGAGAACATCAGGTTGTACTGAATAAATACAGCACATAATGGAAAATGTGCTTCAGTTCTTACACTGCAGCCAGTTACAGGAGAGAGGCGGGGGTGGTGGCCAGCAACAGGCAGCAGAAAGTCACGATCTTGCTGAGAGAACAGAGGAGTGGGGGTGGATACGACTTGGTCAGAAATAGACACTGTCTGACTAGGCTGACGTCCAAAGGCTCACCGGATGTCTGCACGGTGTTCAAACAGACGCACAAACACAAATAACACAAATACCAACACCCCCCTCTCTCTCTCTCTCTCACACACACACACACACACACACACACACACGATTGAGAGAACATAGACATTGATGCACAGAAAAAATTTGTGGAAGATTAAATGCAAAGATATCTGGGAGAAGGGAAGCTGCACCTTAAGTCTGTGTTTTAAACCCAGTGAAGCAGAGGGGTGCCTTGCTTTGTCAAAGCAAGCAGCTGTGAGGCTTGATTGAAGGTGAACCAGACTCCATAAAGAAACTATCATTTTCTTCTGTATAGGAAGGCAAGTATTTTCAATTCAGCCATCCACGTGTTTCTGACACAGGTGCTCTTCTAAGCTCACAAGAATAACATCTGTAAGTCCCAGTGCTTAGTAAAAAATGCAGTTAGCAACAAGCATCATGGCAAGCAGCTGTCTAGGGCTCCAGGGGCTCCTCTTCCTGTTGGCTGTATCTCTCTTAAGCTGAAGAGCTTAGAGGGGCTTTTTCCCAGCATAATAGCAAAAATACAAAAGCCAAATGCACACAAAGTAGTGACCCATCACCAGTGCCATCTCCCTACTGCCACCACCATGGACCCAGGACCTGAATCTATGTGATGTTCCAGATCTGTCCAGGTGAGACTTCCTCTAGTGGAGGCTTCCTACTGTAAGCCAAGGAATGAGCCAAGGAAGTACATTAAACTTGACATAAGTACAGGTAAAAGAATTGAAGTTAATACATTGAAAGGCACAGTCAAGGGAGTGAAAAGCCAACGCGAGGGACAGGTAACACATTTGCAGATGTGGTAAAGACTTAGTATCTATGCCACATAAATATCACTTATAATTTTATGACTCAAAAGAGACCTAAGAATTTGAAAACATGTTTTTCCAAAAAAGACATCCAAATGGCCAACAAACATGTGAAAAAAGGGGACAGATTCATAACTCATAAGAGAAAGGCAAGTCAAAACCAAAATAAAAAAACTCTTTGATGCCCAGTAGAAAGGCTCATATCCAAAAACAGAAAATAAATTTTGGTGAGAATATGGAAAAGTTGGAAAACTGAACAAGTGTGGCAGTTCCTAAAAATAAAATAAACCATAGGACCCAACAATTCCACTTCAAAATTTGTGTGTCTCCTAAAGATCTAAAAACAGGATCTCAGAGACATTTGCCTATCCATATTCACACCACTATTTTAGTAGCCAATCATTGATAGAAACTGAATGCTCATAAATGGCTGTATGAATAAGTAATATGTGTCATATCTGTACAGTGAACTATTACTTGGCCTTTGAAACGGAAAGGAAATATGACAAGTGGACGTGTTTTAATGATACTGTGTGAAGTAAGCTGACACAGAACAAATACTACAGGATCCCATTTATATGAGGTTCCTATAGCTGTCACCTTTGTAGCAAATTGAAAGAGTGTTGTCATGAATTGGGTGAGGTGGAATAGGAAGTTGTTTAATGGATACTGAGTTTCTCAATATAAAAACTGTTGATGATTGTTTTTATACAACAGTTAAGATAGTAAATTTTCCATGTATTTTCCCATGGTGAGTAGATACGTGAACGAATGAGGGAAATAATGAGGCGAAACCATGTTTGAAGATAAAGCTGAAGTTTGTGTGTAGACAGTACCCAGTAGCACTTATTCCTGTAAGTCCTGATCACCTTGCAATACTGAATTAGGTACCTTTGCCTCCAGCATCAGTATCTGGCTGCTTGCAAGTGGAAGCGTAGGGCTCTCAGTCACTTGTGTTCCTTCTTGTCCACATCCATTCACTTACACATTCCCTTACTCTCCAGGTGGCTAAATAGTGGATTCCTTCTCTGTGGAAGACATGTCACCAAAACTACAGGCAAAACAGTGAGGAGATTGCTTTGACCTTCCCTTCCAGGAGCCCACAATCTGGAAGGGAAGCCATATCTGTCAAAACTAACTGAGAAAAGAGTGTGCTCTGAGAAGTGTGGAAGCCTAGACAAGGAGAGACTGCCTAATCGGTGAGCAGGTGTAGGCAAGAGGATCTTCTCCAAGGTTCTGGTTCCAGGCTTGAGTCCTAAAGGACCAGTAAGACACAGGTGGACAGACGAATAAGCCCAAATGTATGCCAGGAGGAAAACTCTTGGGAATGGGGAAATGTGAGGAAAGAAAGTACAGTTGAGCAATAACCACAAGTAGCTAAAAGGCATTTATTAACTTTTAAGTGCCTCTAATTCAGCGTCTCACCCAGTACTATAGCCTTCACAAACTCTTCAGACTTTGTGTGCACAGAGGTGTGGTGACCAAAGCTGCAGCCACCTCTTTTTCACAATGACACCATCTGATAAGGAGGTATGGCCCTAAGCAAGCACACTCAAACCCACCCTACCACTCCCCTCACAGCCCTTGCATACCTTGGGAAACAGCATACAGGGGCCCAGTGTCAGCAGCCACTTCTTAAATGCATATACCTGCATGAAAACTGGCTGTTTAGAGCATATGTTAGAAAAGTATGGGGCAGAATGCAGTGGGAAGTGACTAGCTATATAAAAGCCCAAAGAGGGAATGTACACACTGTTCTTCATTGTGGTGCAAACTGTTCTTCAGAGAAGAACACTGTCCAGATTTCTGGTCCCAGGAAATCCCCCCTAAGGACAATTCAGCTGTTCTCTGGTTCCTTTTCAGACTTGGACAGTAAGCACTTGGAAATCCAAACCACATAACCCCCATTGTCCACAAGTTGGCTATCAGCTGGACTTGGAGGGGGAACTCCAAGACATGTAGCCCAAATCCTAAGCTTTGGGGGGAGTTCAGGGGGACATGATGACAGATACATGTAAATGTGGAGTTCTATATAGCACTTCTAACTCCTCGGGCCAAAGCAATGCTGGATGGGCACCTATGGCTATTCAGCAGGAGCTGGCTCAGGGGTGTTTATCCCATCTGATAGGTAATCATCCTCATGGTTCTGTTTCATCTTGGTCTCCAGCACTGTGATGCGTTGCTTGAGCTTCTGTTGGGCTCCAGTGTACTCAGCCAGCAGGCGGGCAAAGCGAGTGTACAAGGTCTCCATGTTTGTCTCCAGCTGCTCCAGCTTCTCCTGAACATCTACCTCCATGCTAGCTGCCACTTCATTCTCATCCAGAAGACCTTCCTTCATCAGAATCTCTCGACCCCGCTCTTCCAGAACTTTCTTGGCATCAGGGTACTCAGTCACAGCTTCCATAAGATCATCCTTGGACAAGCAGAAGAGATCTGAGTAGCCCAGGCTACGGATATTGGCAGTGCGCCGATTACCCATTTTGCTGCCCTTAATGTTAAGGATGCTAATCTCTCCAAAGCAGCTCCCAGCTGAGAGCAAGGCATACTGAGTCACACCATCATCAGCTACTACTGCCAACTTACCCTCTTTGATGATGTACATTTCCTTGCCAATGTCCCCTTTACGGCAAATATAATCCCCAGGGCTAAAGACCTGGGGACGAAGCTTCAGTACCAGTTCCACCAGCAGGCCAGCCTCACAATCCTGAAATATGCGTACTTTCTTCAGGGTGGACAAGTGGACATTAATGGCTATCTCAGCCCTCAGCTTTGCTGGCAGGTTCTTGAGGACTTCTCGTTCATCTACTGTCTTCTTGTTGGTCCACAAGTAGTCAAACCATTTAATGACCTTGGCTTCCATCTCTTTGCTGACCTTTCGGAACTGCATGTAGTGTTTGACAGCATCAATCTTGGCCTGGAACTCTGCTCTTGTGGCATTCATGTTGGAGATCATGGAGCCCACATTTCCCACAATAGTGGCAAAGATGAGGACACCAATCAGGAAGTCAAAGATGACAAAGAGATACTCCTCATCCTTTACAGGGGGTGGTGTCTCTCCAATAGTGGTGAGGGTCAGTGTGGACCAGTAAAGGCAGTAAATGTACTCCCTAGCCAGGTAGCCATACTCAGGGTCAGTAATGTTGGGATAAACCCAGGTGTCAACCCCAAAGCCAATGGATTTGGAGATGGCATAGTAAATGCAAGCATTCCAATGGATGATGACCAGGATGTAGAGGACAAGATTGCTTATTCGGAAGATGTTGGGGTAGCTGGTGCGTGTCTCAGTGCGGTCAAAGAACTCAAACATACGGGCAAAGTGTAACAGACGGTTGAAGCGCACCTCAGGACTGTGGATACCCACAGCAAAATAGATGAGGTCAGTGGGGATGATGGAAGCCACATCCAGTTTGAACTGCAAGGTGTGGACATAGTTGTCTCGCAATTTCTTGGGGTCTTTGACAAGGAGTCCTTGTTCTAGGAAGCCTAATAGAGATACAAGGCAACATGTCACTTCCTTCCTCAGTCCAGTCTCTCCCTAGAAGACAATTCTCAACAAGGAACAAACTGCTACTTAGCCTTCCTTCCCACAGAGGACTATAGAACACATAGCAAGGCTGGCCAGAAGAACATTAAGAAACCACTGCAAGATCTACACCTCCATAAGTATGTGAGACCATAAGATTTAAAGAGTATCTTAGCAGAGTTACATCCAGGAAATAGGCTTCAACAACACATCCAGTCAGTTCTTTGAACTTAGGAGTCCAAATGCTGCTTGTGAAGCCCAGGTGCTCACTCACCTGTGCGTAGTCGAATGAAGAGGTCTACAATGTAGACAGTGTCTGAGAAGTAGTCCAGCACCAGCCATACCACAAAATAGTTTCTCTGTAGATCACTGAAGCAGGCTCTGTGGGAGATAGGGCTGGCTTCACTAACAAAGCCTGGTAAGATCCCTTAGTTCTACACCTACTTCTACAGGAAGAGCTTCATATGGCTACCAGGGAAACCAGTGAGTCACAGTCAGCTTAGTGGTAATGACTATGACTTCTACTTCAACCCTTATTACTAAATAGACACCGCTGCATATGCATCACCATTGACCATCATTAGTCTTCTTCATCCCCTAGACTGTGAGTTTCAGAAACAGAACACATCTTAGTCATGACTATATGCCACATCCCTGGTCCAGGGCCTCAGACTGCAGGCATCAGTGGCTTAAATTGAATAAATTAATAAGGCATTACTTCAATAGATTCCTATTGAACACATCATTGAACCCCAGCAGGATGAGAATATAGATAGTAGTGGGGATTAACATAGGAATGGTGAGAATCAAGAAATGTTAGCAGCTACAGGAGCTTTGTAAGAAGAAATTGGCAAGATTTGGGCAATGAGTGGGTAGACCCTAGGGAAGGGCCTAGGGAGAGGACAGGGAAAGGGAAAGTTATGTACCAGTGCAAGGACAGAATAGTCATATTTAGAACCAAACTCCCACACAATGTGCAGAAGAAACTGGACCATAGCCTTCAGCCATACTGGGCTATCGAGAGATAGGGGCCTTGCTCATGTTATCCCTTCTGTCCAGAAGGCCCTCTCTGCCGACCTCACATATTTGAACAGATTACTACCTCCCACCAAGATCTTAGCTAAATTCTCTGATAGGCCCATTATTGTCCTAATTTCTCTAGGAACTTGCTTCCTCCAGTCCCTGGTTCTGTCTTGCTCATTTCTTTCATTGCACATTTACATTAAGTCTAACTGAGAATACTAAAAAAAAACAATGATTATGTCTGTCCTGCTTTCCACTGTACACCCAACGCAGAGCACAAAACTCAGTAAGTATACAAGTAATTCTTCGTGAGTGAATGACTGACAAGGGGTAGTGTTATGTGGATTGCTGTCAGAAAAAGAGAGGCCCAAGTTCAGTGGACTTTGAAGGTCAACCTTAGAGTTTTATCAGGAGAACAATGGGCAAGCACTAAATGGTTTTGGAAGAGAGTGTAATATAACCAAATTCCAGCTTCTACATAGAATATTAGTTGCAACTGTGGCAGATGTACTGGAGGGGTCAAGTATACCTCCAAGGCATATAGGCAGGACTACCATAGACTTAGCAAGGACAGTACTGATGTACATGAAAAAGCAGTTTAAGATTACAGGAAAGGAGCAGGAAGACGTGATCATATATTGAATAGTGGGAGCATTGGGATAACAGAGTAGATAAAAGAGAATCCATCAATCAGAGAGTTCAGAAAGAACACTGGACTATGGCATACTCTTTGTCCAGAGTTGAGACTGCTGTGATCTTAATCCCATTTCCTAGGAACTATGCTTCTGCGATCAATCCCACCCAAGCCCGTCCATGTTTACCTGGCTACCAACAGGCACCAGTTGTAAAGAACAGGCATGGCAATGACAAACAACCAGCGGTAATACCAGTCTCCAGCAGGGTCCAAGACAAATAGTTCAAATTTCTTCCTGAAGAGACAAATAGAGGTCACTAGGGTGATAGGACTCCAGGTTTCAGAACCCAAAATTCTCAAAAAAAAAAATTCAATGAATTAAAAGGCTTGTGGGTTGAGGAGTAGCTTGTTTTACAGGTTCCCTTTGCAGTAACCCACAGCAGGCTTCCACTCTGATCAATAGCAGGGATGTGACCCATTGTGACCATTGAAAGTTTCATTGCCTCCCCTGTTCTTCCCAGAAGATGTAACAAGGACAGAACCTGTAGCACAGATAGCCTTTGAGGGGATTTGGGGAGGGTGTATATCAGGATGGTAAAAGAGCTTTAAGCCTGTCCCCACAGTCCCTTTGGGAAAAGAGAGAAACTCCAGGTAAGTGATCTGTATGTGTTTCCTTCCTCCCACACTTCCTTTCAATTCTCTAGACTTCAGCCATCAAATCACTTTTCCAGATGCTTTATCCTAACTTTACAAGAGCCTTTTCCCTCTACTGAGCAGAGATGTGGGATGTCAACTTAGCCAAACAACCACTGTCATTGAACTCCACTTATTCATTGAACATCAGACCCTCCAATTATTCTATTTTACCTCTCCCTTCCCCAGCTTCTGCTCAATTATCTAGGCGTCATGTCCCTGACTCCTACATAAGCCCCTTCAAAAATCTGCTTTCTTGGCCATGGTGGAGCTGGAATGGGCATGGCTTCAATAGTACTCTGTTGACTACTGCCTCTGCCTGACCATCACATACTGACTGCTAGAACCAGGGCTGAGATAGTATGCCCTTCTTGGAGCTTCTCTCCTGCTGAAATTCACTCCATGGGCAGCAAGAGAATGTCTGACAAGGGAAGCACTATGGTTTCAAAAGTATACTTCAGTTTCCTATGGAAAGGAGATCCGGTGCTGCATGGGAGGCCATGGGTGAGGGCAATGGAAGTGTTCAGAGTAAAAAGAAACAGGAGGTCATCTTTGCTCAGTTCTTTGTCTGCTATCATAGAGCTTGGTGCATCCCTGCAAGGCCCCGACAATGGTTAGAGTTCCCACTGAGAGCTCCCATGACAGGTATGAGAGCTTTCGGGCCCCCCTCAGAGACTGGACAGATGTACTTGGAGCCCTTTCCGTCTCCATCCTTGTCGCCTTTGCCATCCCCCTGATGTGTTGTCACAGTCTGGAGCTCAGGCCCACGGAAACGCTCTAGGAATGAATCAGGCCTTGGTTCCTCCTCACGGAAATTCTTGTTGGCCCAGTCTCTGATGACCCCCACCAGGCGGACAATCCTAGAGGGGAGAAAGAAGAATTGTGTGCTTCTTAGACAAGACCTGTTCAAAAGTGTTCATTGTATGTTGAGGGAGAGGAGAGAAGAGAGAAAGCCAGAAATAGACCAGGCCATGATTTCCTGTATGCTAAAATCTGGAAAGAGGCCAGCATTGTGGGTAGGAGCTGGGGCTCAGGAATTATCTGAAGTACATCCTATGGGGGAGGGGGGGCCCTCCCAAGATTTCCTGTCTAATGTGACTTTTCAGTTCACTGTGAAACACAAACTGGCTGGCCTCAAGACAAGATTAAGATTGTAAAGAGTCAAGACAGGCCAGTATGAAGACAGTCCCAGGCTTCTTGATTTCTCTGTGATACCTGTGACCTTGAGAGTATATATATATATATATATATATATATATATATATATATATGTGTGTGTGTGTGTGTGTGTGTGTGTGTGTGTGTGTATGTATATATGTATATATATACATATATACATATACACATATATATGTATGTGTGTGTACATACATACATATAGACATATATATATATATATATATATATATATATATATATATATATCCTTTTGCTGTTTCTGCTGTAAATAATTCCCTCTTCCCAGTGCTGAGGCAGTCAAATATGTAGGGAAGCCTCTTCTGCTTTGCCTCACAAGAGCCTCTAGAGCAGTGGAATAACACCTCAGCACTGGGATTTCTAAAGGATATCCAAAGGATATCCAAGTGATTCTAAGTCAGTGGTTTTCAACCTTCCTAATCCTGTCACCCTTTAATTTAGTTCCTCATTTTGTGGTGGCCCCAACCCAGAAAATTTTTGTTGCTACCTCATAACTGTAATTTTGCTACTGTTCTGAATTATAATGTGAATATCTGTGTTTTCTGATGGTCTTATGTGACCCCTGTGAAAGTGTCATTCAACTCCCCAAAGGGGTTGTGACCAACAGGTTGAGAACCACTGCTCTAGAGTTTTATAAAAAGGCCTGGTGCAGCTGAGAGGAGGGCCATATTAGCCTTTGACAGGACCTAAGAACAGAAGGTGTAGCAGCAGGTCAGTTTCAGCAGAGAACTCACCTTCGGAAGCCACCCCTCCCCCTCCGTGGGGTAGCCATCTCCGCCAGCCTTTGCAGTTCTGAGGAAGTGTCATCATCGGCCGCTGCAGACTGTGGTCTGCATACAAAGGAACAGAGTTGAGCCATGTTCTGTCAGTATGAGTTGTCTTTTCTTTTAGCACATGCCTAAACATCTCATAGTCCCTTTTGAAGATGTCCTAGAGCCAAACGTAGCTTGTTCTATGACTAAGTCAGAGCTCCGAGGAGATAATATAAACACGGGATTAGTGATGAAATCACCCAGGCTGAGCTGAGAGTGTAGCTCAGGGGTAGAGTGCCTTCCTGGTATGTACAAGACCCTGGGGTTCTAGCCTAAGTCTGGCAAAAGAAAGAGGGTGAGGTAAAAAGTGAGAAAGAGAAAAGAAGGAAGAAGATAAGGAAAACAAAAGTCACCCAACTTCAGTGGACTCACCTGCTACCGGTCCTGTGGTCATCTTTGCCATTGGCCTTGATGGAAGGAGGAGGGTGATGATTGTGGTTGTTAGCTGGAGAGCTCTTCACACCATTGGATTTTTCGGTCATCCTCCATGTATATGCAGGGCTCTCACCTGACAAGGCGACAACCAGTGGGCTCTAGTACCCGTAGAGAGCAGGGGAGCTAGAGGTGAACAGAGTGAGGGTAGAGCCAGGCCCACTGACCTTTTGTACTTGTGCACTGTTTACATTGGAAATGACACACCAGAGTCAGGGGATAGAATCCGTGCGCTTGGCCCTTAGAGCTCAACACAGAGCGAGGCTAACGCTGAGTCCCATGGATACATATCGCTATAGCAGTCATTATTTGGGAGGTCATGAGATTTGCTCAAACGCGGAAGACATGAACAGAAGACGTATTCACCAAATCGACTGAGCCAAATAAAAGCTGAGGAAAGAGCAAAGCAGAAGTGGGGAGAGAAGTTAGTATCCAGTATCTCTCACCACAGTCAGAAAGAATGGGGATCAGTAGCTTTTCGGTTTGTTCTAAGGTTGATCCATATGCCCCACTAGATGTGGGCTGAAATGGTTGGCATGCCCCAGGTTCTCGTGGCTTATACTGCTGGACTCACAGCCACCTCTGGCTCCACATCACTGCTGTGAGTTCTCAGACCCAAGAGAGTTGTGTAATTCAAGACTCCAGTGATGCAAACTGGGAATGGGCAGGGGAGGCTTTCCTTCAAAGTTTGCTTGCCTCAGCACTGGGGGAGATGGAATATCCTTCACAGCAGAGGAGCTTACATATAGGATCCCAAAATTGTCATCACAGAGCCAAAGCTCCATTTAGAAATCAGGAAGTGAGGGGTAACCTTTGTGCTGGCCCAGCCTGACTGAGCACAGCCTCCATCTTGCCCTGAAGATCTTCCTCTTGTTACACAGGAAACCTTGTGAGGACATCCAACCCCCAGGATGCACTCTTGGTCAGGCCTGAACCCTAGCACTTTCCCTCAATGCTGACCTCTTTCCACCTCCTTTCACTTCTTCCCTCATCTGAAGCTGTCACCATGGTGACAACAGTCACATCAAGCAGCCTCAGAGATGCTCTCCTGGTGCTCTCTGTGGGAATATGGCATTGGGATACTAATGAGGACACCTGAGGGTAAGGAACCAGCATCCACAAGCACTTGCTTGGACCCTGGAGGCAGTAGACCATGGAAACTGAAAGTTCCAGGCAGTGCAAACAAATCCAAGGCCAGTCACACTGATCAATTTCAAGGCTGATGGTGTCGAAGTGCAAACCTGCAGATCAAGAGAGAGTGCCTATGCTTCTGACATTAAACACATTTTCTCCCCTGTGACTCCCTGCACCCTATTTACCAGGAACAGGCCCTTCTACTTTTCTGACTCCCTTGTGACAACACCCAGCCACACATGCCCCTTCATCAGAGCTACCCACTTAGGAGAACAAGAACAAGCAGTGAACAACTGCTTCAGCTCACCCAGTAAGCCAAGTGGTCCTCACTAGCACACTCTGCAATCAGCTCACATACCCACAAGGCATTTGTTACCAACAGGTCTCTAATCAGCTTCCACACCCATATTTCCAGTTGCCTGCTAACCAGTTCCTTTGAGGCACCTGTGACTGTCAAAGCCCCCATAACCATGACCACAGTTGATGCATTCACCTATAAATTAGTTACTTTTTCAGTTTCCCAGTCTCCTAACAGGGATTTCTTTTTGCCAACTCATTCAAGTCAGAAATCTGGATTATACCATAATCGTTTGCTTTTTGATCATATCCAAGCAGTGTCACTCAAGAGTTAATCCCTCCTCCTTCAAATTATCAAGCTGGGGTCTTTCAATCCCCCTCTACCAGTTCTGCAGTCTTCACTGTGGCCCCCAAATCCTGTTGCAACAAGCTATTCCAGGATGGCATCCCCTGGAGTCTGTCCTGGACACTGTCAAAGTTTAACTGTAAAGAAAGTTAACCTCTCATGGGGACAAATGCATTCTCATATCATGAATGGACAAGGATGGAGGATGAAGGCCGAGTTTGAAAAGGCTGCAGCTGTGCAAATAGTCCAAGTAGCTGGCCAAAGGGAAGACAAGGGTAAGAACAGGTAGAAGGCTTGAAAAAAAGCACAATATGAAAGTTGCCAGGGAAGACAGATGCCTCAAGGCCAATGCCCAGTCTGAACAGAGAGTCCATGCATCTGCCCCCTGAGATGAGAGATGGCATAGAAGCTGGGGTGAGCAATATTATCCTGTGAGGGACAACACTAAAAACAGCATAAATAAATTATGTTTCTGGAGGTAAGAAGGAGTAGGAGCTGGGGGATAAGAGACAGCGCTGTAACGAACTCTGCAATCTTGGATGAGAAAGGATAGAAATACAGTAGGAACAGATAAGGTTAAGAAAGTTTCTCTTTATATAGTTATTGTTAACTTTTATTTTTGTGTTGCTGTTGTTTGTTTGTTTGTTTGTCCTTTGTTTGGGGGTTTTGCTTTGTTTTACATCAAGGAGATAACAAAGCAAGCTTAGCAGTTTAGAGAAGGGATTCATTTAGAATATTGACTTTTGTGATTGAGGCCAGTTTTACTATAGTGTATGATACTGGGGTCGGGTGCCAGAAGAAGAGATAAGATTTATCAAGTGCATCAGGAATGGCTACTGAGGAACAGTCAAGAAATTACTAGCTGATTTCAATGGCAGTGGGACTATAGTGAGAATCAGTTAGAAGGGTTCACGTCTGCAAAACTCCAATATAACTGAAGTGGGAGGAGATTCCAACTTCAGGGATGTCAGGCTGACTTGTATGTCTTAGAGGAGGCAAGACTTGAAGTAGGAACAAGTAGGAGAATTCAAAGTACTCTAAGTACAAAACCAATCATGTCAAGCAAGATAACAGGCTACATAGTTGCCACTAAGAAAAGACATGGATGGGGGATCCTACATGAATAATGAGATACCCAAGAAAAGTGCCTTTAAAACCTAGAGTAAGGCATGCTAATGCCATTTTTGAAAGAGCTAAGTTTCAGCCATAAGGACCTTCTGGACCTCTTCTCAACCACTAGCTTACTAACTGAGTAATCAGTATTATATAGTTAACCAACCTAGCACAATGAATTCCCTGAATCCTAGCCAAATATATTTTCAGAGTTTCTTCGGAGTATACATAGAGATGTGAAAGCCAGAAAGACCAGAAGTTCTGGTTTATAGCTCATTAAAATGCTCACTGCTGTTCAATTCTCTCAATGGTCACTCATCAATTACACACCAGCCACCTACTGGGAGCCAGTCCTCGGGCTGTATGCTAAAACTAGAGATGGTAGTATAGCAGAGTCTATAGGAACCCAAATGAACTAAAGAGACAACAAGGAACAGCGTCTATTTTAAAAGTCAATTTCTGTTCATATGTTATTCTGTTTCCAGCAACATATCAATAATTGTTCCTTCTCTCCTTGAAATAGTAAGTTCTTCTCAACTTATCCCCCTCCCACTTCCTTGCCCACTGCTTCCCCTGTTCTCTGAAGGAGTGTCCACTCTTCAAAACAATAAAGCTTCATTTGTAGCTCAACCCTTCACTGGAGCATATGATTCTCTCTCTATTATTCCCTCCTCAGTGCGGTGGCTTGTAATACATATGAATGCCCCAACTTGAAAACCTCTAACACCAACTCAAACTCTTCATTGAACTTCAGTTTGTTTCCCTGCTATAGGCGTTTTGATGTGGAATGGGCACCTAGGGATTAAATATCCAGAATGGAGGCCTTGATCTTCCACTCTAAACACTATCCTTCATAATCATTTACATCTCAGAAAGGGCAAAGTCACACTTCTAGTTACTAGGGTCCAAGCCCTTTGTGTTTTCACTGTTCCTTTCACATTTTTCATACTATACATTCAAAGCTCTACATTCAAAACATCACCAGCTCAATATCTCTATCACAGTTAAATTAATCCAAGCTACCATTTTTTCTTGGCTCTTGGCATTGTAGATAATGAATGAGCTTTGGATGAATAATTTATGAATTGTCCCTTCACTTTTTCTTTTTCTTTTCTTCTTTTTTCCCCGTTTAACAGCAATGTCAGAATGCAGAATGCTGAATGCCATTTATTGAGGGTAAGGAGCGGGCTTATATACTGACTCACAGCAAGGTGGAAAACAACAGGGTTTTCACTCTTAGCTCCTCCCCGGCAGATGTGTGTTAGCAAAACAGGAAGAGTACCAATAACAACTCAGGGGGCAAGATGTTCAAGCCAACAGCTTCAGGCTTGCTCAAGGTGCCTTGAAGATCCATGCAGAGCCTTACGGGTCCCCCTTTCTTTTAATTTAAACTAACACCTATCTTAGATGGCAGAGGACGTCTGCATAATTCCTTACCCATCATTGGAGAGGTCACTCAGGCCAGTAACCTTCCTGTCTTGGGTTGTATGTTTTCCCTCTTCTACCTTACCCATCTCTGGTGATTAGTTTGTCAGCCATACTTGGGCAGAGGCACTCTCTTGAGCTAAAGAATCTGTCTTGTTTGAAAGTTGCCCTGGGTCTGTCTAATGCTGTGGCAGTGTACGCAGATCAGGCAGATAGCACCAAGGGCAAGGGTGATGAGCCCCGGTGAGAAAGAGCTTTCCCATTCTCTAATTAATCTGCCAGCAAGTTGAAGTCCTTGTGAAAGGTCTTCTGCACTGGCAGGTGGTACTCGGGTTTCATTGATGTTAATGATCTGCATGGCTAAAGCGTGTGTGTGTGTGTGTGTGTGTGTGTGTGTGTGTGTGTGTGTGTGTGTGTAGTTTAAAAACTGATCAATCCAGGACCCCTGGAGAAAAGTAACTACAACGGATGCATTCTTAACTTTAGTGGGTGTAACACAGCTATGTGTGAAAGAGAGAGAATAAGAAGCCATATGGGCCCCTCCCAATAAATCCTTCACTTTTTCTAAGCCACCTATCCCCTTCCATTATTCACTTCATGCTTCTTTCACATTAGATAGGTTCATTTTAAAAATATACGTTATTTATTGGTTAAGACAGAGTAACAGAAATATAATATATTCTCCAAAAATGCAATAGCCATAGTTTGGGGAAAAGGGTATAAAAATGGCATTTCTCAAGACTTTAAACATTAGGCAACAAAGAGAAGTTATCCTTAGGAGGAAGGAAACAAAGTGAGCATTGTAATGAACCCTCATTTTCCCTGTGATCTTTTTAGGCTATAACATAGAGGAAGAAATGAAAACGGACCTTAATGGATTCCCTGGAATAAGAAGACTCCAGGGACCAGAGCAGCAGTGGTGTGTACAGGAGGGTACTGGGAGAGGGGTGAGCATCAGAAAGAGAGAGACGAGACAGAGACACAGAAATAGAGAGACATAGACAGACTCACAGAGAGGACATATAAACAAGCTCTGGGAACATAAAGCTGGACCCTGTCACATATTCAGCTTAGCACATATACCTTCCTCCTAAATTCAATATTATTAGAGGTTTCAGTCTTCAGATGGAGTCCGATGCAACTTGCCAGGGACACCTGATTGTTTGTGGGGTCTTGATTAGAGTATCTAGAAGGGCCTTGATCACCAGTGTGGAATGAGTAGTCCCTACACTGAGCAATGTTGTGAACCTACTGAAAACTCATAAAAGTATAAACCAAATGCACTCAATTCTTCCCAAGCAACTCAAATGCAATCCATAAAAATGCCCCAAAATGTTATTAGAAACATAAAAAGTAGGTAAAAGATTCAGAGATAGACCCTCTCGCACTGTTAAGAGTCCCACAAAAACATCAAGCTGAGAACCAAAACATATATGCAGGCCTCGTGCTTGCCACTTCAGTTTTTGTGAGCCCTATGATATGTGCTTAGTAGATTCTGTAGGCCAGTTTCTCCTGCTGTCATCCATCCCCTTTGATTCTTATGGCCTTTCTTCCCCTTCTTCAGTGGGGTCCCCTATCTTTGAGGGGAGCCACCCAAGTGAGACCTCCAGTTTAGACTTTCTCTTGGCGTAACGTCTAACTGTGGGTCTCTGCACCTATTCCCATCTGCTGCCAGAGGAAGTCTCTCTGATCATGACTGCACAAGGCACTGATCTCTGAGTACAAGAGTATCATTAAGAATTATTTCGTTGACTTTTTTTCTGCCTTGTCCAGCCTTGATATGAAGACCATTGACTTATCTTATTGTAATTTTTTTACCTGTTTACCTGATCTCTTGAAGGCGTGCTCTTTTCTGAAGAGAAAACGGAGGGGGGTTCTCAGGGAAAGGGGAGGTAGATGGAAGCTGGGAGTAGGGGAGGGAGGGAAAACTGTGGTTGGCATGCAATGTATGAAAGAATAACCTATTTTCAATAAAATATAAAAATAAATTATATAAACTCCAACATTCAACAAGGTAAATTGTATAATGTGTCCACTTAAAAATGACAAGATATGCAAATTATTTCCCCATAATGAGAAGTAAACAAAGCTATGCATTGAAATAAGCCTAGAATTAGTTTAGAAATAACAGACAATACATTAAAAGTTTTTACAACCTTTATATATATTCAAAAAATTAAGTTTTAGTATGGAATTTATATTTTAAAAAACTACACAAAACAGGTTCCTAGAGACTGAAAATGCAATTTATGTAATTAAAAAAAAAAAAACACCACAGTGGTATTTGAATGCTCATGGGTAGTTGAATCCAGGGTCCCACTGAGAGTCAGAAATCTGATAATGCTCAAATCCTTTTCAGAAATGGTCTAGCAACATATTTCTTTATAAACCAAGCAGGTTCTACCACATTCTTTAAGAATTTTAAAATGAATTGTTTCATTTTATGAGTATGGGTGTTTTGCCTGCATGCATATATACGTACCTCTTGTATGCCTGGTGCCCACAGATGTCAGAAGAGGACATTGAAACCCCTGAAACTACAGTTATAGATGGTTATGAAGCACCATGTAGGCACTGGTACTGATCTGAGGTCCTCTGTAAGAGCAATGAGTTCTCTTAGTTGCTAAGGCATCTCTCCAATCCCTTTCAAATTCCTTAAACTATCTCTAGATGCTTTATAATACCTAACACAATGTCAATGCTATAAGTGTCTGAGAAAAAAAGTATCAGTAAAATATGGGACAAGTTGAGTGGCCTGCTGTAGGCATCCATACAGTTCTGAAGGACAAGAAGTTAAAGAGATAATTAGAATATTTTTCCAAGGTAGGTGCTTTACTCTAAGGATTTCTTGGGACAGACAGAGTGACCCTCTAAGAGCCAGAGGAAAGGCTGAAATCTCAGCAGTATTTCTTGGAGAAAGACCATGTGACTTCTCCTACAATGGCTGTTTCACAACCATAGAGTTGCAAGCTGTGTAACCCCATGGTCTAAGGTTTGGAGGCCCGGAAATGCTCTAGGCCAGAAAGACAGAGGAGAAAAATGCTGTGTGAAGGCCCACAGGCTCCCCACTCCCCTGCAAAAATCATGTGCAGCCAAGCAGTCGGTCTTCCTCTTCACCATCTTCCTATTAAAAAAATAAAGTTTGGATGTCTCAGGGAAAGTCTAATGTGACATTTCCTGCCACAACTCTCCTAGAAGACACAGTATTTCACTTCGGTGCTTTGATAAGATACAAAACTTTCCCTAAATAACCAGTTGCCCTTACCCCACCAGAGAGCCTACACAGAAGGGTCCTTGCAATCATAGCTTCAGCGTCTATTGGTTTTATTTTCATGAGTTCCAGCCCCGACCTCCCCTCCATAGAAGTCATTAGCCCATGGACACAGGAAAGTTTCAGCCCCATTTGCTCACCAGTCAAATGGCTTCAGAGGCAGAGTCCCAAGGCCACAGTCAGCATCTGTTTTTCTGTCCACACAACTTCCAATCAAAGACAAGTTCTTGGGAGCTCATGAGCACTGAAATGTGCAGAGATGTCTTACTTCTTCTATTGTTCAGCCAGGGAAGGTTCTTTGAGACCCCAACAAAGAGCAACAATTTCCCAATCAGAGAGCTATTCCACATTGCCTGATGCCAGCCCAGGAAGCCAATAGAGGCCCAATGGAGCACATAATCACAGCTAGGTGAGCTTGAGAGCTTAGTCTAGGGTTCCCCTAGCCCTGGAGAAGCTATCTTCAATATGGACCTTGAGCACCCCAGGCTGCCAACAGCTGACAACTAGATACTGGGTTTCCTATCTGTCCAAGCAGCTTAGCTGGCCCCTCCCAAGCTCCCTGCGGGACTCTGCCTTGCACAGAGCAGATACACAGCTTTCTGTCTGAAGACTGCAAACTCATGGCCACCAAACCACCGCTTTAAAATGTTGACAGAGTTCCAGAATGCCTACCTGAATGGAAGCTACATCAGGGAGAAATCTGGGAGAAATAACAGACACTGAGAATGGGCCAGAACAGGGAAATTCGACGGACTTAGCCACAGGGGTTAGAATTTGAGACTTGAAGGGGCAAGTAACCCTTTGGCTCTTTTTCAAGAGATCAGGATTCCAAGGTATTCCTAGGTCCCTGCCCACACCTTCCGGTCCCAAAACCTGCTGTCTTCTTTCCTTCCCCAAGCTACTAAGTGAGAAAGAAGAGTTGGAATATCAAGTTTCAGCCTTTGTCCAGGGCTGGCTGTGACTTGGAGCCAGACTGGTAGAGAGGGCTATACTGGAAGCGTCTAGTTTCCACAACTGCACAGGTGTCATGGAAGACCAGCCCCTCCCTCAGGTGATAGCCAGGAGAGTTCTAACTTACATACGTCCTGGGCTCAAACCCTAGGATAAGCACAGATATATATTAACTCTGCATAATACAGCCTGGAGAGTTTGCAGGAACACACATTTAGCCATGTGAAGCGGGTTGGCAGGAGGAGGTAAGGGCTGTGTTAGCTAATGTCTGCCTTTTTCGGGAGAATGTATTCATGTGTGGCATGTACAATTGGAAATTTTGAAAATGTAACATGGATGGCAAATACTGATATTTACCACAAAAAAAAAAGATTAGTTCCCAGAAAAGTGTTCCTAAAATTCCAAGTCCAAAGCTGTGAACAAAATTATTCTCTGAGAACACTGGTGGAAAGCTTCCTGTCAGCCTGTTCCTTCTGCTGTACCTCAGTGATGCATCAGGCAGTGAAAACTAGGTTCTACACGCTCAGAAGCCACTAGGCAATAAGATGCTTCTGTGTTCCTCTAATCCTAGGCCTAGGTGGTATGGGTAATGTTTCATGGTGATTTAAGCAGCATGTCTTTGAAAAGTTTCCTCCCCTGTCATCAGATGTAAATGACTTCTTTCCCAATTCCATGCACACTGGACACGCTGCTTCTCCATGAAAAGAGTCACAGTTTTGAATAGAGGAGAATACAATCAGAGGACAAATGCTTCAGATGGATCACAGCCTAAGGGACAAGCAGAGGACCCTGCCATTAGCCAATTTGTCCCTGTGGCTCTTAAGGAAACCCACAAAGTGGGGCAGTGCTAACTTTCCAAGCTGCCACACAGATGATCGAGGGAAGCTGTGGCTGCAGTTCAGGTTTAACCTGGGAGATCTCCCAGATGGAGCAGGCTATTGGAAGGAACCCACCCCTAGCCTTGTCTGAAATATCTCAGCAGCCACACTGCAGGGTAGTCAGAGAGGCAGTCAGAGCACTTCCAAAGGCTCCACCTGAGCTCACCTAGCTCAGGAGGTGTTCCTCCAGGGGGACCACCAGCCTGTTTGTTTGCAACTCAGCTAAATTGCTCCCAGGAGGATGCCTTTGTTTCACAACATATTTTCAACCAGACCTTTACTGAAAACATGTCTTGTCTGCGCAGGCACAGGAGCACCCAGGCCCCAAAGGGCAGACTTCCCTGAACCTAGTTGCAGCCCTCTCTTCCTTGTAGTTGCCCTGTGGTGCTAAGTTGGAACAGTATAGAAGATGCATCTTTAGACCAACCATGTGAGGTATGACCTCTCTCATGGTGTCTAGTTTATAAGCCCATCTCTACCCTAGGTATGCCTTTCACAACACCAAAGCAGTGGGAGCATTGTGATGGTGGAAGGAAGTGCCACATGCTTGCTACCTTTGTGAGAACAAATGGGTGAGAACAAATGAGTTCTCCCTTTTTCTCTTAACCATCTGCATTGTGGACCCCTGCTGTAGGATAGTTGTATACTGCGTGAAAACACATGGCATAATAAAAAGCTGAACAACAAAGAGGAGGTATAGGCAGGACTTCAAGTAAGAGAAAGAAAAAGTGGGAGATGAATCTAGGTGTGCAGGAGATGCCAATGAGACATGAAGGGAGTCAGACATACAGAATGAAAGAAAGGTAAAAAGCCATGAGGCAAAATGTAAATGAATGTAAATGGATTAAATGAAGTTATAAGAGCTAGTGGAACAAGCCTAAGCTATAAGCCAAGCTTTCATAATAATAAATCTCCATGTCATTATTTGGGAGCTGTCTGGTGGGACAGAGAAAGAGCCGTTACAGACCCCATTCTTCCCTGGGGCTGCAGAGAGTGGAGGGAATGTCTTCCACAAAATCCCCCAACCCTACTCTGAGCTGAGTCTCTAGGGCCCATTTAGAGGGGCACATGGTGCTCTTGGCTCTCCCTTCCAGGGCAAAACACTTATGATTAGGCAGTGGCTTTTCTTTTTTTTCTGCAAAGGGTTTCCTCTGGCACCCTACTGCTCTGGGGCCAGAAAGAAAACTTACTAAGCATCTATTAAGTGGCCTTCTCTCACCTTCTAGCAGGGTGAGGCTCCAATGCTACATATCTAGGGTCCCACTGACCTGACAGCAGACCCTGTATTCTCATCTCAGTAGCACATCAGTCCCCAGAATATTGGAAATAGAGGAAGCCTTGCTTTGCATGGGGCCCCTAAGGATGAGAGAGAGGTGACAGAGTAATGGCCAAATAGGATTTGGGACTCAAGCCTCTTCACTCTTCGCCATTTCCCTCTTACCTCCTCTCTCCTACTCTCTCCTCTCTTTCCACTCCCCACCCCCATACACAGTTCTCTTCATATTTGATGACACACATTCTGCTACAGATGGAGATGTCTTGATATATTCGCTGTCTAGAGAAGTTCCACTTAGCCAGGAAGGTGACTTAAAAGTTCTAGGTTCCCAGAAAGATTTGTCTTGTTTACTTTTCTGTCATTGAGCCCCTCTCCCATTCATTCCATCAGAGCCCCCCTGAGCTAAAAAAAAAAAAAAATCTATGTAAAGCGCTCTCACACACAAATCTGAACTCAGATAGTGAAGATGCTAATTCCATGCCAACAGGCAATCAACCTTAAAGCTATCAAATGTGTCAACCACTTGGTCCCAGAAAAAGGAGTAGCTGTCACATAAGACCGCCTATTGGCTGAGCTAACTGAGATGTAACTTTTAAGGCTATCAGTACAAAGGACAGGGCTGTCACCTCTAGAGCTCTCTCAGGACCTCATCCTGAGATACTCAGTAGAAAGCAGGACACTCCCTAGCCTAGGACTAGGGAGAATTTAGCCTAGGCACAGTGTTTTCCCTGTCTTGCTAGAAAACCCCAGAGACCTATAGTTCCTCTCAGGAACTCATGGTTTCCCCTTGGGAAATGGAAAGGTTAATGGTCCTTTCCATGTCATTTTCTCTGATTGAGTCACTATACCACCTGACCTGTCCCACAAGCAATCATTGACATGACACCCATGGGAAACCTGGGCTAGAGACAGTGAGGGTGGGGAATGATAAGCAGTGGAAGACACCCAGGGACCTAGGGGAAATAGCAGCAACCCAGATCCAGGCACATTTTCTTGAAGCAGAAGGCTATCAGGGCCCTAGTGTACCTCCTAACCCTGCCCAAAGTAAGTTTGGCGAAGAACTGCGGGCACCAAGTTTTGCTGCGGTCATGAAGCATTTATTGAGCATATTCTTTAAGAAAAGGCTTGAGTGGTGTGGAAGCAAACAAGGGAGTAGTCCAAAACCAAACCCTGCCCACAGAGGATGGAGGAGAAGCAATGCTGGGTTACAGAGGACAGGCCACAGAGCCCTGCTCCATGGGCAGGATGCTTAGGTATTTATACCAGTGTTTCTTTCAGGGCTTTCGCCATTCTTTAATCCCTCTAGAGGAAAGATGTCTCAACCCAGGCACACCTGTGGTTCCCTAGCCTCATAGCTGCTAGAATCTCACAATAGAGTGAGCTCATCTCCAGGCAGGAGGTCTGAGCAGAGGAGTAAAATGACTCAACTACTACCAGGGGGGTGGGGGGGCTACTGGGAGATAGAATGGGGTGGGCAAGGGCATCCCTGAAAGCAAAGGGAACAGGAGAGGGAGGGATGGCTCTAACGGGGTTGTGGTGTCTGTGAAACTTCACTGGCGCATCCAAAGCCACACATTGGCTATGCAGACTGAGACCAGCAAGCTGAACAGCACAGTCTCCTTATGGCGCCAGGTGGAATCCTTTTCCTCAAGGTCACTCAGCCGCCCAGAGATCACTTGCATCTATGGAGGGACCAAACACAGGGGTTGTAAGTAGGAATCACTCTCATGAGAAAGGCACGGCATAAGGGTAGGGGAAAGCGTGACCTTAAGACAAAATGAGTCTTTGTTGCCCCTTCCACCTCCTTTTCTGTTCCCTGATTCCTGTCTAGCATCTCCAGCCTAAAGGAAAGTCAAAGGTAAACAACAACATGAGGTATCCAAGCCTTGAGGCCTGAGAAAAACAGAAAGGAGAGCCCAACCTCACTTCTTTTACTACTGGATACAATTATGACAAAGGCTATGAGAACTCAGGGGGTGGTTTTGTTCATAGCTGCCCAAACTACCCACTCCAAAGTACTAGGATGCTTCCTCCAAATGTACAACAGATGCTCACCTGCCTTCTCATGACTTCCATCTCCAGCCAATTGAGCTCTTCTAGGCCAATCTCTGCCACTATATCTGCCTCAAGACTGTTGGGAGGAAAGGTTACATGGGTCAGAGGTGCTGGTGGGCATAGAAAAGATACAGAGCAATAAGGTAAGCCTGAAGGCTTTTTGGATAAAGGCCACTGTCCTTCCATTGTGTGAGGGTTTGCCAGAGCATATGAAGATCCCAAATGGCCAGGAGGCAATGTTACCACAATACTTCAGGTACACACAACTGCTTCTTGACTGGGATGTTCACAGTCCTTATGGCCCTGTGCTCTGCTTGTTCCTCCCCCAGTAGCTAGGAACAAGATAATTGAGCTCTTACCGCTCATAAGGGAACCTCCCTGCTTGGAAGTTGCCAGGAAACTCCTGGAGATAGGCATCCCCCTGATTCTGATCTCTTGGCATACGGGGCATCTGCACCTGATGACCCTACATAAAGGAAGGAAACACCATTCCAAGTCAGTTTTTCAGCCCCACATTGTGCATGAATCAACAGTGTACCCCATAGGAGTCCCCCGATGTCATTTCATCTTCCTGTGCCCCCCACACTATGCCTATTGGCAGCTTCTAGCCTTGTGTGCTGTGGCAAGGAAAGTGCAGTAACAGGCTTTTCTGTCCTTTGGTAGATATTTTACAGGAAGGCACCCTTTGAAAAGCCAAGCTACCTACTGAAGAATAATGTAAACCTTCCATTTGATTTTAAGTAATTTAAAAGAAAACATCATTTCACACAATGGAGGTTTATAAAGAATTGTATAGTCATCCCTTGGTACACATGGAGACTGTTTCTAGAATAACCCCCTCCCTGTGGTTACCCAATTCTGCAGATTCTCAAATCCCTTGTGTAAAAGGTCATAATATTAGAATATAGCACAAGCATATCTTCTCATATCATTGTAATAATTTCTATATTACTTATACTGTCTAATAAAATGTAAATGCTATCTAAGTAGTTCTTATACCATGTTGTGTAGAGAACCATGGCAATGAAGCATCCTGCAGGTATTCTCTAGAGATGTAATCACACCACTCTCACCTCCTGATATTGTCCATCTGGGATTGATTGAGCTGATGGATGAGAGGCCTACGAATGTAGAGGATCTATTAAATGTAGTCTCAGGTCAACATGTTTGTTAGGCAGACTTCTAACACTCAAGTTCCAGCATCATACAGGACATCCCTAAACTTCCAATGATCTACCCTGCTCTCATTTGCTTTCTTGATATATGGAAGCTTCCTCCTCCCTACCATCAACTTCTAGGTAGACCTACCTACCGTGGGAAGACAGGAGCCCCAAAAGTAAGTACTCCCCACCATAAGCTAGCCACCATTTGTCAATACCCCTTTTTTGGGACGAGGACCAGTCACATTCCAAAATGACTGGCCTGAACCAGATCCACCAGGTTTTTGCTCTGCCCTTGGACGTCTTTGGATTCCCCCTAGTGACCAGGACTCACATTCCATCATTTCTAGAAAGAAGAACAAAGACTGCTATGAATACTGTTAAAAGTTTTTATCAGAACTTTCCGGGCACTGAAAACAGCAGAAATCACCCAATACCCATTCAGTTCTGATGCTCAGCCTATCTGTTTTTCTGTACAGCAGATAAGTATATATTTACTGAAGACCTGACTCTGGGCCTAGGATTCCTTAAAGTGAGCAATGATCAAGAGTTGAAATCCAAAACACCAACATCTCTATATAAGAGAGAACAGAAAATACAAATAAGAAAATAATCCATCCACATAAATTCACATAAGTAAATGGTTCATTAATGATTAAAAACAAAAACAAGCTAATATGTCAGAAGAAAAGCAGGAATCAACACTGAAATACCAAAAGCAGACAAATAGCCTTCCAGACTAAGTGAACAGCATACACAATGGCTGTGCGATGTAGAAGCACAAGTTGACCCACAAGATTAATTATAGCCAAGAGTCATTTTAGAGGATTCTCACCTGCCATCACTGGTTGTCCTTGGCTTTGCTCAATGTTTCCAATCCCTAGATCTTCATAAGTAGACATTTTATACTCTTCTCTGACATGGGAATGGACTTCTGCCATCACCACCAGGTATTCATTTGTAAGGATGCTCAGGGTGGATGGCACAGAGAAGACACTGGGAAGCTCGCCTCTTCCAGGGGTAGAAATGTGAGGGAGATATACTGGCACAAGAGGGTGGGGCCAGTTCTCCCTTTCTGTGCTCAGGCCTTGGATTGGCACCTTATGTTCCCACTGTATTTTTCTGGTGGGTCTCGTGGCCTTCTCTTCTGCAATGTAAGCAACTTGGAGAAGAGATAGTGCTCTAAGCCATGCTGTTTTTGAGAGATGCCCTGATTCATCTCCCCTTGATTTTGCTACTCACGTGTAGGAGGGTCTATCCTCCATCATGGTCTAGGAAGAGACAAGCGCTGGCATAGGGCCCAAGCATCCATAAGTGCCCAAAGCAGTGATAAATACCATGCTTATCATGGTTTCTACAAGCCCATCACTGGCCAATTATCTAGGGCACAACACTCTATCAGAGGAGATTCTCTGTACAGAACATCCTGCCTCCTCCAATGAAGAGTCTTCAAGCAAAATAGATGGCTTTCTCTGATCTGAATCCTGGGCAGGAAGCAAGGAGGGACATTCTGGGCTTGTGTACCCTGATGTATGTTTCAGCTCTGCCTTAGTTTTCCTATAGATTAGACCAACTGCATGTGTCAATTTAGTCAGGTCCTGATCACCAGAGAGTTCATCAGACATTCAGCTCTCAGTATGTCTGTGAATGTATGCTGTAGCTGTGAATGTTATCCCTAATGGACTTTAAACAAAATGGCTTCCTCTCAGTCAGGTGCTAGTACTCAACCAATGTGTTGAAAGAATCAAGTGCAAACATTAAGGTTTCCAGTAGGAATACAAAGGTCTTCTCCAGGATTTCAGCAATAAGTCTTGCTCAAATTCCCAGCCAGCCAACTTCCCTGCAGTTCCAGTATTCAATTGTTGAAATGAATTTCTATATACTTAGGAATCTGCATGTGCACCCTTTCTGCTATGTTCCTCTGTAGTGCCTTGGGCTGATGCTATTTTTAATGGTCAAACCCTGGCTCAAAGTCTTAGAGCCAGCGAAGGGAGAAAAGGTTATTTATCAAAGGAATCAATCACAACTGAGTCCAGATGGCAAGGGGAAGGGAGAAGTAAGATGAGGGGAAGGGAAGGGGGAAAAGGAGGAGGGAAGGGGAGAAAATAAGACTAATAGAGAGAATGTGGCTTGGAGACACCCCCAGCTCATTTATCCAGCTCATAAATCATTTAAGTGGGACTTTACTACATTCCTGGGGTCCTGAACAATTCTCACATTGGAAGGGCTACAGTGAAACTTGAGCTTTGTGGAGGAACACGTCTTAGCGGCAGAGAAAGTATCTGGTGCCTTCAGTAAAACCTAGGAGCTCCAGAAGCTGGGCCTTACATTTCTGTCCAAACACAGTTGCCAGATTGAGCAAATAAGAATGTATGAAATATATGAAGTTTAGATAAGAAAAAAATCATTATTCACATCAGTACTGTGTTCCATGCAACATTTGGAATCTATTCGCGGTAAAATTATTCATGTTAATACACCATTCAAATGTAAATGGATGTCCTGTATTTTACTTGAGAACCCTGTCTTGCCCTTCCTCTTCAAGACCTCAGTATTGGTTGAACAATGCTATTGTTTGTGTTCCAGTCTGTCTGAAAGACAATAGAACTAACAGATCTGGATCTGGATTGAGACAAGAGCTCAGAAGTCAGCAGCACTGACTTTTCATATAGACTTGAGCTAAGGTTCCTAGCAGACACCTCTGTGGTCAATTGGACTTGACCCACTAGGGCTTCCTGGGAACAGGAACAATGGTCCTTGTGCACATGGAGGCACTGCCCCCTGGTGGCACAGGGACCCAACACCTGCATCAAAGCAAGAGCGGGGAGACTTTGATTCCCCATTCCTGGGCCCCTGGGGCCATCCAGAAATACTCTACTTTCTTTGTATACCTTCTCTTGCATTGAGTGCCAAGGATGGCTGGGCAATAAGACACAATCCTCTGCATTAATTTCAATTTGTTCCATAGTACATGTCTAGCATCATATCGTTTATATAACCTTATCAATATCTTAATTTCCATCTGAAATGTCCCTAAAATTGGAATACAAATACTATGAAAGTCTTCGACTGTATATTCTGCTAATCTTGGAATTTCAAAGGTCTACAGCTCTGCCAGAAATTCCGTCATACTCAGGTCTGGAAGGATGGTCATGACCAAATGTGCAAAGTGGGTTGGAGAAAGCCGGTGCTTCAATGGTAGGCTCCCAGAGAAAAGCCAAGGCGTTCTCACATGCAAGTTAGACAGATGCTTCTGCAAATGGGAAAGAAGAGATCAGAACACTTCTGGCTTCGAGGTATTTCTGTATGTTTGCAGTGTACAAAGACCTCTCACAAATGAAATCATATATCTGAGGAGTGTGCTATTAGCCACAGTATGTTCTGGAGTCCCCACCTGCTTCAGAACAGAAGTACAAAATTTCTTTCCAATTCATCCCACTACTTTTCTCCTTCACCTGTGAACACCATGAGTGTCCAGCGCTGTTTGTGTCTACAAAACAGTGGGACTGGGTGTTTCTGTGCGTTCCTTTTTTGCATGAATGTGTCCATAGAACAAGGAGTGGCACTGTCAGGGTCAAAGGCATGCATGCTGATGCCTTTGAGTTATACAGGCCAACTACTATAAAAGTACATTCAAAGAGGATGCGCAAAGTGAGGTCCACCCAGGAAATAATTTTTTTTCTTCATATCAGTATCAACAAAAGATATTATGGGACTCTTTAAATGGACATCATTATGATGGATGAAAAGTGTTATCTATCTCATTGTTGCTTTAATTTACTTTGCTTTAATTATGAATAAAGCTGAACAATTTTTATATGTTAATTGATCTGCATTTCTTCCCTATGAACTATCTGCTGGAGGGCTTGAATCTTTATTAAAATATGAACTGTGTTATTAGCACAAAGGGACGGGGTGAAAACACTCTCTCCCTTCAAGCCAAGCTTCTTCACAGGAAATGTATCATCTTTTCCCTTAAGGTGTTGCTCCACTGGGACTAAACACATCCAGTTAAATTATTTGCGAGTTTCAGACTGAACCCTGAAAGGTATTTAGCTCGTACAAAAAAGAAGGTGTCTAACCACACAAACTGATGTCTCTCTCTCTCTCTCTCTCTCTCTCTCTCTCTCTCTCTGTCTTTCTCTCTCTCTCTGTCTTTCTCTCTCTCTCTCTCTGTGGGGGGGTATTCTCAGCTTGCATCATCACTTGCTTCCAATAATGCCTCTCAGCCATTAGCCTCTTCCAGCTGTTACAGGAGCTGAACACTCTACTCAGATTCCCTTTTCCACCTGCTTTGGCAGTGAGGTGACAGCAGCCCAGGTCTACAGTCAGCTACCAGGAAGTGACTCCTAGGCTTATTAATGGAGAATCTTGCATAAGTTGCTTTTTTGTTCTCTGAAACTCACTTTCCCATCTTCATGTGAAAGAATAAGCCAAATCAAAATTTCAAACTGTGTAAAATTTCAAACTGTGTTTCATGGTTTCAGGGAAGTGCACTGGAACCAACAGGGCTTTCTAACAGACCCTAGGCACTCTCCCTACCGAGCAGTCTGCTCTTAACCACTTTCTTCTTTGGGGTCCCTTTATGTTTTAGTTTCATTTCTGTTCACTGATAAATACCCGACAAAAAGGCAACTTCAGACAGAAAGGGTTGATTATTTGGCTCACAATTCCAGTTTAGACTCCATTATTGGGGAAAATTCAATTTACACACTTCAAACAGCTAGTTACATCATATCCATAGCCAAAAGCAGAGAGAAATGAATGCATGCATGCTCAGCTCAGTTCTTGCACTTTTACATCAATTAATTTAATTTAGACAACGACCAAAGGCCAACCTAATGCAGATAATCATTCATTGAGACCATCTTCCCAGGTGATTCTATGTTGTGTTAAGAAGGCAATGTTAACAATTGCAGCATGCAATAATTCATTAACAGAAGGTCTTGAGAGAAAACCTAAATGCCACTGAGAGCAATGACCTCCTGCCTCCAAGGCCTGCCTACAGCCTAGTCTTAGACAGCTGCATTCCCCAACTCAAGCAAGTAAGCCACCAGATCGTATCATCTGGCAGCTGGGAGCTTCTTTTTGCTAATGAGGTTTACACAATCTTCAACCTCCTGGAAGCAGCTGGTACTGATGTCATGTTTCAAGCCCCAGGCTGCTGCTGCTACCCTCAATAGACAGGAAAGAGAAGGGGGCCCAGTGGAGCCTTAAAGAGACAGGATATACAAACAAAGGGGTTCAGGGTCAAGCTGGAGTCGGCTGGAGAAGAAAGGTCTTTGTGAGCAGAGGAAGGGAAATACAAAGTGGAAGGCCCCCTTTCATGGTAGTATTTCTGTTGATCCATGAGCATGAGAGGTGTTCCAACATCTAAAGTCTTCTTCACTGTCTACAGAATTTTAAACTTTTCATGGTAGAAGTACTTCTCCACACACTCTGTAAGGTGTTTTAAAGGCTGCTGTTAATGGGATTCTTTTCTTTTTAGCATGTTTATTATATCTCTATATAAAGACTACTGTTATCTGCAGCCTGGGTTTCATAAATGTGCTACTTTGCTGAAAGAAATACATCAGACTTGGAAAAACAAATATGAAGTTTTCTCTCACGTGGAAAGGAAGGTGACTAGAAATGAGGTGTGTGGACAGAAGGTTCCTTTGTAACAGATACACAGGAGCTGCTTTGGCTTTAGACCCAGGAGGTGACTGACTAACAACAGGATGAAGGTCTGCCATTTCTGCCTGCCCCTTATGTCTATCTTGTTTACTCTGAGTCTGACTTTTACTTGAGTCTACATACAAATGTCAATCTTTCAAGGAACATCTGCTGCTTCCCTGGCTTATTCATCCTCCTTCAAGGCTACAGACACAAGGATAAGTCATTGTCCCAAACCTGCAGTCACCTTGGATTCCAAGAACAGCAAACCCTTGTAGGAAAAGCTGGTCTCAAGATGAAAACAATTATACATGCAGCCCCCATATGAAGGCAATCATCTGTGATGGCAATGCTACATTCTGAAGCAGCTTAAATGATCCCCGAGGGATGATGACAGTAATAACATATTAACAACTTAGAAGACCACCTTGTAGAATTGGAACTGAGATGATAGTGAGAGATTGTATATTATTGTATACAGTGAGGACTGTATATTGAGCATGATTGGCTAATCATGCATATTCTTTGACCCTCTTCCTCAATTTAAAACTATAGTTCACATCAATAATCTAAAGACTAATTAGGGGTCAGTGGTCCCCTTTATCTGTTTCTCTTCCCACCTCTTTGAATAAATTTCCTTTCACTATTTTTCATCACTACCATCTAACTGATATTTAGAAGTCAGAGGTCAAACCGAGCTTGTTGAGGCTTGTATATGGGACTTCTGCCTTAAAACTCAAGTACAATGTGGATGGCTAAGGTCAAAGTGGATGCTTGAATGATACTGTCTTTGTGAAACCTCATCAGTTTGCACACTTACGTATGTGCAAATCTCTTTTAAATAAGTAAATAAAACACCTTGAATGGAAAAAATGTGACAGCACTACCTGGAGCAGCCATAGGATCACTCAAATTTCAATCTCAATTTCTAGTTTTTTGAGCTCACCCAGAATGCTTGTCTTTTGTCACGATTATGTATGGTAAGTGCTACGAACAAGGATAAAGCTATGCTCTGTGGGCAGATAGCATTAATCAGACAGAGAAAAAGTATATGGATCTTTGGGAACTCTAGTATGCCTGCTCTTTTTAGAATGTGATGGGCGCTGTCTAGAGCTTTGCCAGCATAACAGGGAGAGCAAAGAGACATTTGCTCAATCACAGCAACACCTACTCTGCAATGAGTATAAATACGTTCAGTGGAAGGGATGAGCTATTCCAGTGAAGTCAAGTTGGAGCCTCAGACAGAGCCAGTCTTAGCTTACATCCCAGGAGGTAGGACTCGATGCCAAGAAGCTTACCGTACACCTTGGTGCTCATAGCCAGAGGCTGCTGTACCTGTAGGTTGCTGCTGAACAGGACCTAATGGCTTCCTCTGGGGAGGGAAACTGGGTCAACAACTGAAGGAGCTGCCAAGGTTAGGGTGATTTTGGTGTTCTTGGCTGATGGCCTCAGGGATAAGTCAGAGTTTCCCAGTGTTTGCCCACTAAAAATAGTGAGCAACAAGAGGGAGTACTCTAGTGTAGACAACTTCTGTCACTGCCAAGTCCAAAATCTATCTTCTCCTTTCCTCTCTGCTGACCCAAGAATCCTTACCCCCCAAAACACTAGCAGATCTTGAGACCTGAAGAGGCTCTGTCACATGCCCCTAAGTCATACAGTGGCCTAATGTCTATGTCCCTTAAAGTGGTGACCTTTGTTTCCAAAGAACCATTGAAGCCTATGGTGGATAGTACTTTTGCTAGTTCCCAGGAACAGGGTTTGATAAACGGACCTTGTGGAATCCTCAATTACATGCTGATTTCTCAGATGAAAATTATTCTGCTTTCAACTGTTTCTATGGCCACTGGCTGAAATGTAATATGGATGTAAAAGTCAGGAATAGCAAAAGACAAAGGAAAATGGCCACAGATAATGAAGAGGTGAACAAAAGTGGTGGCACACCTCATACTAGCCAGTGCAAACGGATAAGCAGAAGCTGCCCCTGTAACCTGGATAGAGATGTTGTCAAAGAAGTAAATAGACTCGATATACATTTTCTCATACACGAGGTGCACAGCAAACACTCTTGTATAGGTTACTGGCCTCACTGCCATGACAAGACACCAGAAAAAAGGATGAGTTGATTTTGGGGCTGTCCATTAAGCTGGAGAAGACATGGTCACAGGATGGTGAAGCTATTGGTTACACTGCATCTCTGTCAGTAAGCAGAGACAGATGAATATTGGTACTTAGCTTATTTCTTCTTTCTTGTTCATCAGTGACTCCACTCCCCAACCTATAGAGTTATATCATATGCTTTCAAGGTGGGACTTCCCACCCCTGTTAAACTTGGAAAATACCCTCACAGACACACCAAAAGATATTTCTTCTGCTCTTAAATCAGGCCAAGTTAACAGTAAGATTTCCCATTACAACTCTCATGTCTACAATTGATATTTTCCCAAGAATCTCTCCAACATACAGATGGAAAAGTTGAGGAGGGCTAGCACAGAGGTCCAGATGTGACCCAGTTCACTGACTCAGTGGCACATCTGTCATAGTCTCTGATGGGCAGGCAGTTAAGAAGTACTGGGGAAGAGCTTGCTCAGTAAAGAAAGTTTACGGAAACTTGCTCCAACCACTATTCTGTGCTGGTCTGCCCTTCACTCTTGGAAACAGGATGTGAGTAGACAGGTTGTATCTCAACACCCTGCTGACAAATGAAGACGAAAGTGAGTCACAGCTCTAACTGAGCCTCCAATTACGGCCAGTCTTTGGGTTTCACTGCTAGACTCTTTTTTTTTTTTTAAGACTCGCACCCAAGGTATCCTCTCTGTGCCTCCATAACCTGAGGCGCAGAAAGCTAAAAGGTCATGTAATGTGAAGCATTCTGTTCCTTGCACAGAGGTCATGCTTAGGGATTCTGAATTGCTGTAAGTTTCACACAGTATCTAAGACCTTCCTAGTGCCTTTCTTGATTTCTGAAATTGAGACCTCCATGAACATCATCTCTCCTCTTCCATTTCTCAGGCACCACACTACTTATTCTAATCCCATTTGCTCTATCATCCAGCTGAAACTAGCCCTTGTTGGAGTTATCAGATACCTTCCTCCTTGACTCAGTCTAATAAATCAATTCTAGGTGCCACCTTTACTCACTTCTTGGAAACATTTCATATTATTGTCCAATCTGTCCTTCTAGAAACAGTCTCCTCCTCATCAAAATCTTCACAGTTCCCTCTGCTTCGATGGCTTCTCTCAAGCCTTCACTCACTATCTTTCAGGCAACTTGGGCAACAGTGATTCCTCCTGTTCTAACCCTCCTTAGCCCCACATCCTCCACATCACACCCATGCCAGAATGAAGCTCCATCTGTGTTTCTCCCAACCTGTTGCTCTTCCAATGAAACTATTCACCAGTAATGGCTCTACCATCTAAATCTGAATGCCTTCTCCCCTCTTTCCAATTATCAGCTCCCTCTCGGAGTTCTGCCTCCTAATTATAGCATGCATTTTTCCCAGAGTGACCCAAACATTCCAACAAAAGAATCAACTGAGTCCATTTCAGTAACAAAACATAGTCATCTTCATAATCTTCCCTTTTGAAATGGCCACAATATCTACCAAAATTAGAGCAAAACCTTATCAGTAGTATATTTCTGTTTGTCTGTCTCTCTTCAGGATGACTGCAAACACCTGGCCCACCTATCTGGTACGTGGTCTTCTCAAGACCTTTCTCCATATAGCAGATTAGAGCACACCAGGACAGGTCTTCTTGTTCTTTAAAGCATTCTCTGTGGCCTCCCATTATCACTAGGGTAGAGAGCCATTCAGAATATTGCCTAAATGGCCTTGCACCTCATCTTGTACAAGACTTCCTTCATGTTACCCTGGCTTCTTGTTCCCTTAACAACAGGAAGGGGTTTCTATACTCTTGAATTTTTTATATATTATCCCTCTGCCACCTTAATTATGGATTTTATATACAAACCCCAACTGTACCCAGTGATGCTGGTGGCTGGGACCTAGAATACTGTACTATACACCTTCAGGAAACTTGCCTCCTGGCTTAAGACAAGACTATCCTAGCTTGTCGATTCTCTATCAGCACCTAACCTTGTATGTACCCTCGGTTTAAAGTATCATCACTGAGTGCCCTACCCATTGGGTTCCTGTTATCTAGTACCACCAACCTAACAAAAAACATTCTCGTATTTCTTATTTATTTTATTTTATATGTATGGCTATTTTGCCTGCATGCCTGCATATTTACCACACGTGTGCAGTGCCAACAGAGGCCAAAAAAAGGCTGAGGGTCCCCTGGAACTGGAGTTACATGTGGTTGTGAGCTAACATGTGGGTCTGTGACTTGGACCTGGTTCCCCTAGAAGAGCAGCTAGTGTGAGCCATCTCTCTAGCTCCACAGTGTCTTGTTTTAATGACATACACATCCTTGTTGAACTGAATAAATCCCACAGATTGAATGCTTTGGCAACACTGTAGGAAATCACTGTTATTATTGGAGTTACTACTCTTGTGATTCTTGAAAACAGTATTTTTCATCTAGAAAAATCATAGGACAGGGTCCAAACCTTTTGTCTTTTCTTTGGGTGATAGGGATATAGTATCTTCTCCTCCAGCCTTGCCAGCCCATAGGGAAGGAACATGTCCAGAGTCTTGTTTGAAACTAGCACAGAAAGAAGACAATGTGGAGACAGGGAGAAGAGGGCTTCAACCCAAGCAAATAGGAAGAGCTAACTCTGCAGGGATGTTGATCTTGACTTCCAATCTCGGGACTGTGATAAAACAAGTTCTTGTAAAAATCACCAGACTCTGGTGGCTTGTGATAGCAGCCCAGAAAGCTAAGTCACAGCACTCAGACCTTTCTCTTCAGGAGGCCACCTAGGGCCATTGGAATAGCATGGGGTGAGATAATTGAGAAAAGGTCTGTAATCATGAGATGAGCATACACCTCTTCCCCATGAGCCCTTAGTAAAATGGCATGTCCAATCAGGCTGTGCTTTGCCCAGTTGTAAAGTAAGAGTTGATTAGAAACCCCATAACTTGTGAGGCTTGTTTCAGTTCATACAGGTAGAAGACCTAACACAAACGATTCAATAAATTCTAGCTGTGAACATTTAGAAACAGCACATGTATCCTCCTCACATTAACACTTCAGAAGTTTGTGGCCTCTTTGTGTATTAACTTCCTTGAAGGTGCTAGCCTGTGGCACTTATCTCTTGGGAAAGCTCTGGAACTTCAAATCCTGAGCACAGTTCGAGCTTGGATCTGTTCAAAGAGCCTTCACTTAACCAGGGATCATGTGACTAGGAAGTTGCTAAACAACATCTCTGACAGATCTTACTAACCTCATCCCACAGGGGGTTGGGACAAAAGATCATATTACACACTGTGAGCACAAACTTCAGGATCCAGACTATCTCTGCTTCCAACTGGCTCCTAAACTGGTTTGGGCTGTTTCCTTATCCACACAATCTGATTTTGGTTCCAGCCTTCCACATTCTGGGCAATTTAGGGAGTCATCTAGGCTCTAAGATGGACCAGGACAAGGGAGAAGTTGATGCCATTTGCTTTTATTTTTATTCATTATTTTCTTATACAGAAAGAGACAAAACTTAACAGCTAAACTCAACAATTGAGAAAAGGGAGCCAGAGAGCATGCATGGGAAAGGTAAGAAGCAAGTTGGTTTGTTGCCCCCAGGCTCCATTTGAAATCCCAACATATGATTGAATGTACAGATGTCCCAGCTTACATCTGTCAACACAGAAATACAAGCACAGTTTCAAATGGTACCAAAATTAATCCATTTCACAGCAATCATTTTTATAAGCTCAGTTGCACATATTGGGGTTGCCACTGTCACAAATTCACAATGACAGAGTAAAAGAGCAGGTGAATTCAGGCCTGGGAAAGTGGCATCAGTGAGGCCAGACAGGTGGGGAGGCAAAAAGCAGCTGGAGGGCTGGTCCCAATCCTAAGTATCAGTCTTAATGCTCGCTGGGGGTTGGAGAAGGGGGCAGGCACGGTCAGCGGTCAGATAGCAGTACTGGCAAACAACTGTTGAGGCATTGAACTGAGGGGGTGTGCTGTTTGGAAATCTTTGTCAGAGAAATTCTTGGTAGAGAGAAATTCGACTCCTACAGCCTGGGAAAGGAGAAGCTCCAAGTTTGAAGACTTGGGGGTGGGTGAGAGCAGGCAGTCTGCTAGTGCAACATCTGCTTTACAGAACACTTAGAAAAACATGTACTTGTGTTGGAATAGCAGTCACAATCACAAACTATGCTGTTCACAGGATAAATACAGACACAGAAGAAGGCTTCAATATCTAACATTCCCATAATGGAGAGAGAACAAGGGATCACCCCGCACAGAAAGAGCCTTACACACAAGAACTGCTAAACTCCAAGCTGAAGGCACAATGAAGGGATCCTAGGTACCTGGAGCTTTTCATTGGGAAAGGGTTCCAATTTTAAACTGAATTCCTTTCCCAAAGAAGCCCCTGAAGACTGACTGAAGGGAAGACACTTTCAAATATTTTTATGTAGCAAGAGTAGCAGTGACTGTGAATTATCTCCAATTTGGATTTCCTCTAAGTTCTGAATTAGTGGGCTCAAATTAATGGGCTTTTACTGTGGTTGGAAGCAGTCTGACTACAGCAGTCTAAAATTAGCTAATTATACTGATTAGTATTAGGAGACTTCAGTGGGGAAGATGTGACTGTTTCAGAATCAGTGACGCCTGGAAATGGAGCTTCAGCACTTGACAAGCTGAAAAGCAGCCCAGTCCTGCAGCAGCTTAAGCTTGGCTGTGAGCAAACACATAATCAGAACACACACACTATTCTAAAAAGACACAGACCTGGGGACTCACAGGCTCTCTCTGCCATTTTGCTCTCACTTGAATTAAAAGACAATCTAGTAACAATGTTGGCTATTTTTTTCCCTTGGTTTTCTAATGGGATGCCATTTGGTTGTCAAAAGATCCATCAACTCTGGCTGGAATCTGGGGAGTCACCATCCACTGGGAGAGGGGAAGCATCTGGTTCTAACTGCTTAAACAGAAAACACTGCTGTCCCTAATCCCTAATGCTTGAACTACCAAAAAGACAATGTCCAAACAATTGGGCAGATGCTTGTTTGCTGGAGCACCCTAAGGAATTCACACTAATGGCAGTGGGATTGGCAACTAGCAGAGGAGGCCTCTGTTTCCCAGGTCCGACTACTCGGGATCACACCTCTGTGATCAGCCAGGGCGCAACACAGCTGTGCAGCGGTATGCACATGCCAGGCACCTGTGCGCCCACTCTTTTGTGCTTTCATTTTGAAAACCCGAAGTGATGGGCAGTCTGGGAGGGGACTGACAGGGTTGCCATTCTTATGTAAAAAGTCTTAAAAAGGTTTTGGTTGAAAACAAGTGACAGTCCTATTTTAAGGAAAATTTTAAAGCCTTTTCATTTTTAGTGAAAAATATCTAAGTAACTAACCCCACCATTCCGAAAGTCAAAATCACACACACACACACACACACACACACACACACACACACACACACTTTGTTTCTGTCTCTGTCTCACACACACTCATTCTCTCTCACACACACTCATTCTCTCTCTCACACACACTCATTCTCTCTCACACACACTCATTCTCTCTCACACACACTCATTCTCTCTTACACATTCTTTCTCTCAAACACACACACACACTCAGGAATTCTCAGATTTCCTTCAGCTGCTGACACCTACAGAATAGGCATGTGAATGGGAGGGGTTCCCACACAGTACGGGCCCCACAAGATAAAAAGTCTTCCCTTCAGAGAAGATCCCCCCTGGAACAAATATAACCACACACCAGTTATCATTTCATAAAAACAATGACAAAAGACAACATGCCCACGTGTACAAACACACACACACACACACACACACACACGTCTCAAACAAACAAAAATGTGGCTACTGAAGTGTTAGCATTATATCAAATCAATGTCTATACAAAGACAGAGTTTGAAAAGATATGTACAGGGCATTCGTAAAAGCCAAGTGTGCACCTTGAGGGATTATGCCCATTAGATATACTAAGCACTATGCTGTGAAAAACCACTGCAGAGGCCTTGGCACAAGTACCTGGAAGAGCTCTGTGAAGCACCTGACCCAGAGTTCACAGGCCACATGCAAGGAACTGCTTCTCATTCACCCTGCATGGTCCTCAGCTCCTGGGAGCTACAGATCACTCTTGATAGGCCTTGGCTTGGGGGTCAGTTTCTTGCCCTTACCCCTTACCCTTGCATTTCTAGCCTTTAGCTGCCAGGCAGCTCAACAGAAAAATCTCAACCTATGCCAAAGGCAGTGGGCATTCTGTGGCTCTGGTCAGTGGTGCCTATGCCTGACTCTCTGCTAGATGGGGGAAGAGTCACATTGGGGTAAGTCTGTTGTCATACATCTCAGGTCACAATCAGGCACCAGCTTAACAAAATGCTTAGAGAGGCTTGGATGACCCAGAGCTTCCAGCTTACCCAGGATCCCCATCATGTCTGGATGAGACTGATCCCAATCTCCATCACGGAAAAAGCAGGGGACTTCTGATCCCCAAATCCCTTCACTAGGAAGGGCCAGAGTACAATACTAGAAGTCCAATGGAGAGAAATAATGAAAAGAAACATGGAAAGAAAGAAAGAAAAGGGAAGAGGGAAGACATGAAGGAAAGAAAGCAGGAAGAAAGGGAGGGAAGATGTAAATGGAGGGACAAAAGGAAGAATGCCATAGGCCAGCATTTCTGGTATCAGGAAACCCTGGGAAGACAGGAAGGCCCACATAGGGTCAAATGGAAAGAGAGTGATTCCCAAAGTTGACACTCAACATCAGAGGCATTTGAAGACCTCAGTTAAAACCAGTCCCTTACAGCTATACTTAGTTCTGGAAGAATCTTGCTAAGGGAAAACTTCACTGGTTCCAAGGTGCTTCAAGCATTTCACAAGCATTAGCTCCATCAGCCTCCAATGGGTCTGTGAGGTAGGGGAGCCACATGGTTGAGTTATCCAAACGGGCAACCTCACTGGGGTAAGAACATAAGTGTAACTAGAAACACACCCCCGGGAAAGTGCCCTGCACTGGAACAGCCTCTAGAAGTCATCTGGGGTCTTAAGGTAGGGCTGCATTCAAGGAATGTGTCTCAGTGCCTGCCTCAGAGGGCTGCTTAGACAAAAGGAAGCTTGTCAACTCTGCGGGTTGGAAAGCACTGCAGTTGCCAACAGACCCACGCTATGCAGTCTTTTGGGGCCCCACAAAAATGTGCTACATTTTTTAAAGCACCACAGAGGAAAAATAATTTGGCACAGAGACCAGGAGAATAGAACTGGGGTGGGTAGAGATGGTATCAACAGTGTCTTTTACTTCATTGACAGTTAAAGAGCAAGTCACCTCTGCCCAAACATGTTCCAAAGCCTCACTGAAAACACATCAGCACCTGGCCATGGCAGAGAAAACCCCAGGTAGGCCTTAAACCCCAGGTCATGGGCTCCCCCATTAAGAAAAATTTTAAGAGACACTTCGGGAACTTCTCCCTTTATGGGCACCATCATTAGGAGAGATCACAACCTAAACTTCAAGTTCAATGCACCTATTTACAAAAAAAAAAAAAAGGAAGTATCCTAAAACTTCAAAGCCAGACAGCACAGTGCTCATGGTTTTAACTATCTTATGGATTTATCAACCCCACAAAGGAGGAAACTTGAGCTTTCTGTGCCAGTCCATAACAACCAGGGAGAGGCCCTGGACTCCATGGGGGAAGGGAACATTAGTCTCCCTAACAGAGTACTCCAGGGCTACGTGTGGACATATGCCAGGGGGCCTGGTTTTAACACAGCGGGTACACATCAGAAACAAGATGGCAGAGTTCAAGTGGGCCCCTTAATTGGTCTGGAAGGAGCTCTGCCACTCAGCCCCCTTCCCTCCTCCTTCCCATGCCCTACCCTCCTACCAGGTTGATCTACACATAGATTTCACCCTGGTCAGGAGCATAGAGGTGGGTGTTGAAGGAAGGCTGTGCCAAGGTCTGTTCGATTGATTTTTTTGGAGGGTTTCAAAGGGTCCAGGTGCTAGTGTTTGCATCTATGGTTCATTATTTCTTATAACTTGTGTTTGTTCCTAAATCAACCTTATTTCTATCGTCATAATATAAGTGAGGACAGTAAGCATGGGTTCTTGAGAGAGGGGAGACTGCAGGGCTGACTTGACCCCCTCATCTCTGTGGCCTAGGTCTCCAGACACACAGGGGTCCCCAGACAGCCCCACAGCCCTAGAGATGAGCCTGTGGTCATTTTGGCCACAATCAAGACCATGGGATGGTTCCTTTGGCATTGGAGAAGCCAGTCCCTAAAGAAAGGGCAAGACAGTGGGGACTTGAGAGCGGCAGGGGCAGGGGATGGTGGTTTGAAAGACCCAGGCTCTCAGGTCTGTAGCTTTTCCCAGGGGGATCATGCACTTGTCCTATGCCCCCACCACACACACACACACACACACACACACACACACACACGCATACACCCACAACTGTCTCTGCCAACTGACTTCCTACAAATCCACGGTTGGGGAATTATTTGGCAACAATGAGGCTAAGGCTGTTTTGTGGTGGCACAGTCTTTCAGAAGTCCAAAAGGAAGCAGGCTACCTCTGGAAGAGGCTTTCATACAGGCCAGGACCTGTGTTCAGCTACTTGTCTGCACTGGGGCTGGCTGCCACAATCTCTTCATACTTTGGGGGAGGGTCACTGTAAGAGACACTGGCCTCCTCACTGCTGCCTTCCTGGGGTGCAGTCACCTCCTCGTAGGAGGGGGGAGGTGTAGCGCTGGACAGTCTGGAGAGAGAGAGCTCAGGGAGGTAGAGGGTGCTCTCCAGTCGGACAGTGGTTCTGCCTCCCCGGCTGGGCCCCAGGACTATCTGTGGGTTATTCCCTGCCTCCCGGTGCCCAGAGGACTCCCCCTGGCTATGCACAGTGCCCCTGTATACCATGACTCGGGGGAGGTTGTGTCCAGTGCGATTGGCTAGGTACCGGTTCTGAGCATAGGAGGGGTGGTGACGAGTTGCTTTCTGCAGCTGGCACCTCCAGATGATGAACAAGGCAATGACAATCAGCAAGACTACTCCCAGAAGGGGCACTACCACATACATGGCATCTGAGCTCTGTGAGGGATCTCGGACTGAGTAGACGGCATTTGGATATCCCTTCCAAAACTCCATCTGCAAAAGAAGAAGGGCTACTCACTCCTGAGGAAGACAAACCGGGCAGTGCTCACCTAATATCCATGCTCTGGACATCTGAGACCTCCAGCAAATCATGTACCAAGGACAGGCTTATGATTCCTTCTCCACCCTGAAGCATCTTACTGGCCTGAAAGAGCTCTCAGAAAGCCTGGGAATCCACCAAATATTAAAGGCAAAGCTACCAGATTAGAAAGTTCCCACAAATCATGCAACAGACCGACAGGAAAAACCCCGTGCTCCTTTAGGCGCCAACAGGCAGGACGTAGCCTGGGATGGTGTTCTTCCCTTGTTCTATTCTTATTATTCCCAAGAATGTACCTCATCCCAGAACCCAGCCCCAGGGCAGTACGTGCCGTTTTTTCTTTGTTCTCAAACACTTCCTTGACCTCTTCATAGCTGCAGATCTCTTCCATGCACTCCCGCTCGATGGTGCCCTGACGCAGTTCCTCCAGAAACTCATTGGCACGAGGGAATCGTTTCAGGACTGCATGGGCATTCTTGGCTTCCAGAAACACTGAAAAGAGAACCACAGTGAATCCAAATTCAGTTCCAACAAATCAGACTGGCTCAATCATGAAGGGAAATAGAGCAAATCCAACAGACCTAAAGCCAGGCCTCCAACCAAAGACCAGACCTGGCCTATTGCAATGAAGATGAGGACTGACTTTCTATAATGCTGTACTCTCCAGCATGACCTCCGGGTCACAAAGGGGCCAGGTCCTTTGCCATACCAAGGAAAATAAGACCTAATTGAGAAGGAATTTCAAGTTGCACAGGAAAAAGGACCAGTAAGAACTAACTCTATGTATTGTAATTCTTGGTGAGAATACATTTAGAGCTTCTGCATTTGTCTTGAAAAAGGAAAGCCAGAGCCCTCAGCATGAGAATTGGTTCCTTTGCCAGGCTTTTACTGGTGAGAGTAAAGTGAGGCATGAGCTATGGCTTTAAGGATGAGAGCAGTCACTAATGGTGAGACTGCTCATGCCTCACAGTAGGTGAGGTCCTCTAGGCCTTATTTCCCAAGATCCACAGGCTGTTGAATTAGTATACCTCAGGGCCACCCAAGGAGAGCAAAGCTGAAAAGATGGATGTGTTGCTTTTGCCAGAGCCTGTCCAACTCAGATAGTTCCACAAACACTCACCAGCCATGATGCTCCCTCCGCTCGTTTCTTGTCTCACTTGCCTGGCAAGGAAGAAAAGAAAGTTATGATGAAATCTTCTAGGGTATAGACTGTGACCTCCCACCAACCTGGTCAAAGTAGCATTCCATGGGGCAAGGACCCTCATGATGCCATCACTCAACACCTGCTGCTTTTGTCCTCAAGACCTTCTCCAGAACTCTCCAAACCCACCAGAGACTTGTTATGCATTTATCTCTCCCTCCCTTCCCCCCTCTCTCTCACACACACTCCTGTAAGTCACAAACACCTAAGGGTTAACATTTTTTTTTCAAATGGAAAGCATCAGGGCTATCAGTCTTTATTCCTCAAACACTTAGTGACTCTCTGTCCCTTCAAAATGGAAAGGACCCCAGAGACAGATGAGAATGCAAGTACAGAGATGGGGTTGGGTAGAAACAAGGCTAAGCAAATTGACAGAGACAAGACTTAGAATTGAATTTGGTGGTGACGATGAGTCCCAGATGCCTCTAAAGATGAACATGTTCCTTGAATACCAAACTTAACGTAGAAACAACAGCCATCTCAAATGTCTCAGCCTAGCTGAGGCTGGCCTCCAGTAATCTGCAGATATTTGTTGTACATGGTCAGACGTACTCTTACAATCCCTGGCCCAATACATTAGGCCCAAACTCAGACAATCTGCTTTGCCCATCTTCCACAGAAAGAGACAAGATGTTTGAACTTCTTTTGTCTTTGCATTAAAGACTACTGCAACAGAGAACCCTGGTAAATACATATTTAAAAGATCAGCATGAAGACACAGGTCTGGAGGTAAAACTTATTAATATAGCACATGCCAGACATGTCTAACACTCTGGCTTTTGTCTTCAGGACCACAACAAACAAACAAATACAGTACATTACAATATAATAAATCTGTGATGGTAACCTAGAGGAGAGGCTGCTATCTAGAAGTATTTTCATAAAGTCTTTCTCTGCCGACACAGTCCTACTTGTACACATATTTTGGAGCACTGTCTAAGCCATCAACATCTGGGAGCAATCACCCCTCAGCTCCCTCCCCAAGCAGAAACTCATGTTTTATGACTAATGGGATGCAAGGCACATGAGCTTTGTAAGCCATTATGCTACCCTTTTGGCCTAGGCTGCCAGGAAGTTCAGTGTTAACACTGATGGCCAAATACAAGTGCTCTGGAAGTCCAGCTGTTATGCACATATGCTTTTTCTCCCCACAACTTGGTACAGTGTTCTATTTATTCTTCCAGAGTCTTATCCTTATTGTGTATTTAAAATATGGCTTCTAGTCTGTTTGGAAAACAAAAAGGATACAAATAATGAATAAGATTTAAATGGTGGGGAAGGTAACCAATCTAACAGCACATCTAATAGTACTATCACTGTGTCAAGGGGCTTTCTCTTTAGAACTCACGGGAAACTACCAACAAATCATTACCTCACTGAAATGCCTCAATTTTCACAAAAACAAAACCTAGCCTCGTTATGATCTATGGGGTCCATAAGATGAGGGTACAGAGAAAACTGGATTAAGAACAGGGTGTTTTGATTAAAGAAAAATAAAGCTGCCACAGCAGAGTTGGAAAAGAATGAGCAAAGCTTTTGCTAATAAGAAACCATTGCTTACTGAAGTGAATTGCAGAGTTTCGAAAAAAAAAAAAAACATGGAAAAATTATATAATAGCTTTACATACAGCCATCTTTGGTCTCAACCAAACACATGGACTTCCGTGAATTCATACACAAATACATCATAGCCCCAAGTTTGTGTTAATCTGGCCTGGAAAAGTCATTAGTTCATTTTTGAGCCTCAAAGAAGCCAGGTTCTCCCCTAGACAGTTCACGTGGCATCGCCCACCCCATTAGCAATTCTGTAGCCACCATCACTGCTGCTGCTGCTGCTTCCAGGAAGGCTTCTTCCCCTCCCTCCCCAAAATGTAGCGCCTGCTTCTTCCCCTATAAATACACCATCAATAGGCAGTTACTATGGCAACAGTGTGGAAGCACTAGGGCTCCATGACGGAGAATGCAGCTGCACTCACGCATGTATATGTCCCTCCAGCCCCTGGTGGATACTGTACAGCTGACTGTAGGCTGAAGGAATTTTTAACCCACTCCCCACAGGAACACAGCTGAATCCTGACATTCTAGAAAGGAAGGAAGGCAGGGAACTGGCCATCACAAAGACCTTCCTTAACCCCACCCCAGGCTGAGGCCTCTGAATCCCAGATCTCTGGGTCACAACTCCCAAAGTGCCTCCCCCCAGGGACTGGAGGCCCACTTGACCCCAGACCTGGCCTCCAAAATCTCGTCCCCAAATCCTGGCCACTGTGATTCCCATCACTCCAAACTACTCGCCAGAAAAGGGTTCTGCGATTTCCAAGTCTCGTGATTCATCCATCCACCCAGTGACACGGCAACTTCCACACTGAGCTCAAACTTAAACTCTAGGGTCTTTTGCCCCCTGCCTCTCATGCCAGCTCTGAAAGTGCCTGGCTTCGCCCACCTTCCCTGGACACCAGCGCCCTGGTGAAGAACTACTATTTGTGTCTGGCCCAGCAACACACTCTGCCCAAAACACTTTGGCCTGCCTGACCTCCAGATCCTCCCTCCCCAACAGTACCCGGCGCCCAGCTCAGGGGTCTTGAACACCAAACCATGCCCGCGGGCTGGCGTCATCCAACCAAATGGCCTCACCGTTCTCCGGGCCCAGGAGGCTGCCGCCCTGTTTGCACACGCAGCCAGCCACCTCTCTGCAGCGCCTCTTCTAGCAGGGCCCCTGTCCCCGCCCACCTGCTCCCCATCGGCCAAGCCCCCCGGCCCATCCCAGCGGTCTCCTCCCTTAGTCCCTCCCTGTCCTGCTTCCCTCCCGCCGCCCCTGGCGCCCCATTGCCCGCCAGGCCCTGGCCAGAGTGCCTGGAGCCCCCGCCCCTCACAACCAGACGTGCAGGCCTTGCCCATTACCTCGGTACCCCCCTGCCTGTCCCTGCTCTCCTCTGGGGACTCCGTCGGACCCTCCCCCTACACCCTGCCGAGCCAGCTCTGGCCTGGCGCCCCGCGCCTGGAGTACCACCCTCAAGCGCTAAAACCACCTTGCCGGATAACCAGCGCACCGGGCCTCCGGGCCAGGAGAGGAAGAGGGGGTGGGGCCAGCTGAACCGGTCAAGGGCTTAGGTGGGGAAGGCCAGCACGCTGGGCCGAGGGGCGGCGGCGCGCACCGAGCCCCGCGTGCCCGCGCTCAACTCCGCGGCGCCGCCCCTGCCCGCGCCCGTGCTGCTGGGGGGCGGGGCCTGACCGGCTGGCCTGGGCCCCCTTAGGGACCCTTGAACACCTCCATGGCCAATTGGAGATTCAGGGCTCAAGCCCTGCTAAGATCGGCCTCTGTAGCTGTTGAGCTCAAAGCTAGCATTCCAGGCATTTTGGAGTGGCACAGTCCAAGCTGCCTCCTGGGCCCCACCCAATCTCACCTGCCATTCCAGCCAGCCTGGTCCTGGTGCCAGCCAGGAAGAGACAGGCACGTGACAGCAGGCCCGGGTAGTCTTGGAGGCTTCTGGGGGTCCTCAGAGTTCTGGTCCCTCTCCTTCAGCCAATGACTGAGTGACCTTGATTTCCTCACTTACATCCCCCACCCTGCCAGGGAGTGGTGGACTTAACTGTTGTGAGATCTGAGAAATGGGGAGAATTCTGCTTTCCTTGCAGGCCTGCAGCTAGAAGGAGGGGGAAACGGGCTCCCGAAAAGGAACAGAAAGGAAAGAAGATGCAATCTTGTGGGCCTGCAAGCTGTGTTGGGCAGAGTGCACCTCAGTCTGTACTGTGGGAGGTTCAGCCTTGCTGGACAAAGCCCTAGTAGTAGAGATAGCATTATTTGACGTTGGACCACAGAGGGAGGTAAGATGGTTAGGATCTGGGTCTTGGAAAAGCTAGGAAGTGCCAGTGTGACTTAATAGGTTAACAGAGAGAGCACTTATCGGCAAATCCCTACACCTAGGGTCGCTGTCCTACCCCATGCACGGTGTTTAATGGGAATGAGGCAGAGTAAGGCCAAGATTCCAGCATCCAGGGCTGAATCTTTGTTGCCCCTGGCCCTACACCCCCATTGTTCCTCACCTGCCTCTTAAACTCAGACTTCTCTCTCTTCCTTTCTCTATGCTTCAGGAATGACCCTTGTCCATCGCAGACCCTATGTAACATTTACTCTATGGAAGGCCAAGAGAACCATGCCCATGGGCAGGTTGCACAGAGAAAAATAAGATGCCCTGTGGATGAGATTGCCTTTGGTTGGTGCAAACAGCTGTGTACAGATGCTCGGACTGGATGGTGAAATAGCTGGATGGAATCATGGTCAGTGGGGAAAATGACCAAGGCAGTTTCGCCACAAGCCTTAGTCTCCTAGCACATCAGCATGTTCCTGAGCTCATTTCAACCACGGGAACACAACCCCAAAGAAGGTGTCAGAGTGGAGTGTACCTGCATGCCCAAATAGTATATATGGCATCTACTGTCCTCCCAGCACCTGCATTTGAGCTTCAGCAACACCAGCCTACTTCTAGTTCCTTCTGCACTCAGAATGCCTTCCTCCCACCAATGCTGAGGGCACTTATTTCATTCTGCCCACACAGTCCCAATGCGACTTGCACTGTGATGTCTTGCAAGTCCTTCCCCCCACTCCCACACTGACCAGTGCATTCTCAACATTGTCTACAGGGTCTAGAAACATGGGACCTCTGTGCATGGCAAGGGAGGGAAAGGAGGACAAGCAGGACCTCAAGAGCAGGACCCCATCTCACCTCTTGGCATGACCACATAGTGCTCTATGATCTTCAGCAAGTAAGTTGGCATCTCTGTGTCTCAGGTTGCTTATCTTCCCAATAGGAATGAGGCTAGCAGTGTCTGCTTCAAAAGGTTGCCCAGAGGGCCAATGAGGAGCTAAGTTAATACTGGCCTGGTGCTTACAAGTGAACTTAATACATAGTAACTCTGGATTGCATTCTGTGCATTGAGTGCCTCCTCTCTCTTGGACCCAAGGGCCCTGTATCCTTCTGTATTACTGGCATTCAACACAGAGGCTCATCCACAATCGGTGTTTACTAAATCCTTGTAGATCAGAAATAGTGAGTTTGGGCTGGAGAGATGGCTCAGAGGTTAACAGCACTGGCTGTTCTTCCAGGGGTCTTGAGTTCAATTCCCAGCAACTACATGGTGGTTCATAACCATCTATAATAAGATGTGGTGCCCTCTGCTGACCTGCAGGGATAGCTGCAGACAGAACACTGTATCCATAATAAATAAATACATCTTTAAAAAAGAAAGAAAAAGAAATGGTGAGCTAGAGTCAGGATTTGCTATTAAATCACTACCATAAAATTGGATCTGCTTCCTCCTTCTGCAAGCCTTGATCATGCTCTCCTTTCTTGTCCCTCAATTTCACCAGTTCCATCAACTCCTCTCCCTAATTTTTGTCTTCCTTGTTCCTTCTTGCATTTCTTTTATGCTTATTTTCCACTACACTAATTATTTTCCTGATACCCATTCATCAGAAATGAACCTTTCTATATGTCTTCTTGACTCTACTTTCCAAGCCTCACTTTACCCTGAAGTCAAAGCACTGATCTTCACTCCATGACAAAAAAAAAAAAAAAAAAAAAAAAAACCTCACATTTTCTCTGCACATTCTTCACACTCTACACACTATTCACTGGTTAGGTTGTAGTCTCAAATCTCCCCAGCCCTTCACATGGTATACCTCACCTCACTACTTCAGACTCTTACTGTATTTGTAGGTCTTTAATGAGGGAACTGAGGTTAAATGATATCTTTAGAGTGGACACTAGTACAGTGTAACTGGGATTATAAGAGGTGGTTCTGACACAATCACACACACAGGATGATCATGTGAGACATAGGAAGAAAACTGCCATCAAGGAGATCACAAGAAAGAACCAACCTTTCCAAAAATCTTGAGTTTCAACTTACATCTTTAGAAGCTGCAAGACAATATATTTTCTGTTGAAGTTACTGGACCTGGGGGTTTTTCTCTGATATACCAAAGTCATATATCCTGTATTGTTCAGTGATGCTGTATGCCAGGTTCTATTCCAGGACCCAGGAACAAAGATAAAAATGAGCCAAACACAAACTTTTACCTCATGGACACTAGACAACCCCCTCCTCAGGAAGTCAAAAAAATGTAAGATAGTGAGAAATAACTGCCTCTATGGAGAAAAAATGAAGCAGGAAGGACTCTACTGACAAAATGCCCTTATTGCTAATACATGAAGGACATGAGGAACTATCTTGTTCTGAATTGACAGATCTACATACAAATGTAAGTACCTCAGAAGCAAAAGTTCATGTAGTATTTTCTATGGTATGCCAGGAATCATGCCACCCAGGCCACCACCAATGACTTTGACTGAAAGTTAAAATGATGTAAAAAGAAAATGAGGAGCATATAATCTTTTGTTGTTTTTATGTAAACTACCAGACTGACATCCTTATGAAAATGGTTGCCTTGGGTGGAAGATGGTGCACTATATAGGGAGTAATGTATATATAAAAAAAAAATCCATGAAAAAGCTAACAGTGACTACCTAGTATCAAGCAGTGGGAAGGAAAGCAAATTCTGGACGGAATTTGATGGGAGAATACTAGATGGCAACATGGGATTTAGTAAATACCTACAAACAAGAGTCAAACAGAGTTTTACTCCAAGAAGCAGGAATGATGGAAGTGCTTTAACTGGGCTGCAGAAGATGGGGTGGAGCTGGTTACATTGAAGAATCTGGATTTCTGAGTTGCTATCTGTGCTGGACATGGGGATGGAAGATTATCATGCAGTTATTAATAAGTCACAAGACAGACACTCAGCAAAATTCTGTATGTGCAGAAAGAAAAGCACCATCACAATTCAGCCCTGAACAATCTGTATTTCAAAGAAGAATAGAAGACAAAGAGCAAATGCAAGAAGCACAAAGGAAGGCTGAGAAGAGATGAACCACCAGGATATGAGGAAGCTGACCAAGAGTAGCATGAAGATTGGGGTGGGGAGCACCTGTAATCCCAGCCCTCATTTGGGAAATTAATCCAAAAGACTGCGTTTACGGATATCGTGGACTTCATAGGACTACCAGCCCAGGCAAATAGTTAGCAGGGAGGGACAATTTGAAGCGAGAAAACTTGACAGTCTCCTGGGAGTCAAAAGGGTGCATGTTCTCTGGAACTGTGGTGTGACTGCCAAACTGAATCAAGGACTCACTTAAGTATTAATGGCCCTTACTTTAAAGTGGAAGTATTTATTCAGCGTGTCTGTACTGATTTCTGCAGCTACATTTAATTGCACAGGTGCAGACTCAGAATTGAGGTTTTGCCAGGTGAGTACAAGGAAAAGACAGAGGACTGCCAAAATGGTGTGTGGATTCAAGGAAGAAACTCGCAGAACTAATTATGGACTCTGGCTCCATAAGGAAGGAGGTAAAGACAGAGCAAGATTTGGTAACCCAAACACAGGATTTCTGCACACTCAGAAAATTGAACTGACTTTTAAAGAGATGGATGCAAAACACGAAGATTCTAGAAGGATGCTACTTATAGATGTAAGCAACGGCCTGGTCTTGACCCATTTGCTCATCATTTCTCCATTGCTGCAACTGGATTCCAGGAGTTTAGTTCAGTGTTTAGCTGTGAATTTCTGCTTCCATCAGCTGCTGGGTGAAGGCTCTAGGATGGCATATAAGGTAGTCATCAATTTCATTATCAGGGAAGGGCATTTAAGGTGGCCTCTTCATTATTGCTTAGATTGTTAGTTGGGTTCATCCTTGTAGGTCTCTGAACATTCTCAGAGTGCCAGATTTCTCTTTAAACCTATAATGGCTCCCTCTATTATGGTATCTCTTTTTCTCTTCTCTATTTGGCCCTGACTCAATGTTCCTGCTCCCTCATGTCCACCTCTCCCCTCCTCTTCTCCCCTTCTCTTTCTCCTAACTCCTTCTCTACTCTCTGCTCCCCCCCCCCCCCGGCCACCCCTCTGTATCCCAATATACTCAGGAGATCTTGTCCCTTTCCACTTTTATGGGGAACCATGTATGTCTCTCTTAGGGTCCTCCTTGTTTCCTAGCTTTTCTGGTGGTGTGAATTGTAGGCTGGTGATCCTTTGCTCTATGACTAAAATCCATATATGAATGAATACATACCATGTTTGTCTTTTGTGAGTGGGTTGCCTCACTCAGGATGGTTTCTTCTAGCTTCACCCATTTGCCTGCAAATTTCAAGATTACATTGGTTTTGTTTGTTTGTTTGTTTTTGTTTTCCACTGAGTAGCACTCCATTGTGCAAATGTACCACATTTTCTTCTTTATCCATTCTTCGGTTGAGGGGCATCTAGGTTGTTTCCAGGTTCTAGTTATTACAAAAAATGTTGCTATGAGCAAATGGGAACAAGTTAAGGCCACAGAAACCCACAGAGACAGCTGACCTGAACAAGGGGGAGCTCATGAACCCCAGACTGACAGCTGGGAATCCAGCATGGGACTGACTCAGACCCCCTGAACATGGGTCTCAGTTAGAAGGCCTGGGCAGTCTAAGGGACCTCAGACAGTGGAACCAGGATGTATCCCTGGTGCACAAAAGGACCTTGTGAACATATCCCCCATGGAGGGATACTCCCCTAACCTAGAGGCAGGAGGGAGGGCCTAGTCCCTACTCCAAATGACTTGAGAGATTTTGTTGATCTCTCCTGGAAGGCATCACCCTCCCTGTGGATTGGATGTGGAATAGGACATTGGACGGAGGACATAGGAGGGGGGCGGTATTAGGGAGGATGAGAGGGAGAAGGAACTGGGATCAATATGTAAAATGAGAACAAAATAATAAAAATTAAAAAAAGGAAAGAAGTAAGCAGCTATGGTAATGGAGAGCACAGTAAGTCAGGTAGTAGAAATGCAGGGCCTAGAACTACCAGTCTTAACAAAAAAATCACCATGTATGTCCAATATCAGTCCCTTGAAGCCTTCTCTGTTTGACAACTACTTATCTCATGCCTTGACTTCATTATGAACTTGAGGGATGCGGCATCACCAACTGTCACCATACCCTAAAGCCTTACTGCTCCCTTAACCTCCCTTGTCCTGCCCATAACCCCACCAGTATTACCACCTAAGGAGCTTTTCCTTGAGCTGAAGCCTCTCAATCCTCCTTGCCTCTGAGCCACCTCTCCTTCTCCTCCTCCTTCTCTCTTCTTCATCCTCCTTTAAATAGATGAATATTATAGCATATTATATATTATAGGGGGGATGATGAGGGAGGACTAAGAATGATTGGCATAGGAGTGATGTGAAATTCCCAAAATAGAAGATAAAAATATTACATTGGGGAGGTCTTGGGCCCTTTAGCCAGCACCTCCCCCCCCCCATTATCTTCACCTCTGGCACCTTAACCCCTAGTATCTGCCATTTTACACTCTAAGGGGTTCTGTGAGTTTCATTTCTTTAGTTTCCACATACAAATGAAAGCATGGGTACTTTTCTTTCTGTGCTTGGATCTTTGTTTGTTTCATTTTGCATGACTTCCCTTAGGTTCATGCCTTATGTTGTATGTTGTAAGTGGCAGAATTCCTTGTTTTATGTCAAATTGACTATATATATATATATATATATATATATAGTCTTGATAACAATTTTTGGCAAGGACATGGAGAAAATGGACCCCTTGCACACTGTGGATGGGAATATAAATGTAAATTAGTAGAGTCATCATTGAATCAATGTACAAGTTGCTCCAAAAATTGAAAATAGATTTGCCATATTTTCTAAAACTTATAATGATGTGGGAAAACACTCAAAGGAGCTACCTGTACACCCATATTCATTGTGTAAATCAAAGTGTCTGCCTTCTTCCAACCTTGTTGTAAGATACAATGGCATCATTAATTCTTTTGGATATCCCAGCCTTCAAATAAGCCTGGAAGTTGTCATGTCATTGCAGGGGTGGGGATTTCTACTTTCACCCACTGCCTGGCTTTGGTACCAACGAGCTCTGAGCTTCTCCTGACAGTTCTGTCCATGTCTTTCTGTGAAAGTAAACTACAGGCAGAATAAAGTGGTGAAAGAGCACTTACTCTCATTTCACCGTTCCTAAATCACCTTTGGACTCACACCTGTCTGTGCCTTACATATGTTTAGGAGTCTCTTCTCCAATGGCCCCACTGGCACAACATTATCACATGAAACTCATCTTCACATCATAGCCTGACGCACACAATGAAAATGGGAAAGTGTGAAGTCAATGTAGACTATATATTTCTTAGGATCACTAACCTGTGGCAATGTGTGTAATGGTGCCAGGCCTGTGGGAGAAAGCCAAGCAGAAAGATGGTGTGAGAAGCATCAGAGATGGCAGCTGTGAGCTCACTCTCCAAGGGTTCTCTGGGAAGTAACAGTTAAGTTCATTTTAAAGGAGGTAAGAAAAATGCATGTGCATATTATTTGGAGAATATTCTAAGAAAGTGAACTAAAATTATAAATGCCCCTAGGAAAGTGCCATATCTGAGATTCAAAAGTGCTCTACCATCACATAGACACACACACACACACACACACACACACACACACACACACACACACACATCAGGAAAAGAAAATCATCTCTGCTTCTTCTTTTGCCTCTACATCAACTCTTCATCCATCCTGGTAGTATTGGAGGATTCAGGATTCAGTGTGTCATACACCCCTTTGCCCATTAGCTTGAGTGGCAACTTGTAGTGAGATAGTCCTTCTGTGGCACTGACCACGCCCATTGGGGGGTGGAGCCATGGGCGGAAGTGACCTGTGGAAGGAGGTCGGAGGGAGAGCCCGGAAAATGTCTCCTGTCCAGTCACGTCAGCAAGAGAGCTTTTCCCGGAGGCGTGGGTTCGTATCCCACTTCTGACACCAGATATCACGGTTAAATAAGGATCAGGATAAACAAGTAGGCCGAATAGATGTTTATTCAGGGAGAAATAACTTACAACCTAGACAGATGAACACCAGGAAATTCAACCCGATGCTTTCCTGTCCGAGTCACGCCAGCAAGAGAGCTTTTCCTGGCTCTCCCTCCGACCTCCTTCCACAGCAACTGACCATTGCAATGAATCATTGGTCTGGTTCAAGACCTCTGGTTTTTGGTGCACTATCCTCACTGGACCTTCACTGGAGCCCCTCTGGGGTACCCTGTGTCTTGGAGCTCTTAATCGGTATTGTTCTGCAGGTCCAGTCCTTTCATGAGCTCTAGCAGTTCCCAGATGAGGTAGATGCTAGGGTGGATCAACCCAAGGCCTAGCTGTGGGCCTGGGCATTAGCCGGTAAGGTCAGATCGAGACACTGGGGCCACCTGCTTGGGATGTGGTGATGTCAGCTCCCCCACATACCTACATACATACCCTTTGGGTAGGCTCATCCTTACCTGTGGTGAGGGGTGATGGCCCAAGTTCAGGGAGAGAGGTGAATTAATGTGTAGGAGCATCTTGAAGAGGAGGTAGAAAGAGTGTAGGAACTAAAGATCAGAAAGTACTACTGTGAAGTACTGTCTCCTGGATATGCCCGGGCCTTTGCACTCTGAATGTAAGCAGCTGGAGTTGCCAGGCACTGTTCTTTTTGGAAAGTTTCTGATTCAATGTACATGGACATGAGCATTCTATACTCAAACTTTTCCAATCTTGTGAGTTGTGTTGATGTGTTGTTGTGACACTGATTTAGCAGAAGCATCTCTGGTGATGAGGGAAAGAAGAGTATTAGGTATAAAAAAGGAAATGGAAGGGAAGAAAGGAGGGATCCAACTCCCTCTTCTGACTTTCTTGGGCACCAGGCATGTGTGTGGTAAACAGACATGCACACAGGCAAAACACACAAACACATCAAACAACAGAAAAAATAAAACTAAAACATGAGCAGTGTATACAAAGCCTGAAGCTACAGCTGAGAGATACAATGTTTGATTGGCACACAGGAGGCCTATGTTCAATCAACAATATACTAAAAAGAAAAAGTGGATTCAGTGGTGAAAGTAGAACTGTCTTCTTTCAAAAATTCTTAAACAGTCACTGCTCAAATTGGATGGTGGTTGAGCTTATCAAATTCATTTCCCTCTTAGAGGAATGCTTTTTGTATGTATGTATGTATGTTTTTAAAGGAAAGTATAATACTTTCTGTGGAGGGACAGAAGTAATCTCCTGCTGACTTATTTTGTAATTATCTCTGAAATTCAGCTGTCACCACGTCTAATACGGTTGTCATTTAAAATCTGTGATGATGGCAGTTTTCAGGGTTTCAGCTTTCAGGTCTTTAACATCGAGTTTGAAGAGAATGATGCCCACATTCCCAACTATTGTTTTTATTTAAATGGAATTGGTTAGAAATGGTTAATGATCACAGTCAATTTCTTTATAGAGGAAAAAAGGGAATATGGTATAGAAATGAGTGCTTTGCATTGGTATGGGTTTTGGTTTATTGCTACAAATTTAAGTTCAATCTTGTTATACGTATATTTCTACTCTTGTTTAGGAATTGTTTATACAGCTCTGTAACGAGTACGGTTTTTTCCTCCCACCGCCAGGTCTAGTCCTGCTGTTGCGCCAGCCCCAAATAATACATAGAGACTCTGTATTTGATACAATGTTGTTGGCCCTGTTACTTGTTTTTTATCGGCTAGCTCTACCTTAATTATTAACCCATTTTTGTTGATCTATGTATTTTTCTTACCGGGGAGCCGGTGGCATACTGCTTTCTTCAGACTCTCCATCCTGACCCCTCCTTTCTACTTCCTATTTCCTCCTTGTCTCCTAGTCCCTCCTATCTTTCTTTCCTATTGGCCAACAGTGCTTTATTATTAATCAGTATGAGAAACATATACAGAATGACATCTCCCATCACAGCTCATTATAAAACACAATGTATAATTAAATCCAGATTATATAGTCACCTATAATAGTCAAAATTTATAGTTATGTTAGGTAGGTTTTCTAGATATACAGAGATATATTTGAGATGGATAGATGATAGTCTTCAAACCTTTCAAAGACCTACACAGTATAGCATTTAAAATGGTTTATTAGCTTTTTTTTCATGACAGTGATACACAACTGCTCCTGGCAACACCAATTACTTCCGAGAGGAAGATGGGCATGTAAATGTTATGTAAATTGCCTTTAACATGGCAGAAATAGCCATGTGGGCAAGAAACTGATCTTGCCTAGACCTGTTTGACTATATGCTGTGTAAACTGGACATGCAGGACCCACTGGAAAGTGACTGCTGATACAAGATGGACATTGCTACAGGGTTCCTACTTCATGGAAGAGTCTGCCAGACAGTCTGCAGGACACAGACAAAAGTGACTGACAAAATGCCAATACAGATGTATAGTTTAAAGTTTCCTGCTTCGCTAAGAAGTCTGCCTGACACACTATGGCCTATGGGCTGAAGATGGATGCTCCAACATTACAGAGGAAATTTGGATGAGTGTTCAGGCATTGAGATGTCTCTATGAATTCTAGAGTTTATATATTATCCTTCTAAGGTCTTTGATGGAGTTAGTTATGGTTATGGTTTTCCTTAGTTATGATTAAAGATAAGTTACACATAAAACTTTAGTCTCACAAAGATAGAAGATAATATATTTTATTTAAAATTTGCCAAATGTTAATGGACTAAATATTGTTATAGTTCTTTATATATATATATATATATGTATGTATGTATTTTTTTTTTTAGACAGAAAAGAGGAGATGATGGGGGAATGCCCTTGTGTATGCTATTAATATATGTTTCTCTTACTGGTTGATGAATAAAATACTGATTGCCCTGTAGCCAGGTGGGAATCATAGGCAGGGCTATCAGAAGAGGAGAATTCTAGGGAGAGGAGGCAGAAAGGTGTAGTGAGATATTTACCTTGTCTGCATCTGTGGCATAGACCACGCCCATGGAGGTGGAGACAGGACTGGACGTGACCTGGGGGAACTAAGGCTGAGGAGGAGGATGAGAGAGCTCTCTTGCTTGCAGCAAGGGGACAGGAGCATTTCTGGAGGCACCCTTGGGACCAGGAACCTGCTGGTGTTCATCTGTTTTTGTTGTGAGTTATTTCTCCCTGAATAAACATCTATTTGGCCTATTTGTTTCTCCTGATCCTTATTAAACATCAATACACCAGACTAATGTGGTTTGATCACGCCAAACTGCCTGAAACAGAGTACAAGGTGATCCTACATTCAAAACAACTGGACAAAACAGCCCTACAGACTACAGCCAGGATATCTGAATCTTCTTCGAATCCCCCATGACAGCTCCCCTTACCAACAGGAAGTAGTTTGGAAAGAACGACGCCCAAATTCCCAAATATTGTGTATAAATGTTTGTTTTCATTTAATTGGACTTTGTTATATAAAAGTAAATATAATAATAATAATAATAATAATAATAATAATAATAATAATAAAACATCAATACAAAGCAACCTCCAAAGAGATGCCATGTAGCTGATGAAGCAGTAACAGGTCCGGTCATTCTCGGGTAAGATAAGGCCTTGTAGAAATTCATAGATTAATAGTTATGGGTTAATAAATAAGAAAGAGCTAGTCAATAAGAATACAAAGCCACCAGTCAAGCAGTTTATAATTAATATAAGTCTCTGTGTGTTTATTTGGGGCTGAAGGGCAGCAGGACCAGGCTGGACAGAAACTCTGACTACATATGATATATAATATGATATATATAACATGATGGACAACATTGAGAAAAAATTTAGCAAGATAAATGTATCCAAGCCATTTAAAAATAATACCTTTCTTATATATGTTCAATAATGAGTTAGTATGATGCAAATGGTAGGAAGAGTTTCAGGCAAGAGAGTGAGTGGTATGACAGGCTGTGTGGAGATCACTTTGGATGCTGTATAGACCGTGGGACTACAAGGCTCACTAAAGAAAGTAAGAAGACCAGATGGAAACGTGAGGAAAGTTGCTGGGAATGGTAGCATAAGCCTTTAATGCAAGCACTCCAGAGGAGGCAGAGGTATGGAGATCACTGTGAATTTCAAGCCAACCTGGTCTACAGAGTGAATTCCAGGCCAGAAAATGCTGCAAAAATAACAGCAACCCACATGAAGGATAATGATGGCTCTTCAGAGATACAATACAGAAGGATTCTAGGTGAAATTTGAGGGCAGAGCCAAAAAGATGTGCCCTTTAGTTGGCTGTTGGGAGCTGAAGGAAAGGAAGTATCCAGGGATACCCCAGGCTAATTATGTTTCTGGAGTTGCCTAAGCAAGTGCCAGTAATAGAGTATCTGTATTTGTTAGTTTGGGTCATTATAATAAAATACCATAGACTACGTGATTTAATAGTAATATCCTTTCCCAAACTGCTGAAAAGCTAGAATTCTATGGTCATGGTGTCTACAAATGGCATTCCTGATTAGGGTTTGTAGCCAGCACCACACTTCTCTGCCGTGCCTGCACAGCCAGAGTACTGAGCTTGGTGGAGGGTGTCGGCATTGAAACACTTAACAGATCATCATGAGAAGTGAAGAAGAAGCTGCTGCCTTTTATTACCGAGAGTAATGGGCTTATATACCCAAGCCAGGGGATGGGCTAAGCATAGGAGGAAGTCATGCTCCACCCACACCTGGGTCAACGTACTGGCACTGCCTACAGGAGAGTTCTGAAAACAACCTTGTTTGCTCAACCTTGTTTGCACGGAAGTTCTACAGCTGGGTGGGGAGGAAGAGAGCTATGAGGGACAAGTACTTCAATTTCCCAACACTTCTCTATTAACATGGCTTTCTTCTGTGCACACCCTACTTACCACATTAGGGCCCCTTTCTTCTGACATCAATTAACTTTAATTAATTTTGACATATAACTGGGAGGTGGCTTTGTGTGAGAGGAATGTGTTTGTTGTGTTGCAGTTCAAATCTTAAATTATGGCTTCCATCACATTGATTGTTGTGAGGATGGAAGAGTTACTCCACTCTGTTTCTTCCCATATGTCATAAGTCTTTTTGCTTGGCTCTTTTAACTTAATTTTTATTGATTCTTTGAGAATTTCATTTCATGTACCCCCACTCTTTTCCCAGTTCCTCCATATATCTGACCATATATCACCCCGTATCCTCCCCAAAAGGAAAATTTTAAAATAGGTAACTAAAATCAAAAGGCCCACTTTGCTCTCCCATATTTCCCACCTTGCCAACAACTACTTCATAACTCTTGGTTTGTATGTTATTATGAATATTGTGAGAAAAAATTCTCACGTTTTCCTGTGCAAGATGAGAAAGACCCCTTTGCCTATTGTATTTACATTGTCCGTGCTACCTGCCGAAGCAGCGGGAATAGTGACACAAAGAAGCATCAGGGCATAGAGCATGTCTGGACAGATCGGTGCTGGCACTGTATAGCAACATTTCAGGAATATAGATAGCATGTCTTTCTCTCTGTGTCCCTCTGCCTCTGTCTCTGTCTATCTCTCTCTCTCTCTCTCTCTCTCTCTCTCACACACACACACACACACACACACACACAAAACCTTTGCTTTATGAGAGAGAGAGAGAGAGAGAGAGAGAGAGAGAGAGAGAGAGAGAGAGAGAGAGAGAGAGAGAGATCTATGCAGGTGTGAGTAAAGACCGGAAAAGAATGTTACATGCAGCTGTAACTGAACTTGTTCCATTTTCTGTTGTTTTGAGAAAAATACCACCAAGTGCAAAAGTTACAAAGAAAACAGTCTGATTCAGGTCACATTTTTATTGCAAAGGTGAGGAAACCAATGCTGACCTTGCTAACAGAGTCTGAAGGAAGTAAAGGGGTGAATTGGTAAGATGTGGGAAGTGTTCACATTTGAGCATATTCACGCTGTGTCTGTTTCTTATAAAATCATAATATTCACCACCAGTTTGTATCCCGATGAGGTTATCTAATTCTAATCACCTCATAAAGTCCCTTTCACCTAAACATCATATTCAGATTAGGTTTCCATCCTTTATACTTCACAATGGAAAATAAATTTCAACAAAATGAAGCTTTGGGAACAGCCAAACCATACTGACTCCATAGTAATTATTGTTCAAGATTTCATGAGTATGTTGTAGGCCTTTAGCAGTGAATACATGAATGCTATAAAGATACAGTGACCCGATTTCCAAGGCCAAATTCCCACACACTGAAGCTTAGTATTTTACACAGGAATATTGGGAAGATACTATTAAACCCACAGCACCGCATTTCTAGCTAATATAACTAGAAAGATGTCAGTTCTATCCACTGAAAGCTTCAGGATAATGGCAGGTGTTGAAGTTTGAGTCCATGGAGAATAGAACTGAAAGACCACTCAGGTATTTATATTTTAGGGTAAAATGTAAGTATCTACAAATATTAGTCTTTATAACTAAAGTGTGTGTGTGTGTGTGTGTGTGTGTGTGCATGCACGCGCACCTAGGGTGTAAAAGGATAGATAAATCCAAATTCCAGTTCTATGTCCTTCAATATTGAGAGGAACAGTCAGCAATTACGAGTAACAAGGAGATGTTAGTGAGACCCAAGTGAGGGGAAACAGAGGTAAGGGTGAAGAACCCAGAGAAGGGAATGGTTGGAAAATGAATCAGAGTTGCTACCAGCCATAGACCATGGGAATGAGTGATAGATTTGGCAAGCTGCTAAGTTTCAATGTCTTTGATAAGGACTGTTTCCATGGAGTGGTAGGCACCAAGGCTGCACATAAGCGCTAAGAAGCATTCTGGGCAGGGAGAGAGAAGGTGATGAAGAAAAGGGCTTAGAAATGGAGCAGGAAACTGTGATACTTGCTAGAGGGAAACACACCAAAGTCAAGGAATAACGGACTTTAAGGTGAGGGATGTTAACACCATGCTTGCATGCTGATGGGACTGGAGGAGTAGAAAGGGGGAATTTAATGATGCTACAGAGAGAGTTAAATAGAATGGGATGAGATGCAGAACATAAATAATGATATCACTATTAGGAAGGAAACTCCTCTTTTAGCATGAGGACAGGTTGAATACAGAGAAAGGTGAAATGAGCCCTACTGAAAAAGTTCAGAAGCAATTTCTGTTCGAGGCTTCTGACATCCAAATTGAACATAAGAAGGGAACGTATGGGGAGCGCGAGAAAAAAAAAAAAAACTGGCAGTCTAGGCATGGGAGTATACAAAGCATGAACACCCTAAGCAGGGAAGAGTGCCTAGCTGACAATGCTGGAGGTAGTGAGCCTGTACGGTATGCGATTTGCCCATTAAATTTTGTGATTCTCTCTGATCACACGGATACTTGGAGAGCAGAAGGATGGGTTCATTCAATGTTGGTTACTTTCTTTCTGATCAACTGCAGCACAGTCCCCGGGGGCAAAGTGACTATGGTAAGAGAACAGAATGTCTCAAAAGGTTGAGAACAGAACAAACAGGAAATGTTAACTGAAGAGGTCACCAGAGAGGTCACTGAAGAGCTTCGATACCACAACTGTGCACTAGGGGGCAAAAGATGACAAGGGATTGGTCTGACCACACCCCCATCTGGCTTGGGACTCTTGTGTCCAGAGTGTCTCTAGCCCTGCTATCCATCCTAAGCAACTCTGGAACTTCAAATGCATGCAAATGCCCACTAAGTGCTGACACCACACAATGACTGATCTGTGGTGTGTGTGGTGTGGTGTGGTGTAGTGTGGTGTGGTGTGGTGTGGTGTGGTGTGGTGTGGTGTGGTGTGGTGTGGTGTGGTGTGGTGTGAAAGAGCAAAAGAAACTATGAGCTTCAAGAAATAAGAAGAACCTTTTTCGTTTCCACCTATCTTATGCCCCTGGTTCATGTATGAGCTTTTTGGGGCACCCCAAGCTATGGGAAGCTTGTGTGGACAAGAAACCTAATGTATATGCTGCCCTTAAAAAGCCATCAGACCTTTTCCATGAAATTGGAACCATGGTATGTAGCATCATGAGCTGGCTCAGACTCTAGGCACTACTATAACTAAATATGTAGTCTTCCAAAAGTGTTCTTGCTGAAGAGGTGAGACATTAGCTAGCAAATCTTCCTTAGTGTCTCTTTGCCAACCCCAAGATGAGCAAGGGTAGACGAGACAATGTAAACTCTACTCCTCATTCTTGCCTTTACTCCTCGTTCATTTACTCCTTGCCTGTCCCTTCCTACATGTCAGGAGAGGAGACGAACAGACAGTTTTTTAACCTTCCTAATGCTGTGAGCCTTAAATACATTTCCTCATGTTGTAGTAATCCCCATCCATAAAATTATTTTCATTGCTGCTCCATAACCATAATTTTGCTACTGCTATGAATTGCAGTGTAAATATCTGTGTTTTGGATGTTCTTGGGTGACCTTTGTGAAAGAGTTGCTCTACTCCCAAAGGGTTTGTGACCCATAGATTGAGAGGAGGAAAAGGAAGAGACAGACAGATATCCGAGTACTATCACAGAGACCGAGAGGCTGGGAAGGACTATTTCTGTGAGAAGAAAGAATAGTGATTAGAGGAGGGAACCAAGATAGAAGACCCAACTAGACCAAGAAAATAGAGGGGCAGTAGGCTCACTGCCTGCTTTGTGCCTTTGTAAGCGCTTAGGAGGAGGCCACAGACTGACTTAGAGATGACTGATTTGTTCATTTGTTCCTTGTTTCCAGGTCCCTGGAGAGCTTTAGAATACAGATGAAATCCTTGCTGTCAAGCAACTGTGTTATTCTCACCCTGCAATCCCATGAGTCAACAAAGGGATTCACAGCTGGTCCAGGTAAAAAGTCGAAGTACTGTCTTGGTTCTCCACTCTAAATCCCAGATGGACATTGGTGGACACTGAATATTGGCAGGTGAGAAATGTGGGATATGAGAGCAGCACTAAGGCAAGCCAGTAAGCCACATCATCTGTCTTGGGGAATTTACTGTGCACACATACCCTACACAGACTTGCCTAGCAGACCACATGTCAAAAGGCACAGGTTTAAATCATCCCACGATACCGGCTCTCACCTAAAACATAGAGCCCATTTCCTTCCTGAAGTCATGCCCCATATGCAGTCATATGAATTTCCAGATCCTCTCTCAAATACCTCCCCCACAGGCTGGAACTTGAATTACACAAACATTTGAATTTGGTATTCTAAATACTGCAATTTGTCTGTCCTGTTTGCTGACCTTTGCCTCTCTGCATTGACATGTTTTGATTCTGTAGGGTTGTGGGTTTTGTTTCATCAACAAAGTGACTATGTTGTTAATTACCCTTTGACTTTTAGGGTCAGGGCCTCCATCTAGGCAGGAAACATCCATGGCTCCAGAAGTTTCAGGTGTCTTGGCATTTAACTGTCATTGTCAATCTCTCACCCATTCACCACCCCCATCTCTGTGCAGTGTCAGGACTTGTGTGTGCTGTGCAGGAATTTCCAGAAGCTGATTAGAGTCACCAAATTGTTGGTAGTGTATTGAAGTGTCTCATCTACCACTTACCTCCCTGGTTTCTTCAAACTGTAGCTATCACAGCAGGCAGAACTCTAATGGCAGAGAAAGTCTGAGAAAGGTCTGCCCATTTATAGGCTAAGTACGCTTGAGCCAAACAGACTGAGTAGAAGTGAAACACTTTCTTGCCAGGTCCTGACAGCTTCTGTGCAACGGTCCCAGCCAGGCCTGAATTTCCACTTGCTCTTATCAAGCAATTGATTTTCTTTATGACACATTTTCCTGGTGTTGACTAAGCACAGAATTCACAAAGACATTTACCTTGAATGTTTATGGGAAACCAATCAAATTCTGCAAGACCCTGAGTTGTGGGAGTTTTAGGCACATCTAAGATCTGATCCAACCTCTACCCATTGTGAGGCAGTTTAGTAGAGGCAATGATGCATATATAGCAGCTCCAAGAGATCAAGGGTTCACTTCGCACCTGAGTTCTTCGTTGTGGGCAAGGCTTGAAGATGCAGAGGCAGAAGGGAAGGACTTCATAGTATTTAGAATACTGGCAGTGCATGAAAGCAAAAAGGTACAAAATTTTTTATCTAACCCAATGTTTCATCGAAGCTGAGGGCAGAGTGTATGATAGCAGGAAAGAAAAAAAATCAACTAGAGAGGGAAGGAAAGGATAGGACCAACAAGAAGAACTTGGATTGTGCTGGATATGAATAGGGATATGAAAGCCCATTTAACATCACCTGTGGCATATTTAATCCTACGCTAGCTCTGAACCTGAAAGTATTTTTTAATTCGATGTGTGAAAATGAATAAAATGTGTTTTGATCAATCTGTGACACGTATCCCCCTCTAACCCCTCACATTGCCCTCCCCACCATCACTCCCCACCAATTTCGCGTAGTCATTTTTAAAACCACTGATTCTCTTTAGCACAGCCAGTATGTTCATGGGTGTAGGGCCATTCACTGGAATATGGACAGCCTATGAGAGGCCAGATCCCCTCCCCAGGAAAGAACCCAACTCTCCCTCTCTATTATTTTTGGTGAGTGTTGTTTGAAGTTGAAAGTCTTGGGGCCACCCAGTGGTGATGTGTACTTGGATTATCAAATCCCAGCAGTTAGAGGGAGCAAAGGGGTTTCCCTGTATCAGGGGCTCAGGGGCAAGTCTTCAGATGGCTTGAGATCACAGTAGGTGGAATATATGCACTGCTCAGTTAGGCTGAACAGTATTTACACGCTAGAACGTTCCAAGGCTACTTTCCTTTTCATTGTCAAGATTCACATGACACAATTTCTCAATACCTGGGTATTAGCTGGTGCTGTATTGTGTAGTGTGAAGAGTTGAGGAAGGGTATGGACTGAGGCTGGTAGTTTTAATAACATTCTTCCTTTTTATTATAAAATGCATTTGGGAACAGGAATATCTATAAATGTTTGGTGCTACAGAAAACTTATGAAATGCAGCTATAAGACTGCAAATGGAATGTTACATTATATACACACCAAACCTTGTCCTGTCTACATAGGAATGAGCAGGTGTGAGATTAAAGTGACTGTCTAGAATTCGGGGTGTGTTTAGCCTTTCGTGTCCACAAGCCACACAAATGCAACTCCTGAGCTTTCCCACATAGATGAACTGAACTTGCTCTCATGCTGAGAAGATAAACAAAATCAAACTGACTCTACCACTCCTGAGCCTCACAGGGTTACAGTAGGCAGCTTCATCTTGGGGCCACCTTATTAATACTGTTGCTAGAAGCAAAGAAGCATAGGAGAGGGGATCACAGATGCCTTCTTTGAGTCTTGAGGCTCTGACTACTGTGTTGGGGGCAGTGCCAGAAGGCTGTAGCTTGGGCCTTCATTTTCAGTCTCCAATCTAGAGGGTTTTGCAGCTGTTACTGTAGTATGTGAAGGGGCTTGGTTACTGGATCACAATGTCAGGCCAGTTACAGCTATTGAACCCTGTGATCACAAGCTCCAGAGAACTTCTCTTTGCATACAGAATGAGGGAAGCAGCCAAACCTGGAAACTTTAACATGCCAGCATTACCTAGCTACCTAGCAATGTGACAGCAACTGTGTTCAACCATTCCAGGGCTGCTCAAGAAGGTTGCCATCAATACTGGCCACATCCTAAATAGTGGCCTCCAGACTCCCAGGCTACTCTTGCCTCTCCCTAAGACTTACTCAATCTTAGTTCTTCAGTCATCAGTACTATGCTCTCTGGGGAAAGTGCTCTGTTTTCCAGCTGTAGACCAAAGAATTAAAATGAATTTCCAAATGCAAAGTTTTACCTATGATTTTGAGAACTATGACTGCTGTCAAGAAAGCCACTGAGTAGACTTCAAAGTCACACCAGTACCAGGGTTGTTGAGTAGCTATCAATCGCCCATGTACCACTACCATCCTCCTGCTGTCCTCAGGACCATAATCACCTTTGAAAGATCTCATCTCCAAATCCATAACATTGGAGGCTATGGCTTCTGATGAATTTAGGGAACACACAAACATTCCTTTGATAACATATTGGTATAAACCATGTGGCCTGGGGATTGCCAAAGCACTCTTGGTTGTTTCCTTGGCTTTCTTGCAATGACAGTTCTTCATCTTCCAACAGACATGGGATTATTTCTGGCAGAGTTACTTATGCCAGAAATGACCAATGAGCACAATCACCTTTTTGGATGCCATGCTGGGAAGATGATCCAAGGAGCACACTGGTCACGCAGTCTATACTAATTGTGAGCTTCAGGTTCAATGGTAGACCCTGTCTTAAAAAGTATATGGAGACCACACACACACACACACACACACACACACACACACACACACACACACACACACACAAACACAAAGGCAAACTAACCAAACAAAAATGCTGCATTCAGGAGAGGGGAGCTTATCTTCATAGCCACACAGGAAAGTAGCAAATAGGTTGATATGCTAGGAACAGGCACTGCATGAGATGTTTAGCTCTAGAACACAGGGTCTTCATCGAGACATAGGCATGAGTGCACCAAGTCAGTAATATTCCTAGGATCTCAAAGTCAACCACAAGGACACACGGCTTGTAGTAAAGCACAGTTTTTATTAAGCAAAGGTGTATTTTGCTTATTTTGAGATATTAATTTCTCACAATTCTATACCTATTTACCATATGCTACCCATTATAAGCGGGTTATAGGATTCTAAAAAAGAGATGTGAATACATCAAGATTAAGGCCCCAGAATTTGAGGAAAAGGCATGATGGAATGGCCTTTTCTATATTTCAAACTGCTGTGGCATTTTTTATTTTGTCAAAAACATCTCCTGAAATTCTGTCCATTAAAGTTAGGTTGCCACATGAAATAATTGCGGAACAAGCAAAGGCTAGTAAATACTTGTTATCACATCCAAAGTTGGATGTGACAGTTTGCTTTTGCAGAGCATCATTTCCAATAAACTGACTGTGCTTAAAAATAACTACAAACTCAATTTGTGAGTAGGGAAAAAAAATAATTCACCCACCCCTCCCTTAAAGGGACTGTGTCCACTTTGTATGCCCCTTTCCCACACAGACTGTGGTGGTCTGTCTTTGCTTCATCTTCCCCTCATGGGTGAAGATCGATGTCCTCTCCAGCCAGAAAATAACCAGAATTTCCTTGACCAGGGAGCACAAAGTGTGGCCCATCTTCTCTTTGGTAGTCAGGAGAGACAAACTGAAACAAAGAGGGGGAGGGTGGTAAAGTAAAATATTTTGCTAGAGTTCTTTGGTGGTGATTGGAGAATCCCTTTACTTCAAACTAGCAAGGAACTGACAAATGCCTTTGCAGTAGGGGCTTCCAGGGTGCTAGCAGTAGAGAGAGGACTGGGAAAGACACGAGGCCTGTCCCATTCTTTCTGCCAGCTACCTCCTGGCTTGTCGCCAGTCCCAAGAACTCAAAATTTCCTTTTAAGCTGCAGCATGTGTGTCTGGCCCTCCACTCTTCTATAGCCAGACCTAGCCAAAGTACACCTTTAGCCTTGGACTTGCATTTCCACATTCACATAGTGGAAGGAGAGATGTCAGCTCCCACTAGGACATGGAAGAGGACAAGCACAAAGGCAGTGTTACAAAGATGTCAGTTGTAGGACTCTTTTTTGACTTTATTTTAAAGTAACACAGGACCCAGTAAGCGGAACCAAATGTTATGAATGAGAAAAACAATAGAGTTGGTGTTGGGCTTCAATCTGGGCAGACGGCTGGAGATTAGGGCATTCATGGCAGGAGTAACCAGAAAACAAAGAGCTGAGTCAGAGTACTATGGCCTCGTGGTGAAGCCCTTGATACTCCTACTCTACCTCTCTTCCAATGAGAAAGCTATCTGAAACCCTACTGACCTGGTCTATCAGATAAATTTGGTGACAACTTGACTATTAGGACCCCATTCAAGGGCATCATTGTGTTGGTAATAGGCAAAAAAAAAAAAAAAAATGGGTACTTTTGGAGTCTACTTTGCTAATAGGACCATTAGACCATTTGCTCATTTTGATCTCTATATAAACAGTCCCTCATAGGGACCCAATTTCGGGTGATACTAATGGTTCAATTGGTCAAGGCATGTATTTGAAAGCATCACACTTTCAGCTGTTTAGAATTTCTAAACAAATAGAATATCTAATCATTCTTTTCGTTCCTGTTTTAGTTCATGGTAGGTTATGTTGTGGGATGAAAATACTTTAGCATGTGTTGCTAATTTGTCAGATTGAATGTTTTTGCTCCTCGTAAGGTAGCTGGGACTTTATATGAGGAGCTAAGCTAAGTTATTGTCATTTGGATCTCCATGTATACTGCAAGTGTAGCCCCTACAGATGTAAGGTACCTCATAGACGAATGCTAAACACACTCAGCAAAAGGGAACTTTAAGGATTTCCCTCAATTTAATGAGACATATCCAAGGTAGGTCTTAGACTGTACTGCAGGATTATAAATCCTGTAATTCCAGAAAGAAATCTGAACTCAGCAAGGAGTCTGACATTGAAAATGAGGTGTGGCTCAATTCCATTACGGTATTCTATGTTGGGAAAGACTAGAAGTTGGGTTGTATTTAAGAACTTGATGGGAGATGTCATTCTGTATATATGTTTCTCATACTGGTTAATGAATAAAGCACTGTTGGCCAATAAGAAAGGAAGATAGGAGGGACTAGGGGACAAGGAGGAAATTGGAAGTAGTAAGGAGGAGTCAGGATGGAGAGCCTGGAGAGAACAGAACTGCCATTCCTCTGCTCTCGGTAAGACCACGTGGAAATACATAGAAATGGGATAATAATTAAGACAGAGCTAGCCGGTAAGAAACTAGCACCTGGCCAATAGCATTGTATCAAATACAGAGTCTCTGTGCATAATTTGGGGCTGGCCCGGCGGCGGGACAAGACCGGGCGGCGGGCAGAAAAACCGTACACCTTACAGATGGCGCCCACGTGGCTAGTAAGAACTTCCACTTAAAATTTAACAAAAGCTTAAAAAAGGGTTTTAGAAAGAAAAGAACAGAGACAAGCAAGGCTTCTTACTAACAGCATTTTTCTAGGTTGGACTCTGCTTTGCGAGAGACAAGCAGGTATTTGTGCGGCTCCTTTAAGGGAATTTTCCTGACTCAGCATAAGCGGCAAAAAACTGTACGGCTTTTAAATAACTCTCCTAACAATTTATTGGCGTGCATGAGAGATGGCAATGGCAGTGACCACATCTCCAAGCCGGCAGCATGCCTGCTGGATGGCAGCGTTGACCAGGTCAGTGACCACAGCTTTCATGGCTGGCGGTAAAGGTACCCACCACCATCTTTGATAACTGCGGCAGAAACAACTATGACTTTTCATTTCAGCAATGTTGTTGTTTACCAGATAAAAGACTCATGGCCAGAAAAAGATAAATATTTACAGTAAAGACAGATTCACATTAATAAAAAATGCTAAAGGTGTACAGTATGTTCTAAAATATATGTAGGCTTGGATACTATATGCTGTTCTGTTATGTATATATCGTTTGGCTGCTGAGGAAACACCTGTTAAAGGAAATACTGCTGGATTAATTCAATTTATATATTTTAAAAATGCTTTGACTTCAAAATTTAAGTCTAAAGACAAGTTACTGGGGAAAGGATTTCTATTTTTTTTTTTTCCACAGAAAATAAAAGGTTGTGGATTCCTTCCAGACTAATGTAGTTTGAGCAAGCCAGACCCCCTGAAACAGCATTCCTGGTGATCCAACATTCAAAACAGCTTGAACAAAGCAGCTTTGCAGACTACAGCCAGGATTTTTGCATCTTCTTAGAATCCCCCATGACAGAGCCCTTTATCAGCAGGTGAAGCTGGAAGTTGGGTTGTATTTAAAAACTATATGTGAAGCTGTTATACAAGGATCCAAGTAGACAATGGTGTTACTCAGCAGTGAGTTCTGCCATCACATATATAACTTCCTTCAAGTTGATAATGCTTCAAACAAAAAACATATTCCTGGGGTTGTTCCTCTTATGAAGAACAGGCCCAGAATCCTTCCTGATCCAAAAGCAAAAAACTATAGGATATATGTAGCATGTTGCTTCTTTTTTGCTATAAAACCAAGGCTTGTTGACCGTTACTAAATGATGATGTTCTGCAATGTGATGCATGACATTATTCCATAGCTGCATGAAATATTCTGAGGTTCTTTGGCCAGGTATGTTTGAATCAAGACTTTCAGATGATTGGGAATCACTTACATGTGACCTTTCTGATGGGTGTTGTGACCTTGCAGATGAGTGATGTGGCACAGTTGCCAATGACTGGAATGTCATTGTCAATGGATGTGTTGTTGCTACTGGTTGATATGGCACTGATGTTCTTTGACGTGACCTAGTCAATGGGACATGCAGCATTGGAGGAGTATGATCAACGTGACCATCCCAAAATCTGTAAGAGAGAGAGAAGAAATTGGAGCAGTGACATAGGTCAAAGAATGATGGCTTATGAGAAATTCCCCTGGTCGTCAGTGGATGTTAGGTACACATTTGTTTTCAGTATAAGAAGTATAAGAACTTGCCAAGGTAAAATGAACATGGATGCTGAGATAAATTACTGTCGTCACTGGTCTCACCTGGTTTCTTTTGTGTTACGTAAATAGTTCCACCATGAATGTGTTCTCTGTGGTTTTGTAAATGCCATTCCATTGGGCAAAAAATGACTACCTCTGGGAGCTAGTGGCTGAGCAATACCTGCAAGCACATTTCCTAACCTCAAGTCCAGGGCTTTTTCCACAAGCAAAATCTTGGGCAATTCAGAGAATAATATGGATTGCAAAGCCTCACCAAAGACCCTGAATCTGCACTTTACTCCTTCTTCGGTAGGCTCTGATGATGAGAAGCATTACAAAGCATGACTGGCCCACTTCACATGACAGGGTCACCACACGTAAGGCTAGATGGAAAGCCACAAAGTTTTTTTGAGACTCTGTTTCAGTAAGACAACATTCATTTAAAATCACTTAAATAATCTCATTTAAAAGCCATTATTATTGGACAGGAATGGATGCATGCTTATGCTCCATGATCCTTGTTCAGCCTTTATATGCTATTGCCTGTTCAGAGCATGTAATAATCATCTTACATCTACTTTCCTGGTTTTTCTGGTCACTGTCTTCATTCCAGAGAAGTTGAAGAATGGACATGAAATTCAGAATTACCCAGCTGTGGTCACTAAAAGCTTCTCTACAAACACCTTGTGCTCAGAGTCTGGACTTGAACAATGAAGCCAAATGATTTCCAGATTTAGAAATGAAATCCCTAGCTTTTAGGCTGTAGGCTGTCTTATCTAGTCTGTCTGTGTGGAAGAACCTCCATATCAACATCAGATACTGAGATAGGTGCTACATAGGCAGGGACAGGAGCAAGAGTAGTGGTCTCCACCATTTTCCCAAGTCCCTCTATCTCTTACCTAGGTGTGTCATTCCGTAGATACTCAGAGTTATCATTTCCAAAGAAATTAATGGAAAGTGGTCCCACATCGTTAACAGTCACCACCTGTGCACAAGCAACAAAATTATTATAAAAAGGTACAGGTATGCCACAATCTGCATGCCAAAGCCACATCTCAGGCTTTGGTTGTTCCTGTACCTGATATTTCTGGCCAATATACCCGATGTTTTTGTCCTTGCACTATTTGTTGCTGTGCTGGCGACCGTTCATATGGCAAGTTGTGAAGAATCTCAATATGTTGAGCCAACCCATACTCACATTGTTCTTGTTCCCTTTCCTGAAGGTATTCATGCATCAAAAATAAACATAAAAATACCTTGATGCCTGAAAAAGTACCCCACCAGAAATGAACAACATTCAAATGAATCCCAAAGTAATGGAAGTCCAGTGTCTGTGCATACTGGCCAATGGAGACTATTGGTTGCTTTGGCAACACACTAATCACAGACATGCCACTGCCTTACAGACATCCGAGAGAGTCCAGAACACCTGCACAAACATGTATATGTCATTGAACCTGCATTTAGGTCTACTTAGTACAGATATTTTTAATTCCCTGGGGCAATTCATCTGCAGCCTAAGTGGCAATTCATCTGAGCAAAGTAAACCAAGCCAATCAAACTTCTTATGCAAATGTAATTGCCTTGCAGTTATAAAAGTAAAATGGATTTTCCATACCTCTTCTTCAATGTTTCTGTAAGAAGGTAGTTCATCCTCGAAACTTCTGTTTATATTCAAATCATAGACTTGTGTCCTCACTTGTTGTCCACAGAGTTGGTGAAACCTTCCCCCCAAAAGTGGTTGCTGGAAGTTTAGTGTTGATCTTGGCTGTGTTTGTAAGAACACAAAATTACAAAAGTCTTGCTGTTAATCCATGCTTTTCCTTACTGCACAAAATGTATTGAACATGGAGAAGGATTGTTCACCCAAGCCCACAGAAAAAGTCCAAAGTATAGAAGCCACACTGGCACTTGCTAAGACCTGGCTTGTCTCTCCTCATCTCCTGTACACAGCCAGATTGCAGAACTATTACTGATTATTTCAGGAATTTAAGACCATATCTATGTTGAGTGTTAAATTGTGTATTAATCCAAAAAAGAAGAATAAACCCAAGACATTTTAGCATAAGGACATTTTTAAGGGACAAATATATCCACATAGATTTACTAACTAGCTCAAAGAAATTTCATGGTACTCCACAAATTCCTAAAAGGCAAAAAGGCATTTCCAAATATGGATACACCAAGGCTAAGGAACTTGCCCTATAGCCAGGGATAAATTGATACACTTGTCTATTAGCTTTTAATTCTATGAAGACTGCTTTGGACATGGCACATGGATTATCTTGTTTTGGGTCAGTAATAGGTACACACAATTCCACATAATTAATACAAGGCTCATTTCCTAACTTGCTCATTCTGTATATTTAAGAATCCTGTCTAATATAAAAATGATTATGCCAGGCTGTGTTTGTGTACATCAGAAGATAGCTTTCAGGAGTCCTTCAACCATGGATCCTGAGAGTCGAACTCAGGTCATCAGGCTTGTGCAGAATTAGCTTTGAATCCCTAAGCCATCTCACCAGTCCCTTCCTATTAATTTTTAAGATCTAATTCCTTTGCCATTGTGCTGGTTAGTTTTATATCAACTTCAGACAAGCCAGAGTAATTTGAAAGGAGGGAATCTCAACTGAGAAAATGTTACTATAATGTCTGCCTGTGGGCATTTTCTTAATTGGAGATTGATGGGGGGTATTCCATCCCTGGGCTTGTGGTCCTGGCTTGTATAAGAAAGCAAGCCAAGGAGGAGCAAGCCAGTAAGCAGCAATCCTCCATGGCCTCTCTATCAGCTCCTGCCTCCATGTTTCTGCCAAGCTTGAGTTCCTGACCTGACTTCCTTCAGTGATGACTACAATATGGAAGTGTAAGCCAAACAAACTCTTTCCTCCCCCTCCCCCAAAAATGATTATCCAAGACACTAGACCTGCCTATCCACGCGGGACCACCCTGAATCCCTGCCTGCCTGATCTCTGACCCCCAACACCAGTTCTATGCTGGAGTTCCATTCCCTCCCAGAGATCTACCTATTCCCTCGGGACCATCCTGAGTCCCAGCCTGCTGGATCTTTGACCCCCATTGCCAGGCCTCTATTAGAGGCCTCAGCTGGAGAATGCCTGGCCCTGGCTACATCCGCCTAACTGCATATGAACATTCTGAGTCTCTGCCTGCTGGATTTTGACCCCCATCGCCAGCCCTCTGCTAGAGGACCATCCTGAGTTCTTGCCTGCTGGATCTTTGACACATATCACCAGGCCCCTGCCTGAAAAGAGACTTCTTAGAGAGCTTGGACCACCCAGAGCCACAGACATCGAAATTCTGGCACACCTAAGGCCACTGGGGAGTATCATAGAGAGAGAAAGAGACCCCACCTACATCTACTGGAAGAAGCAACGGGAAGATGGCAATACAAAAGAACACCTAATAATAAAAAGACAAGCATGACACCACCACCATCTAGGGACTCTACACAAACTAAACCCTGAATATCCTGAAGCAGATGAAGCAGAAGATAAAGACTTAAAAATATCTTCATAAAAATGATAGAGGTCCTCAAAGACAATGTTAGAAAATCCCTTAAAGAAATGGAAGAAAAACAAACAAAAAATTGGAAGAAATTAACAAATCTCTTAGAAAGTACGGAAAACCAAGAGAAGCAGGTGAAATAAACGGTTCAAGACTTGAAAACTGAAATAGAGACAATAAAGAAAACACAAACTGAAGAAATACTGGAAGTAGAAAAACTGGGCAAACGATCAGGAACTACAGACACAAGCATAACCAACAGAATACAAGAGATGGAAGAGAGAATCTCAGGTGCTGAAGATAAACTAAAGGAAATAGATTCATCGACCAAAGAAAGTCTTAAATCCAACAAATCCTTAACACAAAACATACAAGAAATGTGGGACATCGTGAAAAGGCCAAACCTAAAAATAATAGGCATAGAAGAAGGCAAAGATGCCTGGCTCAAAGGTGCAGAAAACATATTCAACAAAAATCATTGAAGAAGAATATGCCCATGAAAGTACAAGAAGCATACCGAACACCAAATAGACTGGACCAAAGAAAAAGACCCCTAGACACATAATAATCAAAACACCTAACATACAGAATAAAGAAAGAATATTAAGAACAGCAAAGGAAAAATGACAGGTAACATATAAAGGCAGACCTATCAAAATTATACCTGACTTCTCCATGGAATCTCTCAAAGCCAGAAGGCCCTGGATAGATGTTCTACAAGTACTAAGAGCCCACGTATGCCAGCAAAACTCTCAAACATTATAGATGGAGAAAACAAGATGTTTAATGACAAAGCCAGATTTTCACAATACGTATCTACAAATCCATCCCTACATGAAGTTCTGAAAGGAAAACTCCAACCAAAGGAAGTTAACTACACTTACAAAATCATAGACAATAGATAATCCCACTTCACCAGAACCCAAGAGTGAAGTAGGGCAAATATATTCACAATAGTATCAACAACATATCTAAAACAAACAAGAATTAACAATTAATGGTCCTTACTTTCCCTCAACATTAATAGTCTTAACTCACCTATAAAAAAAAATCACAGGCTAACAAAATGGATATGAAGACAGAATCCATCCTTTTGCTGCATACAAGAAACACATCTAAGCTTCAAAGACTGATATTACTTCAGGGTAAAGGGTTGGGAAAAGATCATCCAATCAAATGGACCCAAGAAGCAAGGAGGTATGGCTATCCTAATATCTATCTAACAAGTTATACTTCGAACCAAAATCAATTAAAGAGATGAAGACGGTCATTTCATATTCATCACAGAGAAATCCATCAGCACAAACTCTCAATTCTGAACATCTATGCCCCAAATACAAAGGCACCCATATTCATAAAGAAATGCTACTAAAACTCGAAGATCACATAAAACCTCATACACTTATAGTGGGAGACTTCAACACAACACACTCACCACTAGACAGGACCACCAGTTACAAATTTAGCAAAGGAACAAAAGAACTAACAGAAGTTAGGGCTCAATTGGTTTAACTGACTACTGTAGAACAATCCATCCAAACACAAAAAAATATACCTTCTTTTCTCCACATGTAACCTTCTCTAAAATGGACCACATGCTAGACGACATAACAGACCTCAACAGATACAAAAAAAATTAGAATAGTCCCCTGTATTTTATCAGACCACCATGCTTTAAAGTTGGAATTCAACAACAATACAAATCGCAGAAACCCTACAAACTCATGGAAACTGAATGATGTGCAATTGCACCATACATGAGTCAAAGAAGAAATAAAGAAAGCTATTAAGGACTTCCTAAAATTCAATAAGGATGAGGACACAACATACCCAAACTTTCGGGACACCTTGAAAGCTGTATTATGAGGGAAGTTCATTGCACTAAGTGCCCATATGAAGAATATGGAGGATAATCACATTAGAGAATTAACAGCACAACTGAATGCCTTAGAACAAAAAAAGGCAAACTCACCCTGGAGGAGTAGATGCCACGAAATAATCAATTTGAGGGCTGAAATAAATAAAGTACAAACAAGGAAAACAATAGAAAAAAAAATCAATGCAACGAAGAGTTTTTTTTTTTCAAGAAAATCAACAAAACAAACCTTTATCCAAACTAACCAAAAAGCAGAGAGAGAACATGCAAATTAACAAAATCAGAAACAAAAAGGGGACATAACAACGGACACTGAAGAAATCCAGACAACTTTCAGGTCATACTTGAAAACCTGTACTCCACAAAATTTGAAAATTCAAAGGAAATGGACAAATTTCTGGATAACAATCCCTTACCAAAATTAAATCAAGAACAGACAAACAACTTAAATAGACCTCTAACCCCCAATGTAATAGAAGTAGTCATCAAGAGACTTCCAACCAAAAAAAAAGCCCAGGGCCAGATGGCTTCAGTGCAGAATTCTACCAGAAATTCAGAGAAGAGCTAATACCAATACTCCTCAAATTGTCCCACACAATAGAAACAGAAGGTCCATTACCAAACTCTTTATGAGGCCACAATTACCTTAGTACCCAAGCCACACAAAGACACAACTAAGAAAGAGAACTACAGATCAATATCCCTCATGAACATTAATGCAAAAATACTCAATAAAATACTGGCAAACATAATCCAAGAATACATCAGAGAAATCATCCATCATGACCAAGTAAGCTTCATGCCTGGGTTGCAGGGATGGTTTAACATACAGAAATCTATCAACGTGATCCACCATATAAACAAACTGAAAGAGAAAAACCACAAGATCACCTCCCTAGATGCTGAAAAAGCCTTCGACAAAATTCAACACCCTTTCATGATAAAGGTCTTGGAGAGACAAGGGATAACAGGAACATACCTAAACATAATAAAAGCAATATACAGTAAACCAACAATCAACATCAAACTGAATGGAGAGCTTAAGGCAATTCCTCTAAAATCAGGACCAAGACAAGGCTGCCCTCTCTTTCCACATCTCTTCAGTATTGTACTTTAAGTTCTAGCTAAAGCAATAATACAACAAAAAGAGATCAAGGGACTACAAATTGGAAAGGAAGAAGTCAAACTTTCTCTATTTGCAGATGATCTGATAGTTTACATGAGCAACCCAAAAAACTCTACCATTAAGCTCCTATAGCTAGCTGATAAACATCTTCAGCAAACTAGCAGAATACAAGATAAACTCAAGAAAATCAGTAGCCCTACTTTATTCAGATGACAAATGTCTGAGAAAGAAATAAGAGAAACATCACCCTTTACAGTAGCCACAAACAGCATAAAGTGTCTTGGGGTAACACTACCAACCAAATGAAAGACATATATAGCAAGAACTTTGTGTCTTTAAAGACAGAAATTAAATAAGATAACAGAAAATGAAAAGATCTCCCATGCTCTTGGACAGGTAGGATAAACATAGTATAAATGGCAATCTTGCCAAAAGCAATCTACAGATTTAATGCAATCCCCATTAAAATCCCAGGACAATTCTTCACTGACCTTGAAAGTATAATACTCTACTTTATATGGAAAAACAAAAGATCCAGGACAGCCAAAACAACCCTGTACAATAAGGAACTTCAGGAGGCATCACCATCCCTGACTTTAAGCTCTACTACAGAGCTATAGTCCTGAAAACAGCCTGGTATTGGCAAAAACTAGACAAGTAGACCAATGGAATCAAATGGAAAATCCTGATATTAACCCACACACATACAAACACCTGATTTTTTAAAAACAGCTAACAGTGTACAATGGGGGAAAGAAAGCATCTTCAACAAATGGAGCTGGCAGAACTGGATGATGGTGTGTAGAAGACTGCAGATAGACCCATGTCTATCACCATGCACAAAACTCAAGTCCAAATGGATCAAAGACCTCAACATAAATCCAGCCTCACAAAACCTCTTAGAAGAGAAAGTGGGAGGTACCCTTGAACGAATTGATTCAGTAGACTGATTTCTGAATATAACTCCAGTAGCACAGACACTGAGATTGACCATTAATAAATGGGACCTCCTCAAACTGAGAAGCTTCTGTAAGGTAAAGGACACAGTTGACAAGAATAAATGGCAGCCCACAGACTTGGAAAATATCTTCACCAACCTTACATCTGACAGAGGGCTGATATCCAAAATTTACAAAGAACTCAAGAAACTAGTCAATAAAACACCAAGTCACTCTATTAAAAAATGGGGTACAGAACTTAATAGGAAATCCAAAAGGCTGAAAGACACTTAAGAAAGTGCTCAACATCCTTAGCTATCAGGGAAATACAAATCAAAACACCTTTGAGATACCATCTTACCCCTGCCAGAATGGCTAAAATTAGAAACACCAATGACAACTTATGCCGGAGAGGATGTGGAGACAGGGGAACACTCCTCCACTGCTGGTGGGAGTGCAAACTTGTACAGCCATTTTGAAGATCAGTATGGCAGTTCCTCAGGAAAATGGGAATCAGTCTACCACAGGACCTGGCAATCCCACTCTTAGGCATATACCCAAATGATCCACATCCATCCAACAAAGACATGTGCTCAACTATGTTCATAGCAGCATTATTTGTAATAGCAAGAACCTGGAAGCAACCTAGATGAATGGATCAAGAAGATGTGGCACATCTACACAATGGAATACTACTCTGTGGGGGGAAAAATGGAATCTTGAAATTCACAGGCAAGTGGATGGAACTTGAGGAAACTATCCTGAATGAGGTAACCCAGTCACAAAAAGAGGAACATGGTATGTACTCATTCATGTATGGATTTTAGACCTAGAGCAAAGGGTTCCCAGCCTATAGTTCACACCGGCAGAGAACCTAGGATACAAAGAGTATTCTAAGAGTTTCACATAAGGTTTCTCACAAAAGGGGAAAGGGACAAGTTATACAGAGCACTGGGAGTGGGGAGCAGTGAGTGGAGAGGGAACTAGGAGAAAGAGAAGGGGAGAAGAGGAAAAAATGTGAGACTAAGAAGATTGAGTCATAGGAGAAACAGATGAGAGGAGAGAGAGAGGGGGGAGAGAGAGAGAGAGAGACCAACTAATAATTTGAGGAACAGTGGAAAGGCTACCATAAATGCCCAACGACTAACTTATCCACCATCATGGAGCCCTCATCTAGTAGCTGATGGAAACAGAAGCAAACACCCACAACTAAACACTGAGCCAAACTGGAATCCGGATGCAGAGAGGGAGGACAAGACCAGGCTACAGAAACCCATAGAGACAGCTGACCTGAACAAGGAGGAGCTAATGGACCCCCAGACTGATAGCTGGGAATCCAGCATGGGACTGACTCAGACCCCCGGAACACAGGTCTCAGTTGAAAGGCCTGGGCAGTCTAAGGGACCTCAGATAATGGAACCACGATGTATTCCTGGTGCACAAAAGGACTTTGGGGGCACATTCCCCATGGAGGGATACTCCCTTAGCCTAGAGGCAGGAAGGAGGGCCTAGTCCCTACTCCAAATGACTTGACAGATTTAGATGAGCCCTCCTGGAGGTTATCACCCTACATGTGGAAGGGAGGGTGATCGGGGGGCATGAGAGGGTGGGAGAGAGGAAAAGAGGAAGGGAAGGGGGGATGGAGGGGGAACTGGGATCGATATGCACAATAAAAATACAAAATAAAATAAATTAATAAAAATGATTATCCAAATCCATGGTTATATCCACAGTCTCAAGGACAGAAGATATACAGAGCAGAAGAGGAGAAATGTAGGTTGTGTTTATGCATGCTGAAGGCAAGCATGGAATTCGTTGTCAAGAAAGCTGTTTTTTCTTGAGATAGTTACCATCACCTCACAAGTGATGAAATGCTGGGCCCTTAGAAAAGCTGCATTTTCAGAGCAGCTCAACTTCCCACTTCCAATTTTGTCAGAAGCATAAAACATCCCTGTATATTTAACAAGATGTTGTTCAATAGGTGTGTGGTGTACCATAGAGAATACCCAGCCTCCCTGTTTGTAAGGGTTTAAGAGGTTGTCATCTGTACCTAAAAACCTAGTACATCACAAACCGTGATATGCTTTTGAAAAATACAGATCATGCTTTCTGTGTAAGTAAACAGAGTGGATTTAAGATCAAAGAGAAAAACGAATTGTGAAAGACTTTCAGATGTACCTCAACTGCATCACAGGCTGGCAAATCTTTCCGGACCATAGGTCCCACCACTGCCTCTGGGCGCACAGGCTGTACTGCTGTTCCTTGACGCTTTGGGGCTGTCTCAACTGCCTTTTGATGTCCTCGTCCTTGGTCCACGATGACTTCTTTGGTCTTAGGGCCTTTTTTGTCTTCAACATCTTCTATTATACAGCAATCGTCATCTGAAGAAGCACTATAAGTGTCATTGATAACATGCTCCTTGAGATTGGATCCCTCTGCCTCTTCCAAGGGTTTCTCCACATCCTCATCACTACTTTCATCATGTTCTAGGTATGCCTGTTCTTCATGGCTGTCATCCAGAAGGAATTCTGAACTTACTTCAAATTCCATGTCCACAGGATCTAGCATGTTCTTTGGCTCTATCGCACAGGCTAAAGAAGGAAGCACAGAGGACAACATGACTATAACAGTAAAGTGTGCCAGCTTTATATAACAGAGCAGTATAGTTTGTGTGCCAGCTTTATATAACAGAGCAGTATAGTTTAATTTCATGTTTAAGAAGATGTGCCAGGCACTAGGAATCATTCAGAGAATACTATTTTTAAGAGTCATTCATATCAGAAAGTAAAGGGCAAATAATATCTGACATTCTCTCTGTCCGTGTCCCAGTTTATACTAGTGCGTAAATCCAGCCCAGTTATTAGTAACCTTTCATGGCAACATCCTTTGTGCTCTACTTCAGGATATTTGATATCCTCCAAATAATAAAGCTGAAATAAGTTACAGATCGCCATGTAAGCATTGAAATACACCTTTGCTTTAATAGCTGAGTAAAGCAACACGGACGACAACAACAAAGAATTATTACACCATTTTGAAAATCCATTTGACACACTTCCTATATGACCTTGAAGTCTCACCATCAGGTATTTACCTAAGCAAACTAAAAATTTCACACAAAACTTCTGTGAAAATGTTTGTAATAACATTATTTATAATCATCAAAAGCTTGAAAGCAACCAGGATATACTTCTGATTTATCTGATGGATAAAGTAAAATCCTGTAGTGCATTCATCAAGTGTCATGAAAGGAAATGGATTTGTTTCCTTCTATGACATGTAAAATTGTTAACTGAATATTTCTTAAGTGCAAGAAGACAGATGGAAAAGGCTTCACATTAGGAAGAGGCATGAAACCCAATGGTGTTTTGATTATGTGATGTGTAGCACTAAGGGAATCAGAATAAAATGGCTAGAATTTACCCCCTTTGTCCATTTTCTCTGTAATGTTCTTTCAACTCAAATTATTTTATTTTTTGTGACAGGGCCTCTTGAATCCCAGGGTGGCCTTGAACTCATTGTGTAGCCAAGTATGGCCTTGAACTCCTGATCCTTTTGGCTCTGCCTCCTGAGTACTAAATTGAAACTTTTCTCTAAGTCCAAATTTATTTCAAAATGAAAAATAATACAAAATATAAACATCAGGCTCAGGCAGAGTGACCCACCAGGCATCTTCCAACTTCTCTACTCAGCTTCAGGATGCACAACTCACCAGAATGCTATGGACACAATCAAACTGTCCTTCAATCACTGTATTAGTTTTAGAGTCTCCATTTTAGTAATTTTGGAAAATTCTAGTTTCTTGATGGTTTAAGTGTTCAGAATTTTGACTAAACTCTTCTATTATCAAACATTTCCAAATCACTTTTGCACTGTAATAGTATATTTGCAATTTTCTGGTTCCAAATTGAAAAAAAATCAAATAAATATTAGTAAGCCATAGCAAGGGACCCAGAAGCTACTCAGTTTCAAAGTTTGTTGCTAGATATCTGGATGTGCTCTTTTGAGTGGAAAGGACAGCTGTGAGAGCTTATAGAGATTTGTTCACAGTTGGTTTAACAGTAATGAATTTAATTCCACAGAACAATGTAAACATAAATCCAGATAAGTACGTTAAGAGCAATCATTGCTCCTGTAAATGTAAGAAATTCTCTCTCTCTCTCTCTCTCTCTCTCTCTCTCTCTTTCTCTCTCTCTCTCTCTCTCCCCTCTCTCTTTCATAACACCCTTGTGCTGTTTTCACATAGAAATCTGAAACTTACAGAAATAATGGATGTATTTTTACTAAAAAATTTAAAGCTATTTAAACCTTAAAACTACATCTGGAACTGAGAAAAAAAGAGCAAAATAAATGATTAACCACAGTACAAGAAAATTCTACAATACAAATCTCTAAAATAAGATACACGCAGGATACCTGTCGTTTTCTCTAATGTTGCAATTTTTAGACAATTGTGTAATTAGGACTTTGTTACTGAAATACATAAATGAAACAGCAGTATTTTTTTTGAGGGATTAACCCACTTCACCTCCATTTCCATTAAAATTCTGGCAAAACACATGCCTGTAATTCTATCATTCTAGCACTCACCAGTGGAGGGAAAATTATTGCTGTGACTTCTAGAACAGGGTGAATTATACATCAAGACTCTGTCCCAAAACATTAACAAAAATATGTTGCTGCAGTAAAATATGCTGTATGTACATAACGATAAAATGTTATTTCTTCAAAGACAGATCTTTCACAATGTTTGCATTTTTAAAATCAAAAGCAAGTGAACAATATTAATTCAACAAGAAGGAGGACATTTCTAGCTGGGAATTCTAAAACGTGAAACAGTCCCAATTGCTTGAATCTGTGAGAAGATACTTTATTGCTCTGAAATTATCATCTCAAAAAAATACAGAAAATGAGCAGAGTTGGACTTGACACCTGCAATTTCATACCATTATGAACTGGACACTATATTTTAAACCTTGAAACCACCTCAAAGGTCATCTCATTTATTTAGTTCACATGTGACTATCTGGTTGCACTTACGTGATGATAATGCTGCTGCTACTGCTGCTGCTGCTGCTGCTGCTGATGCTGTAAAATCTGTGGACGACATGCTTGTGTTTGTGCTTGTGGTTGTGCTCGTGCTTGAAATTATACTTGGATTTGTGCATGTACTTGATGGAGATGGAGATGGTGTCCTGTTGGGAACTAATTCAAATGGCATTTGTTGAGTGGCTGGTCGAATATCTATAATCTCAACCTGGATTTCCAAAAGAAGAGAACACATTTCACTAAGCAGATAGAATAAGACACAAAGGAATGGAAACACAGGCAGAGCTTCAAACTTCAAACATGATTTTAAACATACTTCAGTCAATTGAAAAGCTAACACAAAATCCTCACATATATCCCTAAAAATAATTGGAAGGTACTAAGCTTCAAAAACTATAGGGCTGTACCCACTTATGGGATTTCCCAGAGTTCCTGCTCATTCAGAGTATGCTGAAAGCCAAGTGTGCGATAATTAATGTTTTAGGCTGATTAAATGGGGTGGGATCAGAATTTTTTTTTTTTTTTTTTTTTTTTTTTTTGGCTGTAGAAAAGGAATCCATTGCTGTCAGTTTCCCTAAGGTTGCTATGTTTTATTCAAATGCTAATTTAAACCATTTATGGATGTTCACCTTGGGACCAGCCTACTTACCAAGAAACTAACCTTAAATAGAAAGTTCTTTAAGATTAAAATACAATTTAACGGGACTGGAAAAAATGGCTTAATGCTCAAGCACACTGGCTGTGCTTCCACAGGACCTGAGTTTAATTTCCACCAACTACATTACAGTTCTTGACAATGTGGCAAATAGGAGCTTTTGCTCGCTGTGGCATCCCAGTACTGCAAGAGTAAACAGAACAGCCTCTTCAGCATTGCAAGGCTTTATGAAACAGCCTGCCACCAGGGTTTCTACAAATAATGTGTGTGTATGATTATACATATACATATGTGTAAGTGCTTGTGCACATATGAACATGCATTTGCAAGCTACATGACAACCATAGGTATCTAGTTTCTTACATTATCCAAGCTAGTCTGGCTGAAAAACAAACCCCAGAGCTCTGCCTGCCCTTGCCTCTTCAGCACTGGGATTATAAGTGCAAAGCACTATGCTGTTATATACACCATGTTGAGGTTTGTTCTGGGGATGATTTCAAGACATTGTCTTTACAAGGCATGCACTTTATGGACTAAGCTATCTCCTCAGACTCTAGTGATCACCATTTTGGTGATCTTCATGCCAGACCTTGCTTGATAAGGTAGGAATTTGCATATTTTATTCCTAATAATTAGTATGGTTAGCTCTATCTCCTTAACTACCTTCAACCTGATCCATTTTACATAGAACATGGACCACTCCTCCTATGAAATGTGTTCATCAGTCAAATCCAGTACATCTCTGCCTAAACATTTAGTTGGTTCCAGGGTGGTGGTTTTGTTTTTTTTTTTTTTTTTTTTTTTTTGGTTTGTTTGTTTTTGTCTTTGGATGGGTAGGGTTGGCTTAAGATATAGTTCTATGGCAATTTTTCTTTTAGAAACCTGTTTCTTGGATCATACAAAGCATCTCACCTTCAGGAAATAGGCATAACCTGACTGCTCAAGTGTTCTGCGACCTGCACTACTTACTACAATATTGAAAATATGGCAATCTTCTCGTTACTTATAAAGATATTCTGTTGACCTTATATTCAACTGCCATTCAACTTGTTCAGTATCATTTTGTTTAAAGTTCAAGTGGAGTGTGGTGGCCCCTCTGTCTTTGATATCTCTATTTGGTCTTTTATCTTATTTCTTCTGTTTTGTTCTTTTCTGAACAAAACGCTAGGTTCAGTTTAAGTACTTCTTTAGAGGTGGAATCTTTGACTCTGTTGTACTTGTTTAGAGTATGCAAGGTCAGTACTTAACAGTAGACTATAACCCTAGTTTGGGACTATGTTATTTACATACCCTACTTTTAAAAAGGCTTTTATTTCACCTGTATGAATATGTTGTTTTTGCAGTCTGTATACCGTGTATGAGCCTGGTACTCACAGAGATCAGAACAAAGCACTCTTCTGTGGTGAGTGCATAATATCATCTAGGCTAAGTGCAACATGGAATGGCAAGGAAAGAAAGATATCTTTACTGAGTACCATTGGGAAATGCCTGTCCCTCTATACATCTCTTCTTAAAGTTTTATTATAATATTGTATTGGAGTTGAGTTTCAGACCACCACGAGGAAGGCCAGATTTTATATTTGTATTAATGTTTATCCCTGATTGATTCATTCCAGTAAACAATGAAGAATGAATGATAATAAAGAAACGCTTTAAGGAAAGTATAAGAACAAGAAAAGCTAATTAGGGATCACATACTGCCTACACTGGGATGTGCAATATGGTCTGAAATTTCCTCATAGAGCCTAGTGTAGCAAACAGAGCAATATACCCCCCCCCCCGTGTGTGTGTGTGTCTGTGTGTGTGTAAATGCATATGCTTGTGAATGATACTGGGTGTCCTGCTCTATTACTATCTTATTCTTTTAAGTCCAAACGTCTTATTGAACCTATATCGAGGTCTGGCACTCAGTGAGTTCCAGCAGTTTTCTTGTCTCCACGCTCTACAGCAGTTGTTCTCAAACTGTGGGTCATGACCCTTGGGGAAACCGCTATCTCCAAAACATTTACATTATGATTCATAACTAGCAAAATTACAGTTATGATGTAGCAATGAAAATAACTCCATGATGGCAGGTCACCATAACATGAGGAACTGTAGTAAAGGGTCACAATATTAAGAAGGCATAGAACCATTGTTCTATAGGGCGAGGGTTGCAAATATGAGCAGTTACTCCCAGATTTTTATGTGGGTGTTGGGGACTTAAATTTTGGTCCTCATATTCTCACTGGAAGTTCTGCTACCCATTGAGCCTTGATAAACTTTTTTTGAGACAAAATATCACTTATTAGTCCAGGATCTCTTGTAACTCACTATGTATCCCAATCTGGACTGAAATTTGCAGCCACCCTCCTACTTCATTGCCCTGAGTTCTTGCATTACATACCCAAATTCCTACCTTTATTTATGAAATACAAAGATAAACACTTTTAATAATATCTGGAAAAGGAGATTAGCTTGATTTTTTTCTAAGTTTTGCAGGGACTATTCTAAGCATGGTCATTACTTACAATATGAAAAAAAAGCATACTGTAGGACACGGTCTTGCTCACAGTACAGTCACTGAAATGAAAGTCTTTCTATGTTGGAAACATAAATAATAACATTACAGTGATAAAGGCCCAGGGTTCTACTCAATGGATGTCAATTTACATACTTCATTGTCTGATCCAGGATATTCCATATTCACATTTTCAGCTTGGCAATTTCTTTCAATTTCATTACTCCTGCGTCGTTTTCGGAGCCTTAATAAAGCCACAAAGAAATCATTATTAAAATGTGTTTTGTGTACTAGCTAGGAAGTTTTTTCTCTGCTGGATAGATTTCACAGTACTGGAAGGAGTTACATAGTCTGATGGAGGAAAAAGTCATCAATAGTCTTCTCAGCTGTGAGCACTGTGATCAATAATGACTGGCATAGCAAGGTATATCCATGTTTGCAATAGTATCATGAATATTATGTGGACAACCAACACATTTCTGAATGGATTGAAGGCCACACCACAGAAGGAAAAACACATGCCTAGTACTATAAATGTAACCTTGAACACAAGGTCAGGGAGCTCACCAGACCCAAGGTTGAATCTACTGGCCATTATTTTGCTATAGGAACATAGTATCAAACTGCTCTCTAAATTCATATCTTTATGCCTACAGATTAGTATATGTGTAAGAACTCATCAAAGAAGTTTCTTATTGGTGTATTCAGTGGTTAACATAGAAACTCACAACTGGTCAAAGTTCAGAGAATAAGTGTTACTAGAGTGTTAGACATACCTGCTACATCTATATGACCATCTGCCTGTAGGCTTAGGGACTGTTGCAAAAGGTAGGGCAAGAAGACTGTAAGAGCCACAGATCAAGGATGAAAACAGTGTCATCTTGACCATCACAGGATCACTGCACTTATGAAGGAAGTCATGGTAGTGGTGTAGCCTGTATAAAATCTACACAAGGTCAGAGCAGTCAACATTCCAGCATGGAATGGAGAGGAACTCATAAACCCCTATCTCTAACTTGAGGCCAAGGTGCTGAGATCACCTTTCTATGAGCTGTTTCTCTTTTAAACTAGTTCAATTTCATGTAGCTCAGTGTGGCCTTGAACTAATAGAGATCCATCTGCTTGTCTCTTGAGTCCTGGGATTAAAGGTGTGTATCACCATTGCCTGGCTCTATGGCTTGTGGCTAGATTTGCATTTTGAACCCTCAGGCAAGCTCTAATGAATCATAAACTATATATCACCACAGGTGAGAGAATGGATCTAGGAAGAGTTAAGAAGAGAATATTACCTAAATACACTTGGGTGAAATTCTTGAAGATTTAATAAGAATATTATATTAAAATCAATTTTATATAATAGTAGATGAGTTAAAAATCTATTTTATATGAAAGTAGGTAAGTATGGAAATGTCATAATGTAAACCCATTACTTTGTATGCCTACCTATAAAATGTACTGTGGATTAAAGGTGTGATTGATTCAGTAGAAGAACACTTAGCCAACAAGTCTAAAATTCTCATTAATCCTAACATTGTAAAACACATGAACACACACACATACACACACACAAAACAGGATTATATCTGAGAGGCCAAACAACAGAAAAATCCCTTCACTCAAAAATATGAGAGGCTGAAATGAGGTTTTAAAAATCAAAAAAAAAAAAAAAACAAACAAACAAAAAAGCTAAAACTTAAGATAACCTAACAGTAAATGTGATAAATGATACCTGGGAAATTCTAAGTGCATATGTGCATTCAGAGGAGATAAAACAGGGGGGGGAAAGCCAGTTAATGAGTTATTGCATTCATTTGCATAAATGATTTGGACATGAAATATTTAATATTTATTCTTCTTGGTTTGATTTCCAGTGTGAAAATATTTAAACATAAAGTCATGCATTTTTATATCTAAATACTTAAAATATCCTAAGACAACAAACATACACACATATATGTATTATGTGCATATATACACACATACATGTTGATTTGGAGGCAGGATCTCATGTATCCAAAAATAGCCTTAAACTCAGCATGTTACCAATGAAGACCTTAAAATTCTGATCTGGGGGCTGGAGGGATGATAACTCAGCAGGTAGGAGCACTGGCTATCCTTTCAGAGGATCCAGGTTCAATTCCCAGCACAGACATGGTAGCTTACAACTGTAATCCCCCTTCTGGCCTCCATGGGCACTATATACATGTGACAGACATACAGGCAGGCAAAATACACAGACACATAATTCTTTAAAAGACTGATCTGCCTGCCACCACCTCTCAAGTCTGATATTATAGGCTTGTGATACTAACTACTCTAGGTTAATGCTAGGCAAGCACTCTATCAACTGTGCTCCCTTCTTTACCAGCCCCAGGGAAAAGCTTACATACAATTCAATTAAAGCCTTTCAATCAGTGATTTCTGCCACATTCACATTATATAGTGATTGAGGTTTTTAGTCCTTTTGTATGTATGAATTTATTTATTTATTTATTTATTTATTTATTTATTTTTGGTGCTGGTGACCAAAAGCTTTGCAGTTTCTGGGCAAAACACAAAGAGAAATCTCCAACCCCAAGTGAGTTTAAGGACATTTTCATATCTTAGGAAAAGTCTATACTGTTCTAGCAATCATTCCTGTCTGTCCCCACCCACATGCAATACCTGGCCAGAAGCAACCACTAATCCACTTTCAGTGTCTGTAGAGTTCCTTGTTGAAAGTTCACAGAAGAGCAGAATTCAAAAGTGTCTTGGAAGGCTTTGGGGGCTGTGAGAGCATGTGGTTGTAAGCCCAACAGACAACGGTACTAGACCCAGACTCATCCTCTTCCTCATTTTAAACCAATTATTGAAGATTGATAACTTCTGTCATCCCTGACTTTTTTTCAACCCAGTGCTTTGGTTGCAGAATATTATTAATTTTTATCAAACATGCACACAGATAGATAAATGATAGATTGACAAGAAAATATGCACTTTTCTATATAAATATTTAAAAATTAAAAATAAAAGGACAATCATCTCTATTCTGTTAGAAAACTATAAAGTATATTATATAATAAGATAGGTTCACACTAACAAATTGGTTATTTTTAGATTCATTAAAATCCTTAGATGATCTTTCTATTGCTTGGGTTTTATTTAGCAAAACATAGTTTTCAGCTCAGCGTTACTTACAGCCATGATATCTTACCTGTCATGCTGTATAGTACTGTCATCATCTGAGTCAACAATTATAATAGGAGGTTCAATTTTAATGGGATGTTCCTGAAGAAAAATTACCAAATTAGTTTCCATTGTTGTCATCATCATTTTGCAACTCTGAGAAACAAACCTACAGCCTTGTACAGAGTACAGCTACACCATCTCCCAGCCACATAATTGGCACCTAAATGTATTTGTAAGCTAAAACTTACTTTACATTTATAGCTTACATTACATATTCAAATTACAACTGATCCACATGTCAACATGAGGAAAACACTTGGGTTACAGGTATGAAAACAAGGCACACACATAAAATGGTTTAGCCTGACACTAGTATATCCAGAAGAACTTCTCTTTGACTCAAGCTCACTGCTCACTATTTTATGCCACTATCTCTTTGTTCCCTTCGTATTTGTTTTCCAAAATATCCACCAATATAGAGACAATATCATAGCGGCCCAGAGAGAAAAACTGGAGGAAATTACAAAAAAGACTTCCTGGTGTCGTGATGGAAACGAGTGGGATGTGGGTGAGCCAGGTAAGATTTGTTTTCTATTTCTCAAAAGAGCAAGTGGATCTTGGGGCCAAGTCCCACATCCTAGAAGTCTGAGTTCTCATAGATGATAGAATTCAGGTCCCAGTGGGTTAGTACAAAGGAAGAATGAGCGAGGCAATCAAATCAGACAAGCTTCCTTCAGTTCTCCCCTCTATACCACTTTCCTCATTGCTTTCAATGCAGAGAAGTGGTTTATTTTAAAATTGAATGCTCTACTATCTGGGCCACCAGCCCTGCCCAGTCTACAATGTTCTAGTCCTGCCTGTATCTGCTGATAGTGCCTCCATTCATCCCAAATCCTGGACTACAACGAATCCAGATCGGCCATCCATATCTGTTCAGTTTCATTCTTGTTTCTTTATTTTTCATGACCCACCTATAAGCATCCTAGTGATTTCCGTCCAGATCACACTACCCCCTCTGCTTGCCAGTGTACTTAGTACAAATGCCATATGCATTACTACAGATAGTGAAGTTCTGTACAATCTGTCTCTTGACTGTCTCCACTATACCCAGATCTCTTTCCCTTATTTGAAGAACATAACCAATTTTGTTCCTTCAAACTCTACAAACTGGGGTCAAGGAACTCTTTGCCAAGATTGACTTTGTTATCATCCTTGGGGTCCTGTACTACAAACACTAATCACCAGAAAGAGATACCCTACCAAATCTCACCCTTATGACATTTGCCATCAATACTTTGTTTATTGTCTACCTCTGTGTATTCCCCCTGGCACTTACCACAATAACTAGGACATGGAAAGTATCCCATGTTATCGAAAAATGAACTAAAGGAATTTATAGCTACCATTTGGATTCTAAAATCTAGCTTTTCCTTTGACAGATAAAACACCTTTACAGTTAACGACCTAGGGAAAAAAGAGCAGCTGTTTGCATGGAAACTCACTTCCTAACAGAAATACACATTTTTCTCTCTTTGTTGAATACAGAGTGTTTGTGTACTAATGTCCAGAGGCTGAAAATGATGTGCTCTTCAAAGAGGGAGAAACACGCAGCATACTCACTGATCCAGCCTTTGTACGAAGAACTGAAATGGTTCCCACAAGATAGTACTTTTGCTCCCATAACTGCCTTGGAGTTGATGACCAAATGTTTCTGCTACTAGGGCCATAGTTTCCAAAAAATACAAACGACTCTAAGGGTGGTAGACAAAATGATAATTAAAGTAAAAGATATACCAGATAAGCAAGGAGACACACAACTGCCACATTACAATGTCCTTTACCATTCCATTGGCATTTTTCAAGATTCTGAACCATGGCATTTTCCTTGTCTTCCTTCCATTCCACTCCAGCTCTTCAAATGGTTAGAACTAAAATTTGAGGCACTCATACTGAAAATCAACGTGAATTTGTACTGATGTCAAATCAGTTTTTTGCTGTTGCCCCATGGATTGTTGTGGTACTCTCTAAAAGGAATATGGTGTGTGTGTGTGTGTGTGTGTGTGTGTGTGTGTGTGTGTGTGCGTGTGCATGTGTATGTGTGTGTGTGTAGATGTGCATGGATTTGTCTAAGTGTTTTTTAAAGATCTTTCCCCTTTAACTTTCAAGAAACATGAGAAATATTTGAACAATCATTTGGGTACCTGAAGCACAAAGCATATCTTACCACTGATTACCTCAGATGTTTTATGACCTGAAGCAGTTAATTTGAATTATGTATGTTGATTATCAGCTTGCGCTTTCTTAAACCTCAAAAATTATACACCAGGCCCCATGGCACACATGCCATAAATGTGGGAAGAGCATAATTTTTACCTATTGAAATTTCTGGAGAAATGAAAAACTTCTTTTCCCAGGTCACTATACAGAACATTAGTGTCTATATTTTATATATTTGCCCTTTGTAGGATGTTAGAATTCTAGACATCATTTAATCAAATCTGTGGTGTGATTTACGAAATCCATTTGTAACTTTGAGTATTCATGGAGTTCCCTTTAAGCCAGGCAGTGAATTAAACTTTTTTGAATATGTTTTAAATTTTATCCTTATTTGTAAGAGGAGACAGTTGTCCTTTAGCAATGTAATCCACCATGATTCTATATGACTCCACCTTATAGCCTTATAAATTCCACTATTTTTAAAATGTCCAATAAGTGTAGCCATAAATTGTGAGTGTAGGGTTATCAGAGATTTTGTAAATACCAATAATATAAGAACACGTGTACTAGCAATCAGGAATACATCATTCCTGAACAACATTTAAAGATCATGGGCTGGGTTGCTTACCATCATAAGAATCCTGCAGGTACAAGATGAATTTCACATACTCGTATTTGTCCACTCCTCTGTTCTGGGAATCCTGGCCTACAATTCCTTTTCTTAAATAGCAGCAAAATTCAATAAGTCTTCCAACTAAAGAGAGCAAGAAACAAAGTTATATAGTCAGATGGATTATTTCAGATAATAGAAATCTTCCGTAGTCAAAACAACATTTTTTTGGGGTGAGAGGGTTTCTCCATGTAGTCGTGGCTGTTCTGAAACTTGCTCTGGAGAGCAGGCTAACCTCGAATTTACTGACATCTGACTGCCACTAGCTCCCAACTGCTGGGATTAAAGGCATGTGTCACCTGGCTCAAGACAACATTTTAAGGAATACAGTTTTCTTTCCACAAATGCTAGTACTCACAGGGCTATAATCTGTAGAATAGGGTACTAGCTAGAATATAATACACAGGTATTTATATAGCACTAGTGCAATTAGAGAAATACTGCTGTAATTGGGGTATAAGGTAAAGAACAAGACAGGTTTGGGGATGATTTTTCAACAAATTACTTTTATTGATTCTTTAATAACTTCATATATGCATGTGATATATTTTGATCATGTTCATATCCCAGTCCTCTTAGCTACTTTCAGATCCAGTTCTACATCCCCACCCAGTACTTCCCAATTTTGTGTCAAAAAAAACCCCACACAATTCCAATTTGTGCAACCCTTATACTTCTGAAAGTTAAGCATCCTGTAGAGAAGTGGTTCTTAACCTGTGGGTCATAACTCCTTTGGGAGAAAAATGAACCTTTCACAGGGGTCACCTAAGACCATCGGAAAACACAGATATTTACATTATAATTCATAACAATAGCAAAATTGGAGTTATGAAGTCACAACAAAAACAATTTTATGGTTAGGTTCAGCACGGCATGAGTAACTATATTAAAGAGTCATACCATTAGGAAGGTTGAGAATCACTGCAATAGATCATGGTCAGCCTGCCAGAGACCACATCCTTGAAGAAAACCCACTTCCTTCCACCAGAATCCATCAACTGTCATTAGTTCTTAAGATGAGGGTAAGCAGCCATTAGCTCCTCTCCAAGTCCCCTCCAGAGAATTTTTTAAATGTTAGGAAAATAGTGTTTGATATTATAAGCTATAAACTAAAATAAATATATGATCAGCAGCTACAGTGACTAATTTTAGTAAAATTAGTAATGGGTAAGAAAGCAAGAAATTATTCAATTGAGTGTTACTTGTCACTCAACACCTCAGAAATTAAATGAAAACAAAACCATGTATACATACCTGAGTGTGCCAAGGGAAGTTTAAGAACAATCTTCTGAGATATTTCATCTTTTTCTTCATCAAGGAGAATATTTAATAAACTCTTCCCCACAATATCTTCCTGGAGAAGGGAGAGAGAGCAAGAAGATTTTGCTTTCTATACTAATGCAATTACTCTATTCTGTCTCCCTAGCATCAGTAAATTTAGCTTTCCCCTTGTCCATTTATGCTTATTGGCATTGTGCTTCAGCCAGTTTTCATTATCCCCCAACAAATACCCGATGCTACAATCCATTCTGGACACAGTTTTCCTGTACATTATCTCCCACAAGCAGTTGAAGTCTTCTCTAACCATGTCAGAGATCACCGACATTGTAAGCATCACCATGTGTTCTTTCCCTCTGGGCTACATGCCTGAAAAAAATCCAGCTATTCTTCCATAGTGTTGTCTTGGATCTTGATCCAAGCAACTGAATGTGAATGGGAAACACCACACAGCCTTGCCTTCGTTTGCTTACTTCCTCACTCTTCAGTGTGAATCCTTTCTCTTTTGTACCTTCCTCACCACACTTTCAAGTCCCAAACCCTCTCTGCATTTTAATCTAAACTTGTTTATTTTGATGGGGAATGCTTAATTCCCAATACCATAAAGAAATACTTACTTTTCAATAAAAATGTTTTCATTGGCTCATTTATAAAATACAATTCAAATCCCCAGACTAATTTATCTCTTATTAATCTGGACTTTCATTGATTTTACCATCCAATAAATGATAAAATAATCACCTTAAACAGACACTGTCTATATATTTACACATAGTGAACCTTCATTATTCCCTACAAGATGAAAAATTATTCTCGATTTTATTCGTGCTTATTATTCTTTTTATTACACCATAACTGCTTCAAACTCAACTTCCACCCATCCCACAAAATGTGCTACAGAAATGTTCTTCCTTATAGACACTATATATGAAGTGATTAATGGTTTTATGGGGAGTAAACATTACAGAAGATGAACATTATGTGAATTATAATTTCCATGAGTTCAATAAGAATACAGTTTGTCATATACGTACAATATGTGCTAATGTGCTTTAAAAATATTCATGATTGTAATCACACACATACACATGAATCCTTCCTAGATGTATGGTCGTTAATACCTGTAACCACAGCATTTTAAAAGCCAAGAAAGGAGTACCATTATGATTCAAGACCAACTTGGGCTGCAATAAGCCTTATAATCAATCACCAAGTCAAACAGTGAACATTAGCAATCATCCCATAGTCCTGTGTGCATGTGTACATGTATACACATATACATAAAGAGGGAGGCCAGTGTTGAAGGGAGAGGGGCAGGAAGGGGGAAAAAGAAAGATTAGTCTTCTGTTATTTTTTTCTATGTCTGGCACTCACTCTTCTTATTACACAAGTAGAAAGTTCAAAGTACTTAAAGTTTATGAAGCAAGAAATAACAGCAAAATAAATGAGGACGTTTTCAAAAGTGAAATTTGAATAGCTATGAGTTGTCACACAAATGTCAGTTTGGTCTCAGTCATTCCACAAGAAGAAAGGAACTTACACTGGTCAGTTTCATTTTCTGAGTATCTTGGCAAGAAGCATGTTTTTCTTCATACTAAACTTGTATCAGAAAGGCAGAAAAGGCCCAGTGAAGGGTAAGAGCCTCTACAGAAGGCCGAGGTTGGAAACCAAGGCCACAGACTCATCATTCCTAATCCTCTACAGTGCTGTAAGCTCATGTCTCCAAACGTCCCAAGCCTGAGAACCTCTTCACATAATGAACTGTATGCATGAAAAGGTTTGTTTGCTTAAGGACTACTCAGGAGAATGACTCTGTGTAAACTTCTAAGATTAAAATTTATTATGAAAATGAATAATGATTAGATTTAATGAGAAGGCATTAAATACTGCCTCAGGTAGACTTTCTTTATCCTGTCTAATAAACAAATTTTCATTCCCTTTTAGTGTTTATGCAAACGTATTTTTATTTATGCATTTTAGACACTATCTCATGAATGCCAGGCTGGTTTTAAACTCATTGCATAGACTCAAATTCTCACCCTCCAGCCTTCTTCTCCCAGTTTATGTAGTGCTGGATCAAAACAAGGGCTTTGTATATGGTGGGCAAGCACTGTACCAACTAAATTACATCCTTGATCTTATACTGTTATTTTTATTTAGGTCAGTCTCAGGTAATCAAGTACATATTGTTTGAGGTCTCTGCTTCAGATACTTTACATTATGTGATGCGTAAGCACGTGTGTGTGTGTGTGTGTGTGTGTGTGTGTGTGTGTGTGCTTTACCACAGATATTAAAGAGTATGAAACTTTTGAACAAACTACATAAAACCATCAGAATAATATAGCCAGCACTATCAGAATAAGAAATCCTCATATAGTAGGAAAAAGTAATCTCAGCTGATGATGAATTTCATTTAATTAGGAAAAAAAGGTGAATAATATTTGAGTTTTCCGTGGAATAGTTTCTAATCTACTTCTGACATAACTCTAGGATATATGATAAATTTTAATAGTTTCCATGCTTCAACTATAGATCTGTGGTTGAGGAGGCAACTTTGTGTAATGTGAAATATACAGTGAAAACCACTCAGATATACATAGCAACCTCACCAAATGATACAGACTTTGAGAAGGATTGCCCCATTACCTTATCTTCTTTCTCATTCCCATGAACCCTTTTACTCCACCCATGTACCATACCCATTCTATGATCACATGTTGGAGGGAGGGGATCTCATGAGAACTATGAGACCATGGGAATTTACAGGTAGTTAGCAGTAACTAAAGTCCATGCTCCTCCTTGGTGGTTTACAGGTAGTTAAGAATAGTTAAGGGGATGGACTTATGAGACCCTACCCCTCTCCCTGAGAATTAGTATACGGAAGAATCTAAGGGGAAAATGGCTCATTTATTCATAATTTACTCTTCAATATAAAGATGCAGAAAAGGGGCTTGGAGAGATGGTTCAGAAGAGCCTTTGTTGTTCTTACAGAGGATCCCAGTTCAGTTTATAGCATCCATGTCAGACAGCTCACTTGGAATTCCAGCTCCTTAGGATCTAATGCTGTCTTCTGAATTCTGAAGGTAGTTTCACACATGTGGCATTCATTCACTGTCTTTCACATACACAAATGAATTTAAATCTTAAAAATTAAACACATGTATACATAACTACTTAGTAGTTAACATACATTTTTATAAAAAGGGAGGTAGACAGGAGAGATAGATTGGCAATGACAAGCACTTGTTACTTTTGTATAGGACATGGATTCAGTTCTCAGCACTGACACAACAGCTCACAAGTGTGTGTCATTCCAGTTCTAAGTGATCTAATGCTATCTTCTGACCTCTGCAGTCACCAGGTTTGTACATGGTGCACAAACATACCTGCAGACAAAATGTTTGTATACATAAAATTTAAAAAGATGTAAGATTTTTTTAAATAAATTAAATAAGAAATTAGGATACAGAAAAATTCGACCTACAATAGATGCTGTAAGCCAGCATAAATAAATCATGTCATTCCCTTGTTGCACGTTCAGTATGTTAGCAGGCCCCATACCACATTCATCTTGGTGAGAGCTGCCTTCCCTTACAGCAGGCACTTAGATGCTCATGACTGATTCCAAAGCAACTGCTACATCAAAAAATACATGTTATACTTGTGTGGAGATGCAGGCCACCCTATAAATTGAGGTATGAGCCGGGTGGTGGTGGTGTACGCCTTTAATCCCAGCAATCGCTAGGCAGAGGCAGGTGGATCTCTGTGAGTTTGAGGCCAGCCTGGTCTACAGGATCCAAAGCTACACAGAGAAACTCTGTTTCAAAAACAACAACAAAAATATCTGAGTTATGTGACTCATCAGTTCCAGGTAAAGCAAACCAAAACCAGTCTTCTTCGCAAAACCACAAACAAAATTGAAATTGTATTGTTTTTACCTCAAACTAGAATTTGTTTTTATTGAATTAACACTGAAACCTGTAGAGATGATGATAAAATGGGCATAGTTAGACACTAGTGACTTATATGAAACTAAAAAGAAATAACCTATAAAGAGAAAACCAAAGTGACCCTTTTCCCCAAAAAATGAAAGAACTTACTGGATGGTGGCCAAGAAGAGGTGACACATTCTGCGATATGAAAACAACTCTCCCCTCTATGTTCAGTACAATTGAAATGTTTTCAAATGACTAATAAAGAGAATAATAACATAATTAAATAATGCAACAATAATAAAATGGTTAGTTTATTTATAAGAATATAATTATAGCAGAATACTGAAATTACATTTTATTTCTTACATATCAATAAAGTAGGCACATACTTAATCAAAAATCTATTGTTCTTCCCCTACACAGAATCTACTTAACCTTAAGCATGAGATATTTATCAAATGATGTGTCATTTAGACAAACAAATTTTAATGTAGAACCAATTAATACTAAACTCTCGTTACAAGCTAGGAAGATGCATTTCTGTGTGTCCAAAGTCACTCTTCAAGCATATTTAATTTTTAAATACTAAGAATTTAAGGGAATTTCCATTTGTGCTTAGTCTAGTTATATACTTGTAAATATGGTTACTGATGTCATTTTTCTTCTGTATAGTGGATTTGATATGCAGACAAATACTTCCTTGTAAAGAACATTTAAAATGATTTTTAATATATTAAAAAGGTTTTCAGGCTTGATTCTATAAATTTCATTAGGGGTGCTTACAGGAGGATGGGAAGGGATTCTCTATAGGTCTTTGAGTAGATTCCAGTGGCTACAGCCAGAAGAAAATGCTTCTTGTTCTCGTAGCAACCATTAATTGCCTAGAAACCCTTAGGGAAATCTGAGGACTAATGATCCACTCTCCCTTAGCTACTGTTAACTATTAATTCTCCGCAAGGAGTGTGGTCTCATGAAATCCTCCTCCTTCAAGCTATGGCAGTAGAAGAGGAGAATAGACAAGAGGAGGAAAGGGATCAGTGAGAAGAGGAAGGGACAAGGAAGGATAATGGGATACAAATTTGATCAAAATACATTATATAAATGTATGAAAATGTCACATTGAAACTGGTTGTTACATGCAATTAGTGTATGCTAATAAAACAATAAATATGCTTTCAATAGCAGGACCAAGTTCATAGTAAAGTAAGGGAAACAACATACCACAGATGGCTATGAATGTAGGCAGTAGGTCATAAAGGAATGTTAGAGCCTTAGGAAAGTTGCCCATCACAGACTATTTAGAGCTCAGGAATAAAGTAAAGGCATATTAACAGTATAAGTCAGAGACCATGTTGTAACGACTAATTTCCCAACAGGTGACATCAAGAGCATGTGAAATGCCAAAACATTATTCAAAGGAGTTTTGGATGTGTGTGGGTCTGCCTCAGTTTCAATTCTAAGAAGAGGAATACAAATAAAGATGGGCTCCCTTAAGAAATCCTAATCAGATGTCCACATTCACTTAAATTTAGAGCTGCAATCCAGATACTGCTTGCATAGTTTTCAACAACTCCAATCTCATATTTAGTTCAAAGCAGTTCTTAGCCCTGGTCCGCAATAAAATGATTATTTTAAGGAATGGGTGCACAGAATTCATGCAGACAGATAGTTACAAATAAATGAACTTATGGTAAAAACAAAATAACAAACATTTGAAAGGGCAATCTATTATAAACAAAGAATGTATAGAAATAATAAAATGCAGAATGAGATTAAAAAGAAAACATTGCATTTTTCAGACATGAAAAGAGTGCTTAAGATAGGAGCACAAATAACAAAGGTTTTGTAAATTTGAATGAGCCAGAGACTCAAAATTGATCAGAGACGTGAAACATAATCAAAAGGTCTTCAAATGAAATAATACTGAAAATATCAATTCAGGGGTTGACACTATAGTTCAGTGGCAGAACACTCCCATAATATATGTGAGACCCTGGGTTCCATCTTCAGCATAAGGGAAAAGTGAACATCAGTGTAGAGGTTAGATTGCATGGTAAATCAAAACTGGAGTGCTTGGGCATGTAATTATATTGGTAGAGTGTTTACCAGATTCACAAGCCCCTGGTATCCAAGCCCAGTAACAAAAATCAAAGCAAACATAAATAGAAAAGAACTAGAACTGAAAACAAGCCTATGATTACAAGCTCTGAAAAGATTGTGAAGGAATGTGAACCCCTGTGTATTGTCACTGAGAAGTTAAAATGAAGAAGCTATGGGAAACTGTATGGCCAGTCCTCAAAATATTAGAGGACACCATAGACTCTAGTGTTTCTACTTCTGGGCATACGTAAGAAAAAGCTGAAAGCAGAGCCTCAAATAGCTGTTTCATCCATGTTCTCAGTAGCATTATTTCCAATGACCAAAAGATAAAAGCAATGTTATGGTTTGGATGTGGCCAGTCCTCCAAAAATTTTTGCTTTGGAAGAAGCTTGATCCTCATTTTACAATGTGATAGATGGTAGGGTCTTGAAGAGGAGAGATCTAGTAGGAGGTTACTGGGGATGCTGCCTTCATTAGTAATTAATTTAGTTCTTATGGAACTGTGGTTAGTTCCTAACAGGCAGTTGTTACAGAAGACTGATGATCCCTCCTCACTTTCTAGCGTTCTCTTGTATAATATGCTTTCTCTTACATTATGCTACCTCCACTGTGAAGCCAGTTCCATCATGAAGTCATCTCACAAGGGATACAACCAAGGTGTCATCAAAAGAGTACACAGAGTTTTGAATTTGCAGGTAAAAAGACTCATAATTTCTTAGAAGGCAGGTATGCTCACCCCTCTACCACCAATGCCACATCAAGCTTGTCTTTATATAGTACCCCAACTCAACTGTTTGATTTAAGCACAGAAAATTATTACAAATATTCCAAGCAATGTACAGATAAAAGTTCTACAAAATGTAGTATAATGTATAAGTGACTATTATTCAGCCTTCAGAGAGACTTCTATTACAAGCTACTACGTGAATGGTCCACATAAATATTTTAGCGAGTGAAATAAGCTGCTCACACAAGCTTTCATTTTATGAGATAAATAAATCTATAAAATGATCAAATTTGTAGAGAGACAGAATGGAAGTGAAGAGCAAAACATAAAGAAACAATAGAGACATTTTTTAAAAAGAAAATAAATGTCAATTCTTTGAAAAGAATAATACTGGTAGTAAACATCTGATTAAGTGAATTGCACACGGAAAAGCACAATCTTTTAAAAAACATGTTTGTTTTATATGAATATAATAATATATATATAATATAATATATATATATATATATCATGTGGGTGTGGTTCCCATTGAGGCCAGAAGATGGTATTAGATCCCCTAGAACTGGAATTATAGATAATTGTGAGCTGTCATTCATGTGGGTGCTAGCAGTTGAACTCAGATTTTTGCAGGTGTAGTCAGTGCTCTTAACAAACTTAAGAACAAAATGCACATATCATTACAGAAGCTTCATCCATAACAAATATGACTATATATCATATCATAATCATAAATTTTATGACAGTAAGATAGAAAGTGATGTGACAGACAAATTCTTTGGGAATATAGTTTACCAAAGATGACTCATGAAAAGCAGAAAATTTTAATCATACCATTATTATTAAAAACTGAATAATCAGTTTCAAATAGTATCTTATTACCTGCTGTAGTTTGAAACTATTTTGAGTGTATCATTCAAAGGCTCAACCCAAAGTCTTGTGTGAGAGGAGATAGGAGATATTTATAGCATATAACTAATTGACAGTCCCCAGAATAATTATGTGTTAGCCAAAAAAAATTATGTTACTTTCATTGGTATCAGGTTATTGAATCATTCCACATATGCTAGCAAGTATGGTGATTGAACTACACTATAGCCTCAATTGAAATTAAAAGAAAAACTCCACTTTATTCATGAGTCAAAATAATGGAGGAAAGTTATTAACATCTGACAGAAGCTAAAAGGTGGTAGAGGTGGGAATTATCCCGGTTTCACAGTACACACTATTATGTTCAAATATGTACTTAGTTTGATAAAATCTATTGGCAGATTTCAAATGATACATCTTGAGGCCTCTTAACAACACAAAGTTCAGTAAATGATCCCTAAACCAAATTTTCTCTTTAATAAAAGTGCTTGAAATGATATAATATGTCCCCATGTGTCTTAGGTTTCCATCTAAGAATATATATTGTTACAGCACTTGTATTATTTGAAAGCATATGCTTTTCCAGTTATGCTTTGAAACGTGCTGTAGTGCATCTTTCAATGTATGTGATCCACATGTAAAGTAAGCACCCTTACCTGAAGGACTGTTTTATGAAATTCTTCATAGGTATTGAAGACAGGAACTTTGTAATGTTCAAAATCCGTTCTCACACTTAATACTCCTTTTCAGAAAAAAATAAGAGGTGTTTCAGTAAGATAATGAGTAATTGATACTATATTCCTCAAACTTATCATTTAGAAAAATATTGTATTATTTTATGAGTGTATGGGGGACGTGTTCCACAGATCATATGTAGAGGTCAGAGAGAACATTTAGGCGACAGTTCACTCTTTCACCTTTATGTGGGTTCTGAGGACTGAACTCAAGTCATCAGACTTTCATGCCATGTTCACAAGCCATCTTGCCAGACCAAAGTTATAGTTAATATTAGAGAAACGACTCCAAATATGGAGTACCAATTATTATAAACAAAGAAGTGATGACATTGAAAATCACCCAACTTACAGGTTTCCATTTGGTTCTTTCAAAACTCAGGACCCATAATATGCCAGACAAGGTCAAAACTTCTATATAGACCCCATACTATCAGTCCCTAGCTAAAAGCTGAAATTCTGCTCTTTTCATTTCTGGACAAAGACCTTTTACTGGACAGTCATCAAGCCTCAACAATTGTCAGTGTTTTGCCTCCCATTCTCCATGTCTATTCATTGAGTAGCAAACCTGATCTTGTCCTCTGCCCCTCCTCAGCCCTACCACCCCTCCTCCTTGAACTCAATCAGTAAAGGAAGTTAGCAACATAACCTCCTATCCCAATGCTTTACATCAATAAAAAAAAAAGTAGTCCCTCTAAACAAAGAAGAAGAAAAAGACTCAGGATATATAACCTTTGTGCTAAGGGATTCTAACTTTAGGGCAGGAGTCTTGCAGCACACCCTCAGATAATGTTCTTGTGGGCACAGGAGCTCGATTGTCCTCATTAAAGAGGAACTGAGAATAGCATGTGAAGCATCAGTGCAGTACAAGGAAAAGTGGTAGCAGCTATAGCCTTGTTGAATAGGGCTGAACAAGTAATGCAATACGAGGGAGGGGACACAAGGACTAGCAAATATTTTGATAAGTTTAGCCACAGAGAGGGCATAGTAATACAGAAACTCCTAGAGGAGTAATGAGGTCAAGAAAATAGTTGTTTCACTGAAGATTAGGTGAGTTTGATTATTTATGCTTATGGGCATAAAGCCATCTTGTGTCCTTAACTAAATGTGTTCTATAATATAAGCATTATCTCACAGGTTCACATAAATGGACATTACTATTTTCCATATATGCTTCTAGTAAGTACCACCCTTGCACGGGCCTCAAGAATAGTTTATGCATTGAACATAAAACAGACAAGCAAACCATCAACAAAATAAAAGCAAAACAAAATAAACAAAACAACATCTTTTGATAGGAGAGAAACAAATTATGTAGCTAAAAGTACTTCAAGGTCTCCTCCAACCAATACTCTATCCACTAAGACACTTGAAGCATGATGAGGACTTTGATATTCTCAAGTCAGCAATGGCACATAGGAGAAATGGGCCTAAGTCAAACCTTTTTGATTAGAAGACGCAGAAGCAACAGCTGCCTGACATTTCTCAGGGCATGCTCTGGGTCTCTGTCTAGAGGGTCCATATCCAAGCTTATCCATAAGTTTCTGAAGTTTCTTCAGCAAATTTCGAAGATCCTCATGTGTTGGCTTCTGGTGTGGATTGGAGGCCACCCTAATCAAGAGAAAATTGAAGAGTGAGCTTCATGAATGGTAAGGCTGAGACAAATAATTCATATGGTACCTCAATAGGAGGGCTAGGATGGTAAGAAAGTCAGAAATTTGCATTAATTAAACATCCAGTGTCTTCATTACACAAAGTAACTATTATGGCAAAATACATCAGCAAATGGCCTTAAACCTAATAAGTAGGTGGGAAGGCAGGAAGGTTTAGGGTTTGAGGTAAGTCTTTGGAAAAATAGCATGTGCTACTCTTTAAAATAAATAATAAACTATCAAACAAATAAATCATATTTCTATTTAAAGTCCTTTGATTGTGAGGCTCTTAAAAGTTGATACCAATCAGAGTCTGGATACTGTATGTTACTGTGTTGTCTTTGAATTTCTTGGTTGCCAAAGAATGAGCTACAGCTGCTAAAATACATTTGACTATAAATGCTGCTAAAATAATTCAACTTGTGTATTTTGAAAAAACTTTGTCTTCAAAATTTAAGTCTAAAGACAGGTTACTTGGGAAAAGAATTTCTACTTTTATTTCCACAGAAAATGAAAAGCTGTGGATTCCTTCCAGATTAATGTGGTTTGACAAAGCAACATCCACTGAAACAGAATCCCAGGTGATCCAACATTCAAAGCAGATGGGACAAGGCAGCCTTAAAGACTACAAAAACAAAGACTTGGACAGGATTCTGTGTTTTGTCATTGTCCCCGTGGTATAAACAGCAATCCCCAACCAGTAGGAAGCAGTTTGAAAAAAAAAAAGACAACCAAGTTCCCCAATATTGTCTAAAAATGTTTGTCTCATTTAAATGGGGTTGGTTATAAATGGTTAATGATCATAACCAATCTTTTAAAGTTAAAAGGGGTTTATGGTATAGAAATGAATACTTTGTTTTGAAATGGATTTTCATTTATTGATATAAATTTAAGGTCAATTTTGTGATACATATATTTCTCTTGTTTAGGTATTGTGTTTGTATATCTCATTTAAAATGCAATGTATAATCAAGTACAAATTGTAGATAGTTACCTATAATAGTCAAACTTATAGTTAGGTTTTCTAGATATATAGAGAGGTATTTGAGATGATTAGGCATTCTTCAAAACTTTCAAAGACCTACAGTTGTGGCATTTAAAATGGTTTAGGGTTTTTCATGACAGTGAGATATAAATGCTCCTGGCAACACCACCTGTGTCAGAAAGGAAGATGGACATAGAAGAAACTCGTTATGGAGTTTACTTCCAATATGGCAAGACTAGCCATTTGGGCATTATACTGCTCTTTTCTGGACTGTTTAACATTATGCTGTATAAAATGGACACGCAGTACCACAGAAAAGTGACTGCTGATTCAAAATGGACATTGCATTCCTGCTTCATGAGAGAGTCTTACAGACATTCTGTAGGACACAGAGAAAAGTGACTGACAAAATGCCAATGTAGGCAGAAAGTTTCAAATATCCTGCTTTACTGAGGAGTCTGCCAGACACACTATGACCTATGGGCCAAAGATGGAACATTACAGAAGAACTTCATGTGACTGGCCAGGCAGTGAGTTGTCTGTGTCATTTCCAGAGTGTATATGTTATCCTTCTGAGATCTTTGATGGAGTTGAAAACAGATAGTCATGGTTATAGTTTTCCTTTGTTATAATAAAAGATAAGTTACACATAAGACTTTAGACTCACAAAGATTAGATAAAGCACTTTCTTTAAATCTTGCTAAATTATATTGGACTAAATATTGTAATTACAGTTCTTGCTTAATAACTGTCTTGTTACGTATTTTACTTTGTTAAAGTTAAACACTTCTTTTTATTTAGACAAAAAAGAGGAGATGATGGGAGATGTCATTCTGTAAATATGTTTCTCTTATTAGTTAATGAATAAAGCACTGTTGGCAAATAGGGAAGCAAAATGGGTGGGACTAGGAGAAGTAGAGGATTCTGGGAAACGTAGGAAGAGTCACGATGTGATCTCAGGAGGAGAGGATGTGTGAGTCTGGTGTTCTTGGTAAGATAGGACCATGTAAAAATACATATGCTAGTAATTATGAGCTATTAATTAAGTCAGAGATAGCCAAGAAGAAGCTCTAGACATAGGCCAACAGCATTATAATTAACACAGCATCTCGTGTGTTATTTGGGGGCTGATGTGGCTGTGGAACTGGGCAGAAACACCATAACACTGGTGCTGTGGTTTAGCAATTACTTATGGTAAACCTGAATTAGCTTAAGTGTAATAATACGTTTTTTGATTTACATCTGTTCTCACATACTTTAATAACAGTAAGTCTGACTAGATGTTCCAATGCACTTGAGTCTGGAAGAATGGAAAACCCAATAAAGAGATCAAATTTCTCTTTAGAGCCAACCTTATTTGGCTAGATGTGAAATAAAAGTAGGGGCAGGGCAGAAGGCTCTGCCATCTATATCAGTTATGAATTCCTACCTCGTCATTTTGTGTTGCTGATTCTCCATTTTTCAGTCAGGTACGGGTGAATTCTAAAACCAAATCAGACCAATATTTTACTAAGCAATCATCTTTCTACAGTCTATATCCTCTACCTGTGCTGTATCTATCAACTATTAACTTTCTGTCCTCTATTAAACCTCTTTTCTCTCACCTACAATGTATCTTCTACATGTCATATACCTTAACCATCAACCATCTATCTTACCATCCCCTATTATCTATCATTTATTTTCTACATATAATTATCTACCTTCTACCACTGATCAACCTATTATCTGTCTTCAATCATGTATTGTATTTCTATCATATATCTCCTGTTATTTGCTTGTCTATTTGCTATCAAAATCTGTCCATCATCTGTCTATATATGTATATAAATCTGTCCTCTGTATTCTATCTGCTATTTATGTATTTATCATATATGTACCTCTCATTTACCTATATAGAACCCACCTTTTATCTATCATCTATCATGTATCACTCATCATCTATTGTCTACATTTTATGCTACATATAACATCTATCGTGGACTTATACTTATCATCTAGTCATCCTGTGTTTTCTATTGTTTACTTCACATCAATAATTTATCATCTAACCAACCTGTATCTATCTTTCAGCTATTATGTTCCATCTATAATCTATCATCTACCCACCCTGTGCTTACATTCAATGTATCATTTATTCTCCTGCTATCCCATGTCTTATTTCCATTTATTATTGATCAACTACCTACATTATATCCCTCAGAGATCTATTATTTCCATGTCATCAATCTTCAACCTATTCTAAGTCTTTGTTCCATCTATTATCTTCCATTTAACTATTGTCTATTCTCTAGCTATCCTATATCTATCATCCATCATCTGCCATCTAGCTACCCTGTGTCTATCTCCCAAATTTCTATGATCATATATAAATCCTGTGTCCATATTACATCTATTTCTATCGAGTAGCTCTCTTGTGTCTGTCTAGCTACTTATATAACCTCTAACTATCCTGTGTCTATCTCATATCTATCATCTATCCCCTAGCTATAATGTGCTTTTTTCCATCTATCAACCATCTATCTCCTAGATATCATGTGTCTATTCTCCATCATATTTCCTCTACTTATCTGTGTCTAAATTTTATCCTCCAATTATCTCAAACTTGTTCTGTGTCTACTTAATCTCTATGCTCTTCCACCAATAAGTCATCTGTCCTCTAGATATTCTGTGTATGTCTTCAATATATCTATTGTCTATCTTCTAACAATCTGGTGTCTGTATTCTATCCAAATATTATGTATCTCCTAGCTATCCTAAATATCCTGTGTCTATCTTCCATTTATTAATTATCTACCTTCTAGCTATCCTTTATCTAGCGAGGGGATATCCTATCTTTCTACTACCTATTCTTTATCATATTGCTACCCTGCATATTTCTTCCATCTGTCATCCATCCTTTAGCTATCCTGACTTTATTATACAGTCTATCATTTATCCTCTAGGTATTCTGTGGATATTTTTCATGTATCATTTATCCTCAAAATCTCTCTGTATCTATTTTCCTGCTATTATATTTCGCCTGTTGTCATCTATCCTGTACCTATAGTACATTTATTTTTTTGTTTATCATCTATCCTTCAGCTATAATATTCTAATTATATGTCATATATCCTCTAATCATCCTGTGTCTATCTGCAATTTATCTATAATCTATACTCTAGATATCCTATCTCTAATTTCCATTCATCTATCCTGTTTATATCACTATCATCTCTCTATATTTTATATATACATTCTATATATCTATCATTTTCCCTCTAGAGAATCTGTCTACCATCCATTTATCTATTATTTATTTTTTACATTACTTAATCTATCTTCCATCTACCTATAATATTTGCTCTAGCTGTCCTTTGTCTTCTATCATTTATAGTTTAGCTACCCTTTATCTCTCTTCTATCTATCTATCATCTCTTCTCTATTATGTTTGAAACACCTGTCATCTCTCTAGTCATCTTGTGCCTCCCTTACATCCATTATCGCCCATATATCATCTATATTCTACCTACCCTGTGTCTATCTTGCATCTGTATGTTATCTCTCCAGTAGCCTATCTTGTGTCTATCTTCTATTTATCTATCTATAGCTTTCCCATGGCTATATTCCATCTATTTCTCTTGTATCTTATAGCCATCCTTTATCTTCCATCTAACTCTGATCTAACTCTCCTGTGTCTAACATATGTTATCTTCTAGCTATTTGAATCTATCCATCTATCTGTCTCATCTATCTATCTATCTATCTATCTATCTATCTATCTATCTCATGTATCAATTAAAAACTCAACTGTGGATATCTTCCACATAACTTTTATCATCTAGCTAATGTGTATCTACAATCCATCTATCAATGATCCTCTAGTAATCCTATATCATCATCATCATCTAGCTACCATATATCTCTGTTCCATATTTCCATCTTTGGTGTCTGTCATCTAACTTCTAACTATCCTGTATCCTCTATCTAATTATTATCTTTCCTTTACCTATCCTTTGTCTATGTTCCATCTATTTTTTTTCTTCTAGCAACCCTGTGTCTACACTTCCATCAAGCTATAATCTACCTTCTAGGTCTCTTCTGTCTATTTTCATCTTTTTATCATATTTTCTTTATCATTTGTCTATCTCCTATATATCTGTTTTCCAACTTCTAGTCTGTGTCTGCTAACCACCCATGTATCATTATCATTTAACTACCTTGTATCTCTCTTCTACCTCTCATCAAACTTCTAGCTATCATATGTCTATCTTCTATCTTTTTAATCATTTTCCTTTGTTCATCTGTTGTGTATCTTTCATATAACTATTTTCTATCCTCCATCTGTTCTGTTTGTTTTTGATCTGTCTTTCCTCTATTCTCTATCCTGTGCCTGTCTTTCATTTATCCATCATCTATCCTCTATCATGTTTCTCTATACAATCCATGCATCACTTATCATCTAGCTAGCCTGAATCTCTGTAATCTATCTATCATCAATGCTCTAGCTTTCCTGTATCTGTCTTCCAACTATCAGCTATCCTATAACTGTCCTGTGCCTCTACCATCCATTTACCATTTATACTCTAGCTACCCTGCATCTCTGTGATCTATCTATCATCAATCTTCTAGATTCCCTGTATCTGTCTTCTACCTAATAGCTGTCTCCTTGGTACCCTGTGTTTGTTTTCCATCTATCTATCACCTATCCTCTTGCTGCCCTTCATCTGTTTACCATCAATATACAATTTGTCCTCTAACTACCATTTATCTCTCTTCCATCTGTCTTTAACATTTAACTTTTTTGTGTCTCTCTTCCCATAATGAATCATTTTTCCTTTGTCTATCTTTGTCTATCTTCCATTTTAGTTTTTCTGTGTCTGCCTATGATTCATGTAACTGTTCTCCTCTAGATACCCTGTATCTCTTCTATCATGTTTATTCACACCATCTACTATCTATCTTTCATTTATCAATCATGTATCCTCTAGAAGCTAGAGTAGAGCTATTCTGTGTCTGTCTTCCATATATCTTCTAGCTATCTTGTCCATCACATGTCTATCTATCCTCAATCAATCCTGTGTTTATTTCCCATCTCTCTGTCAGATATTGTGTATCTATGTCCATCTATTTATATTCTAATACCTAGATATCCCATATCTACCTTCCATTGCCCTCTTCTATCCTGTAGCTATCCTGTGTCTAAGATATAATCTCTTAATCATTTAGTTATTCCATATCTCTTCTTTACCATATATCTAGCTAACTTTCATCTTCAATTTCTTATCTAATCTTTATCTTAGTTCTTCATCTCCTATCTACATTTTATCATCAATTTTCTACAATCTGCCATCATTTTTTGTATCAATGACCTATAGTTTATCTCTCATCAAACATTTACTATCTTTTATGTGCTTCTGTACCACATAACCTTCATGATAAAACTTGTCAGTATTTACAAAATATAGGCAGTATGTCCCTATGTGACAATGTATGGAATGAGTGAACTGTGGTATAAATGGTATTACTTGAGAAAATAGGAGGCATTTCACAAAGATCAAGTTAGAAAATTAAATTAAAAGACCATAGATAGGTATACACTTGACTATACAACTTCAGACTAAGCTAAAATCCAATATAACTGGAATATGAAATTATGAAATACACAGTAAACAGTTGGTGAGTTTCCCATACATGTATAAATGATTGGTACAAGCTTAAACAGATAATAACTCAATATTTTGCTCTTTATAGCACAGTACCATCTGACTTAACCTTACCTCACCACTCACTCGAAGTCAAATGCCCTTATGTTTACTGTATCCAGGCAACTATAGAATACAAACTGTCTATGACATCAGTTGAGAAAAAAAAGGCCTATTGACTGTGATAGGCTGGGATTGGTTAAAAAACAAGTTTAAATGAGTGTGGTTTCTGTTAATAGCAAGGCTGTGATTGGTCTAAAAATACAAACTTCAATGACTATGATTGGTCTAAAACAATCTTTGATTAATGTGATTGGTGGTAAGTGGAAAAGATGTGATTGGTCTAAAATATAGGCCTCACTGATTCTGTCTGTTTCTACAAGGAAAACCACTTGGGCTCATTGAGTAATTAGGGGGACATTCACCATAACTGCCTTTCCTGAGTTGTAACACCAGGCCAAATGAAATATTCTCCTAAATGATCTTTTTTTTTTTTTAAAGCAAGACTGGACGTTTTTATTTTACACTGTTGCCTTTTGACTTAAAAAAAGCCATATGGAGTTTTGTAGTACACTTTTTTCCATATTTTTAAATTTAAATTAGAAACAAGCTTTTTTATATGTCAATCCCAGTTCCCTCTTCCTCCCCTCCTCTCCTGCCCCACCCAACCCCTATCTCATTCCCTTTCTCCTCTCCAGGGAGGGTGAGGCCTTCCATGGGGGTTCTTCAAAATCTGTTGTATCATTTGGAGCAGAGCATAGGCCCTCTCCAGTGTGTCTAGGCTGAGAGGGTATCCCTCTATGTGGGATGGGCTCCCAAAGTCCATTTGTATACTAGGAATAAATACTGATCTACTACCAGAGTCCCCATGTATTACCCAGGCCTATATCTGTATAGATTAATTACTTTTACTTTATGTATAAATTTTGCCTGCCAGTATGTGTGTGTACCATGTGCATGTCTTGTACATGTGAAGGTGTTGGATCTCCTAGAACTTGAGTTATAATCAGAATAGTTAGCTGTGAGCCACTATGGTGACTATGTGGATACTGGGAACCAAACCTGAGTCCTTTGCTAGGGCAACAATTGTTCCCCACCACAGAACCATTTCTCCATCCTCCTCAAATGGTATTTTCTTGCTTCCTCTTCATAATATGAGATACGATGGAAACCCAGGAATAAATCCTCAGAGGCAGGAAAGTGACAGAAGACACAATGGCAGCTGAGGTATCAGCAGATTGAGTCGTGATTACAGCAAAGCAGCCATCTATATAGCTACAGAAAAAAAATAGCTGACCAGTTCAAGAGTAGCTAGGGAAGGAGAGGCAACAGGAGCGGGAATAGACCTGAGGCTGAAGAAGAACAGAAACTTATAAATTGTCATACAGGAAAAAAAAAACTATCCCTGGATACCAGATAAGTTACATAGAACTGTCAAGTCTTTAGGTCAGAGGTGTTCCTAGTCTTGGGATAAGAGCTCTAATGCTGACTTGTGTTAATGGCTAAGACATCTCCCTATTTCCTAGGCCTTCATAAGACCCCTAACAATAGCTGCTGCCAAGGGATGAGACATTTCAATACCCAAGCCTGCCTTGGAGTGCCAAGTCCAACCACACAACCACAAGGGAAAGCTAAACATTCTCTTCTTCCCAGGGGCACACAAGAACTGAAACACTTACAGAGCTAAGAGTCTCAATACCAGAGGACTGCATAAGAACTGCCATACCATAGGGCATTACTTCCTGATCCTCGTATTACTGTAGATATTTTTAACTTTTATTTTATTTGTTAGCTTTGACAAGGGATTTCATGTAACCAAGCTAACCCATCAACTCACTGTAGGACCTTGAACACCTGATCCTCCTGCCTCTAGCTCCCAAGTACAAGGATTATATGTCACTGCCACCATATACAATTTCTTCATGGCTAAGATGGAAGCCAAATGAGTCATATCACCAGCCTAATATTTTATGAATAATTTGTAAAGCTTTGTCATTCATGTAGTTGTGAAAAATAGAGTCTCCAGCCCCCATAATTTAAGAATGGATCTTTACTTACTAGGTACCAAGGGTTATTATAAAGCTCCAATACTCATGCTGGCAGGAAACAATGAAGACATGTAAAATATAATGGAACAGAAGTGAAAACACAGGACTAGATGTATATGTAAAATAAAATTTTATTTATAATAATTATAATTCTGAGGTTTTACCATTAAAAAGAGGCAAAGGTTATATATTTGCTGTTGTTCTAAAGCCTGTAGTAAGCAGCCTTCCTATAAAAAGTAATTTACTGTGAGATCATAGTATTGTAACACAGTCCTTTCCCAAAAAACAATGGGCAATAATCTATGGTCTCTAATTATCACTTAAGTTACATGTAGACATCAATATGGTCAACAGTGCAAATGCCTCCCTTTACAGATAGGCTGATTTAACCTCATTTTCTCTGATTCTTTGCAAGGCTGGGACTTGAACCTGGGACCTTGCATATACTAGTCAAGTGTTCTACCTGAGTTTCATCCTCAACCCTTTGTTCCCACCTACTTTAAAATTTCTTTTCAAAGGAAACTTATATAGGAGCTGGAAAGATGGCTCAGTCAGTAAAGTGCTTGTAATCTATGAGCACAAGGATCTAAGTTCAGATATAAATACCCACATATAAAAGCTTGGTATGAGGATCTGCAGCTTTAATCATAGCACTGCACTGAGGGCTGGAGATCAATAGATGCATGAATCTTATTGGACAGCCTAGTCAGTCAGTGAGCTCTAGTTTAAGTGAAAGATTCTGTTTCATAAAACTAAAGTGAAGAATGATTTAGGACAATAATCATTGAACTCCTTTCACATGTGCATACATGTAGATAATACACATACACATTTACAAAAAATAAATGAAAAATAAACTGTATATATCAATTTTGCATACAGAAACAGTATGACATACTATTGTACTGTATGGTGACTAGTTAAATTACATTAATTACTGTCTTTCTACAGTACACTTATATACTTTCCATTATGCCAATGACATAGGTCTATGAGTGTTTGAGATAAGTGTCAAAGTCAAATGAAAGCATCAAAATTATCAGCTTCAAACTTCCAATTTGTCTCTTTGCTGGGACTCCATGACAACATCAACCTTCTCTAAAACAAGGAATTTGCTGATCACATCAGGGCTCCTAGCACATATATCCTGGCACATACAGCAGGGGCCATATCTGAGGTATGTGTAAGACAACGAACTTTCTCAACACCTACCAGTTCAAATGTTTCAGGACTACATGATGTCAAAAGTGTGATCCTGAATTAGAGTCCAAGTGGGAACATCTTGAGAATAATCACTAGCCCTACTTAGTTTGAGGTAAGGCACAATATGTTGAGTCTTCCACCTCTGGACTATACAGCTCAGTGCAAAATGGGTCCCACTCCAGGCAACTACAAGTGTGAGAAAATTGGTGATTAGTGACAAAATACAAGGCTATGACCACTGTATTCAAATCTATACAATGCAAGTAGGAAACAGACTCAATATTAAGAGTATAAATTCAAGGAATTTACTTACACTGCACATGGTTCACAATCTCTAATGCCTCTGCAAATTCAAATCAATCCTTGCATTCCTCTCTGTTGGATGTTTCATATGCAAATTAAATGACTGTCTAAAAGATACTACACTCCTATGTACATGTATGTATGTATTTATAAATGGAAATACTTGTACATCATGCAGTATGTAACAACAGGAGTACATACTGAAGAATTTGTTGTTAGGTAAGTTTGCTATTGTAAAAACAGAATAAACTAACCTACAATGGCAGCACTAGGCCATGTTACCATGTGGACAACCATTGTATACATAGCCCATTATTAACTAAAACATTACTGTGAGGTATAGGATTGTCATACAAGATATGTCTGTGTTTGTGTAAATATACAAATTGTATTATTATCATAATTATCACATAATTATCACATAGTACACACCATTATTACTTGAAGAGATTGATACTAAACCTGAAATTACTAATTTAAAAATAATTCCTACTATGCTCCAAAAAAACCATGGAACTGTACATAATGCTAACTTTGACTTATTTGCCTGAAGTAATTCTTTCAATCTTAGGAAAAAAACTTACCCTTTTGATAAATAAAAGTGCTTAAGTAAGTGCTAGCTAATGTATAGGCTTAAGCATAAATTAGTTCAAGAAGATTTTAGTCAAGTTAATGAAGTATAAAATAAGAGTGTTTGAGAAACATCATTAACCTTTTATTTTTTCTTACTAAATAGTTTTCTTTGATTTGATTTGCTAGTATTTTATTGAGTATTTTTACATCAATGTTCATGAGGGATATTGATCTGTAGTTCTCTTTCTTAGTTGTGTCTTTGTGTGGCTTGGGAACCAAGGTAATTATAGCCTCATAAAAAGTTTAGCAGTGACCCTTCTGCTTCTATTGTGTGGGAACAATTTGAGGAGTATTGGTATTATCTATTCTATGAATTTCTGGTAGAATTCTGCACTGAAGCCATCTGGCCCTGGGCTTTTTTTGGTTGGAAGGCTTTTGATGACTGCTTCTATTTCATTGCAGGTTATAGGTCTATTTAAGTTGCTTATCTGTTCTTGTTTTAATTTTGGTAAGTGATAATTATCCTGAAATTTGCCCATTTCCTTAGAATTTTCAAATTTTGTGGAGTACAGGTTTTCAAAGTATGACCTGAAAATTGTCAGGATTTCCTCAGTGTCCATTGTTATGTCCACCTTTTCATTTCTAATTTTGTTAATTTGCATGTTCTCTCTCTGATTTTTGATTAGGTTGGATAAAGGTTTGTTTATCTTGTTGATTTTCTTGAAAAAACAACTCTTTGTTGCTTGGTCTTTTCCTCTATTCCAATTTTTTTTTCTTCCATTTCTTTAAGAGATTTTCTCATATAATCTCTGAGGGTTTCTATCATTTTAATGAAGTTATTTTTTAAAGTCATTGTCTTCTGCTTCATCTGCTTTGGTGTGTTGAGGTCTAGTTGGTGTAGAGTACCTAGATTCTCGTGGTGTCATTCTTGTCTTTCTATTGTTGAGTGTTTTCTTGTATTGCCATCTTCCCATCCCTTCTCCCAATAGGTGCAGTTGGAGTATTGAGGTTAAATAAGGATCAGGATAAACAAATAGGCCAAATAGATGTTTATTCAGGGAGAAATAACTTACAACCTAGACAGTTGAACACCAGGAAATTCCACCCGATGCTCTGCTGTCCAAGTCAGGCCAGCAAGAGAGCTTTTCCCAGGCTCTTCCTCCGAACTCCTTCCACAGGTCACTTCCGCCCATGGCTCCACCCACCAATGGGCGTGGTCAGTGCCGCAAAAGGAATATCTCCGTACATTGGAGTCTCTCTCTATCCTATCCTCACGATGGGTGTAGGTCGGTCAGAGGTTCGATGTCTGTAGCTCTGGGTGGTCCAAGCTCTCTAGGAGGTCTCTTCTCCCTCAGGGGCTTGGTGCTGGGGATCAAAGATCAGGCTGTTGGGGACTCATGGTCTTCTCCAGCAGAGGCCCATCGATGGGGGTCAAAGATCTAGCAGGCGGGGACTCAGGGTGGTCCCTCGTGGATAGGCGGGTCCAGTGTGTTCAGAGCAGATCCAGGAAGCTCCCGAGAAGTGAAGGGGTTGTTGGACCCACACTCTGTCAAAGTGTTCAACCAGAGCAGTGGAACAGTGAGCTCAGTAGGGCACAGGGTGAGCCATGGTTTGTGGATCAGAGTACTATGACTGTTCTTTCTGGGGACAGGATATCGGGGTAGCAAGATTCCAGGCGAACCTAGGGAGTTCCCAGGGAAGGGAGTGGGGGGGGGCGAGGGGCGATTCGACCTGAACTGATCCCAGACTCACCTCTGGCAGAGGCCTGGATCGGGTCAAATATCAGGCAGGCGGGAATTCAAGGTGGTCCTCTGGCAGAGGCTCAGGATGGCCCAGTTTTTACCAGTTTCTAGGACCCATTTGCAATGTCTCCTTAAGAATTCTATTTATCCTTTTTGTCTGACCTTAGCACTGTGCCTATGCACACAATGTAATTTCCATTAATATTTAATGCCTTTGTCAAATTTTGAGACATTTGACTATGAAGAGTAGGCCATTGTCTGACTCCAAAGCTGTCAGCAGTCCAACTCTAGGAATTATTTCCTGAAGAATTTTCTTGGAAACTAATAGAGCAACATTTGTTTAAGAGGAACAGGCCTCCATCCATCCCAAGAAGGTGTTCACAAACACCAGCAAATATTTACAGCAAAAAATCAGTAGGTCAGATTTCAATAAAGTCTACCTTCCACTGTTCCCCACGTCCATTTTCTTTATCCTGCATCCCTTGTAGGATCTTCCCTTCGCAGTTTTTCTGAGCACAGGTGGCGCATCTAAAAGTGGTGTTTTAATTAGGCCTTCCAAATTTGATAGATAAACCCCTGGGTCCAAGGGGTTCGGCATTTGTCGCCTCTAGATGGTTGGGTTTGTAGAGATCTAAAATCAGTCACTTCCTCAGACTCATTTGGCAGCATCCACCATCCCTGTTTACCCTATGTGGCCAGTTGTCATTTTACCCTACTGATTGATCTCAATCTGTTTATATTCTGGGTGGTCTGGTAAGCTGGGCTGTAGGAGTCCCACCAAGACTTGAAGAGATCCCACTAGTTCTAAGGCTACTTTACTAGCAGTCAAGTCAGGTACTCTGTTACCTCTGGCTTCCTGGAAATCTCCCTGTCTTAGTTTGGGTTTTTTATTGCTGTGAAGAGACACCATGGCCGCAACAACTCTTATAAAGAAAACATTTAATTGGAGTGACTCACTTACAGTTTCAGAGATTCAGTCTGTTATGATCATGATGGGGAGCATGGCAGCATGCAAAGGGACATGGTGCTGGATCTGAGAAAGCTACATCTTGCAGGAAGCAGGAGGTCAACTGACTGTCACATTGAATGAAGCTTGAGAGGAAAACCTCAAAGCCTATCCCCACAATGACAAGCTTCCTCCAACAAGGTCATGCCTCCTAATAGTGCCATTCCCTTGGGGGGGGCATTTTCTTTCAAACCACCATATTCTACTCCCTGGCCCTGAAAGGCTATAGCCATATCATAATACAAAAATGCATTCAGTCCGACTTAAAAAGTGCCCATAATCTATAATAGTCTCAAACTTTTTCAAAGTCCAAAGTCTCTTCTGAGACTCATAGCAACCTCTTAACTGTAATTACCCATAAAATCAAAATCAAAATAAAAAAGCACATCACATATTTCCAACATATAATGGCATAGGAGATGCATTACTGTTCCAAATACAGGGAAGGAAGCATAATGAGGAAATGCTGGACCAATGCAAAACTAAAAGCCAGCTAGTCAAACTCCAAACTCTACATCACCATGTCTGATATCAAAAATGCTCTTCATATCTATAATTCCCTTCTGTTTTGTTGACTGCAACAAACTTCTGTCTCTTGGGCTGATTTCACCCCATTAGCAGCTCTCCTCAGCAGGTATCCCATGACTCTGGCATCTCTAACATCTTGGGTTCTCCAACGTAATCTAGGTTGCAATCTCACAGCTTCACACAATGGTCTCTTTTCTAGGCCTCCATTCAGGTACACACCTGACCTATGCCTGGCCTCAGCTGCTGATACTTTCTTTATGCTATAACAAATAACATTTTCCTAAAGATTAGAATGCAGAGCTAGTCACACTAGTTAACAATAGAGGCCAGGCAGTGGAACAACACACCTTTAATCCCAGCAATCAGGAGACAGAGGCAGATGGACCTATGTTAGTTCACGGTCATACTGGGCAACATGAAATTGATCCAGTCCAAAAGACAAACAGAACTCACACAAAGGTGATCCGAATACTTGGGACCACAAGCCTTTAATGTAAGCACTTGTAAGAAGTGGAGATAGGAGTGATATGGCTGAACAGAGAGAGGAATATAAGGCAAGAGGAGACAGGGACTCAGTGCAGTCTGAGAAGCAGTCAGTCTGACATCATCTGTAGATGCAGTCCATGGCAGCAGTCTGAGGAGCAGTGTGGTCTGAGGAGGGAACCTGAGGACAGGATCGCCCATTTGGTCTGAGGGAGTAAGAGGCAGTGGCTGGCTGCTTTGCTTCTCTGATCTTTCAGCTTTACACCCTATCTGATTCTGGGTTATAGCACCTTCTATAACCCATTTCTTCTATCTTTAACTCTAAAGCCAGAACCATATGGCCAAAGCTGCCGAGCTCTGCAGCTTAATGGGGCTGGAACTTAGCCCCCTTGTTTAATTATATCTTCACCATATTTATGTTTTCCTTTACTGCCTAAGCTTGGCTATCCTGGAACTTGCTCTGTAGACCAGGCTGGCCTCAAACTCAGAGATCCACCTGCCTCTGCCTTCCCAGTGCTGGGATTAAAGGCATGGGCCACCACATCTGGCTCTAAGCTTTTCTTTAATTCCTTTCTACAAGTTGGAAACTTATCTGGGTGGGATCCTGTCCTGAGGTCACTGCTCCCTTTATTCTGTGTCTTATTCTGTTTATCTCCTTGAACACAGGACTTAGGTTCATTCCACTGCCCAGTGCTCTTTTTCTCCTCAGAATTTACATTTTGTAATTTATTGTTAGAGCTACCACTAATAACCACAGGACAGAGTCTATACTGGGTTTTTTTGAGATTTCCTCTGCCTGTTCACTTTAGCCTCAGGAAAACTCTTCAGATGAGGGCAAAAGGCAGCCATTTTGTTCACCAAAATATCACAAGAAAAAATTCTAGGCAACATATTAAAATCCTTGTCTGAAACCTCTTGAGCCAGCTCCCAACATTTCAAATCATTATCAACCACTGTCTTCCATGCTCCTACTAGTATTCCCCCCATTAAGCAGTGCTTAAAAGCATTTCACTGCTTTCCAACTCCAAAGTACCAAAGTCAATATTCCTCCAAATAAACACATGGTCGGGCCTATCCCTGGTACCAACTTATGTTTTAGATTTTTTTTTATTGCTGTGAATAGACACCAGGATTATGACAACTATTATAAAGAAACATTGAGTGTGGCCTGCAGTTTCAGAGGTTCAGTCAATTATGGCCATGAAGGAGTGCGTGGCAGTGCGCATGCAGACATGGTGTGCGAGCTGAAAGTGCTACATCTTGCAGGCAACAGGAAGTTGACTGAGTGTCACCCTAAGTGAAGCTTAAGAAAAAAGCTCAAAGCCTGTCCCTACAATGATACACTTTCTCCAACAAAGCCATATCTCCTATTAGTGCCACTCCCTTTGGTGGCCACTTCCTTTCAAACCACCACACCTCCTTTTGTGTTCTTTGCAATGGACAAAATAGACAGTCACTACCTTCCTTGGCCAATCAGATAGCATTCAATAGGGCTAAGATGTCTTCTCTGATTTTTTGAGGTTAGCATACCTCTTTCCGTGTACATGTACATGGACCATGAGAAAAACTTATCAGCTATCATTGCATGTGGTGATATGCATAGCCTTGTCTTGTCTCCAACAGAGTGTGTAAGTATGAGCCCAAAGCTCAGCTCACTGAGTTGATGTTCCCCTGATCAAAGATTGTGCTCAGATACCAATATCTTGAGTCACCACCACGTCCCTACACACCTAATCCCATCTTGGATGAAACTGCTTCCATCTGTGAACAATACTTCATCTGGTGTCACTAGCAGGATATCAGATTCTCTTGGACAGATTGGTCCTTTTCCAGTGTCCCAGTGTTGTCATGAGGACTCCCTTGCCTCTGGCCTTGTTCATGTGCAAGTGGAATATCTTGATATTATCTGGGAGGGCCAGGGCTGGGTTAGGCACTAATGCCATTTTTTATGGTTTTAAAGGCCTTCTGCTAAGTCTCAGTCAATTGCAAAGGCTTCATATTCCTGGTACTGTACTAGCTTAGAGGGGCTTGGTTATGCCAGCAATATCCAACTGCCCCTAGGAATTCTCATACCTGTCTTTTTGATGTGGGTGTAGGAATTCATAGAATGGCTGAAATACAACTGTGGGAAAGCATCTGTTTTCTTCCTTTAGGTTATAGCCTAGGCACATGACCTTAGAGATGCACAGCTGAGCCTTTTTTGGCTGTGACTCTGGACCACAGGATATGGGGAGATTTCCAAAAAGCCTTCTTTTGCCTGTCTACATTTATCTTCGGTGGTTGAAACTATGAGTAGGACATCTACATACTGGAGCAGAAATTGGTGTTTTTTGTGGATATTTTTGTCTAAATGACAGCAGATCTGCCCTCAGGACTTCATAAAACAATGCTGACCAGTTTTGGAACCCCAGCAACTAAGCCCATGTTAGGTGACTGGTATACATCCTCTCAGTCAGTCCATTCAACTGAAAATATGGGTTGACTGACTAAGGCCAGCAAGAAGCAAAAGAAAGCTTCTTTTAGGTCTAGGACCATACAGAGAACTTCCTTTGGGGGAGCAACATGCTTGGGAGGAAATAAGGGTTCAATACTGTTGAATGGATGATTTATACCTGTGTTTTTGCTTCCTTCAAATCCTGTACCAGTCAGAAGTCTCACGTGTTGGGCTTCAGGACAGGAAGCAAGGGAATTTTCCACAGGGAGCCACAGGGGAGAAGAAATCTTGCCTCCCTCAATCAGGTAATGTGTTTGGAAATCTGTTCCTTGGCCCTCCAGCCCATAGGGTGTTGTTTGACCCATATTAGTTTTACAGAGTTTAATACCAGAACTATGATGAGTAGCCAATGTAATGCTAAGCCTGGGAGGTTCCCCCCATCCAAAACTCCAAGGTCCCTTGCTTTGAGTTCCCAAAGGTAACCTAAGAATAATTCTTCCTTCCTGGTGTCTGAATTCTCTTGTAAGGGGTACTCCTCAAATAGAGAAGTGACCATAATATTGCTAGAGGCTAGACCTGAATCTAGAGTTAGACTAGTTGCATTCCCCCATGAAAGAGAAAGTGGTTCTGAGTTTTTTGTAATAAGCCCACTCTTATCAACATGTATGGGCAGTTCAGCCCATACATGAAAGAGTGTCACAGTTTCTTGTCTTAGATCTATGGTTGAAGAGTTCTCCATGAAAAGTAGGCAGTTTGGCCTGTTGTTCCTTGAACTGCTATCTTCCTGGAGGTCCAGTGTCCAAGGGGTTCTGTGGAGGCAGATGGGGTTGCTCCAGTGTCTATTAGAAAGTTAAGGGGTTTTCACTATAATCCAACTATCATCTTGGGCTCCTGGGAGCTAAGACAATAATCAGCCTCAGAACTACAGGCAATCCATGACTGCGTATTGCTAAATGCTTCCCACTGCAAAAGTCCTGACTCAGTGTCCACAGAAGGAAAGGAGATAAAAGCATAGCCAGTGTCACTTGAACAGATTTATTAACCATTAGAATGCTACCAACAAAGTAGTTGTCTTTTTTTTCTGTAATTTCATTTTTCAAAATATTTTAAATCTCTTACTTTTTAGATGTATTCATTGGCTTTAATATATATGTAATACATATAATACATATATATTATACATATATATGTGTGTGTGTGTGTGTGTACAGTGCCTTTGGAAGCCAGAATCTCCTGGTACTGGAGTTACAGACAGTTAGCCATCATATGAATGCTGCTGAGAAGCCAGAGTCTTCCAGATGTACAGAAAGTCCTCTTAACTGATCCATATCTCCAGATTCCTTTAGATTTGGGGTTCTTTTTTGAGACAGTTAAGTTGGCTTGTTTTTATTTTAATTCTGCATACATGTGAGTGCACTTGTATGTATAGCTGTGGCGGGGGTGTGTGTGGTGTGAAGAAATCCTTAGATTCCAGAAGATAGTATTGAATACCTAGAAGTTTCAGGTCTTTGTGAACTGCCATATTGGTGCTAGGAATTTAACACATGTCCTCCTGGAAATACAACACTATTAACCACTAAGACATCTCTGTACCTTGGAGGTTTCTTATTTATGAATATTAACTTTACAAAGTAGAGAAACAATTCAAATATAACTTCATCACTGAAATTTTACTAACCTATTGGAATTGCTATGAAAACTCCATAAGTAGGGCCGTTTCATTTATATGTTCATTTTCCTTTTCTTGAAACAGGGTCTTGTGTAGCCCAAACTAATCACAAACCAAATATGACTTTGGACTCTTCATCTTCTTATCTGTTCCTGAGAAATTCTAGAATTTTAGAAATTCCACTACCACATGAATAGTTAGAAATTGTATATTCCCTTACTTCAAAGGTTCTCAACTTCCTTCAAAGGTTTTCAAATTATTAGCTACCCTCTTTCCAATTAGAATGAGGAACCAATGAAATTTTGCATTTCCAGAGCTCTGTATATTTCAAAATGATCTCCAGAACTGTTGCTGATCATAGACCTGTGTGTTTGAGCTACTCTTTCCAACTCATCTCTGCACCCCACTTCCCACATCACAGTTTTTACCTTTGCTAGTAACTAAACCATATGCATATTAACGTGTAGCTCTGCAAAGGTGCTTGCTGGCCCACAGATATGAGCTCTTCTCTGTTTAAAAATACTTCCAATTTCTTCGTGATCATATGTGTTAGAATTTGACAAACACTTTCAACTTGTTTCTTTACTGTAAAACATATAGAAAAGTGAAGTAGTTCTCACAGAAAGCATCCAGATTTTTCATGTTGCTACACTTTTATGAATTTTAGCTAACAGTACCATCATTTTGAACAGGGAGCCAAAGCCCTATTTCTTATTTTCAAGGTTCTGTGCTTAGAAAAGCTGGGCATATATATCTATATCACAGTTCATACCTAGGTGCATGACAGGAAAAAAAAATTGGCCATGCTGAATGTGGCAAAGCATAAACTGCCAAGTGAAATTGTGTTGCCACTGACTAAATTAGATGTTAGGAATACCTAGAAAAAGCCACCCCAAGCCTTTAATTCTGGAACTTGTGAGGCAGAGGCAGATGGATCTCTGTAAATTCTAGGCCAGCCTGGTTTACAGAGTGAGTTCTAGGACAGCCAAGTTTTCATAAAGAAACTCTGCCTTAAAATAACAACAGATAACAAACAAAAGACCAACTAAGCAGCTATTGGCATTTGATAGTTTCTAAGAAAGTGGCAATCTGTATCCCCTAAAGTGTAATACAAACAAAACAGTGGAATTTTCAAAACATTAATAATCTTTTTTTTTTAACATAAGAATACCTAGGAATGTGGTGATAGATTCTTGCCTGGCATAAGTAAGGTCCTGAGTTCTATCCTTAGTCTGGGAAAAAAATAACCAGGAGTGTTTTGAACTGGGTTTTTGAAACACTTAAGTTACTTACAAAATAAAACATACATTTATTATTTTGTACACAGAAACAACTTAGTTACTAGTTCATGCCTCCAACTCCAAGACCTAAACTCAGGGCAAAGCAGCCTGATATAATTGCCAATAATTACTAATGGAGTACTTTAGCTGGCAAGAACTGCAAAACTATTGAAAATCAGCACAATTTTTTAGGTCAGAATTCTCAGAATCCAAACCAGCTATGCAGGAGCTATGTGGCTTTAAGCTAGTTGAGTGACAATGGTGTAAGAGGCTATAATCTTGTGTTAAGCACTTACCTTCTCATCCCTTAACATTCTTTTGGAAGAATCAGATGCTGGAAATAATGGAGTGCACAGATGTCTACAGGCATATATTACTCTGAAGCCCAGACTAGCCTGGAATTTATGACCCTCTGGTTTCGTAAAAACCTCAAACAACCCTTGAAATGTAAAGTATACCTTAAAAAATAACAATCTTGACATTGAAGGAAAAACACCAATAGTTCAATGTAGTGGTCATGCAGTGAACTTGTAATGGTGGCCACAAACCCTTGGGATGGCCTCTGGCAGATGGAAGCAGAAAGAGAGAAGCTTGAGGTATGGCTTTCTTTGCCCAGGCTTTCTGGTATGTCAGCCAGTCCAGTAGAAAGGGCAGATAACAACTCCTGTGGTTCTTTGTATTTTTCTGAGTAGTTGTTTCCAAGTAAACATCCATTTATCATTTATCTTGGGTCTAGTGAAATAATTACATCCTTGTCTTCAGTTCAACATCTGAAACCAAGAAAAACATCAGCAAATAAGCATACATTGTTAGAAAATAAATATAAAACAAGAGTAATCTCTGAGAATTTTTAGTATGTGTGGGGGGGAGCAGAAAGGGAATGGGATGGATGTTTTGGGGGAATAGGAGAGGATGTGAGGTTGAGGGAACTGGGATTGACATGTAAAACAAGCTTGTTTCACATTTAAATTATAAAAATTATCAATAAAAATAGAGTTAAAATTCCATTTAGGGCTGGAGAGGCAGCTTAGTGCTCAAGAGCACTTGTTGATCTTACACTGTATTGGGTTTTTCCTGGCACCCATGAGGTATATCACAATCATCAGGAACCCAGTTCTAGAGGATCCAATGCCCTCTTCTGACCTCCATGAGCACTGGACTTATATATGTTGTACATACGTAATTCAGACAGAACACTAGTACATATAAAATAAAATTAATTAATCTGTAAAATTAAATAGAAATCTAAATCTTTAAATAGATTGGGTAGGGCCCTGAATGGACCCCTAGGCACCTTGAGCAAGCCTGAAGCTGTTGGCTGGAACATCTTGCACCAGAGTAGCTCTTGGTACTCTTCTTGATTTGCTAACACACATCTATCTGCTGGGGAGGAACTGAGCCCGAGAACTTGCACACTTGACCCTTGATTGTGTCACACTGTGCTGTAAGTCAGTATATAAGCCTGTTCCTTCCCCTCAATAAATGGCATTCTGCACTCACCATTCCAACTGCATGAATGACCCGCTGTCTTGTACTTTATTTCAGTCTCTAGGCCTTCGCCCAATTAGTGCAATGGATTATAGCGCAGGTGCTACAAAATTGGTTACTGCTTTCTGTGCCAAATGGAGGTTACTAAATCCCATATTAAAGCAGAGGGCTCAGCACAACACAGATTCTCACCAATGCAAAGCCCATGCTGAGCATTGCATTTTGTTCTCTCTCTCTCTCTCTCTCTCTCTCTCTCTCTCTCTCTCTCTCTCTCTCTCTCTCTCTCTCTGGACTCGCCATCCAGTTCCCAAATAAATCACATATTATCTTATTACCTTGGCTTGCTTCTAGACAGCTTTTTGTTAAATGATCCTGTCTACCTTTTGCCTCTGGGCCTTTCCTCTATTCTGTTTACCTTTCTTTACTTCTTACTCTGTGGCTGACTGTGTAACTGGGTGCCTGGGTCCTTGCATCCTCCTCTCCTCCTTTTCACATTCCTTGATCTTCCCAGATTTCTCATCCTATATTCTCTCTCCCTGCCAGCCCCGCCCATCCTTTCTCCTGCCTTGCTATTGGCCATTGCTCTTTATTAGACAACTCAGGTGTTTTAGACAGGCAAAGTAACACAGCTTCACAGAATTAAAAACATACAAGATAAAAGAATGCAATACATCTTTGAAACATTAAACATGTATTCTATAGCATAAACAAATGTAACACATCTTCAACTAATATTCCACAATTGTTCCTTTCACAGTTATTCCTGGAGGACAATAAAGCACGCATACCACTAAGTACCATTAATATTTCATGGTAATTAAGGTGGCTACCTGGTGATTATGGGATTGCTTAACTGTATGCATCTACAGAAATTTATTCTATCTCATTATTACATTTATTAAAAATGTAAGTGAGAAAATAACAATGGGGGCTAGCAAGATGATGCAGTGAATAAAGGTGATTTCTGCTATGCCTGTGGATCTGGGTTTTATCCATGAAATTTTTGGTGGGAGGAAAGAACTGTCTCCTGGATATTTTCCTTTTGATTTCTCTGAGTGGGTGAGAGAGCACACATGAGCAGGAACAGGGAGGCAGGCAATTATATGAACACACACACTAAAAAATAGAAAATAAAAATTAAAAACTAATGCAATCATCCCATAATTAAGTAATGAAAATTATTCCTGTGGTACCTTCCCCGGTTTAGGCTTAGGAAAAAAAGTTTTCTCAGCAATTAGAAATAGGGAATTCCTCGCGTGGCATTTTAAACTAAAATTGAAAAAACACAACTCTTTGAAGTTAATCACAATATATTTTTTCTATCTTATTAATTTGCTCTCGTAATTAGAGCAGTTGAGCTAGCTTGATGGTTAAAAGTACTTTCTTTTTTATTATTTTTTCTTATTTTACAAATCGATCCCAATTTCTACTTCCTCCCTACCATGACCTCTGAACACCCTCCCGCCCCATTCCCCCTCAACACACCACAGGGAGGTTGATGCCATCCAGGAGGGATCATCAAAATCTGTCAAGTCATTTGGAGTAAGGTCTAGGCCCTCCCTCCTTAACCTCTAGATTAAGGCAGTTATCCCTCCATGGGGGAATGTGTTCGAAAGGTACTTTTGTGTACCAGGGATACATCCTGGTTCCACTGTCAGAGGTCCCTTAGACTTCCCAGGCCTTCTAACTGAGACCTATATTCAGGGGGTCTGAGTCAGTCCCATGCTGGATTCCCAGCTATCAGTATGGGGCCCATGAGCTTCCCTTTGTTCAGGTCAGCTGTCTCCGTGGGTTTCTCCAGCCTGGTCTTGACCCCTTTGCTTATCACTCCTCCCTCTCTGCAACTGGATTCCAGGAGTTTGGCTCAGTGTTTAGCTGTGGGTGTTTGCTTCTGTTTCCATCAGCTACTACATGAAAGTTCTAGAATGGCATATAAGTTAGTTACCAATGTCATTATCAGGAAAGGGCATTTAAGGTAACCTCTCCACTGTTGCTCAGATTGTTAGTAAGGGCCATCCTTGAAGATCTCCGGACATTTCTTTAGAGTCAGTTTTCTCTTCAAACCTATAATGGCTCCTTCTATTATGGTATCTCATTTTTTGTTCTCATCTATTCATTCCCTGACTCAATCTTCCTGGTCCCACATGTCCTCCTGTCCTCCCCCTTCCCTTTCTCCTAGTTTCCACCCCCACTCCCAATATACTCAGGAGATCTTATTCCTTTCCCCTTCTGTGAGAGACCTTGTATCCTACTTTTCTCCTTGTAAACTAGTTTCTCTGGTAATGTGAATTGTAGGCTGGTGATCCTTTGTTTATGTCTAAAATTCACATATGACCTAGTATATACTATGTTCCTCTTTTTGTGACTGGGTTATCTCAATCAGGGTGGTTTCTTCAGGTTCCATCCATTTGCATTTGAATTTCAAGATTCCATTGGTTTTTGCTCCCAATTTGCTCAGGAGATCTTGTCCCTTACCCCTTCTGTGAGGGACCTTGTATGAATCTCTTAGGATCCTCCTTGTATCCTAGTTTCTCTGGCGGTGTGGATTATAGGTTGGCGATCCTTTGGTCTATGTCTAAAATCCAAATATGAGTGAGTACATACCATGTTCCTCTTTTTGTGACTGGGTTACCTCATTCAGGATGGTTTCTTCAAGTTCCATAAACTTGCCTGCAAATTTCAAGATTCCATTGTTTTTTTTTTCTGCATAGTAGTATTCCATTGTGTAGATGTGCCACATCTTCTTTATCCCTTCTTCAGTTGAGGGGCATCTAGGTTGCTTCCAGATTTTTGCTATTACAAATAATGCTGCTATGAACATAGTTGAGCACATGTCTTTGTTGCATGAATGTGGATCATTTTGGTGTATGCCTAAGAGTGAAATTTTTAGGTCCTATGGTAGACATTTTCCCATGTTCCTGTGGAACTGCCATACTGATCTCCAAAATGGCTGACTCCCACCAGCAGTGGAGGAGTTTTCCCCTTTCTTCACACCCTCTTTAGAATAAACTCTCATTGGTGTTTTTGATTTTATCCATTGTGACAGGAGTAAGATGGTGATGGGAGAGGTCATTCTGTATGTTTCTCATACTGGTTAATGAATAAAGCACTGTTGGCCAATAGGAAAGGAAGGTAGGAGGGACTAGGAGACAAGGAGGAAATAGGAAAGTAGGAAGGAGGAGTCAAGATAGAGAGTCTGAAGAAAGCAGTATGCCGCCGGCTCCCCGGTAAGAGAAATACATAGATCAGCAGAAATGGGTTAATAATTAAGATAAAGCTAGCCGATAAGAAACTAGTAACTGGCCAACAGGATAATATCAAATACAGAGTCTCTGTGTGTTATTTGGGGCTGGCGGCGCAGCGGCAGGACAAAACCAAGCGGCAGGCAGAAAAACCCGTACACGTTACAAATGGCCCCCAACTATAGATATGCATAGTTTGTTTTGGAATGGATTTTCATTTATTGATACAATTTAAGGTCAATTTTGTCATATGTATATTTCTCCTCTTGTTTGTATAGCTTATTTTGAAATGTAATGTATAATGTAGTACAGATTATAGATAATTACCTATGATAGTCAAAGCTTAGAGTTAAGTTAGTTAGGTTTTCAAGATACACAGAGATGTATTTGAGATAAATAGACATTCTTCAAACCTTTCAAAGACCTACAGAATATGGCATTTAAAGTGGTTTAGGGTTTTTGTGACAGTGAGACATAATTGCTCTTGGCAATACCACCTGCACCAGAAAGGAAGATGGACATCGAAGAAATGCATTATAAAGTTTGCTTCCAATATGGCAAGACTAGCCATTTGGACAAGACACTGCTCTTGTCTGGACTGTTTGACTTTATGCTATATAAACTGGACATGCAGGGCCCACAGAAAAGTGACTGCTGATTCAAGATGGACATTGCTACAGAGTTCCTGCTTCATGGAAGAGTCTGCGAGACAGTATGCAGGACACAGAGAAAAGTGACTGTCAAACTGCCAATACAAAAAGACAGTTTAAAGTTTCCTGCGTTGCTGAAGAGTCAGCTAGACACACTATGGCCTATGGGCTGAAGATGGAAGATTACAAAAGAACTTCGGGTGACCAGGCAATGAGTTGTCTCTGTCATTTCTAGAGTTTATATATTATCCTTCTGTGGTCTTTGAAGGAGTTGAAGACAGATAGTTATAGTTATAGTTTTCCTTAGTATTAAAGATAAGTACTTTAGACACACAAAGACAGGATAGATGATGGAATATTTTCTTCAAATCTTGCTAAATGTTAATGGACTAAATAATGTTAACTGTGATTATTTGATAACTGTTATGTGATATATTTTGCTATGTTAAGGTTAAAACCCTTCTTTTTATTTAGACAGAAAAGAGGAGATGATGGGAGAGGTCATTCTGTATGTTTCTCATACTGGTTAATGAATAAAGCACTGTTGGCCAATAGGAAAGGAAGGTAGGAGGGACTAGGAGACAAGGAGGAAATAGGAAAGTAGGAAGGAGGAGTCAAGATAGAGAGTCTGAAGAAAGCAGTATGCCGCCGGCTCCCCGGTAAGAGAAATACATAGATCAGCAGAAATGGGTTAATAATTAAGATAAAGCTAGCCGATAAGAAACTAGTAACTGGCCAACAGGATAATATCAAATACAGAGTCTCTGTGTGTTATTTGGGGCTGGCGGCGCAGCGGCAGGACAAAACCAAGCGGCAGGCAGAAAAACCCGTACACGTTACAAGATGGTATCTCAGAGTTGTCTTGATTTGCATTTCCCTGATGGCTAAGGATGTTGACCAATTTCTTAAGTGTCTTTCAGCCTTTTTGGATTCCTCTATTGGGTATTTAGTTCTTTATCCCACTTTTTAATAGGGTTATTTGGTGTTTTGTGACTAGTTTCTTGAGTTCTTTGTATATTTTGGTGATCAGCCCTCTGTCAGATGTGGGGTTGGTGGAGATCTTTTCACAGCCTGTGGGCTTCTGTTTGGTCTTGCCTACTGTGTCCTTTGCCTTACAAAAGCTTCTCAGTTTCAGGAGGTCCCATTTATTAATTGGTGTTCTCAGTGTCTGTGCTACTAGTGCTAACCACACACACACACACACACACACACACACACACACACACACACACACAAAGACATAGGCAATAGATAACCCCATTTTACCAGAACCCAAAAGAAAAATCAGGGCAAATATACTCACAATACCACAACCAACAACTAATCTAAAACAAACAAGCATTAACAATGAATGGTCCCTCAATATTAATGGTCTTAACTTGCATATAAAAAGACACAGACTAACAAAATGGATAAAAGACAGAATCCAATCCTTCTGCTGCATACAATAAAATACATTCTATACCTCCTGACAAGCTGAATTCAATGGCAAGAATCCACACAGTAGAAAGAGAGAAATCCCAAAAGTTGTCTTTCTGACTGTCATATATATGCCATGGTGTATGTGCCCACACTATCTCATACACACACTCACAAAATAAACAGAAAACAAAACAAATTATAGTGCATAACTCCCCTAATTAAATAATGACAGTTATTTTCGAGAATCATTTTACTTCTCAATTCTAGGGAAAAGCAAGCATAACCTAGTCAAGCCAGACTTCATAGCTACTTCATTCAACCAGATAAAAACTTACAAGTTCATGCCTGGCGTTGCTGGCACACACCTTCAATCAGGAGGCAGAGGCAGTTAGATCTCTGCGAGTTCAAGTCCACCTGGCGTACAGAGCTAGTTCCAGGACAGGCTCCAAAGCAATACAGAGAAACCCTGTCTTGAAAAAAAAAAAACAAAGAAACAAATAAAACCTTACAAGTTCATTGGGCCTGTCACTTGAAAAATAATTTCTTGACCTTTTCTTTTAACAGAGTCTGATACTCATGATTCCCTGTTGTATATGCTGCAACCCCCTCTACTCTGAGCACTCATACTTTTCATATCTGGAAGTATAAACAATTCACTGATGCTTTATCATTTTCAGTTAGATAACAGGGTCCTTGCATATGGCTTTATAGTTGTCAGAACTCCCAACTATGTATAAATTTACAGGGTAAGTTTAGGGACATAAAATCAAAATAAAAATATGAAACACCACTTTATTATTCTAGCTACACAGACAGTTTATTCAGGTCAGTTATTAAATTAAAGCTTTTGTTTCCTCAACACAGAATGTAAAGCTACAGTGGCAAGCCATTGCCTTTAGCAATGATAAATGGGCTGAGAAAGAAATCAGAGAAACACCATCCTTTAGAATAGCCACAAATAACATAAAATATGTTGGGTAACTCTAATAACATAAAATATGTTGGGTAACTCTAATCAAACAAGTGAAAGACCTGTATGAAGAACTTTAAGTCTTCAAAGAAAGAAATTAAAGAAGTTATCGGAAAATGGACAGGTTTCCCATTCTCTTGGGTAGGTAGAATCAATATAGTAAAAATGGCAATCTTAACAAAAGCAATCTACATATTCAATGCAATTCCTATCAAAATCCCAGCACAATCCTTCACAGACCTTGAAAGAGCAATATGCAACTTCATATGGAAAAATCAAAATCACAGGATAAGCAAAACAACCCTGTACAATAAAGGAACTCTTGGAGGCATCACCATCCCAGACTTCAAGCTCTATTATAGAGAAATAGTATTGAACACAGCTTGGTATTGGCACAACAACAGACAGGTAAAACAATGAAATAGAATTGAAGACCCTAGTATCAATCCACACACCTGTGAATATCTGATTTTTGACAACAAAGCTAAAATTACACAATGGACAAAAGAAAGCATCTTCAACAAATGGTGCTGGCATAATTGGATGATGGCATGTAGAAGACTGCAGATAGATCCATATCTCTCCCTATGCACAAAACTTAAGTACAAATGGATCAAAGACCTCAACATAAATTCAGCCACACTGAACCTCATAGAAGCACCCTTCAATGAATTGGCACAGGAGATCACTTCCTGAATATACCACCATTAGCACAGACACTGGGATCAACAATTAATAACATTTTTTCACTCACTGTGAAGGTCACCCCCTCAGACAAAATGTGAAGTCATTAAACAGGCTTTAATGTTAAAACAAACTCAGCAACTTTGTTTCTGGAGGGCTTATTGTGTGCATTGTAAAGAAAACACAGTAATTAGTAACTGTGTCTACAAAGGACATTAAGCAGGCTAGGACAGAGAAAGCACATCGTGGGAGAAGAGAACCCAGGAATCATCCTCTGACTTCCACACATATTCTCTGGCTGGATCTCCCTGGGAAGAAGAAATAAGAGGTTTCATGAATGGACTGAAGTCAGGTAGGGATGGAAGCATGAGCAATCAAGTCCGAGAGATGGAGGGGGAGAGTCCTAAGAGGGAGTACTAGGAGGACATTTCTGGGTCAGGTGAAAACCTGGCAAAAGGGAATCTCCCATGAGTCTACAGGGATGATCCATCCCAGCTAAGACTCCTAGCAATAGCAGACAAGTAGCCTGAACTGGCCATCTCCTGTGACCAGATTGGGCCTAGCCCAATTGTCATCAGAGAGGCTTCATCCAGCAACTGATGGAAACAGATGCAGAGATCCACAGCCAAACATTAGGCGTTCAAGGAATCCTGAAGAAGAGGGGAAGAAAGGATTGTGGGAGCCAGAAGGGTTAAGGACACCTTTAAAAAACTAACCCCATCAGTTACCCTGGGCTCATAGGGGCTACAGAAACTGAATTGACAACTGGTAGCCTGCATGGGACTGACCTGGACAGTCTGCATGTGCATTACAGTTGTAGCTTGGTCCTCTTGTGGGAGCAGAGGCTTTTAAGACCCGATTGCACATATGGGTAGCATTGCCCAGCCTTAATCCAAGATGAGGTGTTTAGTCTTACTGCAAATGTTTATCCTCATAGGAGACCTGCCCTTTCCTAAACAGAAACAGAGGAGGAGTGGATTGGGGGTGGGGACAGAGGGGGTTGGCGAGAGGAACTAGAGGTAAGGAGGGAGGTGAAATTGGAGCCCGAATATAAAATAATAAATAAAATAAATTTCTTTTTAAAAAATAAAATTATACTTCCTGCCCTTAAGTGAGAAAATGTGTTCTCCAGGTTTTAACAATCGATATTCTTTTTATGTATGACTATGGCATTGTTTTTCACATTTAAGCCTCTGGCCAATCTGGACTTTTCTGTATTTTCAGGAGATTTAAACCAGTCCTTCAGACCCTTGAATGAGGGCAAATGAACATTTGCCTACCTCTTTAGGAAATGTGTAATAAAGAAACGAGCAAGGATCCATACTATTTTCTCCAGAATGATGTGCTCAGTGCTAATGTTGATTGTAACATCCACTAGACTTTTTACATAGAGATCTATCAATTTGTCTTTTTTTATGGTTTTGCTAATTACTATTACCATAACAGAAATCCCTTGTTATAGAGAAAGTCCTCCAGTGAGAAACACCATGGCTGGGTATCGTGGTTTAATAAGGATCAGGATAAATAGACCGAACAGATGTATATGCAGGGAGAAATAACTTACAACCTAGACAGATGAACAGCAGCAGGTTCCACCGGACGCTCTCCTCTCCGTGTCCTGCCAGCAGGAGAGCTCCTCCTCACACCTAGTTCTGATGGTCACTTCCGCCCCTGGCTCCACCCCCCAATGGGCGTGGTCAGTGCCACAGAAGCAGAAGAAGTGAGTATCTCACCACAGCTGGTGATGATGTACTACAAGTTGATGTGAGTGGCAAGTAGAAAGAAGAAATGAGTACCTGGTAAGAGCTGTTTAAACTTTACCTTTATGAAACGGGAGCCATAATGACTACAGAACACTAGCAACTGCCCAACCCACTGATTTAGAACTGGTGGAAAATACTAACCCTGCTCTGGAGAACCTGGCATTTTGCTCTCAGGTTTTCCTGCACGGGACTTAGAGGAGAACCCTCCGTATGACTTCTCCACATTCATAGTGTGAGCACGGGAACCGGGTGGGAATGGATTACATTTAATTCTGTAAACATGTGTTTAGTGGAAAGTATGTGATAGAGATGAACCTAGATAACTTTGCGTGCTCCAATTTCTTCTACAGCCACACTTCTGTTAGGATGCTTTAGTTCACAATTCCTAAATAGTCTAAGGAACCTTAAATTTTCTAAAACACTGGCCTTCTGAAAGTCGCTAGCTTGAGGATTGCATCTCTCCAGGTCCAAGAAAAAGGTAAAGCAGAGGTGGGAAGTATTTGGGGGAACAACAAAGGACCAATTGATCGGATCAAACTTACAGCAAATAGAGTTCAAGGAGTCTGCCTGCCATTCATCACTGGCATGCCTTGTCTTGGTGACGTCTAGGAGAGTGTGTTTAACTACACACAGCTGTCTTCAGTGTCCAAGTTCCACTGGCATACTGACATCTGAGACCACATGTATTTCCTTCAAGAAGCTTGAAAAAAATAGAGACCCACAGTCAAACATTAGTTCAGAAAATCCTGCAGAAGAGGAGGAGGAAGGATTGTGATTGTGGGAGACACAGATGGAGAACACCATAAGAAAACCTACAGAATTAACTGTCCTTGACTTATGGGGGCTCCCAGTGACTGAACTAAGAATCAGGGAGTACATGGAAGTGATCTAGACACTCGGCAAATGTGTGGCAGTTGTGTAGCTTTGTCCTCTTGTGTGAATCCTAATAGTGGAAACAGAGGCTGTCTTTTGTAGATGGAAGTTTTGTCATTCCTGGTCCTACAGCCATTCTGTGTCAAGTACACAGAGGCTTATATTAATTATAAGGTGTTTGGCCTAGAATTACTAACAAGCATTTACATCTTAAATTAACCCATAATTCTTATCTATGTTTAGCCACATTGCTTGGTACCTTTTCTCTGTGAGGCATTCTCATTTTTCTCCCTCTGCATCTGCTGAGTCAGTCACTCTTCCCAGAATTCTCCTTGTCTGGTAGGCTCACCTATACTTCCTACCTGGCTACTGTCCAATCAGTGTTTTATTAAAGCAAGATGAGTGGCAAATCTTTACGGTGAACACGAATATTATCCCACATCAGTTTCTGACTCTTTTATTGTCTTTTGTGACCCTATTTGTTTTTTTTAAAGTGTGCTCTCTCAGCATTTTACTCAACATTACTTGAAAGAGGTCATTTTCAGTCTAATCAGTGAAGATAATATGACAGCAAATTTGGTTTTGAAAACTACAACTATGTGTAGTGGCACAACTATATATACAGAAAATCTTATGGAACTGGGCTTAGGATGTACTTATTGGCACACGACTGTGATTCCACTCCTAGCACCACATAAATCAGTCAGGACATACATGTCTATAATCCAAGCAGTTAGGAAGTAGAAGCAAGAAGATTCAGAAGGAGATCAAGGTCATCCTGAGAACCTTGGAGACAAGAAGAGACCCTGTCTCAAAAAGTTCTAAATTCAATATGATGGATCAATTCGTAAATTATTTATTGCCAATAATAGTGACCACAATTTAATCCCTGGAACTCACATGGTAGAAAGAGAGAATCTACTAACTAAATTAACTGTGACCTCTAAAGGCACATGTTGATGTGCATGTATGTATTCATGTGCACACACAAATGCACACACATTAATAAATTAAAATATTAAATTTCTTATGGACTCTGTACAAGAATCTACTAGAACCAGACATGTAAGACAATCATGGTCTACATGAACAATGCCCAGAAATCAAATGTAGGTGGATCTACGGGAAGTTTGCATTTTGTATTTGACTATGAGGATTATAGAAGTAGATAAGTAATAGAGAGAAAGAAAAACATTCAACATGTTCCTCCTCTGTCATCAAAAATTTTAGATTAAATCTCTCTTGAAGATGGCCTGAGCCAAGGTTCTAGACCATAAGCCCCTCACCATGAATGATTTTCAGCCAGAGAGAAATCTATGGAGACTCAAAAACCCTCAAATCTGCCATGCATCTCAAGGATTTCTGGGAATAAAAGTATAGGCAAAGAAATTTCTCAGCAATAAATCTTTCACCTTAACTGTACCAATTCACTGAAAAGGCATTAGATGGCTATCCATCTTTATAAATAGAGATTTCTGTTCTGAATTCTCTAATTGTGTTTTTTCATGACCAATTATCATCTATAATTTAACAGCATGATTTAATTAATTGCCAAAATTCAGAAGTGCAAAATTTATGCATTAATAATTGCTGACACAGAAAGGCAGATATTATTTAAGAATAAACATCCAGGAGCTAATTGTGCTTACAATTACATAATTGTAGCACTTCTGAACTTGCTTTATATTCAAAACATATTCCATCTTTTTAAATTAAAAGAAATAGTTTGAAATTTAAGAGTAAATATACAATCTTAGAAACCGTAGGGACAATGGAATCTTGAAATTCACAGACAAATGGATAGAACTTGAAGAAACCATCACAAAAAGAGGAACATGGTATGTACTCACTCATATATGGATTCTAGACCTAGAGCAAAGGATCACCAGCATATAATTCACACCACCAGAGGAACTAGGATACAGGGAGGATTCTAAGAGATTCATACAAGATCCCTCACAGAAGGGAAAAGGAAAAAGACCTCCAGAACACAGGGCGGGGGCAGTGAATGGAGGGGAAACTAGGAGAAAGAGAATGGGAGGAGAGGAAAGCATGTGGGACTAGGAAGATTGAGTCAGGAGGGAGAGGGAGAGAGAGAGAGAGAGAGGGAGAGCCCATAATAGAGGGAGCCATTATAGGTTTGAAGAGGAAACTGACTCTAGAGAAATGTCCAGAGACCTACAAGACTGACCCCAACTGACAATTTGAGCAACAGTGGAAAGGCTACCTTAAATCAATGAGATCCACCATCATAGAGCCCTCATCTAGAGGCTGATGGAAACAGAAGCAAACACCCACAGCAAAATACTGAGCTGAACTGGAACCAAAATATAGAGAGTGTGGACAAGACCAGGCTACAGAAACCCACAGAGACAGCTGACCTGAACAAGGAGGGGCTAATGGGACCCCAGACTGATAGCTGGGAATCCAGCATTTGGCCCGACTAGGACCCCCTGAACATGGGTCTCAGTCAGAAATCCTGGGCAGTCTAAGGGACCTTTAACCGTGGAACCAGGAGGTATCCCTGGTGCACAAAAGGACTTTGAGAGCATATTCCCCATAGAGGGATGCTCTCTTAACCTATAGAGGCAGGAGAGAAGTCCTAGTCCCTACTCCAAATGACTTGACAGATTTTCTTGACCCCCTCCTAGAGGACATCACCTCCCTGTGGAGTGGAGGGGAATGGGCTAGGAGGGTGGTCGGGGTACATGGGAGGGAGGGAGGGAGGGAGGGAGAGGGAACTGGGATCGATATGTGAAATAAGAAAAAAAGGAAGGAAGGAAGAAAAAGAAACAAACAACCCATGGGGAATAAAATTTTATTAGAAATTCAGTGAACCATTTTGAGCAGATGATACAGAGCTTAGGACTATGTTTTTGGTTTGCTTGTTTTTTGTTTTGTTCTGTTTGTTTTTGTTTTTGTTTTTTACAGCTGACAGATTCTATAAGACTGACAAAAAACAGTGGGAGAAGATATGGAAATTTATATTGTTTCCAGAAAATAGTTAAAGGCCAACTTTTAAGTTTCTCATTTCTCATAACATATCTTCTACTTTCATGCAAGAAAAACAGGAGTTACTAAATATTTTGGTTAGTGATAAAACCTCTGCGGGATAAGTTTGCATTGTGATTATGATGAATTTTTTTATGATGAAAGAAATTTCTGAAACAGAATTCATCCAACAATCTAGTCCCATATTTTAAGTGAAATAAACTGAATATATTGGTAATGTTTCCTTTTCAAGATTGTTTTCAGATGATATTTTCAACACTGGTATATTTCTGACACAAGTCACATACCAATTGGAAGTCAATTTCTTTTATGTTATCTCACTAGATGTTATCTATTATCAACTGAAGATCAATAGCCATGCCCACATCTGTTGATTTATACTCACTAATTATTGAATATTTGTGAAAACAAGCTCCTCTCTTCTCCACTAGTTTATTTTTAACTATATAAATTAAGCTAGCAGTTTTAAATCACAATTCAGTTTAATTCCATAAAATACACACTACACTGAGTAGAATTTTATTAGAAATGGTGCATCACAATTATTTAAGCAGCAATATTTCAGAGACATTTAAAAAAGGTATGTTTAAGCCAAGCACAGTGGGCCATGCTTACAGTCCTAGTACTATTGGGGCTAGGGCACAGGCCCTGAGGGTCAGGAGTTTGTAAGACTTAATCTCAATAAGAAGAAGATGTGAGAGAGAGACAGAGACAGAGATAGAGAGAGAGAGAGAAAGAAGAAAAAGAGTGATGGGTATGCTTTGTTAACATCAAAAGTGCTTCTTTACATATAATGGCTGTTATGGGGTAAGTTGAATCTATACATCAATCAAATGAGATGTATCAAATTTTCTCAAATGTACCATTCTTTACCTATTTTCCACTTCCACTTCCCAATGCAAAGAAATTCTTTGAGAGCTTCTGGTATAGGTCAGTGGTGGAGTGCTTGCCAGAGGTGCATGAAGACCTAGTATCAATTGAATTGAGACTAGAGAAAGAGAAACTACCATTGACTTTTTATGTTTATCTGACTACCATTTGCCATAGTTAGTTCTCTTTTAAATTATCCATGTTTAACAGTTCTCATTATTTCCGTTCTTGCAATTTTTAAAAAAAATAGCAATATGAAAAAAGGAAGACTAGAGCTCCTATTTGATGATATTTTTTAACTATTGGACATATAAAAATAGAAGTAAAGGTAGACATGTTGCTTACTAAGCTACAGTATCATCTATAAATTAATAGTAAATATATCAATATCTGTAAATAGATATTAACTCCTTCAGATTCTAAAAAACACATGATAAATTCCTTAAAATTGTAGTAAAGGGCAGGGTATATCACTCAGTGGTAATGTTGTTAATTAGCCCATCTACGCAACACTTTGGGTTTGAGCCCAAGCACCATGGGGAAAAATGGGGGAAAAGGTAGTGAATTTCTAGCAGAAACTTTGAATTATTATGAATTATTTGAAAGTATATTTCAAATAGGCACTAATCTTGTTCCCATGCCTATAAATGCAACTAAAGGTAGAGAAACACTGTCCCTGATTTTGTGCCAAGGGAGAGCTGGATAGGCAGGCAAGCACATGCTACTCCCTTAGACATGGTGACCTTAAATGTGCTTGAACACCTTCGTTATGTTCCCTGTTTCTTGCTTTTCCCATCACCTCATACTTGTTCACAAACATTACTTTGTGATAGTTATTTTGACTACAACCAAATACTAAACTATAGTATTCTATAGCTCAACTAATCACAAACTTAGAACCAAAATTAGGAATTTGCAGTGATTAACTAAAGAGGAAACTCAGGATGGGCCAAAACAAAATCTAATTTCCTGGGGAGCTTAAGTAGGTGCCTCAAGGAAAATTATTGAGTCCTGCCTAATGTCACCATCAGGGAAAGACTTCAGAGCCAGGAAGAAGGACTTAAATCTTCTGAAAATTGCCCTCAGTTTATACGTTAGTTCCAAAGACTCGATAATTCCTTCAATTTGACTCAATGCTTTAACCAGAATGCTCCCATATTGAAAGCATTAAGAGCAGTGGCTTTTGGGAAGAAAACACAAGCAAGTTCCAGTTATGTCAATAATGAAGAACCAAAGAGCAAGGGCCACTCTACCTGGAAAACAAACAATTAGCTTCTTAGTTTAGTGGGGCTAAAAAAAAAAAGTGGTGAGTAAATATGCTAACACTTACTGCTGTAGGAACATTTGTTGAATCCTCAGCCACACATAGGCCTTGTGAGAGGAAGAAGCATGCAGCCCTGCTATTTTAGTACTTCTGAACCCAACCACTTCTTAATAACTGTGATCCAAAACAGGAAGAAAATTCAGTATTAGAAAGCATTGAAAGGTAGCATGACTTAACCATGGTATCCATGACTCTTTAACAGCCTGATGTCCTAAAATTTCAATGGGATACAACCAACTTCAATTTATAGGATGCTGAACTATGTCTTTCACAGAAATGCATTATTTATTCACACTTAAGAGTCAAACAATGGGTAAATTATGTGGCATTGTACTGCAGACAGGATAATGTTCAGTGTCCGGTACAAGAGGGGAAACTGATTTCCTTTAAGTGTTTTCAAATTATATACTTCCTTACTGATGTGGGAAAATAAGCTCTAATTTAGATGGCCTCTCTAGATAACGTTGCATGTTAGTTTGTTGTTGAGCATCCACGTATTTCTTTTCAACTATAATTACTTGTTTATTTTGAATTAAGTTAATTTCAGCAGATGTTGGAATTCAGCTAGAGCTTTGTGTGGATAGGGTAAGGGGGGAGGACTGGAGGTCAGAATCCTGAGGGAATCGACCTCAGCTTACAAGGGCTGAAAGCAGAATAAAACCAGAATCAGGCCAGAGTCTAGGCATGGGGTTCAGAAAGAAAATGTAACATACAAGGGAAGAATAGAAGGCTTGAACGGAATTCCAAGCTAGGAGATGATGCAGACAGGTAAGGAGTGAAAAAAAAAACATAAAAGAGAATAGAGGCATGGATCAGTTAGTACAGTACTTGCCTAGCATGCATGAAATCGGCACTTCAGTCCTCAGCACAAAATAAATCCAGAGCTTGTAATCTCAGCAAGAAGAAGCTCAGGAATTTAAAATCATGTTTGGCAAGGCCTGCTTCAAGACTGAGATACAAGAAGGAAGATGTGCTACTTCTTTCCAATTATCACTCCCACAGACTACAGATCCAGCGCCTTAGCAACCTATCTCTTGGGCTGGGGAGAAAAGAGTCCTCTAGCTCAGTAGCTGAGAGCTCCCCTAGTTTGTACAAGGCTTTTGATTCCATCCTTAACACCACAAGAAATATATATATATATATATATATATATATATATATATATATATAATAAATGGACCTCTTTAATCATGAAACCTATTTGAGGAGAGACTATGCAAGCTGAAATGGTCTACATCTGGCCACATGGTTGAACAAAATCTGTCAACTGCCTGGAAGTCAGGATCAACTTGATGAATGAAGGGCCTTCAGAGCATCCAGCCCCATTCCACCTCCTGTAGAGCAGCTTCAGAAAGAATCTTGGCCTTTTGTTCATTTCAAAAAAAGAGAGATCTGCACCTAAAATCTGTATCTATCAAAGAGGCATAGGTGACTTCAAAGAGCCAGTTAATCAACAGAGGTTTGTTTGGGGTCATATGGCTGGGCTTCTAATAAATCTTATTCCAACATTGTACAAATAATTGCATGAAGAGTATATATTGTTCTGGAAAACAAGGATTGATAGGAATGGTTTCCCTATTACATAAAAAAACAGCAAAAGAGCTTTTTCACTATTGCTATTCAAGTACTCCATTCTAATAATTTTGCAACAATTGAACACACATCATCTTTGCCTCTTTTATTATTCCAAAATTAATAGTTACTTATTGAAGAAAAAGAAAAATCTGAAGAACAAGGATATTTTAATAAGGTATGCTATCTTAGGACATTTCATTTATTTCTTACACAATTGAGATATTTACACAAGTCTTATATTCTCATTTTATATGCTAATATTATTATAATAGTCCTCATGATATTACATAAAAATCTACAGGGTGTGTGCTGGTTAGCTTTTGACAACTCAACACAAACTAAAGTCACCTGAGAAGGAACCTCTAATTAAACAATGGCCTTCATTAGTTTGGCCTATGGGCCTCTATGCTGGCCATTTTCTTGAATAATGATTGATGTGGGAGGGTCCAACCCACTACGTATAGGGACACCTCTGGGCAAGTAATCCTAGGTTGAACAAGAAAACAAGCAAAGCAAGCCAATGTGCAGCTTTCCTTCATGACCTCTACTTCAGATTCCTGCTGAGTTCCTACCCTGGTGTTCTCAGTAATGGATTATGTCCTTGAAGAGGACATGTCCTCCCCCAAATTGCTTTTGGTCACTGTTTTATAACAGTAAATGAAAGCAAACCAGGACACTTTGACTTTTATACAACAATATTAGTTGGAGGTGGCATAATTTTGAAATCTTCTACTTTTAAACACTTATACTGTTTATGCTTTTTGTGATTGTAATGTGGAATTAGTAACACAGTGGAAACTAATGCATAGTTTAATTGTTACTTTTAAGGGCTACAAGATTGCCTTGTTTTCAGTTAATGTCATGGCCTTTGGTGTTATCAAGATTTTATGTGATTAGATTTTCTCTGTTTTCTCAAAGGAATTTTGTCTCATGAATGAGAGTGACAAAGCCATGAAATTGACAATGTCATGCAGAAATATAGTCTGTCTGCTAAAACTTATCAAGTTCAGTTGGATGTTGGTAGTGCATGCCTTTGATCCCAGCACTCTGGAGGTAGAGGCAAGTGGACTTCTGTGAGTTCAAGGCCAGCTTTGTCTACAGAGCCAATTCCAATACAGGCTACATAGCAATACAGAGATAGAGTCTGTCTTGAAAAACAAAACAACAACAACAACAAAGTAATCAAGTTCTTACTTGCAGCCTTTAAATGAAAGTTTTATGTTGTTCACCTGTACCTATAACCCCCAATGATGTACATATGTCAATAAATAGAGAAATTGTAAAGTATTAGTAAGACGAAAATGAACAAAAGGTAAAATACAGCTACCAAAACCAAGTACCTCATATTGGCACCATCTAAAAAGCACCTTATAGTCAACCTCATGAAACATACTGAAGTGTGGAAAAAATATAAATCGGTGCCATCTACAAAGACAGACTGGGAACAATAAGTTACAACTAGTTTATCAAGGGCAAAAAGCAAAATAAAGACCTTGGATGGTGTTGAAAGCTTGTAACCCCACCACTTGGGAGGTGGGAGCAGAAGGATCAAGAGTTCAAGGTCATCCTTAACTACAAGGTGATTTAGAATCTAGTCTTGAGCTACATGAAACCCTGTCTCAGAAAAAAAAAAATCAGAATAAAATAAAAATTGGTCTCACTAACAAATTAAACCAAAAAAAGATGTTTACTAGAATACATTAAAAGAAAAAATGTTGAATATAGCTAGGTATTCTAACATATGTTTGTATTCCAAACACTTGGAAAAATAATGCAGGAAGTCCAAGATCCGGATGGGCTACATGAGGCCCTGCTTCAAAATAAATGTCAAATATACATATTAGACTATAATCATTTCTTACTGTTTCATGAAACAGCCTACAGAATTGGAAAAGGTTTTCCACCAACTCCATATTCAACAGAGGGCTAATATTCAAAATATATAAAGAACTCAAGAAACTAGATATCAAGAAAACGATCATTCTAAAAATAGGGTACAGATCTAAACAAAAAAAAAAAAAACACACAAATAATAAAAGACCCAGAGACAGATATCTGTGTTTAAGCTGAAGATCAGAGAAGCAAAGCAGCTAAGCCACTAGAGAGTTTGAACCTCTACCAATGGTCAGACGGAAGTGGGGATCCACTGATCCTCAGATTGCATCTCCAGACTGTACTGCTCTCCACAAAGCCTCTGAATCTTAGATTGTTTCCAACCTCACTGCTTCTCTGATTCACTCAGACTTCTATGATCTTGCAACTTGGAAATTTAAAAGCTTTTTTAGAATAAAATGAAAATACAGCATATTGAAAACTATTGTGTTGCAAGAGAATTGTTCACACTGCCACTGTGCTGTGACAATAAAGTTTACCTTGAATCAGAGGGTGGAGCAAACCACTAGCTGACCAAAATTAGGCACAGAGGGTTTGGAGGACTGAGGACATACAGAGAGACATAAAAACTAGTAGGGAGGGGCTTATTAAGATGCACTGCTCTTTGGCTTGAGGAAGGAGAGAGATAGGAGGTCATTGGCCACCCCCCTACCACTTCTCCATCAACCAGGTTTTTACCCCACATCTGACTCCTGACTTTCATTAATACTAAAATAATTTAAACAACTATTATTCTATTAGGCAAAATGAAGCCAGTTCCAACAGGCAAGTTCATAGCACTAAATACATGCATTAAAAAAAGATTTCATTTTACCAACTTAATGGCACACCTGAAAGCTCTAGAACAAAAAAGAAGATATAGCACCCAAAAGGAGTAGAAAGCAAGAAATAATCAAATTTAGGGCTGTAATGAATAAGGTAAGGAACTAAAAAGAATACAAAGAATTAATATAAAAGATATGTTTCTTTGAGAAAAATCATTAAGATTGAAAATACCTTAGACAAATTAACTAGAGCACAGAGACAGTCCAAATTAGTAGAATTGGAGATTAAAGAAGACACATAATTTTAAAAATCAGTACTTTACCAAAATAGAAAACATAAATTAAATGGATGAAATTTTTAACATATATGACCTACTAAAGTTAAAGCTAGATCAGATAAGTAATTTAAATAAACCCGTAACCTCTAGGAAAATAGAAGTGGTAATTAAATCTCACAACCAAAAAAAAAAAAAAAAAGAAAAAGGTCAGGGCTAGAGCAGAGGGATTTAGAGCAAAATTCTACAAAACCTTCAAAGAAAAATTAATGCCAACACCCCTCAAATTATTCTACAAAATGGAAACCGAATAAAATTTTCTAATTCTTTTTATGAGGCCACAATTACCCTGATACCTAATGTACACAAAGACCAAAAAGAAAGAAAGAAAATTACAGACCAATATTCCTTAGAAACAGATGCAAAAATTCTCAATAAAATACTTGCAAACCAAATGCAAGAATACATTATAAAGATAATTCACCATGATCTAGCAGGCTTCATCCCAGAGCAGAGATGGTTCAACAAACATGAGACAATAAACTAATAAACCATATCTCATCAATGAAGAAAGAAAGCCTTTGATGTTGGATCCCTTCATAATAAAAGTGCTGGAGAGAATAAAGATCCAAGGTGCATACCTCAATCACAAGGTGATTTATAGTGTGGTGGTTTGAATGAGAATGATGCTCCAGGCTCTTATATTGAATTTTTAGTCACCCGGGAGTGTTTTTATGCAAAAAGATGGGGGTATGGCATTGTTGGAGGAAGTGTGTCAATAGGGGTGGGCTTTAAGGTTTCAAAAAGCCCATTCCAAGCCCAAAGTCTCTCTCTCCCTGCTGCCTTCAGATCCAGGTATAGAACTCTCAGATAATCCACAGCACATGTCTGCCTGCATGCCAATGCTTCTTACTATGATGCTAACAGACTAAACCCCTGCAACTATAAGCAAGCCTCAATTAAATAATTTCTTTTGTAAGAGGTGGCCATGGTGTCTCTTTACAGAAATAGAACACTAAGACATACAGCAAGCATACAGACAACATCAACCTAAACAAAGAAACTCAAATGCATTCCCTCTAAAATGAAGAGAAATAAGACAATTGAACGAAATCAAGAAAATGCAAATAAGAATGAAAGACATCAAAGTATATTTATTTGGAGGTATGATCATATCCATAAGTGGCCCTAAAAATTCTACCAGGAAACAACAGCTGATAAACACTTTGGGGATACAAAATTGACATGCAAAAATTAGCCTTGCCAGACACAAATGACAAGCATAGTGAGTAAGAAATTATGGAAATAATTCCTTTCATAATTGTCTCAAAATTAATTAACTATCTTGGAGCAATTCTAACTGAGCATGTAAAAGAATTCTATAATAAAAAATTAGAAGTTTGGTTTATTTGTTTTTTTTCATGCAATGTATCCTATTCACAAAAACTTTTGAAGTTCTAAAAAACATTTTTAAAAGAAACTAAAGAAGACTTTAAAGATAGTAAGAACACCCATGCTTATGGATGAGAAAGATTAATACAGTGCAAAATGGCCATACTACCAAAATCAGAGTCAATGCAATACCCACCAAAATTTCAAAACAATTTTTGTTTGTTTATTTATTTGTTTGTTTTTTGAGACAGGGCGTCTCTGTGTAACTTTGGGATCTGTCTTGGAACTCACGCTGTAGACCAGGCTGGCCTTGAACTCACAGAGATCTGCCTTCCTCTGCCTCCCCCATGTTGGGATTAAAAGCATATGCCATGACTGCCTGACCCAACATTCATCACATATTTTGAAAGGACAACTGCCGGCTTCAAATGAAAACAAAGGATTACCAAAACAATCCTGAACATTAAAAGAACTGTTAGACATATGACAAAAGACCTCAAATTGTACTACAGAACTATAGTTACAAAACCCCAGAATAGTGTCAGCATAAAAACAGACACATTTATCAATGAACTGAATTGAAGACTAAGAAATAGCTCCACATACCTACAAATACCTCATTTCTGAAAAAGAAACCAGAAATGCACACTGAAAAAAAAGACAGCATCTTAAACAAACAGTGATGGTCTAACTGGATGTCTGCATGTAGAAGAATCCAGATAAGCTCATGCTTATTAGCTTGCACAAAACTCAACTACAAACAGATCAAGGACTTCAACATAAACCAGATACACTGCACATACTAGAAGTGTGGAATAGCCTTGAATTCATTTGCATAGGAACTGACTTTCTGAACAGGACACCAATAACACAGGCATTGTATGGGTTAGTGGTTAGTTTTATGTCAACTTGATACTAGCTAGAGAGATCTGTAGGGCATGCTCTTAACTAGTTATTGATGGGGAAGGGCCCAGACCATTGTGAATGGTGCCATCCCTGGACTGGTGGTCATGGGTTCTATAAGAATGCTGGCTGAGTAAGCCACGAGGAGCAATCCAGTAAGCAGTAGCCTCTGCATTGCATCCTGCCTCCAGGTTCTTGCTCTGTTTGAATTCCTGTCCAGCCTTCCTTTGATAATGAATGGTGGTAAGGGAAAGTAAGTCAAGTAAACCCTTTCCTCCCAACTTGCTTTTGGTCACAGTGCTTTATCATAGCAATAAAAACCCTAACTAAGACAAGTTGGGACGGGAATTGTGGAATATTTTTGGGACAGACTTGGCCATGTTGTTTGGTGGAGGATTGTGAAAGGACTTTGGAACTTTGTGCAAGAAAAAGCCAACTTATGGGAAGTATTTGCTGAGAGTCAGCACTGAAAAGCCATGTTCCAGGGGTGGTCAAGTTTGGACTTCACACTGGCAGCCAAGCTTGGTAGGGGAGAGTCACCAAGGTGGTACTGGTTTTGAGATATTAAGAGGTAATGGAAAGCATGTAATGGGCTTAGTGAGAGGCCAGGCGAGGCCATTGGTGAAGGTACAGCTTCAGTGGCAGCTGAAGGCCCAGGGCTGAATGGGGTCATGCATAGAAGTTGAGGCTTTGCATCATGAAAATAGCCTAGGAGAGGCTGTTAATGAAAGTGCAGCCCAGCTGCAGCAGAGACCCCAGCATTTTAGAGATGCCAGGACCCTGTTGTGCGATATTTGCACACTGTGTGAAGACATATTGCCATGATTGGTGTAAGAAAATGCTGGAAAGCCAATAGCTAGGCAGGAGAGTCCCACCTATGGGGAACTTCCAAGTAGAAAGAGAACTGTGGGAAGAAGAAAGATGGGTTTGCCACCCAGGAAGAGGGATGAGCAATATAGAGATGAGGTAACAAGCCATGTGAAAGAACATAGATTTAAAAATATGGGTTAGTTTAAGTTATAAGAACCAGTTAGAGGGCTGGAGAGATGGTTCAGCTGCTAAAGGCGAGGCTCACAACCAAAAGTAAAAGAACTAGTTAGAAACAAACCTAAGCTAAGGCTGTGTCATTATTTGCAGACTGGCAGTCCTGACAAAAAAGAAGTACTAATACACAACGCAGTGTGAGGAGCTGGTTTCCAAAAGTCAGCAAAAGAGTCAGGGACAACGCCTGCTCCCACTGTTTGGAGTTCCACAAGAACACCAAGCAACAACTGTCACATATATGCAGAGGGCATAGGACATTCCCCTGCATTTTCTTAATTAGTGATTCATGAGGGAGGGCCCAACTGTCTCCTCAATTTGATGTTTTCCTTTCTAAGTGTTGCCACGGCCATGGTGTCTCTTTCTAGCAATACAAACCCTAAGATAATCACCAAATAAAATAAAATTTAAAAGACCTTTAAAAATTATAAAGAGAATAAGCCTCTTAGCTGGGCATGGTGGTACATGCCTTAAATCCCAGCACTTGGGAGGCAGAGGCTAGCCTGGACTGCAGGGTTACACATAAAACCAGTCTGGAAAAAAAAATGAAATTAAAAAAAAGGAAGGAAGGAAAGGAAAGAAAAGGACAGGAGAGGAAAGAAAAGAAAAGAAAAAAAGGAAAGAAAGGAAAGGAAAGGAAAAGGAAAGGAAAGGAAAGTAAAAGGAAAGGAAAGTAAAAGGAAAGGAAAGGAAAGTAAAAGGAAAGGAAAGGAAAGGAAAGGAAAGTAAAAGGAAAGAAGCCAGCCTTCCTGGAGCCCTCCAGAGACACAATGGAAATAGGACCAAGACTAGACTCTCTGGCTGTTAGCATTCTGCCAGCAGTGGCAGTAACATCTTTTGTGAGGGATGCTTAGGTGATTTTTTAAAAACCGGAGCTGAGGAGTGAATCCCAGGCCCTGAGCATGCTAGTTAAGTCATTTTTGAATCTATACAGAGGACCAGCATGAAGGCCATGCAGGACATTGGATGATGCACCCTTGAAGAAGGCCTTTCCACCTTCATGCTTGAAGAGCATTCTCTAGCAGTTACTGTCTGCGTACGTAATACAGTCTGTTTGCCAATCAGCCTGATCTTGTCATCATGCATCACCGTCTGCATTTGCATACCGTGTGAAAAGCAAGTGGGATGTGCACTAGCATGGTGGTCACTATTAACACTAACACAAGGCTTGGGGTTCAGGAATATGCTAGTGGAACTTGCCATCCCTCTTAATGTTGGGTTGCCAGCAAAGAACCTCCAGAACTAGGTGTATTTGCCCCCCACACAGAGCACACACAGAGGGGAAACTGGTGAGATAATAACTTACTTATCTGCTTTCCAGTTTTTTAATGTGTATGGGAAGTTTGTCTGTATGTACTCGCAGAGGTCAGAAGAGGGTGTCAGGGTCCCTGGGCTTTGCATTGCAGATGGTTGTGAGCTACCATGCACTTCCTGAAAATCGAATCTACATTTTCTGGAAGAGAGGCCATTGTTCTTAACTGATGAATCTTCTCTTCAGCTCTGGTGAATTTATTTTGAGCCATAAATTAGCTCATCAGAGGAGCTTTTAAGATGTAGCTAAGTTGTGGGCTTTCTGTCGAGCCCGAATTATCTGCAGCAGGGTCAAGCACTGCAGACTGTGGGAAAGGCACAGGAAGAAGAATGACGAAGTTAAGGGATATCCCTTTAACACAATACTTCCGATGGTTCATGTACGATAATAGATGCAAATGAAGAGTTAGAGAAGGCTGACATTTCCTTTTTTGACTTTAACATTGAATCGTTGGAATTATGTGAAGGAGGGAAAATGCTAGCCGTTTTTTTAAATATTGATTCCATGGCAATTTTTTAGATTGTCAGTATTTTTAAAAATATGGACTTATAATTGAGAATATAGTAAATGTTGAGTAACACAGAACAAGGAGAACTTCATCTTAAGTAGCTTTGGTTCATTTAAGAAAAACAAAAACGTAATTCAATCATTTCCAAATATGAAAAGTCAGGGACAGGAAGGACAGGGTACTTGGTCAAGGCAATAGCAGAGACAGAATTAAAACTCAGACCTTTCCAGATACTGACTGACACCTTTGTAAACCATGCTGCATCTATAAATTTCTTAGTAAGTGTACATGGATTCTAGACTTGTCTCATAAAAATTTATAGAGCCATCAGTGTCTACAATAAAAAGCCCAACTAAATTTCAGTTTTGATGAAAATATTAAAGAACATCGTTTAAGAGAACATTGTTTTTAATTTTTTTATTAAAATTAAATACAATCTTATTTTCATACCAATCCCTGTTCCCTCTCCATCCCATCCTCCCATTCCCCTCACCATCTCCCCATCCCCTCTCCTGCGAGGGTGAGGTTTCCCATTAGGGATCATCAAAATCTGTCACATTGTTTGGGGTATGACCTAAGCCCTCCCCAAATATCTAGGCTGAGAGAGTATCCCTCCATAGAGAATGTGCTCCCATAGTCCATTTATACACTAGGGATAAATGCTGTTCCACCCTCAGAGGCCCAATAGACTGTCCAAGCCTCCTAGCTGACACCCACGTTCTGGGTGCCTAGTTTGGTCCTATGGTGGTTCTTCAGCTGTGAAAGTGGGGTCCATGAGCTCCTCTTTGTTCAGGTCAGCTGTTTCTGTGGGTTTCTCCAGCCTGGTCTTAACCCCTTTGCTCATCACTTCTCCCTCTCTGCAACTGGATTCCAGGAGTTTGGCTGTCTGCTTCTGTTTCCATCAGCTACTAGATGAAGTCTCTAGGATGTCATATAAGGCAGTCCTTAATGTCATTATAGGGGAAGGACATTTAAGGTAGCCTCTCCACTACTGTTTACATTCTCGTGGATCTCTGGACATTCCCCTAGTGCCAGATTTGTCTTTAAACCTATAATGGCTCCCTCTATTAAGGTATCTCTTTTCTTGATCTACTCTATATTCCCTCGACTCAATCTTCCTGCTCCCTCATGTTGTCTCCTCCCCATGCCCCCTCCTCTTTCTCCTCCCTCCCTCCCGCCCAACTCTCCCCATGTTCCCAATTTGCTCAGGAGATCTTGTCCCTTTCCCCTTCTCCAGGGGTCCATGTATGTCTCTCTTAGGGTCACTAGCTTCTCCGGAGGCATGTATTGCAGGTTGGTTATCCTTTACTCTATGTCTAATATTCACTCATGAGTGAGTACAAAAATATGGAGCACTTTATGAATTTGCATGTCATCATTGCTCAGGGGCCATGCTAATCGTCTCTGTATCATTCCAAGTTTTAGTATATATGCTGCCAAAACGAGCACCAGAGAACATTGGTTATCTGTAATATCTCTTCCTGTTAAGCTTGATTTGCTGTTCAAGTGGAGATACCAAATCTCCCATAAATCTGACAAGCAAATAATTCAGGTTTCAAATCAAGTAAGGTATGAATCTATGTTTTTTATGTAATTGACAATGCAGGCTGTTGTTGCCTTTTACTCAGGGAATTGTTTGTCTCCCCTGTCATCAAATGAACTCTTTTAATTACAAACTGATCAGTTCCCTTCTGCTATGAAGTTTGTTTTAAATAATTAGAATCCACAAGATTCTCCAATTCTAGTAAACATTCACTTTTGTTTGCTGAAACTGTTTTTATTTGTATGTGATATAACAGTGAAAGAAATCTATAGAGTCTTGAAGTCTCAATTATATCTGTGCTTTCTATATTAAAGTTCCAAACACTTCTAAACAATATTACATGTTTTGATGCCATATGACATACATTCAAAACCTGTCTAATTTCCCATGGGCTAATGCAGACAGCAAAATTTCATTTGTCCTGAGTTATGTCATTCTTTGTAGGCAAACATTTTCTGAAGAAGTCACTGTAGAAGAGCCTGAGATGAGATTCAGAGTTGCGTGTGGAGGAGGGACCCAGGACAAACAGGAACAGCAATGACTTGGGCCTCGTCCTTCTCTTTACATCACACACATACAAAAATATTATGTAAATATTGAACTATTTGGTATTATATCTGTACTCATATTGCTGAAGGTCCACAAAGAGGCTGAGGGAATGTTTCTAGATAGTCTCAATATTGCCTCCCAGTTCTGTGGCAGAGAACTTACTTAGTACACATAGAGCCCAGATCCCATCTATAACATCAAAAAATAGAAAAGATTGGGTAAATACTGCCAGGCATAACTAGGGAGAAGGGAGGGTAGAGAGGGAAGGATGGAGAGTGAGCTCCAGCAGAGCAAATAGCAACAGCAATGCTACAGAGCTCAAAAGATCAGAAAAGAATGGGTAAATACTACCAGGCATAACTAGGGAGAAGGGAGGGTAGAGAGGGAAGGATGGAGAGTGAGCTCCAGCAGAGCAAATAGCAACAGCAATGCTACAGAGCTCAAAAGATCAGAAAAGATTGGAGACCACGGTGATAAACTAATCATTTAGTGCTGTGTTTTCAAGGGTTCTCGTGTGTGTGTGTGTGTGAATCTGTGGCTGGATAATTATGTACTGGGGATAGAATCCTTCACTGTCCAAAATGACAATGACTTATTTCAGCAAGTGCAAAGATGGAATCTAGAGGTCTGACCTTAGAAAAGGCAACTCTGTAGCTGCTATCTCAACAAAGCATACAAAAGTAAGGAGAACCAAACTACTTAGAGAAAACTAGAAAAGGCTGGTTAGCTATCATTGCATAATACTCACAAAAAAATTGTCTTGCCAAAAATTTCCAGTTTCCATTTGTTCCCAAGTCCAAATTGACTTATGTTTCACATAGAACAGAGCTCTGGACACACACACACACGCGCGCGCGCGCGCACACGAAGAGACTCAATGAACATTCTATTTTCTAAGTATGCATTTATAACTAGATCGGCATGAACTTAGGGGGACTGCTTCCATCCCTGCTTCTTTCCTAATTAAGACAATCAGTCTGTGGTAGTTTTTTTCATTTTACATTTAACAGTAGTGGCCAAGACTGCTTGTTGTGCCCAGGCACTAGCTCTTGAAATCAAAATAAAGAGCTCTGCCTACCTTGCAAGAGAACTAATAACAGCAACTGGATTCTATAAAACCATTTCTTTACTACAAACATTTAAAAAATTCTTTTCACTCAGCCCAAAGTATCACACATTAACAGATTTATTGATAAGTAATTTCCATTCTATATATTCTTTCCTTCTTTTGATAGTCTTGGGGTTAGAATCCAAGACCTTGGCAAGAATTCTACCAATTCATCACTTTTAGTGTTCCACAGTAGGAGACTTTTAGCAACATACAGAATTATTACACTACAACATATAGAAAATCCCAGTGTTCCTAACAATATGCACATACTCACATCCGTATAGTTAATCCTCCAATAGCTGCATCCTTTGAAAATTATTTCTCTACTTTGTTTCATAGTTTGTCTTCTTTCAAGTTATTATATAAATAGAACCATACACGTGCAAACATTTCTGTATAATTGCTATCACTTGCCAGACCACATTGGGGATCCATCAGTGTGCATCATTTCACGTATTTACAATTCTGTATATTATTTCATGATGAAAAGTACCCCAAGGTGTTTGCCTTCCCATCTGCTGATTTGTATTGTTTGTAGCTTGGGCATGTTCAAATACAGCCTCTACAGACACATTCATATATAGTCTTTTACATGAACATAATATTTTCACTTCTCATGCAAAAATAGCTGGGAGGGGATAGCTGGGTTACATATGTAGTACACAGTTTACATTCCCACTAGCAATATATGGGAGTTTCAGTTAATTCGTACCAAAAACAATTGTAGTTTTTATGTTTGTCTTAGGGTTTTTTTTTCCTTTATTTTGTTTTATTTACCACTACAATGGCTTCTTTGAAAGAGTATGTCATTATAGTCTTAATTTTCAGTTCTCTATTAAGTCATGAAAGTGAACACAGCTATTAATGTGTTTCTTTATTTCTGCCAACCAAGCATCCTCTTAGGCAAAGTATTTCTTTAATTCTATTTTTCAATGTATAAATCACCATTGTCCATCATCTGTCAATCTAGCTGTCATCTATCCATTGTGTCTATATCTGTTTTGATATGAAAATGTGAGCAAATAATTTGATAATCCTGGCATTGTACATATTACAGATAAGGGAGGATGAGAGATACAACAGTAGTTAAATCACTTGTCTCGTAGGCTTAGGCTGATTCTATTCCACACCTGAATGCCTTCCTTGGTGGTGGCTCTAAGGAGAGATGAGGTCTTATCTACTTAATTCACCACTCTGATCTTAGTGTTGGTCACAGAAAGAATGAATTTTTGTATGACTAGATGGATGGATGCCTTTTTGGCAAAAGTTCAGTTTTGTTCATTGAAGTAACATTTGTATGACTAGATGATTAAAACCTATTCTCCTTGCTATTTTACTCCCCAAAATCAGACTGTATTTTTCCTGAAAGCTAGGAATGTGTTTATATTTCATTCTTGTTGTTGTTGTTGTTCTTGTTGTTTTTGTTGAGATGCGGACACATACAGCTCTGGCTGGCCCAGGAATTCCTGTACAATTGAGAATGGCTTTTAAACTCATGATTTCCCTGCCTCCTCTTTCCAAGTGCTGAGATTACAATTGTTACTACTACACTTGGCTTAGGGACCTGTCTGTCTCCGTAGGTTTTCTTTCTCCAATCTTTCCATGTTTTCTGTGTCCGGTGAATATCCATTGTGAGACTGAGAAATAGAATACTCCTCCATGAAATAGACAAGGTGTTCAGTTGGTTATGTAAGCCAGCTGTCACAGAGAATGGGACTGAATTGTATGTTTAAGTCATTAACTCCAAACAGGTTTGCTCTCCTTAAAGCCACACCTCCTAAAGTGAATGGAGTTGGAAGAGAGAATGTTTCTTTCCTGTACCAGCAGCAAAGTCATACCAAGCCACAGATGCTGGGAAAGTGGAGAAAAATGTCCCCATGGAAAATGAGAACTAAAATAACCACAGAGAGCCTGAGGGTTAGTGCTTTGTTCTCAGTTTCTGTCTTGGTTGTGTTTGTCTCTACCTCTCCCTCAGTGCCACCCCCCACATACACAATCACTACAGATTAATTTTAGGCTCAATCTTGACTTTTTTGTGCTTAGCCAAACCATGTCATAAGCAAGAACTTATTAAGTTTTCACTCTGAGGAATACAAGACAGAAAAAGCCTGCATAGCCAAAATGAAGAGAAGTTAAAATCATCTTTCCATAGATCATAAGCACATGACACCATGATTTTTCTGTCCTTTAACTTTGTTTCTAAGTGAACATCTCTACCTGAGGACAGAAAATAAAATCCTATTTCTTAGTATTTCAAACCTGAGTGGTACTGTAACCATTCTGGCAGGAGCAGAGATAGTCTCTACATCAGCATTTCTCAGTCTGTGGATCAAAATCCCTTTGACAAACCTCTATGTGGTTGGATGGCTTTCCACTATTTAATCTTAGGGAAGCCCACCAGCCAGCTCCCAAATAAATCACACTGAAGCTTATTCTTTTTTTATGAATGCCCAGCCTAGCTTGGCTTATTTCTAGCCAGCTTTTCTTACCTTAAATTATCTTGTCTATCTTTTGCCTCTGGCTTTTACCTTTCTCTGTTCTGTATGACCTTTCTTTTCTACTTACTCTATGCCTTGCTGTGTAGCTTAGTGGCTGGCCCCTAATGCCCTCCTTCTTTTCTCACTCCTTTTATTTTCTTTCCAGACTTCTTCTATTTATTCTCTTTGCCTGCCAGCCCCACCTATCCTTTATCCTGCCTTTCTATTGGCCACTTAGCTCTTTATTAGACCAATAATGTGTTTTACACAGGCAAAGTAACATAGCTTCACAGAGTTAAACAAATGCAACTCAAAAAATGCAACACATTTTTGCATCATTAAACAAATTTTCCACAGCATAAACAACTGTAACACATTTAAACTAATATTCTAAAACACCCTTATCTCCAAAAAATATTTACATTATAACTCATAACATTAGCAAAATTACAATTATAAAGTAGCAATGAAAATAATTTTATGGTTGACGGTCAGCACAACATGAGGAAATGTATTAAAGAGTTGCAGCATTAGAAAGGTTTGAAACCATTGGTCTACATAGACACTTGTGTGTCTCAATTTCAGTTATCAAATTATAAGTAAAACAATCATTCCCAAGAAATTGGAATTCCTTTAGGAGTCTCATTCCAGGCAAAATAGAAAACACAGGTCTTTTGGCTAGAAATAGCAAATCAAAAGTTTGAACAGGGCTGCCTCAGGCAGGCTATCTTTTATTCCTAGGCCTCTTTCCCTTGCATATGGCTGCCTTGTTCATGAGTCTTTATGTCAACCATCTCTTGTCTGTCCATATTCAAATATCCCTTTTCTATACAAAAGCCATAAGGGTTTAGGCTATACCCCAATGGCCACATTTTATCTTCATTACGTTTATATGGCCTTTTCTCCAAATGAAGTCATACTCCAAAGTAATGGGAGTTAGTATTTCAACATACATTATATTTTGTTTAGAGTTATTGGTTTTCAGTATTTCATACATTCACAGCCAGAAATGAAAGGATATTTGTGGTTCTAAAATGCAAACTAATGACACTGCAAAATTTCCTGGAAATGATCAACATAGTACACCTTGCAGGCACCACAGCATAATGTGGAAATTCTGGTATAAGTTGACATCTGCCTTTTTATAAGCTGACTGGACTTTTATTTGCCTCAGCTGATTGAGGAAGGGTGACTGCACACCCAGGAGTAAAGCAGCTATCCTTTTTTTTTTTTCGTGCTTCAAACCTATAAATGTGATATATTTTGTGGTTTGTGACTGTATGTCATTCTACAAGTCAAATGGGTGTGGTGCTGCAAGTATATTCTATAATAAAGACCAGTTGTATATGCCTTTGATTCCAGAACTAGGGAGGCAGAGGCATTAAATTTCTGGGTTCAGATCAGCCAGGTCTACATAGCAAGTTCTAGACCAGCAAGGGCTACATAGTAAGACTCAGTCTCAAAACTAAAGAAAGGTGGGATGGAGAGGTAGCTAAGTTGGAAGAGTCCTTGGCTAGTGTACATTTCCAGCATCCAGTAAACCAAGGCTGGTGATACACATTTGTAATCCCAGCATTTAAAAGGTACAGACCAGAAAGCTCAGGAGCTCAAAGTCACTCTTGGCTGCAAAGAGTTTGAGGCCAGAATACCATACATAAGACCCTGATTTCAAAAAAATCTTCTGAAAGGTACACTGAGTTCCAAGGACTTAGTGTAGGAGGAAAGGAAATAAAACAAAAATTCACAAATTATTTAGAAAGTTCAAAAAGAATGAGAGGGAGATAAGGGATAATATTGTAAATGTATATGGTTAAAATACATTGTGTATATATGTACTATGCAATTGTCAATGAATGAAGAAAACATTTTAAATCTATAATGCTACAATGTGAGTTCTGCTTCCTTCCCAGATGTATACATCTTTACAATATTGTCAATCTGATGATTCAAACTGTTGGATACCCTGCTGCTGTGCTTTGGTCTGTTTTCAGCAATCCAGCTCTTGGAGGTGAGATGTTTGTAAGCAGAAAATTTATACCATAGGCCCCAGATGTAGTCAGATGTACTCAGTCAGCTGTAGCCAGAAGACCATTCTCAATACACACACAGCTTTTTTTTGAAAGTTTGAAAGTTAAGTAAAAGCACTGTTACTCCTCTACAGAACTTTGACAAAGTGCTTTTATGCTATGCTTTGCCAAACAAACAAAAAATTATACACTTACACTTTGCTTGTCTTTTAAAGTTTATTCTAGAGATACCTGTTTATTGTGTTTGTGATGCATGTGGGTATATTGGTGGGAATAGATGAAAAATGAGGTTGCAACATATTAAAATTAAGCGGGTAGTTTTATTGTGGAATATTGAATGTTCTGCTTGAATTTTGTATGTGTGTGTCTATCTGACTATGCACACATGCATGTATGTGTGTGTTTGCATGGTAAATATGTAGAGATCAGAGGACACCACTTAGGAGGTATTGTCTCCTGCCACAATATGCAATTTGAGTATTGAACTAAGTTCATTCAGACCACATGTGAGTGCCTCTACCATCTAAGCCATGTCAGTCATCCCCTGGATTGGAAATTTTAAAATATTTATCTTTCCATAAGGGTGGTTAATGAGCCTTAGTCCTGTCTGCTCTCCATTCCAAATCAAAATTGGTTAGAGTCACCGCAGGTTCTTCCAGGTCCTGTGAAGAAAACCCAAGCCAAGGTTTTTTTTTTGTTTTGTTTTGTTTTGTTTTGTTTTTTGGGGTTTTTTTTATCATTCAAGTCACTATTCAAACAATATTACTAATAGCACAGTTCCCTGGGTGCAGCAATACTTCAACAATCAAGGTAAGCAAAGTAAAATAAATATTTGGTTGGTGTTCAAAGACAAACTGTAGTTGGATATTCACTTTGTCTCCTTCTGTGGCACTGACCACGCCCATTGGGGGGTGGAGCCAGGGGCAGAAGTGACCTGTGGAAGGAGGTCTGAGGAGCAGCGGAGAATGCTCTTCTGCTGGCTGGTGGGTTGAGTTTGCTGGCTGGTGGGTTGCGGAAAGGAGAGCATCCGGTGGAACTTGCTGGTGTTAATCTATCTAGGTTATAAGTTATTTCTCCCTGAATAAATATCTATTTGTCCTATTTGTTTATCCTGATCCTTATTAAACCGCAATAATAGACTACTTATATCCCTGATAAACCTTAAAATATAGCAAGGCCAAAATTATGAGAATAAACCTGATCGAGAAGGCAGAAAGGCAAAACACAGTAACAACGATGGCAAACAATAGAATCAACACAACTAAAGAACAGTGTCAACAACATGAAACACTTAGAAATGCATCTATCAAAACAAATGCTGGGCTTCTATAAAGAAAATCACAAAACTGGATAAAATAAATTAAGACCTGAATGAGCTCAGTACAGGATCCTTCCTGTAATCCCAGCACTCAGGAGGCTGAGGTACAGTATTCTATTATTGTGTGTGTGTGTGTAAATATATATGTGTGTGTGTGTGTGTGTGTGTGTGTGTGTGTGTGTGTGTATGCCACATTTCATTATCCATTCATTTGTTGGTGGATATCTAGAATGTTTTCATTTCCTGGTTCTTGTGGATAGAGAGAGCAGCAATAAACATGGATGAGCAGGTGTCTCTGGTAGAATGTTGAGCATATGCTACTGGCTACAGCTGGACATATAAATGTCTACACTACTCTCCTCTTCCACCAGCAGTGGATAAGGGCTCCTCATTTCCCACATCCTCACCACCATTTGTTATCAATTGTTTTCTTGGTACAAGTTTTATGACAAGAGAGAGATGGAATCTCAAAGTAGTTTTAATTTGAATTCTGTGATGATCAAAGATGATGAACATTTAAAATAATACTATTAATTGTAAAATCCTATTTGTTTATTGGCAATTTTGTGTTTCAGGGTTTAATGTTTGCAATTCTTTCTATATTCTGCCTGACATATATAGCAGAGACTTTCCTCCAAATTTTCAGCAAATGACATATCTGTCTACAAAGAAATACCAAGAAACATATCAAAATTTTTTCTTAGAATTACTGAATTTTAAAAGGTTATTGTTAAAAGAACTACATTAATTTTTATTTCATGTACTAGTAATGAATTATTCAAATTTGAAAATTTTATGTGCTATTTACAAAAGCATTAAAACTTTAAGTATTTAAGTATAGTTCCTAAGAATCTGTGCAGGGTCTATAAGCATAAAAATTATGCAATATTGTTGAAATTAATGGAAAATTCTAATTAAATTGATATCAACTTACAGCGTAAAACACAATATTGTTAAGAAATCAAATTTTTCCAAAATTGATCTATGGATTCCAGTCATAGTATAAGGAATGTCCCAACAAGATTTCAACATAGACACTAGATGCCAAAACCAAATTCCTACTTTTACTAGGACAGGCAAGGAAACTAAACTAGTTCAATGTTCTTGGGGTAAAAAACAAAGTATATGATTTTTCTGACTAAAATAAACTGAAACTACATATCAATATTAGAAAGATAGTAAAAATTATATGAATTAGCAGATACTAAACATCACATTTATAAAGCAATCACAGTTCAAAGAGGAGGTCTCTGGGAAATAAAAATGGTACACTAGTATTCTAAACATGACACTAGAATATAACAAAATTTGTGGAATACAGAGAAAGAAGAAACATGCATATCAGAATGTTCACATTAGGAAAATTTTCAGTCACTTTCTATGGTTTAGTTTTGGCATTCTCAGGGTTATCAGACTATCAAAATAGAAAACACACTTTAGGAAAAGCAAGCAAAAACAAGGAAATGATAATTGCAATGGAATCAATGAAAGCAAAATAGAAAAAAAAAAGAACAGTCCATTTTAAGAGATAATTGTTTCTGCACAGAGATCAATAAAATATTGCAGAAAAGTGGAACTAGCAACAATGCCACCTAGGAACAGCAAGGAAAGTCCTAAGCACAATGCCTTCAGAGTAACTTGTTTCCATTTTCCCCCTGAGAAGCTCTGAGAGTGCAACAATTGATCAAACTAAAGTTGGGCTGCATGATCAGTGTTAAATTTGATATTGTTGATAAACCCTTGATAGTTACAGTGTCAGTATTATTACAAAGTGGTACCTTTCTGTTTATTTTTTTTTCAGAAAGTCAAGGCAACATGTGTTGTGGCAGAGTCATAAATAGGTTAAAATTCCAAAGAGGTCCACACAAATATGCCCAGTGGATTGTTAGTAAAGTATAAAAGGAAGTCAACATACAATGAAATCTCCACCTCATGCAGAAATCAATTCAAAATGAAACATGAGTTGAAAGGTAAAGCATAAAACTATATAATTGTTAAACTAAAAGGAGAGAGATACGGAAATTTCTCAGTAGTTACTATTATACATTGCTCCTCCAGAGGTCCAGAGTTTGATTTCTGAGAACCAAGACAGGTAGCACAGAACTGCCTGTATCTCCAAATCCTGGAGATTCAACACCTGTGTCCTCTGTGTGTACCTGAACTCATACACATACCTACACATGATTTAAATTTTTATTCTTCTTTATTTAATATTTTTTCTTATTTTATATATCCATCCAAATTCCCTCTCCCTCCCATCTTCCCGTACCCCTGACTGACCCCCACCCACCCATTCTCCATCCACTCCCCAGGGTGGTAGGGCTTCCATGAAGGATCATCAAAATCTGTAAAGTAATTTGTGGGGGTCCAAGGCCCTCCCGCTTGTTACTAGGCTAAGGGAGTATCCCTCCATGGGGAATGGGCTCCAGAAGTCAGTTCCTGCAGTAGGGATACATCTTGATTCTATTGTTAGAGGTATAATATACATCCCAGACCTCCTAATTGAGATCTATGTTCAAGGGTTCTGGGTCAGTCCTATGCTGGTTTCCTAGCTATCAGTCTGGGTTGCTTCCAGGTACTGGCTATAACAAATAATGCTGCTATGAACACAGTTGAACAGATGTCTTTGTAGTATGGATGTGGATCATTTGGGAATATTCCCAAGAGTGGAATTGCTGGTTCCTGTAGTAGACTGATTCCAATTTTCCTGACGAGCCACCGTATTGATTTCCAAAGTGGCTGTACAAGCTTGCACTCCCACCAGCAGTGGAGGAGTATTCCCCTGTCTCCACATCCTCTCCAGCATAAACTGTCTTTGGTGTTTTTTTAGTTTAGCCATTCTGACAGGAGTGAGATGATATCTCAGAGTTGTCTTGATTTGCATTTCCCTGATGGCTAAGGATGTTGAGCACTTTCTTAAGTTTCTTCCAGCCATTTTAGATTCCTCTATTTAGAATTCTTTATTTCATTCTGTAACCCACTTTTTAATTGGATTAATTGGTGTTTTGGTGACCAGTTTCTTGAGTTCTTTGTATATTTTGCAACAGATGAACAGACAGTACATACATAAAATGGAAATATGAGTGAAATTGGTAGAAAATGGAGGTACCTGGAAAGTGTATTAAGACACATAACCCAACAGAGAGAGGGAGAGAAGTTTGTCCTTCATATGTGATCCTAGCCTATAATGAGTACATGTATCTACATAAACGGTACAAGTGAGGGTGGAATCTAAAATGTAGAAAGGAACACAAGAAGAGGTAAAATTAGGTGATGAGGAAGGACAGAATTCATGCAGGAAGAAAAAACCAATGAGACATAAAAGTGGATAAATGTTTGTTCTTCAAATGTCCTCATAAAATTTCCCTAAGGTGGATCTATGAATTCCACTTTGTGTTTGTCGAAGTAGCAAGAATCTATTTCTTTACCCAAAAGAATCTAACATGTTATTCCTTTGAGGCCACAATCGTGAAAGTTGGCCTTTCCTTTCAGTTCAATTGGCCATTAGTGCAATGGGAACTAGACACAAGTAGTCACTGAAAACATTTGCACATGATCCACTTAAGAAAAGTGGATTTTTGAAAATGTTTTAGGGGAGAGGTTTCTCTACATTCTTCTGTTTAAAACTAAGTATGTCAAGTCATTCTGTAATGCTCTATTTAAACTGTAAACTGTATGACTATACATGAAATAAAGTGTGGTTTTAATTAAAATTTAAAAAACAAATCCTGTGTGAAAAGGATTGAAAGACAAGCCATGGGCTGAAGGGAAATGTTCTACCTAACACAGACCTTGTAGTTTATATATTGAATCAATTCTCAAAACATAACACTAAGTAATAACCTAACTACCGAAAATAGAAAATAGAAAGAGTATACACAGATGGCAAAGAAAAACACATGAAAAGATATGGAGCAGCATTAGCCATAAAGAGGAAATTCTAACCTCAATGCATACCTATTACAATGGCTGAAATAAAACAAAAGGCCAGCAACACCAACTGCTGGTGGGGATGCAGAGAAACTGTTTTCCAAAACTAGTTGAACGTTTTCAGGGATGCCACTGGCTGTTTCTTACAAAATTAAAGCTGCATCCTAGGCATTTTCCCTGGAGATACGAATGCTTAAATTCACTCCAAACCTTACCCAGGTATGTTTTTAAGCGCTTTATTTATAATAACCCTAAACTGGAATCAAGCCAGATGCCCTGCAGTGGGTGATTGGCTAAACAAACTGGGGTATAAGCACATCATTGTTTGTATTCACCAATAACAAGGGATGAACCAATAGCACAGGAAACAGCCTGCAAGGCTCTTCGGAGAATTATGCTGAGGACAATGTCAACCCTGAAAAGTCACATGCGGCATACTTCCATATATGAAATGACAACATCACAGGGTGGTGAACAGATGAGTGATTTCCAGAAACTGGAAAGGGACCAGAGAGTAGATACTAGTGAGAAATGGCTATGGTTACCAAGAGCAAGACTTGTGCTGGTGCATGTGGTTACATACTTAAGAGATAAAGTTAAACACGCCCTCCCCCATCTCTCTATCCATGTATCTGTATCTCTCTGTTGCCATCTCTGTCTTTCTCTTTCTGTGTCTCTGTATTTCTCTCTCTCATTCTATGTGTGCATGCGTGCGTGCCTGTGTGTGTGTTTGATATGTGTGTATGTTAGTGTGGTAACATGTGTGACACAGCATGTGTGTGAGGCCAGATGACAATTTTCTCTCCTATTACTATAGGACTCAGAAATTGAATTCAGGTCCTCAGGTTTTACCCACTGAGCCATCTCACCAGCCTTCTTTTAATTTTTAAATATTTGTACATGATCAGTTAAATTGATTTCACTATCTATTAATGCAGCATTTCTCCACTTTGGCTGCATATTACAACCACCTTGAGTGCTTTTAAATTTCCATTACCCATGCCACAACCCAAATGAAATGATACTATCTAGGGGGCGATACCCTAAGCATCAGTAGTTTTTAAAGTTCCCCAGGTGACTGCAATGTGTTGGCAAAATTGAGAATCACTGCCATAATGGGTCATACTAGGAAGTTTGGAAAACACTGAATAGATTAAATTGATATAAGGTATATACATTAGCCATATAGTTAGTGATATCAATGTTATTTTTTGACTATTGTACAATGTTTATATAGTTGATATTGGAGGATGCTGACTGAACATTACATAGAAAGTCTATTATCCTTGTAACTTTTATTTTAATGTCAAAAGAAGATCAAAGTTTGCCCTAGAGAAATTATTATAGTAATATACAAGAATGTTAATAGCAATACATGTTTGTAAAATCTGAACATTGAAAATGCTAAATTATGTGTATGTGTGTGTGGAGGCCAGGAAAAGGCATCAGATCCACTCAAAGTGGAGTTACAGATATTTGGTCATTGTCTGGCACTGTGCTGGGAAGTGATAAGGATTGTTTGCAAGAACATGCACTCTTGAGCACTGAGGCATCTCCCTAGCCCCTTCGCCTTTGCTGTTTGACACAGGCTGTCTTACTGAATAGAGATCACTGATATAGCAAGACAAGTTGGCCCGTGAGCTCTAGGAATCATCCTGTCCCCAGCTCCCCAGCAGTAGGACTACAGGCCTGCCTTTTATGCAGAGGCTTGGGATCCAAGTCAAGTCTCATGCTTTTCTGGTAGGAGCTTCACCCAAGGAGTCATGTCTCCAACCCCGTGCTTATCTATAGTCGCCTACAAAATCAACAAAGCCTCCAAAAGAAAACGAACCTATTGCAGTAGAAATAAAACAAGTTTGATTTACTTGGCAACATTGTGTTGTTGTCACCACCACTAGAGTTTACTACAACTGTGGTCTCTTTTGCAACAATTCGGGGGTGGAACTTACTGGAGGGAAATTCATCCAAAAATACGTCATGAAAAAGACATGATACTTAATGAGATAAAATTAAGTTTGTCCCCTAAACCATTTTGAATAACTCTACATTTGTCAAGATTAATCTTTTTGGACAAAATGCTGTTTTGTGTTTTGGAGCCGTCTTTACATACTGAATGGGAGAAGGCCCCCTCACTGATGGTGCTGAAGAGAATAATCAGAGAGCAATTTCCTTAGTCCTAGTTGAGAAATCATGATGAGCTGAAGAGAGGTACTTGGACCAACTCTGCACAGAGCCTAATTTAATGTCCATGCTGCTGATGACAGTACGTATCTTCCATAATAGACATTCTAGCTGCATGAAATGAACAGAGAGGAGGTGGAAGGCTGTTGGTGGACTTACTAAAGACTTAGCACTAGCCAAGTGAGACTGCTTAGGGAGCATGGGCAGTCCCTATGACTCAGCCTTTAGCATTCAAAGTTTCTCAGAACAGCCCCTCCAGCCTTATGATGAGCACACATTCTGAAGTTTGTGTGAAGCAGAAAAGTTATCCTCTCCCAGGGAGCCACTGGTGCTGTAGTGATGAATCACAGAGCTGAGGGAGGTGAAATGATCCCAAAACCAAGAAAACTGCCCAGCATCCTTTGAGAAAGAAACCCTTTGTTTCTTTTAGGTCTTAAGAAGTGCAGAAAGCCTTAGCCAAAGCTATAAAGAGACAGGAAGAGGCATATATTTTCCTAAGGAACAAACCACATATCAGGAGCGTGCCAAATTATTGCTCTAGTAGCCTGGTGGCAGATATTATTAGCTAAAATCCTCACTAGCAGTTTTGCATCTTTTCATACACTCTTCCTTTCCTCATCCCATTTCTCAGTGTCTGTGAAGCTTTGATAGCAATCTGTGGTGGGCTTGAATAAGAATGGCTCCCAAAGGCTCATATCATTCAAAACTTAGGTAAAGATGATAGGCAGAGCCAGGAGGATTACCGTGCATTTGAGGCAAGCCTGAGTTACATACTGAATTCTAGATTGCATAGTGAAATCTTGTCTCAGAATAGGGTAGATGACAGAGTTGTAAGATAGAGGTGACTCACGGGTATCGGAGTTTACCTAGGTGGTAGAACACTACTTGCCTTGCAAATACAAGCAAGACCAGGATGCAGTCCTCAGCTCCAGAGTCAGAACAAAAAAAGATAGAGGTGAGTCAATCAGTTCTACATTAATTTCCATGTACACCGAGCTTTCTTTTATATAACCAAATGTAGAACCAAATTTATTGTTTAAGCTCCATGCAACATTTTTTAAGGCCTTCCAAACAACCTGATACCTCTTTTTCTTTTCTAAAATTTGTGCTGAACTATACATAACGTAAATTCTACAATGTTAACCATGGACTGAAGCACAGTAAACAAACACTGTACCAGTGAATTATACCCTCAGCACCAGCAATCACCGTTTTTTAAGTTTTACTTAAGAATTGTTTGTTTGTTTTTAGATCCCAACCAAAGTTTTCCCTCCCTGCTCGACTCCCAGTTCCCCCCTCCAATCCACTCCTCCTCCATTTCTCAGATGCAGGTAGGCATCCCATGGGTATCAACCAGCCATGGTATATCAAGTGGCAGTGAGACTAGGCACCTCCTCTTTAAATACACAGGGCCACACTGTCGTGAAGCCATCATCACCCACCCTCTCCAGAGCCTGTTCATCACCCTGTAGCTATTCAGCACAAATTTGCTGTCACTCCTTCCACATGGCCCCTTTGAATTCTTAATATATTTGTGCTTCATAGACATAGATTCATATAGAACTTCTCTTCCTCAGACATCTTTTTCACCGGATGTTCAGAGTTCCACTTCTCTTACTTCTTTTATGAAGTAGTGTGGTGATTTGAATGAAAATGGCCTCCATAGGCTCATATATTTTAATGTTTACCTACCAGGGAGTGGAACTCTTTGACAGGATTAAAAGGACTCAGAGGTGTGGCCTCGTTGGAGGAAGTACATCCCTAGGGTGGTATTGCGGTAAATAAGGATCAGGATAAACAAATAGGCCGAATGCTCTTTCTGGCGTGACTCGGACAGGAGAGGATCGGGTTGAATTTCCTGGTGTTCATCTGTCTAGGTTGTAAGTTATTTCTCCATGAATAAACATCTATTCGGCCTATTTGTTTATCCTGATCCTTATTTACCGCAATAGGGTGGGGCTTCAGATTTCAAAATCCCAAGCCAGACTCAGTACCACGCTTCTCTCTGCCTACTGATCAGGATATAGTTCTCAGATGCCTACATGCCACCCTGCTCCCTGCCATAACATTAAGGGACTAAACCTTTGAAACTGGAAGCAAGCCCCAATTATATCATTTCTGTTATAAGATTAGTCATAGTGTTGTTTATAGCAACACAACACTGACTAAGGCAGATATGGCCCTAGTTTATAAACCTTGCTGTTGTGTTGTTTTCAGTTGAGGAAGACCACCATAGCCCAGAGTAAAACGTGATTACCTTGAAAAATGATTGTCTTGAAAGTGGACTCTCTGGGCCCACTGTCCACAGCTTTAAAAAGAGCAAAGGAGGGCCTGGAAAGATGGCTCAGAAGTTAATAACACTAGCTGCTCTAGTTCTATAGTATCTTCTGCCCCCTTCTGGCCTCTTCAGATACTGAAGAGAGAGAGAACATATGTAGTGCACAGACATGCATGCAAAATATCCATACACTAAAATAAAATAATAAAATAAAAATAAATAAATCTGATCAGGGATGGTGGTGCACACCTTTAATCCCAGCACTCAGGAGGCAGAGTTAGGAAGATCTCTGTGAGTTCGAAGCCCGCTTGTTCTACATAGTGGATCCCAGCACAGCCAAGTATACGTAGAGTGATGCTGTCTCGAAAAACAAACAAAAAATAAATAAATATAAAGACAAACAAACAGAAATACAGGCAAGCTGAGGAGGAATCCTTGGCTAAGGGAATCTCCTGATTCTGCACACTTATGTCTGCGCAAGACACAAACCCAAGCATTCATGGAACGGCCTTCTGCCAAAAGACTTATCTAGCCAGCCCAACTCAACAGATTTTTCAAGTGATGATATAGAAATCAATTTGAGTCTTGTAAAACTCCGCATCTTAAGCCAACCAGTGTGCTGTGCTCACTTAACAAAAGATGGGGGAAAGAGGGCATCTACTATGTAGTAATTGCATACAGTTTCATGACATCTCCATCATGGTGCCCACTACTACTAAGCCCAACTGACAGATGAGGAAAACAAGGTTCAGACAACCTAGAATGCCTGATGTGGCCTTAGGACTGTAATGGTGCAGAGATAAGAGTTGAAGGCAGTTCTGATTAAAACGATGCCTTTTCCAACTCACACTTGACTGTAGACCTTGTAATGTCTTATTTAATGTCTTCCAGCTTGACAGATAATAATTTCCAGTTCAGTGACCCTTACACTGTCAAAAATACTTCTAGCACACATAGTAGGTATTTTCTAAGATGCCTCCTTTAAAAACACTGCATTTATTTCATGGAGGACATGCAATGATGTGCACATGTAGGTCATATGGCAACTTTCTGAAGTCAATTTTCTCTTTCCACCACGTGGGACCTGGGGATCAAATGCAGGTCTTTAAGCATGGTAACAAGCACTGATGTCTATCTGTTAAGGCATCTTGCTGGACCCTAAAGTGCTTCTTGACTGTCCTAGCTTATGCTTCAACATGTCTAGCTCCTTCATTGGGTGTGATGTAGTAGTATTTGTTCCCTGGTGGCACATGTCACTGTTGAAAATTAAAAGCATACCAGCAGGCTTCTGGCTAATGTGCACTGACTGATGTGACTTAGTTCAGTCAATTCTGTAATTTTCTCACTGTGTTTCATATCTCCCCAAATGCAAAAGTTTTAAAACTAATAAGTCAAAGTTCCATTTGAAAGGTTCAAAGTTAGTACACATAATTACATGAGCCTGGGCAATTTTAGCCCATTTAGACTTATGGATCTATAATTGCTCTTTCAGTTACTATTATATCCCATTTTCTGGTCCATTTTGTGTAAAGTTTTAAATGATTTCTGTTTAACTTACAATCTGTTGTTATATTAAGGGCTTTTAGCCTTCCCTTAACAGTAAAGAATACTGGTACATCCATGTGTTCTGCTAGCTCTGGAAATAATTTATTGATTTAAAAATACCACAGTGGCAGAAATGAACTGACAAGCCTTAAATCAAAACCTCTCTAGAATCACGCCATAGGTGATTAGAGCACTTCACCTCAAAAGAAATACTTCAGCTCCATGTAAAATGAGAAACATGATGTTGACTTGTTTTCATGATTAGTACTATTCAGAAAATCTTAGTTCTTAAGTATTTCAGCATTCTTCAATGACTCCAAGAAAAACTGACACCGAGAACTTGTATCACACAAACTAAAAAGCAAGACTCACCAAGATACAGGATGAAGTTATGGAACAGGCCTCCTTGAGGGACACTGCATAACATTACTTCTAGTCAGTGAAGGATTTCCTTTGACATCCTTGTTACATGACCAATTAGCTATGCCAACTTCCTTGTTGTTGATACAAATTCAACATCTATAAAAAGAGTGCTGAGATAGAAATGTGAATCTAGGAGTAACACACAGATGGTTGTAAGTTTTATTCTTGATTCTTTTTGATTATGAAAATGTGGGGGTGGGTATGTACATGTGAGTACAGGTGCCTGTGGAAGCCAGAAGGGAGTGTCAGATTTCCTGGAGCTGGAGTTATAGGTGGTTTCGAGCCACTTCCCATAAAACCAGGTTTCATGCAAGAGTAGTGTGAGCACCTAAACATTAATGCATATCATCGGCACCTTGTTTGTATCCTGGGACAATCTTACATAACTGTCTTTGAACTTGTTATGTATCTGAGTATGCCCAGTCTCTTGTCTCTGACTCCTAAGTGCTAGTTTTACAGGTGTGTAGAGCCATACTCAGCTTAGAGATAGTTTTTGAGTCCAAGAGTTGGATATCCAAGTCAATGAATGTAGAGAAAAAAGCGGGGGTGGCTGAGGAATGAGCCTTCTTTCCACTAACCACAAGATAGGGTAAGGAGGAACTGTATAGGCTTCCCACAAGCTTTCTGCAGCTCCAGGTTTTAGCACCTTTGCCCTGTAGCATATTAGCTACTTTTAGTTTTAGCATGCCTCTCCCTTCCTTTATACACTTCAGAGAAAGATCAGCCTGATCATTACTGCCTCTGCCCTGCCAGTCTTCACTAGAATGACACAATGCCTTATCTTATCCATCTCCAGGACACAGTTGTGACTTAGAGACCTGGTCAACAACACACATGCAGCTCGGATTTGCTGAACTCAAAGGAATGGCACTGTGTATCTACAACAAGCTAGTCAGTGTGTATATGGTGGGTTCAGTTACAACTCTGATCATCGTGGTGACACCAGGACATCTTTAAAGATGTGCTGCTGATGGTGACCCTAGCACTTTTCATTGGAAGGGCTCCAGAGGCAATAAGAAATCATTGCATAATATTTATTCAGTGCTTCTTTTGGTGAGGAAAACGAACCAGTGGTATGATTTAATCTTGTGCTTTGGTTTCAAGACAGTGTATGGCCCCACAAATATAACCTGGAGTTTATTTTAATAGCTTTTGCCTATGTCCCAGATTTCATCAATTAAATCATGGCAGGCCAAGCACTTGGGTTGAAGCAGAGATCAACTGAATTTAATTAATAACATCTCAGAAATACACTAAAAACAGCACGCAATCCATTATAAAGTTGGCTCTTTTATGATATTCCATGAAAAAAGATCAGATAATGCTTATATACAGGGTATAAAATATGACTGCTGGCTCTGCTAATGCTTTCAAATTCCAAACTGTTGTGAGCAATTTAATCAAGATGACAAAAGTTTGGGAACAAAAACATATGGTGAAGTTAAGTTATAAATGTGTTTCCTTTCAGAAGACATTTTGAACATTTTAGTTGGGTCTTGAATTACATTTATCTCACAAAATGCAAAACATTATTAATGGGGAAAGAATTTTGAGCTTCCTTTCTGGAATAAATTTCAGACTCATGTTTAAAGCCAGTAAAAATACATCCAACTTAATAAGACTTTGGATGACAATTGTTTGTTTTGATTTTGATAGTTGGTCTAACTTGTTTTTACAATTGCCAATTGCTTCCAGGGCTCCCTTGTATAAAACCAAAATGAATTGTTCAGGTAAATGACAGCCTGACACTTTCATATTTCTGATTTACTTGGTATTAGTCATATTTCCCCATTGCAAAGATCCATGTTTTGTGACAAGTGCTTCATATTAATTTTGAAAGTGGGTTCAGTGATGTCATAATTTCTCATTTTGTTCAGTCTTGAAGCAAGCAGTCATTCCCTATAGGGAAAAGAAATACATTTCACCAAATAATTACAGTTGTTTATTATGGATGCAGGAAGAACAATATCTTCTCTTTAGCATATGCCCCTAGTTCATAAGGGAAATGAATAAAAGATTAAGGAATAATGAAGGAGTTGTTATTATACTGTAAGTCACTCTTCTTTTTTTTCTGCTATAGGTATGTGGTAGAAAATAATGTTTGAGTTGGATAGATAAGGTCTTCCTGAGAAAGGTGTAGCTAATCTCTAATATACAACAACCATTTTGAACCCCATCTCGGTCTCCCATGTCAGTGAGATTCATTGAGTAAGGAAACACTCCAGAGTCACTGAAATTCTGAAGCTATTAAATATAAATACAGGAAGGATAGCATAGATACAAAAGGTCATGAGGCATACTTAGGAAGAAAGCTTGCATAGAGAAATTGATTCATCGAATACAAAAATGCCTGTATCTGTTTGTTTATTCGCAGCCCTCCAGTTAATGTTTTCTGACAACCCCAAGTTTTGGATGGGATATGAGGAATAATCATTGCTGGTGGGAATCACCCCACTTTGTCCTTTATTCCTTGATCCTGGAAATCTGACTGGTACTACAAAGAAATGAAGAAAGGGCAAATACAGGTGCAGAAAAGCTGTGATTTGATGGATATAGACACAACAAGAGCAACCTGGAAACTTAGCAAGTTTATTTTGTATATCTCATTAAAGGAACTAGGTTTATTGTAGTTTATTATACAGCTGAATAAGGAGGCTGCACAAGGAGGCAAGTTAGCTAATCTGAGTTCCTGCACACACTGGACAATCATTTGCAAACACTCATACTTGTACCAGAGGAAGGCTTTGACAATTTCACGAGCTTGAGCCAGGGTAAGCTTTGACAATTCCTGTGAGTCTGAGGCATTGGTGTTCTTGACGTGACTGCACTCACTTAAACAACAAAGTCACCTGGGGATTCAGCAGTTTCTTACACATCTACTCAGAATAAATAAATAACTGCTGAGGGCAATTGAAATGCAGGCAGACTGACAATATAATAATTAAAGACCTACAGGTGAGTCTGGTAGAAGCTCACTTGAAAAGAAAAGAAAGAAGTAGGATGGCTTCATATTTATACTTGCTACATAGCTGAGCATCACCTTAAACTACTGATTTCCTTATCTCTGCTTCCTAAGTGATGAGACTACAGGCTTGTGCCACTGTACCCAGTTATATGGTGATAAGGATCACACCCAGGGCTTTGTGCATTATAGGTATGCATTCCACCAACTAAGCCACAAACCCAGCCCCAAGGCATACATTTTTAAATTGCAATTGTTTTCCATGTAACATAGCCTTTGAGTGAAGTCTAGAATTTCACAAAGTAGATTGTGCTAGTAATGGGATTAGATTTACATTTTCTCTGGGTAGTTTTCCAGAATCAATTTTCCACAGTATACATTAATCAATAAGTGAAGTTTAATCTAAGGATGGGAGGTAGAAATTCACCCTTTCAGGGTACAAAGCTGATCACAAATTCCATCTGTAGAATGAAGTTGAAATCATGGTATAAAACCAACTGAGGAAATGATGGCTATCTCTTTGTGGTAGTTAATCACAGAATCACCATGGATACATACTTCTAGGTTTGAGGGAGAGTGTTTCCAGAGAAGTTTCACTGAAGAGGGAAGACCCAATATTCAATGGGATGGTCCTAGACCCCAAAAAGGAGAAAACAAACAGAGAATCTGCATTATCTGCCTTTTCTTCCTGACTGAGGATGCAATGTAACTTCACAATCCTGCTACCCTGCATTCTCCCTATGATCCACTGTGCCCTTAAACTATGAGCCAAAATAAACACTTCCTTTCTTCACTTGTTTTTGTCCTAGAAACAAGAAAAGTAACTCTTACAACTTGTAAGTTCTCTTCCCCTTTCCATCAGTGCAACTGGCAGTCCTTCTAAAGCTGCTAGAGAAACCCTGACACTAGTGAGAAAAAAAAAAAAAAAAAAAAAAAAAACAATTAACTGGTTGCTCTTTAGTTGTTGGCATCAAAGCTCAATGTTGGTGCAGTGGGTGAGGGTCCCTGAGGATCATATGGCAATTAAGTGTAAAAGAGCTACATACTTCAGCAGATTCATTTTGATGGCTTTCTGATGGGAGATGTCATTATGTAAATATGTTTCTGGTTAATGGATAAAGCATTGTTGGCCAATAGGAAAGCAAGAGCGGTGAGGCTAGGAGACAAGGAGGATTACAGGAAGTAGTAGGGAGGAGTCAACATGGAGAGACCGGGGAGACCACAATGCCAGCTTGACGCTCCCGTAAGATGAGACCATGTGGAAATACTTAGATTAATAGAAATGGGTTAATACTTAAGACAGAGCTAGCCGATAAGAAACAAGTAACTGACCAACAGAATTAATATCAAATACAGAGTCTCTGTGTGTGTGTTAATTGGGGCTGGAGTGGCGGTGGGACCTATGGCAGGAAAAACCTTACTCCTTACAGCTTTCTGGATAAACAAAGCAAAAAGGACACCTAGATACTCTCTTGACTCCTACAGCTAGTGAAAGTGTCTAGTGAGATGCTCACCTGAAACATATCTAACTCAAAGTTCACAGCTTTGTAGTAAAGCCACAGTGGTAACATCTACAAGACTGTGGACTTGAAGTTTCCATTATTTCAATGCCAGCAGTTCATGTTCCCTGAACATGCTCTTCTTCCACCCCAGTCTGCCAACCCTATGTCCATCCTCAAGTCATTTTTCCGTTCCCTGATCCCAGCAGCTGTGCAGTCAAGAAATACTCATTTCATGTCTGTTGCATGCTTGGTACTGTGCTCCCAACTTCCCAAAAATTTCTAATTATAAAACAAAAGCGAGTGTTAAAAAAAACATTAGCTGAGATATTGTTATTATACATGTGCTCCACCCTCAGGCCATACCTCACTACTGCATTTGATCTTGACCTAGTCTCTCAAGCTTCATGCTGGCCTCTTTCCCCTTCCTTCATTGTACTAGGACCCATACACTGCCAATTAACTTCCAGATTTACATCCAGGCACCAAACAGAAGGGTCTTGGCAGAACAAGACCTGTATATTGAGACCAGAGAGATAGCTCAGTAGTTAAGAGCACTGGCTATTCTTCCACAGGACATGAGCTCAATCCCCAGCACCCACATGAAGGCTAACTGTCAGTAACAACCATTCCAGGGGATCGATCTCACGCCCTCTTCTGGTTTCCACAGGTAAAGCATACCTGTGGTACACAGACATACCTGCAGGCAAAATTCCCTTACACATAAAAATAATTTTTGAAAATTTTTAAAGAAAATGTTTCTTTACATTGGCACAAAATATACTTTCCCTGCATGTGGGACAGAGATAAGTCCAGTTACCATTACCAACATGGTTGTCAAGAACATTTGGTGCACAAATAAATGTGGCAGCCAGGTTTTGGTGGCGCACGCCTTTACTCCCAGCACTCTGGAGGCAGAGGCAGGAGGATTTCTGTGAGTTCAAGGCCAGGCTGGTCTACAGAGCAAGTTCCAGGACAAGCTCCAAAACAATACAGAGAAACAACCATCTTTGAAAAACCAAAACTAAAAGGAAACGTGGCAGCTTTCTCTCGTTTAACTAATGTTCAGTTCAGTTCGCTGTCAGAGGACAATAAAAATGAAAGTTTTCCTTATTTCTTTTCCTTTCCTTCTTCCTGTTTCTGTATAAATTACATTTAAATTACCTGCTGGGGAGGAATATAAATGAGACCCAGGCAGCCCTCATGAGTCATCGTTTCTGTGGGAAGCAAAACATCCTTGCTTCAAAAAGTAATTGAATTGATTTTGTTAGCTGCTGTGAAAATAAGCTTCTAAAAATTAACCCAAACAGCGCAATTGTCTAAAAAACAAGTGAACAATGTAAATTATTTTATGGTTTGGAAATAGTAACATAAAATAGACAGATACTTTTAAGTGTACAATGACAAATTTTGTGTATATTAAGGAGGGAAGAAAGCAAAGGAGAATCATATATATATATATATATATATTCTTTGAACTTCTTTCTCTGAGTTTTCATTTTCTTTATTAAAAAAGGCAGGTGAATCCTACTGTAGCTACTTCCCAGAATTAGGGGTCAAATTGAATAATAGATATAAAAATACTCTGTAGAACCAGGCATGGGGTTTCACACCTACAATTTCAGCACTCAAGAGGTTGAGACAGGAAAATTGCCAAATTGTCAATAACATCTTAGGCTAAGTGATGGATTTCATAGCAGTTTGGGATAAAGGTAAGACCTTTTGAGGTTTTTGTTGTTGTTGTTGTTTTGTTTGTTTGTTTTTTTTATGAGACAGTTTGAGTTTCTCTGTTTTGCTTTGGAGCCTGTCCTGGAACTAGTTTTGTAGACAAGGCTAGCCTCAAACTCACAGAGATCCACCTGCCTCTGCCTCCCAAGTGCTGGGATTAAAGTCGTGTGCCACCAACAACCAGCTAGGTAAGGTGGTAAGGTGGTGAGCACTTAAAATTAGCATGGCCTGGTGTGCCACTGCCTGGATGAGACCTGATCCCAGATCTGTGGACATCTATATCCCACTCCTGACACCAGATATCATGCTTTAATAGGATGAGGAAAAACAGATAGGCTGGACAGATGTTTATTCAGGGAGAAATAACTTACAACAGAGACAGATGAACACCAGCAGCTTCCTGGTCCCAAGGATGCCTCCAGATGCTTTCTGTCCCCATACAGCAAGTGAGAGAGCACTCCGAGGCCTCTTCCCCAGACCTAGTTACCCCAGGTCACATCCACACCTGTTCCCATCCTCAATGGGTGTGGTCAGTGCAACAGGTACAGACAGAGTGAATATCTCACTACAATACTGTCACGAACATGCTATTCCAGGAACAAACACATATACCCATTGTTTATTGAATAGCAATATATTCACAAGGTTTAATAGTTTTAATAACAGTAACTTATTATAAAATCCACCTACCTTGGTAGCCTGGCAAAGACATAAGTGTGGATTCTCTTATGTCATCTTTATTGCTGGTATTAACTTTCATATCACAAAGCACACAGCAAATATATCCATATCGCTAAATGCACACACACATACACACACACACACACACACACACACACACACACACACACACACACACGGGTTATAGAATGATATTAAAGAGGCTGCGGTGGACTATAATGGAGTTGGGGAACTGGAATGTAAGAGTTATGTTGATGAACCAAAACCAGTGCCTGGAGGGAATAGGAGTCAGTGATGGGGAAAGAAACTCTTTAAGATGCAGAGCAAAAGGCCAAATGCTACAAAATCATGTTGTAAATAAATTGTTTTCCTCAGCTTCTAATTCCTTCACTTATTGTGGCTCTCTTTTCATTTTTTTAACCTGAGTGAAAGCTTTAGGAAAGCTTCTAAGGTTGTTGATAGCCAAACTGTTGAGAGTCAGGAACAGAAAAAAAGTAGGTCAGATCCAGGAGCAGACAGATGAATGGGTTTAAAGACAGCCATCCAAGTAGCTGTGTCAACAGCTAGTAAACAAGCCCAATCTGGGAGTCCTCAGTCCGTGATGCACAATCAGGTATCAGAGAATAGGTAGGTGTGGGGCCATGCCACTGCATTATAAGGTATACATCCCATGATGTGTCTCAGGTAAGGCATTTATTTATACTATTTCCTTGGTCTAGTGTGTCTGATAATTTATGGGGCCTGCTTTCCCTAGTGTGATTTTAGCATGGCCCTGTGTCTACACAGTCTCAGTTCTCCCTACACTTACAGACTGGCTCCCTTTCTGTCCCCAGGAAAAGGCCATTCATCATTCTGTAGTGGATGGGGTTACCAACAGATGGTGCGATTTCTGTGTCCACCCAGATGCTCCAGTCGTCCTTCTCCACCAAAACTATGACAAAATCTACTTCTCAAATGAGTCCCTAAGCCAAGGAGTAGCCTGAAAATAAAACAACTTTTATATAATATGATGTAGAGTAAGGTATAGCCTGAGCTCAACAACAACTAGGTTGTAAATTGCCTAAGGCTGGGTCCATGTATGGCACTGATTCACTTAATCATGAATAACACTAGTTTTCTAGAGTAGAAAAAGTAAACCTCTTAATTATTGGTCTTTTATTTAAAAGAAATCATCTGTTTTATTTTCTTAACTATTACATGGAAACATGGAGAGATAGTAAGGACTTACTCCTGTGCTAAACTGAGCTGCCCTAATTTCCCAAAGCAAAATCCTTGGAGTACTGTTTGGTTCAGGTCTATACTACAATGTACCAAATGTTCAAAACAAAGAATACAATACAATAGTTTCCTCGCCATACAGTAGTCAAAGCACACATCCTTTTCTTTCCTCTCTTCCAAATGATGGACTGACTCGCTCCCTAAGCAGTCCCCCATGTCTCTTTTGACCACTTCAATCCAATCTTTTACTTTTCAGGTTTATAACTGGGGCAGGTACTCTTACGCATAAATTTGTTCCCCTGCCCCTTTCCTCCCAACTGAAGTCTTCCTTAATCTTAGGAAATCAGACCAGCCCTTTTGACAGCCCTAGAAACATATGACCATTTTGTGACCAATAAGATTTAAGCAGGACTCTCCCAAAAGGTTGAACATTTGTCTTAGTGGTACATTCTGTTTGGAACTGCCACTTCTTTCTGGAATCTTCTGTTCAATGACAGACAGAAAGCAGTCAGAAAACTTTCTTACATCTTCTGAGAGGAGTCAGTTCAGGTAGTATAGTCCATTTAAAAATATAAAAATGACTGTGTCTTTTGCCTTAGAGAAGCTTCTCAGTTTCAGGAGGTCCCATTTATTAATTATTGATCTCAGTGTCTGTGCTACTGGAGTTATGTTCAGGAAGTGGTCTCCTGTACCAATTCGTTCAAGGGCACCTCCCACTTTCTCTTCTAAGAGGTTCAGTGTGGCTGGATTTATGTTGAGGTCTTTGATCCATTTGGACTTAAGTTTTGTGCATGGCAATAGATATGGATCTATCTGCAGTCTTCTACACAGCAGCATCCAGTTATGCCAGCACCATTTTTTGAAGATGTGTTCCTCCTTCCATTGTACAATTTTAGCTGCTTTGTCAAAAAGCAGGTGTTCATAGGTGTGTGGATTAATATCAGTGTTTTCAATTAAAATCTGTTGGTCTACTGTAGTTTTTGCCATTTGTTCTTGTTACCTACATCCATTTGTTTACCTGTCTATTTTTGTGCCAATACCAAGTTGTTTTCAGGACTAGAGCACTATAGTAGAGCTTAAAGTCAGGGATGGTGATGCCTCCTGAAGTTCTTTAATAAAAGAGTTGTTCTTCCATGCATTCATGTAACTCTAAACAATATATTCCATTATTTTATGTATTTCAAATTTACATTAAAGGCACCTACCTCCATTACCCATTACCATATAAAGCCTTTCACACTATATGAATTGACTTCGGTGTGCAATACACAGAACCGACTCTTGTCTACCCATCACATGACATCTATCCGAGTATCCCTCTTCCATCCAATTTACTATCTTCAATATGGGAGCATTTGCGTTCCTGCACCTTGCAATTCATACTTCTGTGCTTTCCAAGCATTGGGGACCTAGACTGCACTCGCTAAATATTTGACATAATAATATCCATATAGAAATATAAAGTCTCATCTCCACAGCATCAGCTCCCATGAAAATTAGTTCAAGAACGATGCAGTCTGAGGTCATGCTGATGGAATCCAATTGCACAGACTTCTCCCCATGGAAATTTGAAACCAGTAAGATTTACTATTTATAGCTTCCAGAGTTTCATTAGATGAGTCAATGGATTATTGTATTGCCCTAAGTGTTCACTTCAAACTATTCTGAAACATGCTTATTTACCTTTAGTTCAGGCAGCCTTCATTTAAAACTAATGAAACTTTTGGAGGGGAGAAAGTTCATATTGCTATAGATCAATGGTTCTCAATATATGAGTCATGACGCTTTTACCAAACCTCTGTCTCAAAAAATATTTACGTATCAATATAATGTGGTATTATTGTCCATAAATGGATTAAAATACTTATATCCAATAAGTTTTAAAATGTAATATTCAAGTAAGTGCCCATAAAGTTAGGACATGAAATTTTTCCATATATTTTGGAAGAATTCTTACAGGCCCCAAGCAAAGGTAAAAGCATCTTGTTCTCTGCGGAATTGGGGACAATAGGCAGTCATTTTTTTAAAGTATCTTCAAATATCCTCTTTTAAGCCAAGAGCTTAGCCATCAGGATCCTTTGTACATTTTTTTCCCAGATAAGGTTAAAATTCTCCCAAATTCATACTACCATTTCTAAACATTCTGATGTAAAAGAGAACGGATTTGGGAATTGGAGTGAGTTATTGTCTTGGCATTTTCATGAGCTGGTATGAGACTACCAACAAGTTGCTGCTGCATTCTCCCATCAAGCCTTAACACTTGTACAATGGATATTGATACCAGATGATCTTGAGATTGTCACTTCCAGCTGTGTGTATTCATCATGCTTTCAAGAACACATAGTATTATGGGTTGAAACTTACTGAACAAGACAGGCAATGGTTGTCCATGCCTTAGATCCCAACACTCCGGAGGCAGAAGCAGGGTGACCTCTATGCGTTTGAGGCCAGCCTGATCCACAGAGCTAGTGCCAAGACAGGCTCCCAAACTTCAGAGAAACCCTGTCTCGAAGAAACAAAACAAAACCAAAAAACCTTATTGAGCATCAATGTTTACCAAGTTGTATTGATATACCATTTATTTCATAGAGGGAATATAAGCATTGTGGTCTGTTACCCTGCTACCTTCTAGAATGTGACAGGCTTTTTTTGACTCCTCCTGGAAGGCACCACCCTCCCTGTGGAGTGGTGGGATGATGGGATGGGAGGATGGTCTGGGGGCATGGGAGGGAGGGAGAGGGAACTGGGATCGATATGTAAAATAAGAAAAATAAATAAATATAAAAATAAAGATAACTTCTATGACAAAAAAAAGAATCTACATATCTTTTGAAAACAAAAGTGTTACTTGAACAAAGATATTGTTAATCATTTAAGGAAGTAACAACACAAATCTTTGAAAAGGGCTTTCCCAAAGAATAAAAGAAGTTAATCCCTAGAAAACAAAAGGAAATACAGCTTAAATTAAACACAAGTGATGATTATTTTCCTTTCTAATATGAGTAGACCAGGTTGAAATAACTGCATAATTGATAGGTCTTATTTTTAAGACCTGAACTCCAAGGTTTCTCTTCTTAGTGATGTGCTTATTTAATAATTGGAAAACAGTAATTTCAACATTCCCATCACTTCAAGTACCCACTTACAGAAATGGAGACAGAATATTAATATGGGCATATGTGAGACTCCAGATCCATAAATTACATATGAGAACTATTTCGTAATGTAAAACCAACCCACTAAGCCCCTTTGAATTATAGAGGCAATAATGACTGGTAACTGATTCAGTGGAAAATTACCATGTGCATTCAATACCTGAAAATTCAAAACAGGAGCAAATCAACAAAATAACTGAATGCACAGAGCCTATTATAGAAGAGGCACTTAATGAGCTGCTTGCTCACCAGGTAAGGTGAATAAAAAGACCCTTTGTCCATGCTCTTCGTGATAGTGCTTTGTTAATTTTCTGAAAAAGAATCTGTTTTCGTGGTGAGTCACTGCCCTTTTACTGGCATTATTTTAATGACAGAAGATAGAAGAAAAGGTCACAATTTAGATCAATGCCATCTTCGCATGACAGACTGGGTGAGTCACCAAATGAAATTAACAGGGAAGCGTGGTTACCATTTTTGCTGTCTATACTCTCTCCCCTGATGCTCTTTGCAAACACAATTCAATGAGGTATTTGAAGAGAGCTGGTTGCTAGGTATCAGCCTATTTCAGAGCTCTCCATTTCAACCTGGACACAAAATATGGAAAATTTTCAAGATAAATGTATCAGGAGGCATCCAAAGACTCAGATGCCTGAATGTTGACATGACCACTCTAGTAGTTGATGCAGAATACAAAAGCAAAATCAACCAAAACCACAACTTTTCAAATCATCTTCACCATTCCTTTTACTTTCCAGAGCATATGGAGGTTCTGAAAAAAAAAATGAATTTTTAGACAACCACTTAGTTGAAGGGATGGCAGGACCAAAGCCAAGTTTGCCTTCTTGATTCAAATATTTTATTTTATTTTAGAGTTCACAAAACATCTTACTTGTTCTAAAAATGAGAAGCAATAGGCAAAACAAACAAGGTGAATTTTTGAAAATGTGACAATTTTGTCTGGATTATGAAATGATTAAGATACATTGTAGTCATGGGTAGGAAAATAGCTCAGTCTGTGAAGTTATTGAACAACTCTGTGAAGCTATTGCACAAGCATGAGAGACTGAACTCTACTTCTAGCAAACACAGAAAAGCTTCTATGCCAATACCTGCCTATAATCTAGCACTGGGGGATGTTAAGAGGAAGATGCCTGTGGTGTGCTGAATGGCCAAACTAGTGTGATCAGCATGCCCCAGGATCAGTGAGAGACCCTCTCTCAAAAACAGTGAATGGTTCCTGAAGAACACTATCCAAAGCCCATCTCTGGCTTACACACACACAGAGAGAAGCATGCCCACATAACATGTGTACCCATACTAATGTGTTAAAGCAAAATCAGCACATACTAATGTGCTATAAATTGAAATAAGATGCACAGTTTGAAATAAGTATATTTCACTCCACATGTCATTAAGGAATTATAAATGAATACCATAATGAGATACCAATAAATACCTTTTAGAATAACCTGATTTTGATCCCTAGAACCCACATGGCGGAGAGAACTGACTCCTTCAAGTTGTATGCTGACATTCACATGTGCACTGTGGTATATAATAACATGTGTGCACTCATGTGCACATACATAATGACAAAATAAATATGTCAATTATAAAAGTTTAAATCTGTTCTGTGGGCTACAGTCATAAGCTATCATCATAGAGTCACACAAGGGTTATCATCTGGAGGAAAGGCGTTTTAGTAGCAATAAGGAAAGCAAATGACATAAACAATTATCACAATTTATTGTGATAGTTTATCTTCATTTCAAGTTTACTGGATCTTCTGATGTCCTAAGAGACACAATTTCGGCTATATCTGTGAACACCTTCCAGTGAGACTTCCCTGTGGAGTAAGAAACCGCCTGAATGAGGACTGGGTACACAGTCTAAATGTGAGCATGAGTAGAAGGAAGAGTTGAACACCAGCTCTCATATCTATTTCTTGCCTGTGGATATAATGTACCCAGTTGTTATGTTCCTGCTTTCATGCCTTTCCTACCTTCCCAAGTCAGAGCTATGATGAACAATGTGTTCAAATGAAATCAACTACAAAGAAGGACTATTTTTCTGGGAATAATTGTGTTTTTAGTAATGCAAGAAATTCTCACCATTCATTTCATACAGGTATCAGCTCCCACCATGGCTCAAGAACCCAGAAAGCATATATTAATGTGTGTGTGTGTGTGTGTGTGTGTGTGTGAGAGAGAGAGAGAGAGAGAGAGAGAGAGAGAGAGAGAGGTGGGGGATTCACTAAAGGGGCATAGGGATAATGGCAATTGATTACTTGGTACATGCAATTGGCATCTGTTCTGTGCCAGTCCCAGAGCTAGGCACTAGGCGCACAGAGTGGGAACAAAATTTGACTGGCATGTTGTCTGCATGCATGGTCATTTCTGGACTCAGGCAGACACCAAAAATTGAAACATGTCTGTTTAGGCCTTGAAGCCACCTGTCAACTTGTCTGAAGCACATCATTGTCATTGTCATTAATGTGTTGAGAAACTTGTGACCTATGCATAAAAATCAACCAATGGGATTCCAGGTTTTATAGTCTACCCATTTATTTCCTAGATTGGAGCTTTCTTTATCTGGTGGTTATAAATGAATGCCAAGTTAAGTACTTCTCATATTCATCTCAGATTTTTTTCTTTAAGGAAAGGTCCTAGTGCAGTGTGACAGGGATCCTCATAAACTGAGATTAAGATAAACTTACAGAGAGGATTACTCATTTGAAGACAGGAAAAACATCAAACATACATCTGCAAGCCAAGGAGAGAGGCTCCGGAAAATCAACTCTAACCACACCTTGATCTCATAATTCTGACCTCTAGCATTTTGAAGAAATATAGCTCTCTCTCTCTCTCTCTCTCTCTCTCTCTCTCTCTCTCTCTCTCTCTCTCTCTCCCTTTCTTCTCTCTCCTCTCCTTCACAGTCTCATGTATCTCAGGCTGTCTTTAAACTTGCACTTTAACCCAGGATGAACTTGAACTTATACTTCTCCTGATTTCACTTCCTGAGCACTGGGATCATAGCAGTGTGCCGTGAAACCCTGCTTTACAATAGGTGAACCCACTGACTGAGTAATGCTTTGTTACAGAAGTCCAAATATATAGGGAATGGAGTTATTGTCCCATCCCATTTATATCTTCTATAGTGGTCAAACAGAGTGAGGAAGAGAATGTGAATCTTGGCCATTCCATCAAATCCCCTTGGCCAACTCGTTTGAAAGATTGGTTTAACTTTTTTGGCTTGTTTCATTTATTGAGCTCTATTAATTTTCCCTATTTACTCACTTTTAAATTTTAGTTGGTCCAAGGAGAATAGGAGTGGACAAACAGGACTGTTTTTAAGTAGGAGCTACGGAAATACAGAAATATAGCTGGCCCTCCACATATGTGGCTTACCTATGTATGAATTTTATCAGCTACTGATGATAGAAATTTTTGGAAAATTTTAACTGTACTGAAAATGGATAGATTTTCTTTATATTGTGCTCCATACAATATAGGAAGAACACTATGACAACTATTTATATAGAATTTGCATGGTATTAGGTATTATAAACAGTCTACATGTGACAAAGTGTACAAAAGGATTTGTGTACATTCTAGAAAAATACTCTGCCGTTTTACATAAGGGACTTGAGATGTGCAACGATAAGCAGGTGCACTGGTGACAGAAAGAGTAAGAGACATGAAAATGGGAATGCTATAGGGCTTCAGAGCTAGAGAGTCCCAGGAACATACACCCACGAGTACAGATAGGAGAAAGAACTACTGCATTTGGTCCTCTTCTTAATCACAACTGACAAATTTTGGTACAGGGAGACTGTACTGGGACCTCCCTATTTCTTAGGGCATAGTCCTCATAGATTAACATAAATAATTACTGTAAAGCATAGTCATATTTTAAACAAATATCTTCAATTCCAGCATTTAAAAATGCCCATTTAGAGACAAAACTGAAAATGTGTTCTAGCAGGTTCCATCAGGAGGCACATGAGAGCCCACTAACTTGTCCTTGATTTCCAGGCTTCACCCTCAGAGGTTTGGAGTTAAAAGGTCTGGGTTACATTTGCACAGTTGGTAGTTTTTAATTGCATTCCACACTCTGGTTCCAGTAACCATAGAAGGAGCATTTTTGGTTTCTATAGTGCTATTACCTGTGTCCTGAGCTTCCTGGACATCTCATTATCTGTTCTTTTGAAACTAAGACCTTTCAAATGATAGCTGGAATGAGATGGTATTTATTACTAAGGATTAGTTGGAGTCCTCGGGAGCACTAAAAGGAGCTGAAGTCGGTGTAATAAACAAGATGCAGGAAATTAGTCATGATTGTGTCTTGTGATGCTGATGTTCCCCTGGAATTTTCTTCTCTTAATTAGTCTCAAATACCTTTCAACCTCATTCCTTTAGTGGTATTTGAAATCCATTTACTCCCCCAAACTTACAAGATTAATTTGTGTTTTCAAACAGGATCTCATGTAGCACAGTGTGGCTTCACACTTAGTATGCATTTCAGGATGAACTTGAACTTCACCACCCAAGTGCTGAGATTACAGGTGTGTACCTCCACATCTGGCCGGAGAAAGCCTTCTTTAACCTATCTTCACATCAATTCTAACTGGCTCACTCTAGTTGGAATATAACCAATCCATCCCAACCCAAATATCTCCATTCTACTTATATGTGATATAGTAAACATCCTTGACAGCTCCACTCTTATGCTGTATGGCACACACAGAAGAAAGCACACATTTAAAAACTGCGCTCTGCACATTACATTATAAACAGATGCAAAAACATAACAAAACAATATCCACTGAATGAGGACACAATAGCATTACACATACGTTTTTAATGACAACAGGTGGTAAATTAATACAAATTACAGGCTACAATATACTGAATACAAAACCCATTTAGGAAAAGACTAGAAATGCATCACTTAACAAGTCAGTCTGATGCAAGTGGCTAAGAAATCCAGGGCTCATTATGATGACACAAGCTTTACAGACTGCATTGGCACTCCCACCCACCACCCCACCCCCAGCCAGTGGCCATAGCACAGCCAGTGACACTGGTGACTGAAAATTCTAACACTCAGCATTGACATCAAGGGACATCTCTGTAACATGTTCACTATGCAAACTCAGACAAGAATATGTGAACGTTCTTTGCAAACTGTAAGGTGCTGTGCAGATGTTGTTAGCTATTGCTATTATTCCTGTTCAGTGAGATTTCACCAAACGTGGAAGGAAGACTAGATTGTATACCTGACAATATGACTTACAAAACATCTTAAAAAGAACAGCTACTTCAAGCACACATAGCAATTAACACATGTGTAAGCATGGCTGGCAGTGATATGGAGAGATTCTAGAGTTCTCTAAGGAATGAAGGGTTAAGCTATTCACAAGTTATGTATTGATGGGCAGCTTCCCAATGCCTATTAGAGTAATTTATTTTTATGATTAACTCCATCCCCTGGGGGGGAAAATTTGTCAAGCTATCAGAGTGCACTGCAGCACAACTCTGGTGAAAATGAACTTAAAAGCCAGGAGTATAATCGGAATGGTTGTATAGTTTACTAGTGAATGAGAGAACACTTGAGAGGAAAGAAACCTGCCGTTGGCCTAAGACAAGTGACAAATACTATGCCATCATTGAACCAATTATCAAATGGGCCTAACAAGTCTACAAATTTGCTATGCCTAGGCACTAAATATGAAACTAACTGGAGACATAGTGGATACATGTAAAACAGGATTTCAATCCTTTCTTTCCTGTACCTGTACCTTTAGCCTTCCTTAGGTGCATCTTACTTGTCAAAATACTTTTAGTGACCTATTTGAATGTTTCATCTATCTAAAATTTTTATAAAAATAAATACAAGCCCATTCGTTCCTTCTTTCGGTAAGGCCAAATTTTTGTTTTGAACTCCTGATCCTCCTGCATCTGCTTTCCAAATACAGGTATTATAGGTATATGCCACCACAGCTGGCTCAGTATGACTTTTCTGCTGTAAACTTTCAAGTTATTATAATTACTACTAGATTCCCATGAAACACCCAGTTATTTTGAATAGCAGACTTAAAATTCTTTACACTCATTACAAACCAGAATGCTACTGTAACAAATGAATTGGCAGCCATTTGAAGAATGAATGATAGCAGATGCATCTTACGGCAGACTTCCATTTCTTCAGTATTGGGGAAAAATTATTTAGGAGAAAAATCAAAAGATGAGGAAGGTATTGTTACAATAAATGGGGTAAAATTAGTAGCTTGAACTGACATTTCAAGTTATACTCCCTAATTGAGATTACTATTACAATCAGGTTTTCAACATCAGTGAACATATTCCTGCCGGAAAACATTTAACAGTTCAACTATAGCTTTTCTTCTAATACATCATGAAATATGTGCTTTGTGCAAGAGGAAACTAGTTAGAAACTTTGAAAAAAAATGTCTATATGTCAAACACCACAATCATTAACATAGCTAACAGCAGCAAAATCATGCATGAGCAGTCAAAATCCTAGAGAACAATTAACAGCTTTGAAAACAAATCTATTCTGTAATAATTCTAGGTATCAATGTGAATATTTGATTTTAATGTTCAAACACATTGTACTTTATTCCCAAGGGAAAATTACATGTGTTTACATGTATCCCTGGTTAAAACACTTTAAATGACCTGTACCATTATTTAGTTATCAATGTTTGAAATCAAACAAAATAACCCAACAGTGTATTTTACAAATAGTACAAGATCCCTAAATTACAAGGGGAAAAACCCTCAGCATTATAGAAGAAGAAATTGAGTGGACAATTCTAAATATAATAATAGGCTTCCTAATAAAGTAACCATCTAGAAATCTAGCACACAATGTCTCAGACTCAAATATCATGATACTAAACATTGCTGTCTTTACAAAATAAAGACCCTTATATTTAAAATACTGTTTTAAATACAAATTACACACAACAGTTAAATTTAAGAATTAAGAACAATCCTTCAATAAGCACATTAATTAATTTTTGCAATAATAATATAACACAAATATATCTTTATGTCTAATCACCTCTCTATTTCTCTAGTCTAGTTCCACAGCATAAAAATAACAGCAGACAAACAAGTCAATAATGGCAAACATTTAAGCAAGGACATTCATTATATTAGGATTATTAGTAACAGGTATTTGAACTTTTATTTTTACAATTAAATTTAACTGATATATAAACACAAAAAGCATATAGCTTATATTGTCTCATGTAATGTTTTGCTATATGTACATGTTATACAGTAATTGAGTTATCTCAAAATTTAACTTTATGGTAAAAACATTAAAATTTGAATTTTAGAAGACTAAAGATAGAATGTATTTGTAAGACAATGGAAAGTTATCAAATATCTGAAATACTGCAAACAGCTCTTTGGTGAAGTTGGCAAGATCAAAACTTAAACCAAGGTTGTACTGTGTATGGAACCATCACTAAGAAACATCTTTCAAAACTGCATGGGGGTTGTGGACTAAACTACTGATGATCTGCAGGTAGTAACATAACGGTCAAATTATTACTTTCTATTTTAGTATGTATTTTTCCCGTGTTTTATAGAACACATATTATGAAGCTGTAATAAGAAATAAATATCTGGGGACACCATTTTTAGATTACATACACACAGTACCAAGTACTGAAGGTACCGAAGCAAGCTAACAGGGCTTTTGTTTCTGGGCATGGGGTGTTCTCATCAAAAAAGACTTGAAGGATTATCTATAAATACAGGATGAAACTTAACACAAGCTCCAAGAATACCTCCTAAGAAATCTGATGTGTTCAAGACTGGATACACTCATGTGTGAAAGCTTAATATTTTGGCATTCTAATACTTATCATACATTATCTATTTGAAAGTAGGACAACACATTAAATGGGATTTTGATAAACTTTTCAACTGAAGCCTAATTTCAAATAAAAATGAGGACACAGTGTTAGTATGATAAGCACAATGCTGACAACCAGCTCAATTCCTTGTCTCAGTAATCCTAAATTCTTTGTATGAATGAGTGTGATTTCAGCCACTTTCCCCATTAAATGGAATGTGAGAGTTATCATTCCTCAGTGACATGCAGATTATCTACACTGCCTACAATTTAGGTAACTTTCCACAGGAAATTCGAATCTACCCAAATAAATAAAACTGAAAAGCAAGTATAAGGCAAATTGATATACATTTTTTGTTGTTATAAGGTAATTAAATTTGTCCTAGGATACGATATAACTCTCTTAACATACACATTTGTAACTATTTAACTTTTCCAAATTTTCATTTGAAAATGCTGATTCAAAGTTCAAAGTGACCATATTATTGGGTGGGTCAAAATCTAGCCAAATGCGACTGACTACTTAAGACTGATTTTAAGATGTTTTCAACTTTATTCAAACAAAATGTACTTATTATCAATATCCCAGAAGTACTTAACATAGTCAAAAAATAAATTCCATGCTATCAAAAGGTGATGTTCACTTTAATCCTGTTTGCCTTCACGCCACTGTCTTGAACCTTCATTCCAGGCCACATAGACAAACAGGGCCAGAACCACATGGACAGCAACAACGGCAACAATTGCAGCATAAAAGTAGCTGTCTCTATTGGACATTCCAAGGGCACCTATCAAAAAAGAAAAAAATTCATCTTATTCCACACTTACCAAACTGCAAAACTCAAAGACTTAAAAAATTTTGTTTGGAATGAAGACCAGTACAGAAAACAACGAATCAAAACACAGGGTTCTGTAACCTAGTCCCAATGAATATTATCAAAAAATAATTCCCACACCCAAGGCTCAGGCAACAGCACAAAAGAAGGGGCAGGAAGACTGTAAGAGGCAGAGGAATAAGGAGTTTGCTATGAGATTGTGCCTCCTAGTAACGTCACAAGCTATATCCTTAAAGTCTCACCAACATGACTGCCTAAAAGAGCTGAACAACAATAACAATAATAAATATGCTAATATGAATGCAGAAAAGCCCAAGATGCCTCACCCTTTGCAAAGAACTTCAGGCAACTAAGGAAAGCTAAGAGTGAGAGAAAAAAAATTTCCACAGGGAAAAACACACCAATTGGATATTCACTATCAAATGGGCAACCTGGAAAATATATACATACAAGTAAAATTATGCAGACTGAACATGCTGTACTTATTTATTTAGGGACATACAAAAGGATTAATGAAAAAAAGATCATGAAATTGAAAGATAGCAAGGAGGGGAATATGGGAGCTTTTGGCGGGAGGGAAGGGAGAAATGAAAAAATGTATATTGTATTTCAAAAAGTAAAAGAAATAATAAAAATATAAAATAAAAAGAACTATAAAAAATGAAGTCGTAAAAAGAAAAAGAAGACAAAAAACAAATGTACATGAGAGACAGAATGGCTTGTTAGAATGAGCAGAGATAATATGGTATTTTCCTCCTCCTCTTCTTTCTGTTCCCAAATAGATACAAAATCTCACTCTCTAGGCCAGGGTGACTAGGAACGTGAGATCTCCTGTCTCATTCTTAAGTACCAGTATTACAGGTATCTACTATCATACCCAGTTTTACATTTTGAAATTCACACTAGCTATTAGGAAATTTTCTTGACATTGTACCATTGGCTGCCATAAAAAACGTATATGAAAAAAAAATATAACCCCGTGTAAAATACAATGACAGGCACTTATAAAAAATTATTTATAGCTTAAAATTAGTTCTACATGAAAGGTTGCTCTATAGAAATCAGAAAATACCAATGGTTGTTTATTTTTAACATCAACATGATTTCTTATGCACATTTGTAGCACAAATCTAATTTTATACAAGTAGGCAGATATTTAAGAGCAATGAGAGAAAATGTTGCTTTAGTTTATAGTTCCACCTTTATAACATAGGAAAGACAAGTCACAGTTCCGTAGTGTCATAAGGCAAGTCAAGGGAAGAATGCCCATGACACAGATCTTGGAATTACCCTGTTTTCATCTCCCATTTCCACCCTTTGTAGTGCAGACCACAATCATTTAACTGTTTTGTACCACATTTATAAAATACTACAAATTAATTCAGAAGTTTTGTGGGGATTCTATAGATAAACTCGTGTAAAGCATTTAAAGTAATACATTATGTGTAATACATATCCAAAAATTTTTAATTTTTTTTTTTTGGAGACAGGGTCTCATGTAGCCCAGCTTGGTCACCAATTCTTTTATACAGCCTTAACTCTGCCTCCACCTGCCAAGAATTATAGTCATGCATCACCACAAAGAGACATAACAAGTTTACAAAAGGAATAACAAGTTTACAATAAAAAGATTCATAAAAGCATTAAACAAAGTATAAATGAAAAATGTCCTCAAGCATGTAAAAATTACCTTCAAATACGTAAGACTTAGTTGTAAAATACAACCCAATAGGAACTGTGATCATTAAAGCTGTGAAGAACAGGAGTGTCTTGAGGGTTGAAGCTAACGAGTTTTCATTTCTAGAAGAAGTGAAAAAAACAGAATTTTCACAAGCCATATCCAAACATGATAATTACCCTCCTGAAGATAAAAGAATTCAGAGGCAAATAGCTTCTTCCTTCCCAAACATGCCAAAGGAGCGAGCATGCACATGCGCATAGTATACCTGACCCTGACCCTCAGCTTGGCACTCACCGGCACGCTTAACCCTGAAATTTCATGGGAAAAAAACCCAACACCCATTTGCCTGCAAACTGCTCCTCCCCAAGGACTGTACATGCTTCTGCTCCAACTAGAGGACTGGACCAGTAAACAGAAAAGACAAAGGTATTAATGGCTATGCTATGAAACTCCAAATAAAAGCCTAAAATGGGTAGCTTGATAGCAGTATTGGGACAGGACATACAGATGATGAAGGAAGCTTTGAGTAAATTTAGTGTAGCATTGTGCCCTATGCCTATCTGGCTAAGAACTCTATACAGATACAGCCATTTCTTTATCTCTGTGTGCACATGCATTCGTGTGTGTGTGTGTATGAGTGCGTGCGCGCAAGCGCACACATACAATGAGAGTAAACATATTCTACAATTCCATATATATATATATATATATATATATAAAATATTAAAAAATGACTAAATCTATAAAAAGAATAAAACAATGGCAACCATGGGTGGGAGAGAAAATATGAAACTATAGGTGAAAGTTCAATAAAGTAGCAGAGCCCCAAGGCCACTAATTGTAAATAGCTAATGCACAAGAAGAAAATTATTATGTCTCTTAAAACTGCACAGTAGTAAACTTTCTGTCTTGATTACATTCTTTGCACATGTGGGAGATACATCCTGGATCCACTGCCAGAGGTCCTATAGACTGCCCAGCTATCCTGTCACCCAAGTTCAGGGGGTCTGGGTCAGTCCCATGCTGGATTCCCAGCTGTCATAATGGGATCTGTGCCCGCCCTATTATTTTCAGTACATTTTTTACTACTCTCTTTAAACTTCAAATTTTTAATTATTCTTTTCTGTGATAAGCTCAGTAATTTAAGATTGAGTAGTTATCCACCATTTAAGAACAGGAAAATATTTTTTGAGGAATGTGTTTTTAGATGATTCTGTCATTCCACAAACATCACAGGGTGTACTCATACAAAGTAAGATGGCTTAAGTAGCAGTAGTTAATACAATCCAGTGGAACACACTTGCAGTCTGTCATTGTCCACAATGTCCAAAGCACATGACTAGATAGTCAAAGCTAATGATACAAATATAAAAGAAAATAACTAACCAACTTTCCCTAGTGTTTATACCCCCTTTTTTCCTTGTCTTGCTTCTAGCCATAGCCCTCTCTCCACACCTGTTGGTACTGTTGGCATAAACCAGGTGAGGCAGAATCAGTGACATATTGTTAAAAAAATGGATACCATTTGATTGATTTATTTTTTATCTCTGACTGAAAGTTGCTGAGATGCTGAGACCTGTAAGAAATGAGGAATGGATGGGAAAACCAAAATTAATATTAACCATACAAAAAGAACGTCCCCAATGAACCTTCTCAAGCTCCTACTCGTTAACACTTTTTGGTTTTCCTACTTCAAATTTCCGCACCAAACACTGAACAGACAGAGATCAGCACATTCCTTTGTGTGACAGTCAAGACTTACAGCAGAATTCTTTTAAGATTTCTTTGAAAATTCCATTAGAAGCCGCTACTAACAGTGTAGACATTATACTGTATTCTTACTGTGCTTAGTATGAATAGCATTTGTATTCTCATAAACGGTCAACTTTACCAAAAGAAAATCCCCCTTAACGTCACGAGAGTGTTTTGGAGAGTGTTTTGGAAGAGTGTTTTGGAGTCAGTAGGTGTGGTCAGATGCCCATCTTCAAGGCATAGTAACAGTGTGGTCTAATTGTGTGACTCATCTGAGTTCAACTTCCTTTTCTTCTAAAGCTGAAAACTAAGTAGTTAACTAAACTAAGAATTAAGAAATCTTATGATGTCAATTAATATTTGCTTCTGTTCAGTCACTAGTCCCCACCCAGCCTAGTAACTGATTCCATTCAAGAGAAGCAGCTTCACACTAGGGCCAGCCTCTACTCCATTCATACAAGTTATTTACAAAATGTGTAGGCCCTGGAAGGTCTCAAGATGAACGTGACCGGGTGTCTGTGAGAGCACGCCTGGAACAGGAGAGACCACAAACCAGCAAGCTCGCCAAACAACAGGGAGAGGTAATGTAGGAAGCAAGAGCTGAAGGCCTGCCCATTTAGGTGAAAGGTGGGCCATCTGTTCAGACGCTGCAGGCTCCAAACTATTTTCCCTCTTCATCAGCTTGCAGCTGACCGCGGAGGGGCCTAACCCAAGCCCACCCCGTTTGGCTCCTCCCTTCCCTATGGTGCACGCTAGGCCAGGCCAGGCCAGGGCCGAACCGCCATGGCTACCGAGCGGGACTCAGAAATACCTGAACTCTGGGGGCTGCAGCGCGTTCAGCGCTGCTTTATCAAGGCGCTCCATGGCGTGGCCGCGAGGGCAGCAGCAGACTCTAGGTAACCGGCAGGGTTCGGCGGCAGCTTGGAGGGTGGCAGTACTAGGCCGGTCGCACCGGAAGTATCTGAGCGAAGCACGCAGGTGCGGCGCGGCGTGGTGACGCGACTAGGCAGCGCGCGCAGGCGTGGGGCGCCGGCACTCACGTGACTTACCCGCGTGGACCCCGTTGTTTTCTTGCTGCTGCGAGCGGATCTTTCTCCAGGACCAGGCCGGGCGAGTAGCCCAGCCACTCTACGTTGAGCCGGGACTTCCCGCGCAGCATCGTCCTTCCAGGCCCAGTGCCTCTCGTCTGCAGCTCGGTCCGGCCTGCGGTGCCACGGGGGCCTGCTGAGCCGAGGTAGAGGAACCGTTGAAAGCAAGGCCCGGCTGTCAGCTGCGGTGCTAGGCAACCCAGCAGTTTCCCACAACACAAAAAGCAAAGCACATTATTCCGCCAGCCCATGAGCAAAGACCTCATTCATTCCTGCCTGCCTTGATAGCCCAGCAGGAAGTTCAGAGTTCATTGAACACTCACCCGAGTCCGTAAAACTAGAGAATCCTCCGCTGAAAGAGCCCTTGCTGAGAGTGACTGTTCCACGTTGCTAACAGGTGACCCAAACTTCCACTTAAGAGTTAAAAGTATGTTTTGCAGCTGCTGAGAAAGCCGCCAATGAGACAACAGGGGCTCAAAAATAGCAAGGACAGATGGGACTATGCTCCCAGGCAACCCTAGAGGCACCAACAGAAAAGGGTGTGTTAGCCCTAGGACACACTTAACAAAATTAGGTTGCCCCTGGCTGCTAATACAAGGACAGTCCTTACATGGTCACGCCTGGAAAGGGCTGCTGACCGCATACCTATTTTCTGCTCCATGGGATTCTAAGCATACCTGAAATCTTAAGTAAACCAGCAGCTGGTCCTGGATTGAGCAACAGGAAACCTGAGTTTCGGTTTAAAAAATAACCCAGGCCTCATGCAGATCCTTAGGTGAACTTAATGGATGAACCCAGAAAGTGTGGAGCTGGGCACCGGGAGTGACACACTGGGCAGCCAATCAATTACATGGAGTCTGTAGCCAGCTTTTCTCCACTTTGAGTGGTGGGAAAATGTCAAAGAATGATATCTCACAAACAACTCATACCATTCGAATCCTAGTGTTCATAAGTAGATTTTTTTTTTTAACTGAGTCATGCATGCTCATCTGAATTGTCTCTACATCGGCAATGATGGGGGAGATGTGATATAAGTGGTATGTTCCACAAATCCTAAAATATTTTCTATGTGGATTTGGAGTAGGTTTAAGTAGGGGGTTGGGAACCAGGACCTTTGTAGCATGTTGGATAAGTGCTCTCCCACAGAACAAATATTCCCAGAACACCCCACACCCTTTTAAAATTTGACACAGGGTCTCACTCACTTATTCAAGCCATCCTTGAACTCACTCATTCCATAGTCCAGACAGGCCTTGGACTCAGTCTCTGTCTCAGCCTGTCAATTGGCTTCGATTACAGAGCTATACTATCAGATGTGGTGATAAAGGGTTCTTTGCAGAACACTTTGCTAATTCCTGATCTTGCTAATCCACCCCTTGGTCCTTAAAACCCTGGGGACCCACAAACTTAATGAGTGTTCTGAGAACAAGTTTGGTATTTCTAAATAAACTAATGGAACTTTAACAGCTAAACATCACTTTTTTTTAAATTTTAGATATAAGGCCGGTCTTATCCCACTGCTACACCAGCCCCAAATAACACACAAAGATTAGCTGTATTAGATATAAATGTTGTTGGCCTGTTCTTATCGGCTAGCTCTGTCTTAAACATTAACCCATTTCTATTAATGTAAATATTTCCACGTGGTCTTACCTTACCAGAGAGGGTTCCGGGACCTCTGTTCTATTTGTCCTACATTTTGAATCTCTCCCTGAATCCTCCTTCTCTCCTCATCCCGCCTATCTTGCGTCCCTATTGGCCAACAGTGTTTGATTAATTAACCAATATGAGAAACATATTTACAGAATGGCATCTCCCATCATCTCCTCTTTCCTGTCTAAAATAAAAAGAAGGGTTTCAACTACAACATAGTAAAATATATAGCAAAAAGCTATCAAATAAGAACCACAGTTAACAATATTTAGTTCACTAACATTTAGAAAGATTTAAAGAAAATATTCTATCATCTATCCTATCTTTGTGAGTCTAAAGTCCTATATGTAACTTATCTTTAATCCCAACCAAAGAAAACTATAACCATAACTATCTGTTTTCAATTCCTTCAAAGACCACAGGATAATATAGAAACTCTAGATATGATAGAGACAACTCAACTGGTTAGTCACCCGAAGTTCTTCTGTAATGTTCCATCTTCAGCCTATAGGCTACAGTGTGTCTGGCAGACTCCTCAGCAAAGCAGGAAACTTTAAACTGTCCACCTGTATTGGCAGTTTGTCAGTCACTTTTCTCTGTGCCCTGTAGACTGTCTGGCAGACTCTTCCATGATGCAGGAACCCTATAGCAATGTCCATCTTGTATCAGCAGTCACTTTTCTGTGGGTCCTGCATGTCCAGTTTATACAGCATACAGTCAAACAGTCCAGTATCTTGTCCAAATGGCTAGTCTTGCCATTTTGAAAGCAAACTCCATAACATGGTTCTTTGATAAACATCACATTATTTGACTTGAGGCATAAACTAGGTCACACTGATAAGGCAATCCTGTTCATCTAATGAGTAAATGAGAAGACTGTTACTAAAAAGGTAAATTAAGTCTTCATCAATTGACAGGAAGGGACACAGCAGGAATTATAGTACCATTAACTAATGAGTAAATTTCCTCCTTATGGAAAGATAATGAATATTGGCAAAGAGCTTGCAGTAACAGTTTAGGAATGATCAGCAACAATTATTCCAAAAGTGAGAGGATCAAATTCATAAAGAAAACGATTTGGAGCTAGCTTCCACCTTTGTGGTGCTTGTTGGCAAAGAATGCAGGGTTGGGAGTGTGGTGGAACAGGGGGTCTTCCGAGAGAAAACTCTTGGAGATCAAGGGCCTGGAGGCTGAAAACTGTTTGCTGTGAAGAAGTGAGGGCAGAAAACCTGCCATGGAACTAAGGCCTTTGGACAGCACAGTGAACACTTGCCGTACGCCAAGGCCTGCAGCTGTTGGGACCTGTGCAACCACCATGTCCTTAGCAGCTGACACATACAGTGACAGGGAGCCAAAAACCCTTGGGAGTCCTTAGCTAATGAGGGCCTGCAGTGAGAGTCTTGGCTCCCACCTCTGCATCAGTGGGACAACATCAGTCTTCCTCAAAGTAGAGCTTGCACTTATCTGGGCAGACTCATGGAACAACTCAGGAGTGGGAAGAATTTGTAAGCGCATTAAGAACAAAAGATTTTGCTGTGATGGCTTCAGAGAATCTTTTCTGAGTTTTGAGGACCACTGATTCTAGAGAGAGCCATGAAATGTCTTCTCTAGACACAAGCTCTAAAGTTAAGGTACAGTCTATACAGTCTAACCCTAACACCTCCACTTACTGAAAAGCCATTTGCCTGTCTTCAGCTTTCTCCTGATACCACTGTGATGCTCTTTCATTCTGTGATTGTGTCCCTCCCTAGTCTTAGATTGTAAGTTTTCTAAGATCAGGAGTATTCTTGAGAGTATGAGAAATTCTAATGGCATCATTATATAATGAAAATTTAAGCATTTATTCAATAAATATTTATTGAGCATCTACTAAGTGGCATGTTTGTCCTCAGTGCATGGGAACAAAATGTGTTCTTTCTTCATAGAGTGTGTATGTCTAGTAGGTAGGACCAACACTAATCCTAGTACAAGTTCAGCAATAACTATTAATCTGTATTGTAATTTCTACTAACTTAGTGTTTATATCAAACTTTCTTTTATGTCTTGAGACAAAATGTATTTAAATAAAAATGTATCCTTTTGGTTACATACTTTTATGCCTCTTGCAAAATGTACACAGTCATGTCTCATCATCACAAGAGTGGCTTCCTTAACAGAAGGACATTTGGACCATTCCTAGTGTGGCAAGATCAAGGATAAACTACATAAATGTTTGCATATAGATTTTTAATGGGACTTCATTTCCCCTGGATACCCAGTTGTTTGAGATTGGTGAATACAGTGATAAACACGTGTTTAATTCTATAAGAAACAATGGAAGTTTAAGGTTGACACCGGATTTGTATTGTGGTGAAAAAAACACTAAGATTCTAATTGCTTTACATTGTTATTTGTTTAGATTTTTAGCTCTCTAATAGATGCATAGGGGGAATCTCATTACAGTTTTTAATGTGCTTTATAATTAAAAGTTTGATCTTTCCCTGGGGCTATTTGCATTTATGTCTTCTCTTTGGTGAGATGTCCGTTCATATATTCTGTGTATTTTCTAACTGTGCTTTTGCTCAGTGTTGGGCCATTTTAGTTACCTAAGGTTATGGCAATGTATTAGCACAGATGCAGTGGCTTATAACATAGCAGTATAGCAATATATTCTTTTATAATTTTCAGAGCTAGTCTTAGTGATCTATTGCTGTGAAGAGACACCGTGACCATGGCAACTCTTATAAAGGAGAAACATTTCATTGAGGCTTACAGTTCAGAGGTTTAGTTCACTTATCATCATGGGGAGCATGGCAGCATGCAAGTACACATGATGCTGGAGAGGTAGCTGAGAGTTCTATTTTGTGGATCCTCTGTAACATGAATTCGAATTGTTCTTAATAATAAAAACCTAGAGACAGACTTTAAGGTTAAAGGTGAACGTCAGAGAAGCAAAGCAGCCAGCCACAAGCCCTTACCTCTACCTCAAACCAAAGGGCGCAGTTCTGTCTTCCGATTGCATTTCTGGAGTGCATTTGTCTCCACCAAACTTCAGACTGCCTAGACTGCACTGAGTCCCTGTCTCCTTCCTCCTTTAATGTGCTCTCTGAGTGCACTGCTCATGAGACTACAGCAGATTTCCATGAGCTGCTCTCTCCTCCTCCTTATGTTCCTCTTTCCACCCAGCCATATCACTCCTGCCTCCACCTCCTTAGTGCTGAGATTAAAGGCTGTGATCTCAGGGGCTGAGATCACCTTTGTGTAACCTTGAAATAACAGAGATCTGTCTGCCTCTGTGTCCAGAGTGCTGGGATTAAAGGTGTGTGCCACCACTGCCTGCCCTGTATGGCTAACTAGTGTGGCTAGCATTGCACTCTGATTTTCTGGCAAGCATTATTTGTTAGATCAAAAACAAAATATCACCCCAATCCTCAGGTAGTAGTAAAGAACTGAAATACTAGGTACGGCTATAGAATCTAACAACCCCAAAGCCCTCCCCCAGTGACACACTTCCTCCAACAAGGCCACACCTCCTAATAGTGCTACTTCTTATGGTCCTGCGGGGGCCAATTTTATATTTTATTCAAACCACAACAGAGCTATAAGTCAGAACCGAGGTTTTTGGGGTGTCAATCAAGATGTGACCATAGCTTGCTCCTTCTGGAATTTCCAGGAGAGGACCCATTCTCTGTCTCTTTCAATCTGTGGTGGCTACTGGTGTTCCAGGGCTTTTTACTCCCTCTGCTTTATTCACTGCATTCTTCTGTCTGCAGGTGACCCTTTCTGCCTCTCTCTCATTACAATGCATCTGACTGCATTAAAGGCCTAGATAATCTGAGATAATGTCCTCAGTTCAAGCTTTCACAGAATCCCATCTGCAAAGTCCTTTTGATATATATAAAACCACATGCCCAGGGTCCAAGGATCAGGACCTGAAGAACTCTGGGGTTATAGTCAGGAGTAATAATACTCTACTCTGCCTCTCCTGTTGACTTCAAATGTTCTTCATAGATCTGCTTTAGTCTTTTAGCAGATATGTGCTTCACATATTTTTGGTTCCTGAGACTTGTTTCATTTCTTAACTGGGTATCTTTTGTTTTGCTTTTGAGACAGATATTGCTATATATCTCAGGCTGGTTTCAAGTTCATTATCCTCCTGACTTAGTTTCCCAGATACTGGGATTATAGACATGTGCCACCATACTTGGCCCTGAACACTATTTCTTTTCATTGTTGTTGTTATTGGTGGTGGTGGTTTTTATAATACAGGGTTTTACCTATGTAGAATGGAACTTGATATGTAGCTCAGGCTAGCCTGAAATTTTAATCAATTCCCCTTCTTTTGCCTCCTGAATGCTATAATTGTCCATGTAGCATCATGATTAGCTTTAACTACGTTTTTGGTGAATATTTTTCTATTGTTTTGATGAGGTTCAATTTTTACATTTTATAAACTTTTCTGCCATGGTTTATACTTTGTCCTAAGCTTGGTATAAGCTAAGGTTACTATCTGTTCAAAAACTTAATTTTTTTGTTCAATTACTCTTGCATCCTGTCAAAAAAACAGCTTAATATGTTTGTTTATTTCTGGCCTTCAGTCTGTTCAATTGATTTATGTGTCAGCCATGTCACCTCCTCATCTGGTTTACTATAGTATTATAGGAAGTAAGGAAATGTAATTGTCTGAGTCATGCAGCTCTGTTCTTCTGAAATAGGGATGCTTCTTCAAAATTTCAATTTGCAATTATTTTTCCTAATCTAAGGAAACATAGTTGACGCTGTATAATTTATTTTTGTCTTGTACTGTTTAGTTTATGAAAATACCTTGGAAGCTTTACATAAACAATCGTGCTTTCTGTGAAAACAGGATGCTTTCTTTCTTGCATCCAACCTAAAATCCTTATATCTTTTCTTTCCCTGATTGCACTAACTCTGCTCCCCCATCACACACCCCAAGAGATGATGGAAAATAGCAGTGTTGACTGTGGGCATCCTTGCTTTGCTCTCAGTCTTAGGGATGGGAAGCATTCATTCTATGCCTGAAATATTGGTGTGGCTTGAGTCGGTCCTTGGGCTCATCAGCCCTCACAAGGCTATAGTCCACACTCTGGCTAGAGGTACCACATATAGACTGAGGATGTCTATGCTTTTTGTGCTTCTATACTTACATGCTGATGATATTATGTTCTTTCCATGCCTCTGCACCGAGGGCCTTGGGTCTTTGCTGCCCGATGTTTAACATATGCCACTCTCCATTCCTTACCATATGATCCCTCCCTATGGTAGTCTCCCAAGATGACAGCTGGCTTTCATGAGAACGAGCTAAGGGGAAAGAGAAGGTGGGAATTTGATGACAAAGTTAGAATTAAGCCCACCAAACTGCTCATAACAATTTTGTTATCATGCTCATTTTAATTACCATACTATATTGTATATCAAAACCCCAAAACAAAAAGAAGTATGCATGGGAAACCTTGAAAAAAATCTGAATGAGAGCTAAAAATAATGTCACTGCACTATGGAATACGAAAAGTCATTTAGAGAAGTTGGGTGGAGTCCAGGGAGGATATTCAGCAGAGGCTACTGAGCAGATCCGACTCCTCCTCTGCTCCTTCTGCAACCATGTTGGACAAAGTCGACATGGTTGAGATTGAGAAATCCAGTAAGTCAATATTGAATGTGGCAGAAATGCAAGAGGAATGTCCTCTGCCTTAAAAAGAAACAACTGAAAGGAGAAGCAGGCTAGGAGTCGCACCAAAGCACCACCAGCACACACTGTACATTTCTTGCCTTCTTATTTTCCTTCTTTTAGTGGTTTCATTTTCACAGCCATCCAAACTCTAATTCCAGGATATGTGATGCCTTCTTTTAGGTTCTGAGAGCTCTGGGCACACATGTGATGCGTAGATATGCATGCAGGGAAAGAACCCATACACATAAAATTTAAAAAATCTTTCATAAAATATAGAGTACAGGGCTTTATACTATGTGAATATTTTTTTCCTTTTATGAATTTGATTACTTCAACAAATAATTTTAAGTACCATAAAAGCAAAAGGCAAAGCATAAGAGGTGCCATAAGAGTGCATCTCTTTTTATTTTGGGTCGGAGAAACATTTCTGAAACAGGGCATAAAAACATAAAAACCATGAAGAAGAGGAATGATGATTAGAAGACTTCTAGTAGTAAGACTATCTTTTAGCAACTCTTCTAGAGTCTGCAGGAGGGACAGCTGTGTATTGGAGCACTTGCCTAGCATGCACAGTGTCCCAGCTGCCATCCTCATCATCACAAAACAAAAATAGAACCAAGAGAATCCCATATATGGAGCTGTAGTGGTGGCTCAATGTGAAATTTCACATTGCTCTTGCAAAGAACCCAGCATTTGTAGAGGGGGACTCACAATCAAGTTTAATTCCATCTTCAGGGGGACCAGAAGCTTATGCCTCTGGGGGAACCTGTACTCATGTGCCCACCACCACCACAACTAAAAAAGACTGAGTTTGGAGAGGGGTGGAAAGGGAGAGCAATGAGATATGTTGGTGGAGGGAGCCACTATGGGGTTGGGAAGAAACCTGGTCCTGGGGAAATTCTCAGCAATCCACAAGGAGGTTGACCCCAGCTAAGACTCCTAGCAGTAGTGGAGAGAGTGTCTGAACGGACCTTTCCCTTTAATCAGATTAGTGACTACCCTGATTGTCATCATAGAACCTACATCCAGTAACTGATGGACACAGATGCAGTGACCCACAGCCAAGCACTGGGCTGAGCTCTTAGAGCTTAGTTGAAGAGAGGGAGGATGGGTCATATGAACAGGGAGGGGGGATCCAGATCATGTTGGGGAAAACCACAGAGACAGCTGACCTGAGCTAGAGGGAGCTCAGGGACTATGGACTGACAGCTAGGGAAGCTACATGGGACCAAACTAGACCCTCTCAATGTGGGTGACAATTGTGTGACTTGATCTGTTGGGGCTGGCAGTGGCACAGGACATATCCCAGGGCCATGAACTGGCTTTTTGGAGCCCATTCCCTATGGTGGGAAACCTTGCACAGCCGTGATACAGTGGGAGGTGCTTAGTCCTGCCTCACCTTGGTATCCCAGACTTTGTTGGCTCCCCAAGGAAGGACTCACCCCTCTGAGGATTCGATGGGGGATGGGAAGGGAGGACATGGAGAGAAGGGAAGAAAGGGGGAACTGGTGTTGGTATGTAAAATGAAAAATAAATTTTTAAATAAAAAGAAGGAAATTCTAATCCATAGTCACACTTTTTTAATTGAAGACTTTAAGAATGTTCTTGTATATATCTTCTTTCATTTAGTCTGACTCAGTTCATATTTTGATGTTAGAATTTTTCACTGAAAATTCATAATTACTATAATTATTATTGTACTAATGTAAGAATTAAGTAAAGTGATAGCATGTAAACTAAAATAGACTAATACCCTAAACCTGCTGATAGCCTCACTTGTCAATAAGTAGTATTTACAATCACAATCTAAAATATATGCAACAGGACTCTAGTGAAGCGAGATTTTTAGCATAAAATAGTAACAAGTGCAACATGTGAAAATTAAAATACTCATACAAGAAGAAGCAATAAAGGCAAGCATGGTGGTACACACCAGCAATCCCAGCACATAACCAGAACTTCAAGTTCATCTTCAACGACATACATAAATTGAGGTCATTCTGGATGGTGGGAGATCGTGTCTCAACATAAAAGCAAACAAAAGTAGTGGTAAGTAAAAAAATAAATCATAAGTCAAAAAAGATCAATATTACTAGCAAACACAGACATTTAAAAAATATTTCTTCACAGTGTTTTGGAGGGGGAAACATCTACATCTGCCTCAGGAGAGAAGGGAGTGAATGAACATGCACATAGGACATTTGACAGGATGCTGCTCTGCCCCTGGACCTTTACTAAGGGAATCATTGGCCTAGCATGCCTCACTTTCCTTGCTTGCGAATTGAGGGAAACAGTGACTCCTAATGCAGCTGTTAGCACCAATAAGGCCATTCCCTGGTGTGAGGCTTTGGGGAAATTCCAAAAGGCACCTGTGCTTGGTGAGGCATTGCTCCAGGCCTTGGCAGGTGCAGTCCTCCTGAACTAATAGGACACCTGGCTAACATCTCTGCTAAGTACCCTATATGGCATTTCTGAGACTGAATAAAGCCCTTAGCAAATCTATATATGATGAATGTTATCAATCACTATCCTCCAGAAATGACCTAAATGTGCAGTAGCATGTTTATTGTCTGTCATTTTTAAAAACAGAGTCTCTTTCTGCATCCCAGGCTGGCCTGGAATTCCCTATGTAGCCCAGGCTAGCCTCAAACTTGCTGGTGATCATCCCGCCTCAGTCACCCAAATGTTGGAATTATAGGTGTGAGCCATTATGCATGACCTGTGATTTTTGTTTTTAAAATGATTAAGATTATTAAATGATATTGGAAAATTCTCAGCATCAATATTTTTTTTTAAAAAATCAAGATTTAAATTGGATAATTTTGTAAAAATCCCAGTACATTTACAGACTTATAGGTGTGTGTGTGTGTGTGTGTGTGTGTGTGTGTGTGTGTGTGCATTGATTTTTGTTTTAAGGAATTAGTTCCCTGAATGCAAGAAAATGGCAAAAAATGTTTCTTAGGTTATAAGGTATTGATTGGAATTCAACATTACAATGCAGGTCTAGCCAGCAGGCAACAGGATACACATTTGTAGAAAGCTTTCTAGAATCAAAGCAGCTTTATTGAAATCTCATCAACTTGCTGTGTGAACTTGGCAAGATACATAACTTCTCTGGGCTCCCAACTTCTCCTTTGTGTAAAAAGAATACAGATCTTACCCATCCCTGAAGTTACTCAGCATACAATGATATGACAGAATTAGCCTGTGGAAGGTTCTAGGGAGCATTGTCCTCTTTTTGTTCACTGTGGCAAATATTCTACCAGAAGCATATGGGCGCTCAGATGTAGACTCTTGGGGATAGAGCGGCTAAATTGGCAGGTGAAGGTAGTCTGCAAACCCCCATCCCTGGGTTGTAGGTCGGACTGCAGTCTTTTGTTTCTCTGGCAGTAACAGCTGCAATTGTCCCATCTCTCCATCTCATAATGGGCCTGCGGCCCTCCCTCCTAGAGGCCCACACTGTCCCTGGGGCTCAAATGAGATAATGGCAGGGACCTAATTGCATGAGGGACGGGTGATTAGTTTCTGAATAGCCCACTGAATATGTTCCCATAAAAACTCCTGCAATTTTGTACTCAAAGGGTGTTCTTTTCCATAGCATCTGTCTCCTCTCCACCCAGCAGTTATGTAGCTCCAACGCCTTTAACACCCAGTCACAAGGATTCTCAATTCTCTCCAGCTAGCAGGTGCAGGTTCTGTCTCTTTTCAGTCTATTTTTTAAAGACTGAAGATGTGTCTTGTTCATCTTATTTTTGCACCTTAACCCCCGCATCCTGGAAGTATCCCATGGTAGTGCCCCTCCAAGTGATATACGTTGTGCCCTTTTCCCAGATACATGTCACTGTCCCTAAGCTACCTTGAGGAGGAACAGAGGGAAGAAATAAGGCAGTGCTTAGCATGAAATGCCACCCCCAGGGCACTGAGTACCCACAGCAATAGGCACAGCAGCTCAGAAACCCACCAGCACAACTTCATGTCCTTTCCCTGTTTTCACCGACTTATTGGTCCCTTGCATGACATGGTTGAATCTCTTTACAAGAATCTCTATAAACAGCCTTCTTGAAGGACTGCTTTCTGTAGTAAGACAATGGCACAGACAGTAGAGACATCTTTTCTCAGGGGCATCTATGATTTATAGGGACTAGGGCAGATTTACATGTCGGCCCTAGTCCCTATGTAAGGAAAGGAGTTTGAGTATCAGAGACAGCTCATCACCAGGGCTGAGAGAGAGATAGGAACTAAGACCTATGAGGCACGTGTGAGGGACACAAACTGTTTCTCAGGTACCCACATTACTTTTCAAAGTTAAATTACATTTACCCTGTGTGTGCACGTACATGCACATGTATGTATGTACTGCGTATGCCACACACTTGAGGTCAAAGGACAACTCATTTCCTTCCTTTCCATGAAGTGATTCCAGAGGCTCGAACTCAGGTAGTCTGGCTTAGAAGCAAGCACTTTTCCCTAAGCTAAGGTTGTCCAGCTCAAGGTTAATCATGTTCTGAGTATGGCAGTGATAGGAAGAGATCCTATCCCCAGGCTATTGAAATCACCTACACGGGCCTCAGCAATTTCCTAAGGTCTTACGGCAATGGTGTGGGATTCCAGCTTGGCAGAAAGGAAACTCTTTTTATGGAACTTGGGGGTCTCCAAGTTGGGCACACTGAGCACCTCTTGATAGAGCAAGCTCCATACTTTTTTAAGCAAACACTTTGAATGCTTCCCATAAGCAAGGCCTGTTATGGATACCTTACAGCCCAGAGCAAGTAATCCTAGTATGCACAAAGCCAAGATCCTGCCCTTTCCCGTCTAAAAGGATGTAGCACGGTGTTATGTTTGAAGCCTTGGCAAGGCTTCAGGATCTAAGTGACATCTGTAAAGTGGAAAATGTGCCAGTGTTACACTTAGAATTCCAGCAAGCCATGACCCTCTTAGCAACAATGTATGAAGTCCCCAGGTACAATCTAAGAGATGTAGTGTGAAAAACACCAGACAAAACACTGGCTTAAAGGTGCTTAACTAAACACAAGGCCGTGTGCTTCTATCTGTTCAAGAAGCCCAAACGAAAACATTGTCCCCTCTGACAATATCCCCTCTGACCACGTCTCCTCTGAGGCTTTGTGTCTATGTTTATTGTCTAAATTTTGCAATTGTGCATGGATTTTATGACAAGAAAAAAGTTTTGTTGTCTTGGTAAGCAAATATGAAAGAAAATGGGAGAGAAGAGGGCAAATCAAGATTAAGATTCACTGGCTTTACTGGGTCCTCGGTCACTGAGTCACTGTTTTTCTCTTCCCTGAGTCCTCCTTGTCCCTGTCTGAAACAGAAGGAAGACTGTTTATACCATTTTAGGCAAGCTTCAGGTAGCTATCATTAGAGAACAGGTCACATGAAGGAGGGAAAGAGGAGTTACCCTAAGGCTATGTGCAGTGGCTGGGTAAGAGTTCAGAAAGCTGAGCAGGCATGATGAGCAGTGTGGTGGTGCCTACCTTTAAGCCCAGTAGAGGAGGATGGATCTCTGAGTTTGAGGCCAGCCTGGCCCCACAAAGTCAGTTCCAGGACAGATAGACTACACAGAAAAACCTTTTTTTTTTTTTAGAAGAAGAAGAAGAAGAAGAAGAGAGAGAGAGAGAGAGGAGAGAGAGAGAGGAGAGAGAAAGAGAGGAGAGAGAGTTCAGAATATTGGAAAGCACATGGAAGTATATGCAACATTGAATTTATTTAAATCAGCTTGCATTAAAATAGTACAGGAGTGGTCTCACTCCTGAGAACCTGAGAATCCAGTAGTTGGCTCAGAAGTCACAGCAGTCCCACAATGGCTTTCTTAAACTCAAGAGAGCCACACCCCTGTAATTGCTCAGTCCATGAGTCTGGGCTCCTCAACAGTCTCATATCTTACACCAACAGCCTGGAAGGTTCTGAAGAGCCTCTGATCTCTTGTTCTGGATGGAAGCCTGGAACACTGGTTCTGTTATCAGCAAAGGAATCAGCAGCAGCAACAGCAGCAGAGTGAATCAACGTGGTAGCAAAGGGGAAGGCCAAGCAAGCAAGGAGGGGAATAGTCTTTCTTCTACCATGCTCTTTTGACAATCTGGGCTACTGCAGATAGTGTTGCCCACATTGGGATGGTTCTTCCTATATTAATTAAGGCAATCAGGATAGTTCTCAGTTGAGACACACAGCTCAAGTAATCCTAACTCATGACAAACTGACATTAAAAAACAAAGAAAAAAGTAAAAAAAAAAACAAAACAAAAACCAAAAAAAAAAAAACCACCATAACCACCCCTTGTCAACCTGACACACAAACATCACTTTAAGCACCATAACCTTGTAAGGCACAGACATTAACATATAAACAATAAATAAATCTTTAAAAATTATAACATTTCCCCCTAAGTTGCATGTGTATTTAATAACATAAAATATAGTCCACTTTAACAGTTTTCCTAAATCCCTCAAAACCCTGTTGTAGACTGGATGAATTAGCATGTTACTGGATTTAGTGTCAAAGGCTGGTCCCTGAGGGTCTTAAGAAGCCAGGTTCAGTCACTGGTCTCCAATAATCCACTTTAAAACGCAATAGTGAAAAGTGGGAAAGCGGAGTAGTTTAGTCATTCAATGTGGTGATGTTGGGAACAGGAAAAAGAGATACGACACCACCACCATGAATTTGTCTTAGCATTCAGACTCAGGGTTTAGATTTAAACACACAAAAAATAGGAATGCAAAATTAAGCAATTCTGGTCAAAATGTGGTCCCTCCATCATCTACCCATCATTGTCTCAGCTTCAGTTTCTCCTGAAAAGTAGTCAGACAAGTTAGAAATGTGGGAAATGCCTTTCTGAGAGACAAGCTCCTCTGGCTGTCTTCATACTCCTAGCATTTTTCTTCTCCCAGCCTGAGATACCTGGAGCAAATTCCAATTCCTTGGGGGACCGTTGTCTCAATAGTCTGATAACTAAAGAGAGGGGTACAAGAATCTCTCTTTAGAATATCCTCACACGCTTTCAGGTGGTTTCAAATAGGGTTAAAGTGGTCGTACGACTCATTACAATCAAGTAAATCCATTCAGTCCCTATGCAAATCTTAATGGCATTGTCTAAAGAAGCCGCTGGGAAGCATACTTTTAAAAAAAACAGGCAGGTCTATATGAACTGACATGAAAAACATCCATGACATATTGTTTAGTGAAAATAGCAAGCCATGGCAAGTGTATATACTGTGATCCTGTTTATACAAAACCATACATAAATGTGTTTATATATGCACATGAGAGTCTGGAAATATATGTGCAAAATGCTTGCAGCTGAACTCTCTGGGGAGGGGATGAGAAGGAAAGCCTTTAGACACACACTTCTGTCTGGTTTGAATTTTTGTAATAAGCCTATTTTCCTCTTGTAATTTAAAAACTCCAAGTAAGTAAATGAATAGAAGCAAAAGAAGCGGCAGGACAGATAATTCTATGTTGAAATGAAAATAAAATAGAAGCTAAAGAGGAAAAGGAAATGTCACACAGCCACAGATAATGCAGGTTCCTCCGAGACAACCACTGTTGTTTTGTTGTGAAGCCTAATTTGCTTCTGCTCCATGTAATAGCTACATAATTTTATCCACAAAAGATGAATTCTATTCTACATACAATTTTGTCTGATATGCTTTTCCTATCTAATAATACAGCATAATCATCTTCCCTGGTCTTATGCCTCCCATAATTTTAAAATGGTTATAGACTTATTTAGTTTTTTTTTCTTTTTCATGAATGTATTAAAAAAAACAAGGCTACTATGAGGTATAAAACAGTTACATTTTTGCTTGCATTATGTCCTTACGCTGAATTTGTAAAAGTGGCATCGCTGTGCAGTGCCTAAGCTTCTATTCAGTGACATTAATCACCTTCTAAAACAGACTTGATACTTCTTCCCCAGCAGCATTGAGAGGGGCCTGCTCAATGGACCACAGAACCCTCCGTGAATTAATTCTACTCTGAAATTTTTGTTCTTTGGTAGCTGTGAAAAAAAATATGGTGTTTATGTGGTTTTAATTATCATAACCTTGATTGTTTCTAGGGCTGAATATTATGTTGTGTCTCAGTAATCTGTCTTCTGATGAGTTACTTATTCAGGTTTTGTTTTTATTTTTTATTTTTTATTATTTTTTTTTGCAATCTACTCACCGAGGTGTTTGTCTTTTCCCATTGATTTGTAAAAGCACCTTATATTAATCACTGTCTCTCTAGTATGTGGCGATTTTCCAGGTTACTTGTCCTACTCTGGCTTTTAACTTTAGCTATGACTATTTTAATGCATAAGTTTTGAAAGCATTTTTTTTTTCTGTGTTTGGTGCAACATTTAGAATGCTGTCCCTTCTAGTGTGACTCTGTATTCTTCGATTCATGTGAATGTTATTTGTGCATATGGTGCCATTTTTGGAAATACCTAGTTATCTATCCCAACACTCACACTGATGGTACCTCCACTTGGATTCACTGGGAATGTTATCATGTTTATCTCATCTAATGATCAACTCATTTTTGCAGGGGCTTACTATCCTCATTCTACCACTTAGTTAAGACTAGAGGTTTGGAGGTAGCTTTCCAAGTCACAGTGTTCCTAAATGTGTGTGGCTGGGAGTACAAGACAGAAATCTCTAATAAATCCTTAATCCCGTTCAGAGACTAAAACTCTCTGTGTGGCTGGAAGCCTCTGGGTGGCACTGCAGAGCTGCTCAGTGCTGCCCACAAGGTGCAGACCTCGGTAGGATGGTCGGGATCACTGGGAGACCCCAGGTCTTTAGGCAGCTACAAGGAATCAGAGCAATAGGATGCTGAAAGAAGTAATCACTCCACAAGGCTAGCTGCCTTATATCACCAGAGTCCTTGGCACTGAACCACACTCCAAGGCTCCAGGGGCAAGACTATCAACATTTAGCCTAGAGTCTTCTTAAATAATCCTAGCAGCAATTAGAACTGATTGTTGTAGGGCTTGCGGTAGGGAAAGGGCACTGAGGCAGAAATCATGGCTATACTCCCCAAGTCTGAGAAGAAATCTTGGCACACAGTTTGAGAAAAGCTTGTGCAAATGAACTAGCGAGTTTTAAAACCTCTATGTTGTGTTTATAGCTGTAGCAAATATGAGAACTTAACTCCATTATTGTGCTACAAATTCATCCAGGTGACACTCAGGAAAGAGTATTTCCTATGAGGACATCGGGGACCCTTCCTGTAATGAATCAGGCACTAGCTTCCATGTGACTGGCATTATAAGGTGTAGGAGTAGGGAGTGGACAAGAGTAGGCTGATAGGTGTTGGATGTGCTGCTCAAGTCTCAAGAGAGCACATCCTCATGGAGATCCTAAGAGGGACTGGCCAAAGAAAAGGGTGCATTAGTCCTCTGACAATTCCCCCTGGCTACAGGGAGAATGCAAAGGGGAGAAATAAGAAATAGGAAAGAGCAGGCCTAAATGCAGAAAGACAAAAAAAAAAATGCTTTCACAGATATGTGCATCCTAGCCTCTACATGTATACATATAAACAGATGTAAATGTGAGTAAATCCTACAAGTCTAAAAGGGAGATCAGGCGTGGGTAAATGAGAAAGGATGGGGTGTAAAATAACACATCAGCCTCAAAGGAAGAAACTAGACTGTGGAAAGGGAGGCTACAAGGAGGGATGAGGGGTGACAGGGGTTGAGTGGAAGTGAGAGAAAGTCAAAGACGAGAGAATCACTCAAATGCACGTGGTTTAAAAATGTCAGAATGGTACTTATTACCATTTCATAGTTTACTGTATTATATGCTAATTTATTATACATACTTAAGAATTAACAGCCTATAGTTTGTTGCTATTTCACAAGCAGAAAACTAAAGCACCTCAGGGTGTACTCAAAACATATTTTGGAGGTGGCCCTGTGACTTATTGATGGATATAATTTGTAGGGTGAAGAAAATAGAAACTCCCAAGGGTGGAATTTAGGTTTTGTCCCAAATATGACCAAAAGTGTCAGGGAATGAGTAGATTTGATAAAATGTTTCATGTGCATTATCAGATTTACTTCTAACAGCCCCATGAAGTAGGTAGCATAACATCAGACCTGTTTGCAAGACGAGAAATTAAAGCTAGTGGAGTAATTTGACTGGATATGTGGTAAGCTAGCAAATGCAGGAAATCCTGGAAAACTCAAGATATCTAATCTATGGCCAGTGATCTTAAATTTCAACTTCTTTTTTGAAAGTTTTATATATGAACAATGTGTTTACATTATTTACACTCCCACCTCCCCTACAACTCCTCTAATGTCTCTTACCAATCCCTCTCAAATTAATAACCTTTTTAATTATTAAATGTGTGTGTGTGTGTGTGTGTGTGTGTGTGTGTGTGTGTTTATGGTTGACCACTTAGATCTGTAGAAAAAAAAGTTTAGCTCAGTGTTTAGCTATGGGTGTCTGCTTTTTCTTCAATCAGCTACTGGATGAAGGCTCTAGGATGGTGGGTAAGGTAGTCATCAATCTCATTATCAGGGAAGGGCATTTAAGGTAGCCTCTCCACTATTGCTCAGATTATTAGTTGGGGTCAGTCTTGTAGGTCTCTGGACATTTCTGTAGAGTCAGTTTTCTCTTCAAAGCTATAATGGCTCCCTCTTTTATGGTCTCTCTTTTTTTGCTCTTGTCTATTTGTCCCCCAGCTCAATCTTCCTGGTCCCACATGCTTTCCTCTCCTCTCCTTCTCTTTCTCCTAGCTCCCTCTCCACCCACTGCCCCCTACCCACTCCCAATATACACAGGAGATCTTGTTCCTTTCCCCTTCTGTGAGAGACCTTGTATGAATCTCTTAGAATCCTCCTTGTATCCTAGTTTCTCTGGTGGTGTGAATTATAGGCTGGTGATCCTTTGCTCTGTCTAAAATCCATATATGAGTGAGTACATACCATGTTCCTCTTTTTGTGACTGGGTTACCTCATTCAAGATGGTTTCTTCAAGTTCCATCCATTTGCCTTCAAATTTCAAGATTCCATTGTGTTTTGTTTTGTTTTTGTTTTTGTTTTTGTTTTCCCTGGCTGAGTATTATTCCATTGTTGTTGAATTCTAACTTTAAACCATGGTGATCTGACAAAATACAGGGGATTATTTCAATTTTTTCTATCTGTTGAAGCTTGATATGTTGCCAATTTTAAAGAAGGTTCCATGTGGTCCTGAGATGAAAGTATATTCTTTTGTGTTTCGATGGGATGTTCTATAGATGCCTGTTGAACCTAATTGGGTCATGTTAGTTCTGTTAGCTCTTTTATTTCTTTCTTAATTTTCTGTCTCATGGTCCTGTCTAGTGATGAGAGTGGGTTGTTGAAATCTCCCACTATAAGTGTGCGGGGTTTTATGTGTGATTTGAGTTTTAGTAATATTTCTTTAATGAATGCGGGTGCCTTTGTATTTGGTGCTTAGATGTTTAGATGTCATTGCACTTTCCTCCTGTTCCATTGGCTATGAAGTAACATGAGTTTGGGAGATCATTTTCTCGGTATTTTTATGAGTTGTTGTGATAAGGAGGGATCTCAACAGTTTGGTGTTCTGTGTTGGTGAACCCAGAGCCAAGCACAGAAACAGGAAGGCATATATGTCCTGAAGAGGCTCACACCATAGTAGAAATGATACAGGCTATCTCTGAGCCCTGCTGCTCTTCCTCAGAGGAAACCAAATTGCTATCCCCTCAGAATCAGCATTCCACTGTCTGCTGGCTGGCTGGCTGGCTGGCTGGCTTTAGCAGAGCTTCCCCAGGCTTTTCTCTGTGCAAGGATTGTGTCTGGCCCCTGGAAGAGGGAGGAACAAAACCTGCCCCTTGCCCTCTGGGAGCTGGAGGGCTGATTGGAGAGACAGACATATAAATAGACAATTGTAGCCCAGCCTGCCAAGCACTACCATAGTAGTAAACAATGAGCTGTGGGCGGTCAAAGGAGAGAGCAATTATCCAAGCCGCTTTTCTCCAAAGCTGGATCAGGTGGAAGGCAGCATCCCTCCTCTGCATGCCCCCTGATATTATTTCAGTGCTCCCCTTGTGCTTCAACAGGCATGTCTATATTTTCATACTGAATCTGACGCCTAAACTAGAAGCTTATTCCAGAGACAAATCGACATGGGTTTTCCCACAGAACTTCACAGTCTTTCCAATATGTTCAGTTATGCTTTCTCAGGTCTTGCCCTGGCTGAACTGTCCTGACCCTTGGTGGATAGCACATCAAGCACCCTTAAGCCTTCCAAATGATTTTCCAGTGTACAGGGTGGAAGACTCTCTCCAGTTTTTGTCTGGATACTCTTCCATTAGCAATCAGCCCTCCAAAAAGTGTGTTGTCATTGGAATGGCTACTGTGGCAGGAACTGAGCCCCTCACTAACTACATTTTTCTTTCCATCACTGTAGTGGCTCTGGCCATTTCCCTTAAGCCTCCAGAGCAAAGCAATCCACTTCTGACTAAGAACTAAACATTATCTGCTTGCCATGCCCTGCTAATCCAGGTCAGTGTTTGCTTTACTGCTTTTCAGAATTCAGGAGGTCAGGAGGTTTTTCTTTTTTTTTTTGAGGGTTTTGTTTTTTGCTGTTTTGTTTTTTTTAAGTGGGGGTAGGGAAGAAACATGTCTTTTTACTGTGGGGACTTACTTGGATTTAACAGTTTCATAATGAAATATCTTGGCATGAAGGCATCAAGGCCACTACACTAAAAATAACATTTAATCACAGTATAAAATTAAATGGTTAATGCTAGCTTGCAATTAATTTCAGCCTCTAATCAATTCCTCCTCTGAGGTAAGCAAAAGGTCACTTCTTTGAGGTACAAGCAGGATCTGGAATCTTGCCCTCCTTACAAACCTCAACAACACTGACCTGCTTAGGCCTCAGCTTTAATCGGGGAATTACAATCTATTATCCATTCTTCACACTGAAGAAAAGTGAATATAAATATACAAGTCTAGTGTCATCTACAGATCAATTAGGAAGGAAAAACAGCTAACTAGAACAGTAGCATTCAAGCTATTGTTTTCTTCTCTGATTTCCAAACACGTCCACTTTGGTTTCTGGAAACAGAATCTCTCATTGGAAACTGGGGCTCACGAAATAGGCTGGCCAGTGACCCTCTCAGATCTTTCACATACCTAGCTCAGGATTAGATTATAAATGAGTGCCATCACACACTACATTTTCACATGTGTTCTGGGCATCAAGCTCAGTTCAGTGGCCACACTTCTGCGGCTGCCTCATGGTGGGGACTGCTTTGCAGTACAAACACAGTTGTTCTAGGTTCCAAGCTGCCAGTGGAAACAAAGAAGTGTGAGAAGGTTTCTTCACATCAGTTGGGCCCAGGTCATGAATGCCGGGCCTCAGCTCTTAGTCACTGTGAGGGTGTTCTCCAGGTGGTTCAGTTTGAGCCATCACTGCTCATGACTGAGGAACATTTTGACTCTCCCACTCTCCACAGGACCACTAACTTCTACTCACCTACCACAGCTGACAGAAGCACACGAAGCATTCCTTCCCAAAGGTACTTTTTTTTTTCAGCAGAGAGATGGAGAGAATCCAGATAGTCTCATGCCTGCTCAACCATGTACTAAGAAACATTTCTGTTACTGTGAGAAATGGGGAGGCAGTCATAAATTCAGTTCCTAGGTGCCTATTGTTTTCAAGTAGACTACTCGATTGGTAGTTTTGAACCAAAAGAAGGGGAGCATTGTCCCTATGAGAATGTCACACACGGTCATAGTCCCACAGGATAAACAAGGCACAGATTACATCAAAAGCTGTTTAAACTGCTTTATTTCTGACCTTAGCCTTCAAGCAGGGAAAACTTAATGAGGATAGCATCAGAGGCAAGAAAAGCCAAGGAGTTTGGGAAGGCCTTCCAGCCTGTTGAATAACAATTCCCAACTCATTTGCAACAGCCTTAACTTTCAAGAAAGGTTGAGTAATGTTCAAATTCACAGTCCTTCCTTTGGAGCACTATCGAAATCCTCTCCAAAGTTCTGCCAACCTCGCAAGAAAAAAGCCAATACCCATCTTACATGTACTGAAAAACTTATTGTTATAAAAAAAATGGATGTAACTGGAAAGCAGTAATGAAATGAAAGATAAATCTTATGTCATTCGTGCTTCCTAGATTTTATGTAGATGGACAAAATCATATGTATAGATATGTTATCGAAGTTGTAGTAAGGCCAGACATGGTGATGCACAGTGTTAGTCTCAGCACTCAGGAGGCAGAGCCCAGCAGGTCCCTGTGAGTTCAAAACCAGCCTGGTCTACATAGTGAGTTCCCAGACAGCCAGAGCTGCACAGTGAGACCGTGTCTTAAAGACATCAAAAAAGCAGAAGTAAGAATGTTTAGTGAGACAATGAGAACTAAAAGTGAGGAAGGGAGGAATATTCCCAACATACAATACATATTTACAAAAACTTCAAAGAAAAATATAAATATGAACATTAAGTAAACCTTACAAGAGGATGTGGTACATGTCTCATAAACATCATTTGTTTTTTCCAAACCAGTTCACTAGATTCTGATGTCCTGTGTCCACAGACTATAGCAGAAAACAACTTCGTTCTTTTGTTTGGAAACTTAGATTACATTTTTCACAGAGAATAGTGAGCATTCCTTCCTTTGCAACCAATAACACAAGCATTAAAGTGATTCTGACACAAACCATAGCATCTATTAACACAGTTGCTGTATTTGGGCAACAAAAAACTCAACAGGCATGGGAGAAGATGAAGCGGACATTCTACCATGTCATAGGTCAACTGGGATGAAGAAACTGTCACTTTTAGAAAATGGTAAAACCTTATATGTTATATGTCCCAAGTTAGTCTCAAATAGCAACGGAATAGCTAGCATTCTGTTGTTTAAAATGTGCTGGTAGACTACAGAAAGGGTAGATTAAGTAGGAGCTATAACTTTCTCTCAGTTATCCATATTTTAGGCATGTCCCTAATTAGTGATTCTGATTTATTTATTTACTATTTTGAGACAGGATTTCATATTACATAGGCTGGCCTCTGACTTTCTATGTAGCCAAAACTATCCTTGAACTCCTAATCCTCCATCATGAGTCTCCTAGGGCTTGGGGTCACAAGTGTACCCTACTCTGTCTAGCTCCCTCTTGCACCTCTAACTCCATTGCTTAAGTTAGAGGTAGAGTCCCAGCAAAAAAAAAGAAAAAAGAAAAACACTGAATTTGTGGAGTTAAGACATTCAGAGACTGCAAGAGAAAGGAGCTGTGCTTTCTGGATGAGTAGAAATGAGCTCAGAATAGAACCTTAGCATGTACTGTTGATACAAATGGGAGGCATGAATCTGCATTGGCAGGAAAAGGGGGAGCTGTTAGAACAAGTTTTATGGTTCTAGATGTGAGAAATGGAAAAACTGAGGTCCAGAGTGGGACACAGTCTTTCTTGGTAAAAAGCATCAGTGAAAACCACCATTGATCATATTTTCTGTTTCTCAGCTAGAAACCCAGCAGCACATTACAGTCTAGGCTGCTCATTCATTCATGGCGTGAGGACATACTGCATGCTACAGGAGGAAGTGAAGGCAGAGAGGGGAATCAGATATTGGCAGACCTGCAGGAGACTCCCAGGCTATTAGGAAAGATGGTTGTAATAGAAAGCCACGTGCTGCCCGAGGAGTGACACCGCCACAGAAATGGGAAAAGCCTTGCGGTCAGTTAGAACCGTAGATATTTCTCCCCCAAAAGATGCCTTAAATATTCTCATGGCTCAAGTCCCAAGCATCTTAATGAAGTAGCCCTAAAGTCTACACATGATCTGGGAGCTACAGTGTGGAAGAGGTTCATCAAAGCACAGCATCCAGCCAGGGTGTTGCTGGTCTATCTCAGACCATCTTCCTCTGGGGAAGTCCACTGTGCTTGTTTCTTCTCCACTGTGAATTCACAGAATAAATCATGGTGACAGTTAAGACATGTTTGGAAATTCTTGATTAAAAAGAATTTTTGTTTCCTTCGATACTTGAGTATCATCAATGAAAGGGCTACTCGTGACCTCAGATGTCTCAGCTGGCCAATAGAAACAGGGTTTCCTGTGGCCTGATGGCTGCAAATGCAACCCTGTGACTAAATTATTAGCCACCTCTCTGCACTGCGGGCAGTTTAAGCAGTGCTTTCCAGTGGCTTTTTTCAAGGCAGTGAGGTTTCTCTACAGTAAGCAAAAATCACAAGGCAGAATATACAAAATGGTTTTCTATGGGATCTATTGCTGCTTGCGGTGGATGTGGGGTGCTTACATACTTTAATAAACTGGTTTTGTCTGGATATATCATGCTGCCCAACTTCCATAGCTAAGCTTTTCCTAATTTCTTTCGTACCTTCAAGGATATAATAAATGTTAGATTAGAAAATACTCACATAGCACTTACCAAGAGCCAGACATCATTTCCTGTACTTTGCACTTCCTGGATCCTTGAGCCCTCCATACATGGAAGGATAGGGATTGATACTGTTTCTGTTTTAGGTATATAAGACTAGCTCTTAGAAGGTGGAGGCAAGAGAATCAGGTTAAGTCCATCCTCATTTGCATAGTAACTGTGAGATCATTCTGGGCTACATGAGACTACCAGAGAGAGACAGGAGGCCAGAGAGACAAAGAAAATAATGTTGCAGAGATGGCTCTGGGCATAAAGTACTTGATGCACAAGCAGGATGACCTACCTGAATTTGACTCCCAACACCCCACATAAAATCCAAGTAGGACCACATGTGCCTGTGACCCCAATACTATAAGGAGTAGAACTGAAAGGAGTTCCTGAGTTTCCCAATTGCCAGCCTAGCACTGTGTCCAATGAAAGACACGATATTAAATGAATCAAGTCGAGAGTGATAGAGCAAGACATCTGACATTCCCTCTGTGCATATAGTACACATACATGTATCACACACATGTACATACATAAATAAAATTAAAATTATAAAACAGAAAAAGGGAAGAAAAATAGTTGTTCCCTTACAAACACATAACTGAAATCATCCTAAAACAAAGTCCTAATCGAAATTTGAGAGCAAGCCCAAAGTCTTATTTGATTGATCATCTATCCGTATAATAAAGTGTTCAGTTTCCCAACTGGTACAGCAAAAGATTATAGCTAATATTGTATAGAAAATATCAGGTGAGTGATTAAACACAGCAGTTGAATGGAAGCGATAATGTATTTGAAGGTACTTTACAGAAATCATAGTTCCCATAGGCCAGCAAATTGTTTATATATCTCCACAACAAGGATCCTCAGAAGCAACTTTGTGCACATCACATTGTGACCTAAGCCTGGACTCCTTCCAGTGCTACAACAGTGGTGAGTACAGGTTATAAAAGATCATGTACGTCAATAGTCCTGCCAAGTAGCCTCCCTTAGAGGACTGAAGGGTAGCATGGCTAGTTACAGGACGAGGTTGTTAGCAGATAGCTGGGCCAGAAATGCTGTGGCCTGGTCTTCAGAAAAGACAATGAAGATCATAGATGGCTGTTGACATTAGGAAGACCTGTGGTGATGGGATTCTAAGGAAAGCTTTGAAAAGAGACATTTTTAGTCCAGTCACCAGAACTCCAGATCAGTGCCTAGTTTAATCATCATGAGAGGCTTCTTCCAGGCAGCTGATTGGAGCTGGTGCAGAGACCTGCAGCCAAATATTAGATCAATATAGGGTCCAAATTGGAGCTCTCCATCAAGCCCCTCCCTTTGGAGCTCACAAACCCTGTGGAAGAGGAGGATGAGAAGAATTGTGGAAGCCCGGGGGGGGGGGCAGTGAAGGACACCAGGAGAACACAGCCCTCACAACCAACTAAGCAGGGTTCAAAGGGGCTCACAGAGACCGAAGTTACAGTCACAGAGTCTATATGGGTCTGCACCAGTCCTCTCTATATATGCTATGGCTATCAGCTTGGTGTTTGTGGGAACTCATAACAGTGGTAGTAGCGGTGTCTCTGACTCTTGCCTGCTATTGGTACCCTTTCACCCTACTGGGTTGCTTCATCCAACCTTGGTGTGAGGGTTTCTGCCTAGACTTATTGTTATGTATTGTTATGTCATGTTTCATTGATATCCCTAGGAGGATTGCATTGCCCTAGAGAAATGGAGGAGCAGTTATTGATGGGGAGGAGGGCACATATGACTGTGCGGGGAGGGGAGAGGAAACTGCAGTCAGGATGTATTGTATGAGAGAAGCATAAACTTTTATAAAGAAGAAAAAAGAAGAGACATTTTGTGCTTTTCTTGCTTAGAAATTGTTAATAGAATATTGATTTTCTCTCATCTTTGTTAGTCAATAACATTTAAAGGAGATTGTAAAAGAGAAGACTTATTTTCCTCTCTGGTGGACATTTACTATTAACTTCAATTTGGAAAGAACACTTAATATATGAGTATAAGAAAAATCAATTTCTTTGAAAAGAGATGAGTCAAACTTAGAAAAATGAACAAATAATTATAAGTTGTCTCTAAAAGTTAACTCTGATATGTATGCAATATTGCATCTGGGGGTGCTTATCAACCTGGGGTACAACTAGGGCCACTAGATTCATGTGTGTGGTTTTTCTGGTCTCGGTCATGACCCCCACAGAGGAAATGACTATTTGTTGGCTCTAGGTCTGTTAGGAAACAGTGGAGGCTGAGATATGAGAACAACCAAAGCCAACAGAGAGACAATTTGTCCCAAATAACAAAATGAGGGCTGCTCCATATGAGAGCAAGAGTCAGGGAGTAGAATAAAGTTAACCATCCTTAGTGTTAAGAGATATAAAAGATGGTGTAGGAAGTACAGAAGATGTCATCTTCATCTAAATTCACCCCAAAATGGTAAAAAGCCTCAGCTATGGAAGTGTCCTCAGGTAGTTCATTATCAAGACAGAAAGAGTTCCATCAAAGTTACAAACCTTTTCAGTGACCCAGTAGGGACCAAAAACAAACAAAGGGTCTTTGATATTTCTGTACCTCTTATTAAAAACAAACAGAAATTAAGTAAGGTGATGGTGGCACACACCTTTAATCACAGCACTCAGGTGGCAGAGGCAGACAGATCTCTGTGTAGACCAACCTGGTCTACACAGTGAGTTCCAGTACAGCCAGGGCTATTGCAGAGAAACCCTGTCTCAAAAGGAAAAAAAAAAAAACAGAAATTAAAATACAGAGCTCAATGCCTCCCTTACCAACAAGACACTCATTTCATTATGAATGGAAAACCAAGTTCTTCTAAGACTGTAGAGCCATTCTAGAAAGCAACTCAGTGATTAATTCCAATGACAGGAAATGCTCCAGTTGTATGAAACTAAGTCCAATGAAGGGTGCCACATAACAGGTGAACACTGTGACTGTGGGAGAAAAGTGCCATTGTTGTAAGCTACCAAGTTTGTGACTAGGCAGATAATCTCAGTTGGTAAACTGCTTGTTATGCAGGAGGGCCTGTGTTTAGTCCCAGATCCAGTATAAAAAAGATGAATATGGTGACATGCCCGGGTAATCCCAGTACAGGCGAGCCAGAAACAGGATGCTGGCTCAGTTAGTCTAGCCAAATTGCCAAGCTGTGGGCTGATGAGAGCTCCTATCTCAACAAAACAAAATGGAAGGTATCTGATTAGTGACATCCAAGGTTGACCTTCAGCCATGGAAACCATGAGAAAGTAACAACAGGGGTAGGTAACCGAGGAAGCCGCACCCAGCATACATTTGACAAGGAGACAGCTGTGTGCTAATAAAGGAAGTGCAGTAGCCACACAGTACAGTCCTTTTTGCTCCTGGTCAAGTTCCTGCAGTCTGATAGTGGTGCGGAGTACCTTCCCAGTACAGCCATTTCACTCACTATACCTGACTAGTATACCCCAGCTAAGATCTGCTTTAGAATGCACTCCAGTTCAACCAGACACCAGACACATCATGTTTTTGTCATATCTTCTTCCCCAGCCTGAGTGTTTCCTTGAAAATCGTAGTGATGGCTGAGCCCCTTCTACCTACTAATAAATTGTCCAGATACATTTTATTTTGCAAATGTAAAACAAATTGAATTAGTTAATTTATTTTTTGAAATTGTGCATACATTTATACAAAGTATTTTGATCATAACCATATGCCACTACCACATCTCCCCAATTCCTGCCTGTGCCCTCTATGCGTCCCAACTTCATGTAGTCTGTTTCTGTATTTTGATTTTCCTAAACTTGTTCATTCTGTTTCTCAACTAAAATATGAGCTAAAGATCTGCATTTAGTTGTAGTTCAGCATCATCTGAAGAGCAGAGTTGACATTTTGGGTATGAAACATCAAACCCCCTTCTATGTTCTTTCTTTTCCCACCAGTCCTTTCCACATATTTCAGATCCAACATGACCTGTACAAAAATACTGCTCTGTGCATTTCCTGGGTCCTAAATCTCTTCAGAATGTCTACCAGGCAGTAGGGATGGTAGTTAGGATCTGGCACTCCAGTGTCAATGTTTTGATGTCCTGCTGCCACCACATTTATTTTCTTCTCCAGGATGCCAGCCCATATGTGGATAGGGCGTTCCTGCCACATTCTTACTGTCTAGGCCCAACAGCTCCTGTGATCCCTCTTGCCTCTCACTGGAGCATCAAGAAACAGGACAATATTGTGATGTGGGGTGTCCTTCTGTACACTGTGAATATGTGTTGCTTTTATTGGTTGATGAATAAAGCTGTTTTGGCCTACATCAAGACAAAATATAGCTAGGCAGGAAACCCTAACAGAAATGGGGAAAGAAAAAGCAGAGTCAGGGAGATACCCTGCAGCCACTGAAGGGGTAAGATGCCTGAGGGAACTAGCATGTGGGACAAGATAATCCATGCGGCGCCCAAACATTTGGCAAAAATTTACACATTAAACCTAAGAAAGCTAAACATGGGATTCTAAACACAAAACAACAGAATGAAGCATGACTTCTGGGTAACAGCATTTTTCTCAGGTAGGCTGTGTTTGCTAGAAGCTAACACAGGTGTGGCTCCTTTTAGAGACAGCTTCTTGACAGCATTAGCACCAAAAACCTCAGGACTCTTCTAAGAGACCATGCTACCAAACACTTAAATCTTAAAAAACAAAATAGGAGCTTCTTGCTTATGAGATAGCATGCCTTTCATAAGGCTTTAATAATTATGATAATGTGCACTTGTGCAGCATAAGGAGATTCACAGAATAATATAATGAACTCAGATGCATATCCGTACATGTGTAACCTGGAATTATTATTGCATTAGTATTTTCATCACGATAACAAAACAACCCAGGTAGGCTAATTTTATAAAGAAAAGTGTTTATTTTAATTCATGGCTCTAGAGGTACGTGTTTAGTGGCTAGATATATAACAGAATGCCAGTAAGGTATTATATTAAAGAAGGAAACTTTTCTGTCATGCACTTTGGGTATATTTCCTCATATCACACTACCCTCCCTTTTCTTAAACCTCTTCCACCCCTTGCTCATACTCTAATGAATAAAGCTTGCCTGACTATCAGAAGGTGGAGCTAGCCACTAGCTAACCACAGAGATCTTGAGATCTGTATGGACAGGAAGTGAGATGCCTAGGCGGAGAGAGGAATGTATGTGGGAGGAGACCGGAACTCAATGTCTCCAATCTGAGGATTTCCTAGAGGTAAGAACTCTAGCGGCTGGCTGCTCTATTTCTCTGATGTTTCAGCTTTCACCCTCTAATATCTGACTCTGGGATTTTATTATTAAGACCAATTCGAAATCGTGTAACATACCCCATTCATTGCATTTGCTCCCCAATTTTTGCTTCTACTTTCATGTCATCTATACATATACATTTTTTTTGTATTTATAAACCCAAGGATCCACAAATGAGAGAAAACACATGATAATTGTTGTAAATTAATTTCATTCATTTAATATGATCACCTCCAGTTGCACCCATTTTCCTGCAAAAAGTATTACTTTATTCTTTATGGCTGAGAAATTCTATTTTGTGTATAAATCATAATTTCATTATTGGGTGATTCTTTTGAAAATGTATTTATTTCTTTTTTATTCTCTCTTGTATTATATCCTGACCATAGTTTCCCCCCACTCCTCTCCTTCTATTCCCCTCCTCTCCCCTCCACTCCCCAACGTCCTCTCCTTCTCCCTTATAGAGAAGGGATTCTTAGCCAAATCACAAAAATGTAAACCATGAAGGAAAAGGTTAATACATTTTACTCATATTAAACAATATAGTATCACCTCAATAAAAGACCCCACAGGGTGAAAAGGACAAATAGAAAGTACATATGTGAGCACAGCTGATAAAATATTAGTGTATAGAATACATAAATAACTCATAATGTAAGATAAGCAGGCAATTAAAAAGAAGCCCCAAATGATGTAACAGATTTTGATGATCTCCGATAGAAGGCCTCACCCTTTCTATGAGCAGAAGCGGGATGGGATGGGGGATTGGTGGGAGGATGAGAGGATGGAAGGGAGCTGGAACTGGGATTGATATATAAAATAAAATTGTTTTAACTTAAAAACAGAAGTAATAAAAAAGAATCACAATGAATTTTAATAGACAACCAACAAACAGCAGAAACCCGGTAGCCACTACACATGGGGAATATATTAGTCAAAACACAAATCAAAACAGTAAAACATGATCTCACATTCCTGTAATCAACAACAAAAAGAGTGTAAAATGGAATAATCTAAGGAACAGTAGGCTAATACTAAAAATGAACATACAGCCATTCCAGAACAGCTAGAAAACAAAACATCAGAAAGAAATACTTGAGTTCTTAGGTTCCAAAAAAAGCTATATGGTGGGCACATGGATAGTTTCTGTTTTTTCCCATACTTTACAAAAACAGATTTGAAAGATTTCATAGTACAAAAGTAATCTGAGGGTTTTTATCAGTGAAAGGGGATGAAAAGATCTACAGAATTTTGATCTATAGATCTATAGACAAAGAGGACTATTAAAGTTACTTCTTTGGGAACTAGAGAGTCCTTGAAGATTTTTGAACAAAAGAAAGTTTGGGTGACAGCTGTACTGTTTTAGAGAGAGGCCCTTACAGAGAGAAGTTAGGAAACTATTGCAATGGTCTAGGTATGAGCATGAACAGAGGCATCAAGATGATGAACTGGGGAGACAGAAAAGAGATAGAAGAACTACGGTTTGGCATTTATATCAGACTTAAGAGCCTGCCAAAACTTTTTATATCTTGATAACCTTAGCAGAGAATGGGAGACAAAATACCACCATAAATTATGGAGTCAAGCTCTGAGTCTCTGCTTATTGTAAACCAGTAATAAAACAGGATATTTATTGAACAGCTCAGTTTTAGTCTGGCAATTTGTTATAAAGAAGTGTAGGAAGAAAACCAGAGGCTTTCCTTGCAGTACAGGTAAGAGTCTCCATACCAACTGTGTCAGAACACACAATGTCCCATCTTCTGCAGGAAGGATGGATTCTGAGCCAAATACTCCCAGAAATCACTTCCACATGTGAGGAATACCCAAACAAATCACTGGTCAGAAGATATGGCCATTTCTGACTTACCCAGGGCATAGCACTGGTTATTCCTGAGACACTTCTGACACGGAAATAACTATTTTTTTAAATACAGTATCTGATATATCCCAAGCTGGCCTCAAAAATCACCTTGTAGCCAAAAATAACTGAACTTCTGATCTTTCTGCCTGCGCCTCCACTATGCTGGGATTTCAGGTTTGTACCAACATACTCAGTTATCGGAAGTCACTTTGTATTTCAGTAGTTCACAGCAGCTAAGGTCATGTACTAACCCACAATAGCCAAACCAGGCAAGCATTAGAGTAGCTGATTTAATGCCTTCTCTCAGGTTCTACAATTTTACACACACAGAAACACACACACACGCCATTGTCCTGGTACAAATGCCAAGGCCTACAGGTACATTGTGGTGTCTCTTTGGTGGCTTTTCTAAAACTATCATATGGGCACTTCAACACCAATATGCATTTTCCTCCAGTACACTGGCTCCCACATGTCATATCAACTGGGTTCTTCAAGAGAAGATAAAAGAGTATGAAAATGTAGGATGTGAATTGTCTAATGGCATATCTCCTAGTTGAATATTTCCAAAGTTATTAGTAAAATTAATGGATCCCATGACAGTTAAATCAATTAAGGAACTGAAGAGAACTGATGGCAGGACAGTAAGAGCCTTGTGGCTGGTGAGAGTATCATTGAAAGCCAGGGCCTAAACAATCATTTAGGGAATTGTGTGCAAATACACAGCCAGGAACCAGCAGAAAGCTCTACAAAGAACATGGTCTCCCTTGAAGCAAGATAGATTTATATATATATATATATATATATATATATATATATATATATATAGTAAATGAAGTCTGAAGCTCAATACATTTCTCTTTTTAAGTATTCTGCTGCTTTCTTCCTACAACTTGAAGTCAAAATCTTTATGCTCTTACACTTCTTGTCAGATAGAGTTACAGAAGCTCTAGAGCATGGATTGTGACTCCTTTGGAAGTCACACAACCCTTTCACAGTGGCTAAGACCACTGGGAAACACAGATATTTCTATCATTATTCCTAACAGTAGTAAAATTATAATTATGAAGGAGCAACAAAAATGATTTTATGGTTGGGGGTTACTACAAGATGGGAAGCTGAATTAAAGGGTCTCTCAATATTAGGAAGTGACAAATTGCAATTATGTAAATATTCCTGACTGGTTTCTTCCTCCCTCCCTTCCTTCCCTCAGTCCCTCCTTTCTTTCATTCTTTTTGTACTGTCCCATTGGCTGACTATTTACCCTGCACTAGTATCCACCTCTGTCTGTAAGATTCATTAAAGTAGATCTTGCTGCCTTATTTGCCACTGTGGCCTCAGAACCTAGCACAAAGTAAGTATTCATTATGTCTTTCTACCAAATGTTAGAAATGACTTCTCAGATTATAATTCATTTAAACATTTACCTCCTTGAGTAGAAAATGACCAGTATTCAGTGTGAACAAAGAAGACAGCACTGAGGCTTTCTTGAGACTGAACCTTTACCCCTGAGTTCTTTACCAAAATCTAATAGGTTCTGTGATCATTCAAAGAAAGGGTTTCATAGATTAATTTTACCTACGGGGTAGGCTTCCATTTTCTAATAGTAGCAGCCATGTCACAGAAGGTTCCAAAAGTCAGGCAAAGTGACTGAGGAAACACTGTCAAAAGCCACAGGCACATTGTAAGGCTTCCAGAAGACACTGAGAAGAGTACCTGTGATGGAAGCAGGACAGAGCTGTGAGGATCTCACCAAGATAGAGACAGAAGAAATGGGCTTCATTCTAATTTGTGAAGGCGGCATGAACTTAAAACCTCTAAGTCAGTTCTGGAGTCTTGCCAGCAATATTGGAATCATTCCTCTTCAGGAAGCCTTAAATAGCAGGCTAAGAACCTTGAAGTTAATTTTGGAGGAAAATGGAATTATCCAGAGTTTTAAATCATAAAATTGAAAGAACAGCCTGGTGTTTACACAGGTAGGGCAGAATTCCAGAGGATGGGCTAACAGACTGCAGATGGAGGCGGTGGATGGAAAGCCACAGAGGAGCCCTGGACCAATCCATAAGAGAAGACAACTGCGGAGTGAATGGCGGGAGGATGGAGAGTAAGGACCCTACCCAAGACATTTTAGGCACTGAGACATTGGATGTAGAGCAGTGTGCTTAGGGTTCCTACTTGGATAGTTACTGGGTTAGTTTCTACTTTTCCTGACCCTCTCTTCAGATATGGCCAGCTACTTCCTACTGCTTCCACTCTACCACCAGAACCCCTGTCATGAAATATTATAAAATTTACATAACACTTCCTTTATTACAGATGTTTTGAACGAGAATACCCTATGTAGGCTTAGGTATTGGAATACTAGGTCTCCAGTTGGCATTGTTTGGATAGCCTTAGGAGGTATTGACTTTCTGGAGGAAGTATGTAACCAGGACAAGTTTTGAGGTTTCATACGCACACACCATTCCCAGTGAGCTCTTTGTTTCATTCCTACAGTTCAAGATGTGAGATCTTATCCTGCGGCTCCAGCCACTATGCCTGGTGCTTGCTGTCATGCTTTCCCACCATGACTGAGATGGACTCATCCCTCCAGAACCATAAGCCAAATAAACCCTTCCTTCTGTAACTTGCCTTGGCCATTGTGTTTTATTACAGCAACAGAAAAGTAACTAATACAATTGCATAAGTGCCTCCCCTCACGGAGCTAGAAACCCCTTGAAGTCAGAAAATGAGTTAATTCCATGTGCTCCTTGAGTTTCAAATGTCCAGTACAAAGTACTACATCTTTACTAAATATCAGTTGAACAGATGAATGAGTAATAAAATAATGATGAACAGCAAGATTGGAAGGGGGGAAAGCCAAATTACATGAAAGAAAGTCACAAAGTGGAAGCAAGACAGTAAACCACAGTCCTCTGTTGTGGCCCTGCATTCCATTGCGCACAGTCTGTAAGGAGTCTCACACACAGCGAATCATGTGTCATGCAAGTACAGTAAGAACGACAACTCAGCCGTATGTCCCGCCATTCTAAATTTTTCCCCTTCTCTATGTACCTAATTCTGGTGGCCACTTTGGCTGCTAGACACCCCCTCACACATTTTCCAACTCCACTATGTGAAGTCATTTTTGCACTTATAGCCAGAATACTTTGCATTTTATCATTTCTTTTCAGTAAACTTTTACCAAGCCATGTGTGTAGTGCATGCCTGGTAATTCCAGGAACCAAGAGGCTGAGGCACAAAGATCTCAAATTCAAGGTCACTCTGAACTACCCAAGGAATCCTTTTTTCTTAAGTCGTTCTTTGCACCTAGGACTACTTTTTTTGCACTGTGAAAAGTTCATTGGTTTCATTGAAAGTCTAAAAGAACAATCTTTTCTTTTATGCTTTTCTTCTCCACTTTGCCCCATCTTTACTGAGACTTGATATCAGCCCTTAATGTGCCATCTGGGATCTGTTAGACCATAGAAAATGATGAAGACCTTCTCTCCTTGGGTATGAACCTACCCAGTCACTAAACCGTAGGGTGAGTCGGGCATAAGAATGAAAGCTGCAACCCTCTTACTCTTTCTGACAACAGTCTTCCATTTAGTGATTCCCCCAGACGTTGAAATGCTTTGGGTAAAGAATTCCATGGACCCTATTTTCAGAAGTTCAACTATTGTCTGATGTCCTAGTTCTGTGGCAAAAAGAGACTCTTGAAACGACAGCAGCCTCATTCCATCACTGTAACCTGTACTTTTAATTTATTTTTAAGTTTTTCTATAAAACTTATAGTTTTATTTTTAATTTTATTCTTATTACTTTGGGTTGTATTTTATTAATTATTTTTTGAGGTGAGGTGTCCTTAAGTAGCCCTGGTGACTGTCTCGGAACTCACTATGTACAGCAGGCCGGTCTTAAATTCATAGATAAACACCTGTTTCCACCTCCTGAGTATTGGAATTAAAGCCATGTGCCACCAGCCTGACTAATGTGTGCTTTTAAATGAACATTTATAAAGTATCCCAACACAGAAGCCAGTTGGAATTTTGCACAGAAGTATGAAATATAAGAAACATCAACTTTTCATCTAAGTCTGAATTTCAACTTTTGAAAAGATATGAAATATCAGACATTTTTTTCCAATGAGATCATTTTAATAGTTAACCAACTTTCATAGGGACTGCTAAAATAATAGAATGTTAAAGCTTATTCCACTACACCCATTTGCTTAATCAAATTCACCTACATTGGTCTGTGAGTCTTCAGGGCTACAGGTTGCCATAACCATCATTCCTAAATTCCCAGAAATGTCTGCATTTGACAGGACACTGATACTACCCAGGATACTGTTGTGGGTGTGAGTGTTTGAGCCATGCTGATTGAACTCCTGCCAACATTTGTGTATATATTCCCAGAAAGGGCTATTGCAGACCCAGGACTGGTTTCGATCACTAACAGATCTGAGGTTTTCACAGCAGGCAGGACATTTGAGAGGTGGGAGGGATGCCCGTGAAGGTGGTAGTGATGTGCTCATATTCTTTTAACTGATTCTTGCCTGTACTCAAAGAGACATTTGAGTCTTAGTACCTTTTCTGCCTTTAAAGTACAACATATATTCATTTTCCTATATTTTCCTACTGAGAAATCAACAAAATGCTCCTTTCTTCTTTTAAAGGTGAAGGTGATCTACTTCTGAGATTATATGGGGTAAGAATTAAAGCTTGTCTGTGAATTTTAGGCCGCATGCTATGTCCCAAGCCAGGTTCATCCACTCATTGTCAATAAGTCAAATTAATGGTAGAAAGCAGAAAATGGAGTTTTATTCCAAGTGACCACTTTGAGAAGATGGATAAAGAGGTCCAGAGACCCTCAGAGCCGTGGAATAATATTAAAGTTTAAATATAGGGCCAAGAGTAAGTATATCTAGACTATCCCAGTCAAGTCCTGCCCACCACTAGCTCATCTTTGTCTGTGATTCAGTCTCATCCTGCAGGGTGGTCTGATAAATTGATAGAATTGTGTAAAATCATTGTGGAGAAACTAGTTTTACTTCTGCCTGGAGCTCTTTCCCTCTTCAGCATGAGGTTCCTGGGAAATTCCATTTCTTTGGATCCCACAGTTTCAATAGTATGTCTCTTTAGAATATCTTCATTTCATCCAAGCCAGTTACAATATAGAAATCCAACATGTTCTCATAAGGCTATATTGACACAAGCTGGGCATGATGGTGTGTGCCTTTAATCCCAGCACTAGGAAAGTAGAAGAGGTCAGATCTCTAATTTCAAGACTAGCATGGTCTACAGAGCAAGTTCCAAGACAGCCAGGAATATATAGAGAAACCATGTCTTGAAAAAAACAAAAGCAAAAAAGTCTTTATTGACCGCAAACTCAGTTTTGTAATAATAATTTTTCCTTGGGAGCTGGACTGAGCCTGTCACTGTCTGATTTTATTTCATTACTTCCTTTTGTTGTCCTTGTCTATGATGTTGTCTAAGAAAGAGGCCCAGTGCCTCTGCTTCTCCAAGAGCTCCCATTGGCTAGGTGCATTTGACTGTCAACCCATCCTGGCTCTTCTCTGCTGCTGTAAGTGCTGATCTCAACTATGGAAACCCTAATAACATGCATACAAATAAGCATGCTACCTCAAGTGTCCACATAGCGACACATAGCTCAGCTTGCTTTGTGTGCAAGTCATAGTAATGAGATCACAGAGAAAGGACTTTGGATTCAGGAATTCACAGCAACTTCTATGGGAGTAACACAGAGGACCAAGTAATATTTCCTGGCTTCAACTTGATATATATGCCTGAAATATATGCCATCACTTTTATATCACCAAGACAGAAGAAGTATGTAAAATACTACGTAATATCTACGCTTATCACAAGGACGTTTTGCTATGAGAAAGGCCTTTGAGATCATCTAGCAAGCCCGCAAGTAACAGATGATCAAACTGAGGCCCACAAAGACTAAGGAACACATAGGACAACTGGAACAAAAAAGGGTTCCTTCTTTATCACACTGTGGGATAAATAGGCTCTGGCTCCTCAAGCATATTTGTTGGCAGAGCAGAGAGGTGGAGGCAAAAGCTGACAGCTAGGAATGTTTAGGTGAAATTATCACAGGACAAGAAAAGAGAAAAAATGAGAATTATAGATAAACACAAAAATTGGCAGAGTCCTGCTTCATAAATAAAAACCCTGAAGGAACTCAAGAGCACTAAGGAATCCCTTCCTCCTCAGAGCTGAGCTTATCCTGCCATATATTATGCCTTCAGATTGAGAAGACAAACCTAGATTCCAACAGTCTGCTTTGCTCTTCAGCACACTTGATTCGGCACATGTACATGGCATGCTCTCTGGGTGTTGTACCAGGTACTAGAAATAAGACAGAGGCACGATAGACTACAAGTAAATGGGAAAAAACCTGTGCATAAACAATAGTACCGATGGGGATACAGAAGAGAGAAGGCTCAATGAGAACATCATTGGGTAAGAAAATCTTCTAGGTCCAGCTACCCACCCATTTTCAATATTCCTATTAAAGACACAGTATAAGAAAGAGTAAAGCTCGGGAACAAGCATTGGACCAAACCAGTCCCTCTGAATGTGATGCCATTTATGAGGCCTGAGGAGTCTATGGGACCTCTAACACTGGAACCAGTCAGTATTTATCCCTAGTGCACAAATGAACATTGGGAGCCCATTCCCTATGGAGGGATACTATTTCAGCCCAGATACACAGGGGAGGGCCTAGGGCTTCCCCCAAATGATATAACAGACTTTGATAATCACCCATGGAAGGCCTCACTATCCTTGGGGAGCAGGTGGAGGTTAGGTTTCATTCAGTGGGGGTTAGGGGTTGGTAGGGAGCATAGAAGGATGGGAGGGAGAAGGAATGGTGAGGGGGATTGATATGTAAGATGATTGCTTCTAAATAATAAAAGAAGAAAATAAAAGAGAATAAAATTGAGATTATTTAATGTGCTCACATTTGTAAGAACAAAGAAGTGCAGAGACAAGTCCGTTTTCCAAGTCAGTCTTCCAGGTCCTAACATGAGGTTTACATTTCCATAAAGGACAAAAGGTATGTTCACTTAAACCAAGGTGTGGTCCCAACCAACACTGATAATCACTGCCTCTGCTCCAGTGTCTCCTGCAAGGCCATTGGATATGTTTTCAGACTTCTATGAAATCCCTTTCTGGGGGACAGCTTCCCAATAGTACTGTAAGGCAGACTTGCTTCTGTAATCACAGGAAAGCAGGTTGTGCTGTTTAGGTTTGGTTTTGTGTTGTTTTGGTTTGGTTTAGCATCATCCTTCAAGATGCACCATGAATAAATGAATGGTAAGGAAATGCAGGAAAACTAAGAGGTCTTGGGAATAGATAGATTGCTTTTGACTACATGTAGAGAAGTCAATACACTGGCAGGTTAGATATGCTACTTGAAAATTTGGGGAAATGAGAGTTGATGACAGATTGTGTGGGGGTTTGGAAGATAGAAGAGTCTAGGATGTAATCTAGGTTTCTGGCTTGGTTGTGTCACACATTTAGATGCTGTCAATCAAGGTTAGAAGTACCAAAGGAGTCTGGGGAAGATGCACTGAGCTTTTTAGAATATCTGGATGAATATTATCAATAAATAGTTATATATATATATATATATATATATATGATCAATTGTGGAATTAACAACTGAAATATGAGAGCTTAAGAATGATGAGATTGGCAGAAGGACCCTGAGAAACACTGGGCTTGAAGGCCTGGGCAAAGGGAAAGCATGCAGAGCTGACAGCCAGTCTGAGGTAAGGGCATGGAACTGCTGAGCTGTACAGCAAGCTCCAGACAAAACAATGCAGAGGACCGGCTCTAACCCACACACTAACCACTAGACACACCGAGAGCGCTGCCCCTGCCACTCCAAACACAGGAAATGGTCAATATTGTTTCCATCCGTGACCTCCCAGAGAAGGACTGACCAGTCTCTCATTTAATTCAAATCCTATTAGGGTAACAGGTCAGGAAGAGTAAGGGGGCCCACAGGGAACATGCTCATGTTCAAAGGCATCATATACCTATATGGAAATGGCATAGTGGAACCCATTATTATGTATAATTAATACATGCTGATAAAAGCTTAACAATATCCAACTGTTGGTCAAAACTGTCTTGTTGGTTCTCCCCAGCATTACTCTGTATGACTCAGAGAATGTTTCTTACAAAAGAATGGTCTTCCCTGATGGATCTGAGGACTCATTTGCCTTCATTAATTTTCTGCATTTAAGTATCATCATAAGTTTATTTTTTTTTTAAATTGTCCGCTAAGTATGGCAACACACTGACTGTTCGGTGAGCAGCACCCTGTCCCTATTCAAGGAACAAAAATCTCTTCTCCAAAAGAAAAATGAATACAATGTGAAGGTTAAGCAAGCTGAGGGAGGGAGGGAGGATAGGGTTGCACTCACGCACTGCTGAGTGGAGTAGCTCCACGATTTATCGGTCATTCTTTCAAACAAGTAGCTCTGTTGCTGTGCAAGACAAATCGATGTGGAGCCACATTTAGCCACCACTGATCAATTGTCCCTTATCAACTCAAATGTGTTCTCTTGAGAGCTTTTAAGTAAGTTTAACTGAGAGAGAGCTGCTTGGCTGTCTGTGTTAATGTTTGCAGAGCAATCATTTCCCCTTTCTCTATGACATGGTGTTGATATATGACAATAACCAGAGAGTTGCTTATTTTGAAATCAGAAACCTTAGAGACTAGCTTATAATTTCAGCACCTTTGTTATGGTAAATTCATTTCAACAGTAATCGTATGCCCATGTCAAACTTTTCACCACCTCTGGAAAAAAAAAAAAAAAAAAAAACTGTCTTTTTTTTTTTTTTTTTTTTTTTTTTTTTTTTTTGCCCCTTGAAGGAGGATGGGGTTGGCGGTGAACAATTATAGGCCCAGGGCTTAGTGCCTGTCATCAATTGCATGTGTGCAGAGCTGGGGTGATAGTGGATCAAATGGTAGGCCTATTAGCCTGTGGCAGGTTCCATAGGAACAAGGTTCTTGTTTCCAGTAGAACTCTTTGTATATGAACTACAAATTCCCTTCTTCAGTCAAACAAATAGAGAGAGGGGTATTGCAAGAAAAAAGCAGGTGGAATCCAGTCCTTGACTTACATGTAATTATCTCAACATTTTCCACTCTGCATTAACACCTGGGTTCTAGTTGTAGTGTCATTTAATTGTAGTGAATACACTTGTGAAAATCCTTTGCTCTGCTGTGGCTTGCATAGTTTTAATGGAGGTTGGCCATAAACAAATATAACATTTCCATGAGCTGGTGTTGTCAGAGCTCCAGACACTGATGTACCAATAAGCTTTTAGTGGACAGCCTATTTGTAAGTGGGAAAGACTTGTGTTCTTACAACATTCTAATTAGGACAAAAGCAGTTCACATTTTTATTGCCTGTCTCACTAAGCTGTAAGTAATTAAAAGCAGGACACTTAGTATATGTGATAAGAGCTAAAACATCAAGGAGTTTTGAGGGTGTGGTGAATGGCAGGCACTGGAGTGTGCTTCCTCCGGCTCAGGCAAACTTCTAGGCAATTTCATTACTTTCACTTGTTTAGTCATTGTGAAAAAAACTTACAAGGAAAACAATATTATCAGTTGGATTTTAATGACTAAGTACTGAGCCACAGAGAGGATAAGAAACTTAATCAAAACCATAACTAGGAGTCAAATCTAAGCAGTGTGGCTCCTACTCAGCATCACTGTGCCTATGTTTCCTCTTTGCTTGTAACCTTCCTTATCCTTCTAGAATTTTTCCCAATTTATTTATGTTCCTTTCATCCCTTCAATCCCTTCAATATGGCATTCTTCATACCTCCCAGATCATTCCTATTATTATCAGGCTCCCAGATATTTGCAAATCGCTCTTGTGGCACCTTTCATCCTTTGCCATTGATCCTTTGTATAGTGAATGATGCTTCCCTTGCCAGACCATAATGACTTTTGGGTTCCTTCACACTTCCTCACGGCCCTACTCTTTCAACCCCCATTAAGCTCTGTTTCAAGAAATTCCTGAATAAGATAAGATGCAATTTCCCCATTAAGAATTTTTTATTTATCTATATTTTTCTTATTTTATGTATCGATCCCAGTTCCTTTGCCTTCCCTCCCTCCCTCCCTCTTTCTCTCCCTCCCAAGCCTCCCAACCACTCTCCCATCCCATTCCCCACTCCTTACCCCACCCCCGCCACTAAACAGGGAGGGTGATGCCTTCCAGGAGGGGTCCATAAAATCTGTCAAGTCATTTGGAGTAGGGACTAGGCCTTCTCTCCTGTCTCTAGGTTAAGGGAGTATCCCTCCATGGGGAATGTGCTCCCAAAGTCCTTTTGTGCACCAGGGATATATCCTGGTTCCACTGTCTGAGATCCCTTAGACTGCCCAGGCCTTCTAGCTGAGACCCACGTTCAGGGAGTCTGAGTCAGTCCCAGGCTGGTTTCCCAGCTATCAGTCTGGGGGCCCATGAGCTCCCCCTTGTTCAGGTCAGCTGTCTCTGTGGGTTTCTGTAGCCTGGTTTTGTCCTCCCTCTCTGCATTAATTTTGTAGTCATCATCTTAAATATATCATCTCTACTCAAGGAGACACTCAGACACTATTTATGCAGGACATATTTGCCACTTGTGGGACCAATCCCTTATCTTTAAACCCTCATGAATAGCTTTTTCTGAAAGCTTACAAGAGATAAGGTGCCATGGCTCAACAGACTAAAGATTAAGAAAAGGTAACACAGTGGTACCCTCATTTCCAGCATAAAAATCTCTTTTAAAGATCAGAAAAGCTCACTGTCCATGAGCACTGCTTAGGCTTGGTGTATGTCTCTCCCTTGCCTTGTGGAGTCATCTGTGCCCATATCATCATCCCTATTGTCAGGTAGATCTTTTGGAGATTGATTTAAAATTCCCCCTTCTACCTTCTGTCTGTGGTCATCTGTTCTCCTCATCCCCCCCCCCATGTAAAGGTTACACAACTCCTAATCTGTATTCTGTATTCAATTACATTGGCATTTTGGTTGTGATGAAACCTTCAATGAACAACTTGTGTGTACAATGCAAATGACTCCGAAAACTGTACTGTGTCATCATTCCCACTAAATTAGATTACCCTTTCAGCTATTTGATGGATTGCTAAACAAATAGCCCGAAGGAGCACAAAAACGTCATGTTTCCATGTAGAGATATCTTCGAGGGGAGCATACTAGCTTCTTAATGGCCTAAGAGGCAAGCTAAGACCTACTCTATTGTGAACACCAACTGCTGTCATGAAATTCCTGTACTTCATAAGTCTTTCTATGAGTCCTTTTGACTGTACCTCATACAAAGATTACTTGGAGAAAATGTCCCTTCTCACTCTGCCTTCATCCAGAGTTTCTGTGACACTTGTTAACCAAAATCTAGGGACACAGAATAAGGGGCTGGAGAGAAATGTCCAATTTAGATTTTGACTTAAATTTGTAGGGAGAAAGCAGCTGAATACTTAATAAGAGAAGCATACTGAGCTTCAGAGTTTGTTTTTAAGTGTATTGTACACGTGTGTGGTATGTGTATATGTGTGTTCATATGCATAGGGGTTCATGAGTGCACAGGTCCATTGGTACAGGCAGGGGTACATTTGGAGCCACAAGGTTTATACCACCACTCTTCACCTTATTCATTGAGGTAAAGTCTCTCAACTGAACCTAGATCTCACTGATATAGACTCATCTTGCTACTAAGCTTGCCATCTTTGATATTGGAGTTCTGGATTTTCAGGCTGGCCACTATGCCTACCCAGCATTTATATAGGTTCTGGGAATCTCAAATTCTGGCATTTTATACACTGAACTGTCACCCAAGCCAAGAATTAGTTTTTTAATTCTCTCTCCCAGAGAGGAAGAGAGAGAAATAGAGAGAGGTGCAGATAGACAGAGACACACATAGAGAAATAATACACGTTGCATATCTTGTTTGTGGAGGTCAGAAAGCAACCACAGATGTTGGTCCTTACTTTCTACTTGATTTGAGGTAGAGTTCTTTATTTGCTGCTGTGTTCTCAAAGCTAACTGGCCTGTGAGCATATGGTAATGCTCTGATTTCAAATTCCCATCTTATCATAGGCCCACTGGGATTACAAAGACACTCTACCATATCTGGTCTTTCAGGGAGCTGAACTCTGCTCCACATGTTTGTGCTGCAGATTTGAAATAATTGGGGGAATAAAGTCTGTCATTTTTTCAAGGCTTCCTGACAGTTCCTTTTTCCCCTTTTCAAACAATGTACTAATAGCAACTGAAATAGGAATCCTGATACTTTGACTGTGATTTTCTTGAAATAATATCACTAATGACTTTGTAACTATCAGAGGCCTTTGAATAGAGATTGAATTAAAATACTAGCAGCAAATATCTATGAGATGTAAGAAAACTCAAAATTAAGTGTTCTTACTGCATACAAGAATATTTTCATTAATATCCCTTTGATTGACTCATCTAATATTGTCATAAAGAACCATGTTAATGGGAAATCTGTTTTTAGAATTCTGTTCTTTATTATACTATATTAATATCACATTTTCCATTGTTTAACCTTATAAAGTAGATAAGTCCTTCATATTGGAAATAATTTATTAGCAAAAAAATTACATTTTAAGTTATGAAAAACTGTTTAGAAATGATATAGATATGGTTATTTATTTTTCCACCAATAATTAGATTTGGGATGCATTTTTAAAAGTTAGAATACAAAGTAATGGCCTTCATATTTTTCTCCCCTTTTCTTTCCCTTAATACTTCTTTTCCTTCTGATGTTATCCTTTCTAATTTCATGACAGCTATGGAAAGCTTTAAAAAAAGGTGACTACTAGTAGAATGTACATCAATAAGTGTGCCATAGTGGCAGACAAATTGAGAACCTACAAAGTGCCAAGACCTATGCTAGATTTGAGCCTGCTAACCTGTCCCATTCAGGGTACTCATGGTAAAGTTTATAAACCTATTTATCAATGGAATCTTGAAAATCACAGGCAAATGGATTGAACTAGAAAGAAAGAAAAAAAATAAAAACAACCATCCTGAGTGAGGTAACCCAATCACAAAAAGAAAAGAAGGGGAAAGGGACAAGATCTCCTGAGCAAATTAGGAGCATGGGGGAGGGGAGAGGGAGTTAGGAGGAAGAGAAGGGGAAAAGAGGAGGACATGAGGGAGCAGGAAGATTGTGTCCAGGGAAGGAGGGAAATACAAGAGAGCAAGGAAAGAGGTACCATAATAGAGGGATCCATTTAGGTTTAAAGAGAAACCTGGTACTTAAGAAATGTTCAGAGATCTGAAAGGATGACCGCAACTAAATCTAAGCAATAGTGGAGAGGCTACCTTAAATGCCCTTCCCTGATAATGAGATTGATGAGTACCTTATATGCCATCCTAGAGCCTTCATCTAGTAGGTGATGGAAACAGAAGCAGACACCCACAGCTGAACACTGAGCCTAACTCCTGGAATCCAGTTGCAGAGATGGAGGAGTGATGAGCAAAGGGGTCAAGACCAGACTACAGAAACTGCTGACCCGAACAAGGGGAGATCATGGACCTGAGACTGATGTCTGGAAAACCAGCATAGGACTGCTCCAGGTCCCCTGAATGTAGTGTTAGTTGGGAGGACTGGGCAGTCTATGGGGCCTCTGGTAGTGGATCAGTATTTATTCCTAATATAAGAATGGACTTTGGGAGCCCATTCCACACAGAGGGACACTCTCTCAGCCTAGACACATGGGGGAGGGCATGGACCCTGCTCCAAATGAAATGACAGACTTTGAAGACTCCCCATGGAAGACCTCACCCTCCCTGGGAGCAGAAAGGGAATGGGATATGGGGTCAGTGGGGTGCCGGGGAGGAGGGGAGGGAGAGGGAACTCAGATTAACATGTAAAACAAGATTATTTCTAATTTTAAAAAAGGATAGAAAAAGAATCCAGTAATTTTCAAACAATCTCTCCATTTGGATACAAGGTGCTAGTGGCTTCAAGATTGCTTTTTGAAAGGGTTTGTTTTATACTGCTATACTGACAGTTTGACACTTTCTCAACTGTGATTCCTGTAGCTGTAGCTCTCTGATGTCCTTGCACTGGAAGCTTTTCTTTGAGGGAGAAAAGGGGTCCAATTTAATTAGAGTGGCTTTTCGGCTGTCTTCCCACTGGTACAACAATGTCTGTCTAGCAGCAGAGGACAAAGAATCCAGTAGTTGTTCAGTCCACAGGCTGGATGCCTCACCTGGTCTTCAGTGTGTGTGGCAGTCCTGAAGACATAGGCTCTACTGCTACACTTAAGGAATGGACTTGCCAGCAAGAGTGAGGGTAAGCAGACAAAGAAAACAAAGATCCTTCTTCCATGTTGGGCCAGCAGAAAGTGTAGGCCAAATTAAAGGTGGATCTTCCAACCTCAATAGATCCAAATTAAAGGACATTCTTCTTGATTTTTTAAATTCCATATGTAGTCAAGTTGACACTAAGAACAGCCATTACACACTTTATGAAAAAGATATGGAAAGATACACACCCCTATGATTCCAGCAATTGCCTGGTAGACAAAGGATAGTCATGAATTTAATACCAGTTTGGGCTACATAACAAGATCCTATAGCTAGTTGGACAGGCAGGTGGATAGGAAGGATGTAGCTTGGCATGGTAGCAGATACATGAAATTATAGCATATGAAAAGCAGAGGATCTGGAGTTCAAGGTTATATTTGAGTACAACTAGTCTGAGCTACATGAAATCATGCTCAGCACTCGTTCCTATAAACACAGCAACAGGGAATTAGAAAATCTTAATGAAGTAATGAGCTAAGAATGTCTTCTGAAGCATCTGAGAGGACTCACCTGACTAATTTCCACTATGTATCAACTAAAGATACCCCATTAACCTGAATTGGAAAAATCAATTCCCAGGGTGATGCTTTTCGCACACAATTTTCAAACTGTATGCTATTTTCCTGTTTGCAAAGAACAAGAACCAAGTGCAAAATAAGATGAGGAGAAGATAAGGCTTTGGAAAGCCTCATATTCCAGGCAGTCTTTAGGAAACTGAACCACTGTTCCCTTCAACGGTCCTACTGTCACCCAGAAAAAGGGAATACCTCTGTCCCATCTGCACAAAGTGCTCTCTGACAAAGTTGCTCTACATTTCCCCTCATATGCAGGATCTAGATGTGTGTGTGTGTGTGTGTGTGTGTGTGTGTGTGTGTGTGTGTGTGTGTTGTAATTTCACATTGAGTAAGTAGTGAAATATAGCAATTTTTCATGCTTTAAAGAATATGCAATCTCATGGGATAAGAAAGCTGCAGGTTCAAATATAACAACATCTAGACTGCAACACATTGCAAATGGACTTTAAATTTAAATTGTAAAACTTTAAAACTCCTAGAAAAAAAACCAAGGGGGAATATTTGCCAGTTCAAACGAAAGCACAATGAGAGATCACCTTTCAACAATAAAAATGGCCCTTATCACAATGAAAGAAGATAATAAATATTGACAAAGATGTGTGGTTCAGCACTTGAGAGCATTTGTTGCTCTTGCACAGACCAGGTTCCCAAGTCTGAGCACCCACATGGGAGCTCATAGCATCTGCAATTTCATTTCCAAAGGATCTAATGCTCCCTTCTGACCTCCATAGATGGCAATCACTCACACAGGCAAAATATCTACACATCTATAAACAACAAATAAATAAATAAATCTTAAAACGTATTTAAAAATTAAGTCACATCATGATCCAACAACCTCATTCCTAGATAGGAAGTGAGAACAATAAATTAAAGAAATGCCTCTATCTCCATGCTCTTTGTAGCGTTTTAATAAAAAAAAAAAGAAAAAACATGATATAGAAACTTTCATTGGCTCATTAGTGCATGAAGAAAACTGGTTTGTGGGTATTTGTGGTGATATATTATTTAGTATTTATTAAGCTTGCCTAAGGGTCCAGAAAACAAAGCTAGCCACAAACCATAAACCCGGCAATGGTGATACACACCTATGGTCCACATACAAACAGAATACCAGAATATTGGGGTTTTGTTTTGTTGTTTTGTTTTGTTTTTTGTGTTTTGTTTTTTTTTTTCTATCCATCATGTTTCCCGTAATACAACATTTAATGAATGATAGCAAACTATATCAACTTTCTGCAGTTAGAGATTGTTAACATCGCTCCAAGGGGTAATCACATTTCTGCGTAGGAAGGAAAACTTGATGGATAACAGCTATGACAGATGTGTTGAGGACACTGTCTTATGGCTACCTGGGTAATGGTTTGACACATTTAAATAGAGGAAAGAAAGCATCTTTCTCCTTTTCCTTCGCTAATTCACAACATACCAAAGAGGAATGTTAGATATATAAAATATATAGTTTAATTCATTTGAATAATGCTTCATTTACTCACATTGCTATAAATGAAGTCTTACTCAGATGTGAACTTTGCATGTAACTTATATAAACCCCTTCGAAGACCAAGAACACTTTAAAAGCCATTGTAATCCATTTTATAAAATCTTACAAGATGGCTCATAAATGTGTTTGCTGTTTAAACACTGTAATATTCAAAGTTCCACCTTTATGCAACAACTTAGATTCATCATTTGGAAACAGAATTATTTGAATAGGCAGAAACATAGGACCCATTTGCCTGGCGTTCCCAGTGATTGTAAACCACTTACTGAGACTTTGTGTCAGCTTTGATTAGATTTTATGTAATTTTCTTTCAGACTGTCCACTGGGCACCTCAGCTCTCAGAAAACAGAAGGTTCAACCTCATTTGTTAGGCTGTCAATTGTATAAGCATCTGCGGGCTGCCCAGAGGGTGAAAGGCACAGACTTCAAAAGAGACCCAGACAGTGAGTCCACTGTCAGATTCACCTGAGCAACACAAAGAGCTGTGTACACATGTGCCAAGTACACAGTGATGTGCAGGAAGAGCAGTGTACACTATGTCCAAAGAGGAATAAATTACTTCAAACTGTGGGTTCAGAAAAGGCTCCTGAGAAGTAACATTTAATATGCTTCTTGGAAACTATGAGGCTTGGAAACATGGAGATGGAAACAAAGCAATTCATTGCAAGCAAAAGGAGAAATACGAGCAAAATTCCAAATCCTAACACATCATAATAACCGAGCAATGAATGATTGCTTAAGAAACTGACAGAAGGTGTATAGAATAAACCCCAGAGCATATTGAGGGGACTACAAGGAATTATCATTAGTTGGAGTAAAACAAAGATAAACTTAGAAAGCAAAGTTGGACTAGATCATAAATGTCCTTGAACAGGTGAACAGGCCAGGTGGTGGTGGCACAGGCCTTTAGTCTCAGTGCTCAGGAGGCAGAGGCAGGTGGATCTTTGAGTTTGAGGCCAGCCTGGTATATAGAGTGAGTTCCAGGACGGCCAAGGCTACACAGAGAAAATATGTGTCAAAAATTAAAAAAGAAAAAAAAAAACAATAAAAGAAAGAAAGAAAACATAAAAGGAGGACTAAAGAACAGACGAACAGACACTTTTTTTTCTCCTAGAACCTAGAAGCTTGATGTTTGGGGGCAAAAGTCTAACAATTACACATTTTTCTTCAAGAAATTGACACTGACTTTGTGTTTGCTTCTCTCTCTCTCTCTCTCTCTCTCTCTCTCTCTCTCTCTCTCTCTCTCTCTCTCTCTTTTTTTTTTTTTTTTTTTTTTTTGAGACAGGGTCTCTCAGTGTAGTCCTCCCTGTCCTGGAACTAGCTCTGTAGACCAGGCTGGCTTCAAACTCTCAGAGATCCATCTGCCTCCCAAGTGTTGGAATTTAAAAGTGTGTGTCATTGCACCCCGGCTGGCACTAAGTTCTTAATAATAGTAGGGCACCATTAAAATTTGGGTTATATTGCCATGACCAAGAACTCAGTAAAACCATCTTGGGGAACAAAGGGTGTACTTTGACTTGCACCATACAATCTATCAGCCAGGAAAGTCAGGTCAGGAACTGGAGTCAGGAACTGATGCAGAGACCATTGAGAAGAGCTGCTTACTGGCTCGACCCCATGGTGTTTATCACATCAATAGACAGTAGCTAAGAAAAAGAACCTATCGCAAAAACCCATTGGCGGATGAAACAGAATATCATGGGCCTACAGGACAGAGTACTCAATCTATGGAGACAATCGGAAAGGATTACTACAGAGACGTTGGAAACATGGACAAGAGGAAGGAGTGGCATACACTCTGGGGCTAGGGTGGGGAAGCAAGTTCTGCAGTACATCATAAGCTAAGAAAGGAGTCGCTATTTTCCCATAGGAAGTGGGTAGCCCAATGGAATAAGTTGCTCAGAGAGACAGATTTCATGATCAAGACAGTAGACTTCTATAGGATGAAATGTAGAATGTTAAAGTCTGTTACATTTGTTTATGCTCTGGATCACTTCTTTAAGGATGTAAAAATGTGTTGCTTTTTTTAATGTTGCATTTGTTTAACTATGTGAAGCTGTGTTACTTTGCCTGTCATAAACACCTGATTGGTCTAATAGTTTTATTTAAATTGGAAACAATCCTATTTTACATACCAATCCCAGTTCCCTCTCCCCGCCCCCAAACACCCATCACCCCCCCAAACCTCCATCCAATCCCCCAAGGGTGAGACCTTCCATGGGGGGATCATCAAAGTCTGTCACATCATTTGGGGCAGGGCCTAGGCCCTCCCCCATGTGTCTAGGCTAATAGAGTATCCTTCCTTAGGGAATGGGCACCCAAAGCCTGTTCTTGCACTAGAGATAAGTACTGGTTCTACTGCCAGAAGCCCCATAGAATTCCCTGGCCTCCCAACTGACACCCACATTCAGAGGGCGTAATTCAGTCTTATGCTGGCACCCCAACTATCAGACTGGGGTCTGTGAACTTCCACTTGCTCAGGTCAGTTGTTTCTGTGGGATTCCCCGCATGGTCTTGACCCTGTTGCTCAGCACTCCTCCCTGTCTATAACTGGATTCCAGGATTCGAATCAGTGTTTTTAGCTGTGGGTGTCTGCTTCTGCTTCCATCAGCTACTGGGTGAAGGCTCTAGGATGGCATATGAGGTAGTTGTCAATCTCATTATTCGGTAAGAGCATTTAAGGTAGTCTCTCCACTATTGCTTACATTCTTATTTGGGGCCATCCTTGTGGATCCCTGGAGATTTCCCTAGTGCCAGGTTTCTCTTTAATAGTTCCTGCTAATAAATTATCTCTTTTCTTTTTCTCCTTCTCTATTCTTCCCCTACTCAATCTTCCTGCTCCCTCATGTCCTCCTCTTCTCCCCTTCTCTTTCTAACTTCCTTTCCTCCTCTTGTGCTCCCAATTTGCTCAAGTGATCTTGTCCCTTTCCCCGTCTCTGGGGGACCATGTATTTCTCCCTTAGGGCCCTCCTTGTTTCCTATCTTCTCTGTGGTTGTGGATTATAGGCTGATGATTCTTTGCTCTATGTCTAATATTAACATATGAGTGAGTACATACCCTGTTTGTCTTTCTGTGACTGGGTTACCTTATTCAGGATTGTTTCTTCTAGTTCCATTCATTTGCCTGCGAATTTCAAGATTCCATTTTTTTTTTTGTTTTTTTTTTTTTTTTTACCCACTGAGTAGTAATCCATTGTGTAAATGTACCATATTTTCTCTATCCATTCTTCAGTTGAGGGGCATCTAGGTTGCTTCCAGGTTCTGTCTAATACAAATAATGCTGCTATGAACATAGTTGTACAGATATCCTTGTGGTGTGAATGTGCATCCCTTGGGTGTATTATTTGTAATCCTTTTCCTGATATTTAAATCTGCCTTCATGAATTCAAATGCTCAGGTCTCCCATATCAATGCCTTAATTTGCTTCTTTGACTTTACATTAGAGTCCAGATCCATTTGTGACAAACTACAGAGCTGTGGCTGTCCCTCAGCTTACCATTTAGAAGTCTGAAGAAAAATAGGTGAAAAGTTAATGGGCATCAGCTGGACAAAGACTTACTAGAGTGCCAGTATATATCATGGGTCCCTGTGGGAACCTACATCTTGTTTGGTAGCTGTGCAGTAGCAAACATTTTCCTACCTTGAGAAGCCTGTTAGAGTTAATGTCACATTGAAATAACAAATGACATCAGTCCCAGGAAGACACACTTAGGAACACAGGGTCAGAGATGCCGTCAAGAGCCAGTGAAGACATGGCCAAAGTCACTGTACTGTGGACCTGCAAACCCAGTATCAGTAATCAGTACCTGGGACACTCTGCTCTAAGTGATCAGTGCCAGGATGAGTGATCCAAGATAGAGCCCTCCCCACAACTGTGGTCCAGTGGAAGCATCTGCATTATCAAGGAGAGGAGGAAGACCCAGCATGGGGTCAGGGATACCACCATGGGCACTGGTGCTTGAGGTGTAGAAGGGTGTGGTGATGAATGAGGGCCTGGACCTCAAGCCACAAGCTCCATGCCAGTGCATTCCTGCTGCGTGTGCACAGAAACAGACAACCGATGGTGGCTTCCAACAGCCTGGGCCAGGAACGGGGAGAAGTTACCTTTCCCCAGTGGCAGGTGGAATTCTGCAGATGATTTATTGGAATTCTTCCCAAAAGAGGAGTTATCCAAATAGCCCAGTAAAGCCTTTCTGAAGTGATGCGATATAATAGTTTCCTTTAAGAAGTCAACTCTGTGGAGATGTTCACAGAGGTGATTTGTTGTAGTTGGAAAGACAAAGACATTTTCCAAATTTTATTCTGAGAAGCAGAATACATTAGTGATGAGCAGGAACTTAAAACAAATGCTTCAAGTTTTCTCTCATAGGAAAGCCTAGATTATAGGATTTGCGTGTATGCGTGTGTGCGTGCATGTGTGTGTGTGTGTGTGTGTGTATGAATGTGTGCATGTGTGTTTTGGATTTTGATGAGGAAACTGGAAAGGGGACCATGAGAAGGGAAAAGAAGGTTTGTGTGGGAGAGGGTAATACAAAGCATGTGGTGTGGAAGCAAGAGGGAGGTGCCTGAGGAGGTGAATGGACCATTCAAAAAGAGGAGGGGGGAGACAGAGGACAGGGGTCCTGAAAGAGGTTCAACAAAAAGTGCTCATGAAAATGCCATAATAAAACCTGTTAAGCATGCAATATTGTATATAACATATATAAATGTAGAATATATATGTATCTCTGTATTTATATAGATGATGATATTATGTGTCTCGTGTATAAATAGGTTTGAAAAGAAAACCTGGAAACATAAAATGAGCAAAGCTTTAGTACTCACATTGATAGGTAAGTATGAGAGCACAACATGAAGTAGAGTGACATATGCTTACAATGTGCCACTTTAGAAACATATTAGGTTTTGGACTGCATCTGTGGCTATTTTCTTCTAAAGTAACATAGCATCCAACACAGTATCACTCTTTACAAAGTCTCCTGAAACATAGCCATGGAAATTGTCCTTAATCTTGACTACCTTTCCAAGCACTCATGGAACTCCAAACATAGGGACAAACTTTGAGTCAAACACTTGGGAAACAGAGTAAGCACTTGCCTTAAGCCAGTTGTTGACATGCATGGAAACACTTTATGGAGATAAGGCATGGTCTTCAGGATTTGCCTGTTTTTACAGGCCACCTTCACAAAGTGAGAGAGATAGATTGTTCTGTCCCATTTTATCTCCTGGAAATACAGTCACTGCTGTATTTAGGAAGTTAATCATCTAACTTGTTAATCACCATCTTAGTTTTGTTTCCTGTTGCTGTGTTAAAATATGCTAACAGAGACAACTTAAGGGAGAAAGGCTCATGGTCCCAGGTCACAGTCTATCCCTGTACAAAAGTCAAGTCAGCAGGAAGTTAAAAACAGCTAATCTTATCCACAGTCAACAGCAGAAAGCAATAAACCAATGCATACATGCTAGTGCTCAGTTCTTCTTCCTCTTTTAGACAATCCAGGATCCTTTGCTCAAGGGGTATCACCTGCAGGGAGCAGGGCTTCCTACTTCAATCAAACTAATCAGGAACCACCCTCCCAGACATGTCTTCAAGACAATCTAATGTAGACAACCTTTAACTGAGACTCCTTTCCCAGGATTTCTAGATTGTGTCAGACTGACATTTAAAACTGACCATCATAATCACTGTAGGCTATACTGATATATCTATAATACCTGCATTTAATGCAATGTTGGTCGTCAGTTCAATACACTAAAGGTTATTTCAGAATTTACACATAGAGCAAGGGAAGTAGTAAAAGTCTTTGAAAAGTAGCTTTGGATTCCATACAAGGAGCAACTTACTGAGTTATAAATCCTTCAAATAAGTAGGATAGTTGCCTCAGGATTAGTGAGTTCTTTCTGCTGGATGTATTCAGCCTATGGTTGTGCTGGGAGTGTGCCAATGATGATCTGAACACAAGTGAGGTGTTAACTCTGTGGAACTCCCATAAGGTCCCCACCAACTATGCACTTGTATAAATCATGAACTTGTGATAGTCACTTATATTTCCTAACATTAAGTGCTCTGAGACTGTTCATTGGCTCCTAATCTAAATCATACACATCTAAATTTAGCAAGTACCACAGGTTGTGATAGCCCGAATCAGAGCCTTAACTTCTACCTAAAGATCAGTATGGATGTCTGAGGATGTGATAAAATCTCCAAACCCTTCTGTTGTGCACACAAGTACTGATGTTTTCAGCAATGTGTCCCCTTTTAGTCCTATCTCTTAAGGCCATCAGATTTTGCTACAGAACATGTTCACAAATGAGTACGAATTTTATTTTTATTTGAGTGGGCATTATTGATGTTTTTCCAAAATCAAAATGCTACATAGCTGTATATGTCCACCAACAATGGTGTTGGCAAGAGAAGCGGGGGGGGGGGGAACAGAACAAAAACAAACAACAAGCTGTGTGATATCAGAGTAACAAGTTAGACACCTCAATGAAGGCAAGAGTTTAAATTAGTTCACCAGACCCAAGACACATAATAAATATGTGTTTATTAGGGAAGGAGTTACACAGGTAAGAGTAAATTACCACTGCACTTTTCCTGTTGCAGAAAATGCAGTCTCTGCTCCTAGGATGCTCTCCCCAACCCAGAGAGCATGAGCCAGCCCCTCCTTAGGCAACATGTTGGTTCCCTGCTCCCAGGAGGTCACCAGATGGATGCCGAACTTAATTCAGACAGCCAATCGGCATAGCACACTACAACCCAGAACTCCTGGACTCAATGGTCCTCCTGTCTCCACCTCCCAAGTAGCTGGGATGATAGGCCTGTTTCTCCATGAGTCTAGGGACAAGGCAGAGCTAGAAGGATCATCATTCCTGAGAATGGAAGTGCCCATAGGATATGAAAGTGAAGGTTGGTCCAAAGCCATGGACAAATTTGCTCTCCATCATCTATTGCAAACAATTAGTCTAGGAGATAGGGTATCCTCATATGCTCTTCCAGACAACAGCACTAGAGTCTGTTGTTACAGTTTGAATCATATAGTTGCCTTTTATGGATGCCATTGTTTCTCCCTTCTCTGATTTCTGTTTATATTTTTTTCTCTTAGTTTCCTATATATTAACGTTAAGCTGGAAAATGCATGCTTTCCTCAGCTGACCAGTAGGCAAGTCCTGGCAATGTTGTTTGCATCAAGCCTGCAATAAAAATTCATAGATCTCCTGCACAGACATCTGAGAACCCAAGCTCCACTCTCTACCAATGGCAGTGACAATGCCCACAGGGTAGAACAAAGTTTTGTATCCAAGAGGAGAGTAGAAAGAACTTTGTATCAGGTTAAGAAGCATAACATTTTACATAATGAATAAGGGGCTATAGTATCTATTCAGGGGAATATTGTCCAAGGACTAGGTTACAGCTCCCTGGCAGAGTGCTAATCTACATGTGGGAGGCCCTGAGTTCAAAACTAAGTACCACAAATAAATATATAAAGTGGGACAAGCTGGTCATGGTAGCACTTTGTAATTTCAGTACATTGGAGGTCAAAACAAGAGTTCAAAGCCAGCATTAGTTACATATTCAAAGCAGTGTCCAGATTGGTCATTCATATGAGCTCCCATTGAGGAGGGTTATTTTTAAGACTTAAAGCAACACTACCATGTAACTTTGAAGCCTACAAATAGAACCCATTTAGATTGATAACTACAAATCTGAAGAATTTGTATCTATACTGCACAGAAAACATTAGATGGAGATATTAATGAATTGTTTGCCTTACTCCAACAATTACTGGAAAGCAAAGCAATCATGAGAAACCCTTGCTAATATGCTAGCGGTGCAAGTCCCAGTGCCTCACTCCCACCACTCCACTCTGGAATTTTAAAGAATTCTTAAAGAATTCCAGTCTATTATCAGCACAGTTGAAAGGCTAATGAAGAAACAATCTTTTGTAAAGCAACAAAGAACAGAGTTTGAAAGCAGGTCCCGGGGAATACAAGAGGAATCACTTGGCTCTGTGAAAGCAAACTTGCCTATGGACGTGCATTTTTTTTTTTTTTTCCTTTTAAGTGCCATAGGTTGCTCCGCAACCTAAAGCCCGAGCTTTCAATGCTTGTGTTGTGAGCACCATGTGTGGCTGACTGGTACAGTTTAGGAGTGGAGAATGCTAAGAAAGCAGACACTCAAAGAAGGATAGGCAGAACAATTTTCTTACATGCTTGCTAGACTTCTGCATAGAGCCCAAGGATACTCTCAAGTAGAACTTATATTCATTTGTGCAAAACCTGCCCTGCAGACTGAAGGAAAGTTAGCACAGAAAAGAAGAGAGGAAGCTTTGTTGCCAGAAGTCTTTCTCAAAGTATGATGTTCATGGCATTGGAAAGGGTATTTTGTAGACAGACAAAGCAGGAAGAGAGACAGATGTGAACCTTGCCCATGAGGCTAAAAACCCTTAAAGGATAGACTATTTCTCCCACTCTCAGCATTCCTTAGTCCAAATTATCATCCCTGAAAACAGACATACAGGTAATATTATACACACTGAGCACGTTGTATTTATTTATGTATATATTTATATGTATATTCACATGTGACATCAATTAATAAAAAAAGAATCCATGAATTTGAGAGAAAAGAGAAGTATATGGGAGTTTGGAGAGAATAAAAGGAAGAAGGAAATGATATATCATGATCTCAATAAATAATTTTTAAAAGCTCGTGGCCATAGGCAAGTCATTTCATGATTCCCCATAGATCAACTCAAGACCATAATCCTTACCTTGTCTATATAGCACAAAGTAATTGCTGGCAGCACTGGACAAGATCAGGCTACCAGAGAGTGCTGACACGTCCATCTTCTATGATAATGTCACTAAAGACAGAAAACACACACACACACACACACACACATTTAGCATGCTGCACTCCTTGTTGTTCACATCTGACCTTTAGGCTTGTGTCACATGTATCTTCAGATTATAGTGCCATTTTCTATCTGCAGTACTAAATGAGGGGAGGTGATGGTAGGTATAATGTATCTCATGTACGCCCTTTATGCTCGCCTGCCACTATAGGGACCTAGAGTCACTTAGAGTCACTTCTCTCTGCTGTCGGTTTTCTGTCAGTGCCTATGTGTGTCCCTTCTGCTGCCTTTTGTAATTATTGTTATGCATCACTGAAAGAACTTTCTGATTCATAGATTTCCATGTCCTCTATTAATATAGGAATGTGGTACTCTCCTGGGTTGGACTTAATCCCTGCCACAAGATGGAGGAATATTTCTTATGTGAATGTAAACACGATTCACACTGTGTTGCTGTACCTTTCACCCATACTCCTTTCTAGTATTAGTGTATGACGTGCAAAAGGGTGCTGGCCACATACAAACATCATCCATTTTAAGAATATAGTGATTGTATCTCAAAGTTCAAGAGGATGTAGTTAGAAGCTGTGTTCTTCTACACCATGCTATACTATACTAAACAATACTTGAATATGACCAGAAAATAAAGTACTATTTATATGTCCCTATATAGTCCCTGAAAAGTATACATTTGTGGTCATCATCCACAATGTGCAATAATGATGCCTTAGTAGGTCAGTTTGAAGCTGATGTTTGCAGGTGTTCCAATAGGTAACAGAAGACAAATGAATGACATGTGACTACCATAAATTAATGGCACAGACATATGCAGAGGCAGGAAGATGCAGATTGTTCTGATGTAAGTTGGTACTGAAGAGTTATGTCAGTGTGATTGACAACAGTGGTGTTTCATGTTTCCCTCCATGGGAGATGGTATGTTAGCTACCCATGGTGCACTGGACAAAATTGAGCAAGAAGTCTTGCTTCTGAACAAGAACACATGGGGCTCAAACCCTACATGGACCCACGTATGCACTGACTGCACAGCAAGCAGCCATCTCAATGATCCCTCTTCCTTGTGGTGCTAACTGAAAAATCATTACACTCCAAGCAGGCCTATGATGGGGGATTTCGTTCTATATGCCGTGAATATATGTTTCTTTTATTGGTTGGTGAATAAATGCTGATTGGCCGGTAGACAGACAGGATGTATTGTTGGTGCTACCAAGCTAGAGAATGCTGGGAAGAGAAAGGCAGAGAGGGGTCAACAGGGAGACACCATGTAGCTACCAGAAAGACAGGATGCTTGGCATTCTCCAGTAAGATAAGACCATGCAGAAATACATAGATTATTAGAAATGGCATAATAATTAAGAGAGAGTTAGCCAATAAGAAGACTGAGCCATAGGCCAAACAGTTTAAAATTAATAGAGGCTTCTGTGTATTTATTTGGGTGGCTGGACCAGATGGAACAGAAACTCTGTCAATAGGCCTATCATTTTGTTATGCAAAAAATTTAGTGTGTGTGTGTGTGTGTGTGTGTGTGTGTGTGTGTGTGTGTGTGTGTGTGTGTTGTATTCAGGTGCCTGCAGAGATCAGAAAAGGATGTCCAATCCCCTGGAACTGGAGTGACAGGTGGTTGAAAGTCACCCAATATAGATACTGGGACAGAATTCCACTGCTTTGAAAGAAGAACAAAGTGCCCTCAACCTTTGAACTATCTCTACAGCTTCTCACTCACCTTTTTGTTTTTTGTTTGTTTGTTTTTTCTTTTTGAAGCCAAATGTCTCAACTTTCTCACTCTGGTTTCTTGTGGTAAACATATGTGGATAAATAGTCAAATCAATCCATCTCCTCTGAGCTTGTGTTCAAAGCTGTGTGGGATAAAGATCACATCATCTAATGGTGGGTACCACTGTGTACTCAACTAGGCTTTCTATCTCATTTTTCATAGTTATTTCTTTAAGAATCTACCTATTAAAAATGTTTAAGCACTCTCTTCACCTTATGATCTGGTTCTCTGCTTTGCAACAGAAACAGATGCTAAGTGCCTGAAATTTCCCTTGATGCCCAGCCATTCAAGCTGTGAGTTTGTATGCCCACTTCTTCCACTGCACTTTCATCTGAAAAAGCATCTCTCCTGTTTCATCCTGGGGTCTCCTAGATCCCAGCCTTCTAAGACCCTTTTTTTGCATTATCTTTGCACTTCTTCATTTGCTATGTTTATATTAGGCCCTTCCAAGCAGCATTTTAAAACATACTTTTTTTTCTGATCTTGAAACTTCCCACCCATGTTCAGCCATGTTCATTCATAATCTTCTTAAGATAATTGTCTAAAACATAGTCTGTTCTGCCTTACCTCTGAGTCCTTAACCTTATACAAGCATCTTTCTACCTCCACTACTCCACCAAGATGGTCCACAAAATACCTCCAATGACAACCATGTTTGAAGATACTTCCCAAATAATGTAAGCTACTGCTGTTGCTATTGGTTGCCTCCCAGAACTTGAAGTTAACACACTATTTCTGAAGACATCACACACTATGGACACAAGAATAGGAGCAGTTGAGCTGGAACTGACTGGAAGACTCTGCACTAAGGACTGGCTCTACCAAAGTGCTATGCAAGCTGCCAATAGAGAAAAGCAATCAATAATGCCATCCAGCTGTAATATATCTGAACCACAAAAATGATCAGAAAGGGAAAATACCTGCAAAGGACATTTAATTCCTGTTTACACATATCTCCTAAGGGAATAGGCACCATTGAGTCTTTCCTCTTAAGAAATCACTACTTTCCTTTCTGTAACAGGAGTGATAGGGCACCAGACATGGCAACTGTGGTCAAGGTGTTTCTAAGGCCAGAGTGCATTGATGAAGACAAAGATTATTTAGAGGCTGCAAGGACCTGGATTTAGTGATCCAGAAGGAAGATGGTTCTGAGGACATTACACCTGATACAGACAGGAAAACAATGGCAAAGCTGTTCCACAGTTCTTCAAAGGAAATACAATAATACATGTGGTCTCAGATGTCAGTATGCCAGTGGAACTTGGACACTGAAGACAGCTGTGTGTAGTTAAACACACTCTCCTAGACGTCACCAAGACAAGGCATGCCAGTGATGAATGGCAGACAGACTCCTTGAACTCTATTTCTGTAAGTTTGATCCGATCAATTGGTCCTTTGTTGTTCCCCCAAATTCTTCCCACCTCTACTTTACCTTTTTCTTGGACCTGGAGAGATGCAATCCTCAAGCTAGCGACTTTCAGAAGGCCAGTGTTTTAGAAAATTTAAGGTTCCTTAGACTATTTAGGAATTGTGAACTAAAGCATCCTAACAGAAGTGTTGCTGTAGAAGAAATTGGAGCACGCAAAGTTATCTAGGTTCATCTCTATCACATACTTTCCACTAAACACATGTTTACAGAACTAAATGTAATCCATTCCCACCCGGTTCCCGTGCTCACACTATGAATGTGGAGAAGTCATACGGAGGGTTCTCCTCTAAGTCCCGTGCAGGAAAACCTGAGAGCAGAATGCCAGGTTCTCCAGAGCAGGGTTAGTATTTTCCACCAGTTCTAAATCAGTGGGTTGGGCAGTTGCTAGTGTTCTGTAGTCATTATGGCTCCCGTTTCCTAAAGGTAAAGTTTAAACAGCTCTTACCAGGTACTCATTTCTTTTTTCTACTTGCCACTCACATCAACTTGTAGTACATCATCACCAGCTGTGGTGAGATACTCACTTCTTCTGCTTCTGTGGCACTGACCACGCCCATTGGGGGGTGGAGCCAGGGGAGGAAGTGACCATCAGAACTAGGTGTGAGGAGGAGCTCTCCTGCTGGCAGGACAGGGAGAGGAGAGCGTCCGGTGGAACCTGCTGCTGTTCATCTGTCTAGGTTGTAAGTTATTTCTCCCTGCATATACATCTGTTCGGTCTATTTATCCTGATCCTTATTAAACCACGATACCCAGCCATGGTGTTTCTCACTGGAGGACTTTCTCTATAACAAGGGATTTCTGTTATGGTAATAGTAATTAACAAAACCATAAAAAAAGACAAATTGATAGATCTCTATGTAAAAAGTCTAGTGGATGTTACAATCAACATTAGCACTGAGCACATCATTCTGGAGAAAATAGTATGGATCCTTGCTCGTTTCTTTATTACACATTTCCTAAAGAGGTAGGCAAATGTTCATTTGCCCTCATTCAAGGGTCTGAAGGACTGGTTTAAATCTCCTGAAAATACAGAAAAGTCCAGATTGGCCAGAGGCTTAAATGTGAAAAACAATGCCATAGTCATACATAAAAAGAATATCGATTGTTAAAACCTAGAGAACACGTTTTTCTCGCTTAAAGGCAGGAACTATAATTTTATTTTTTAAAAAGAAATTTATTTTATTTATTATTTTATATTCGGGCTCCAATTTCACCTCCCTCCTTACCTCTAGTTCCTCTCACCAACCCCCTCTGTCCCCACCCCCAATCCACTCCTCCTGTTTCTGTTTAGGAAAGGGCAGGTCTCCTATGGGGATAAATATTTGCAGTAAGACTAAACACCTCATCTTGGATTAAGGCTGGGCAATGCTACCCATATGTGCAATCGGGTCTTAAAAGCCTCTGCTCCCACTTTTAGGAGTCCCACAAGAGGACCAAGCTACAACTGTAATGCACATGCAGACTGTCCAGGTCAGTCCCATGCAGGCTACCAGTTGTCAATTCAGTCTCTGTAGCCCCTATGAGCCCAGGGTAACTGATGGGGTTAGTTTTTTTAAGGTGTCCTTAACCCTTCTGGCTCCCACAATCCTTTCTTCCCCTCTTCTTCAGGATTCCTTGAACACCTAGTGTTTGGCTGTGGATCTCTGCATCTGTTTCCATCAGTTGCTGGATAAAGCCTCTCTGATGACAACTGGCCTAGGCCCAATCTGGTCACAGGAGATGGCCAGTTCAGGCTACTTGTCTGCTATTGCTAGGAGTCTTAGCTGGGATGGATCATCCCTGTAGACTCATGGGAGATTCCCTTTTGCCAGGTTTTCACCTGACCCAGAAATGCCCTCGCCTCTCCAGTAGCATCTTTAAGAACTATCCCATTCCACACACACCCAAACCTGATTGTTCATGTTCCTATCCCCGTCAACCTACAGTCTACGCATGAAATCTCTTCCCAGGTATATCTGGGTATCCCCACCTCCATAAGCCCTTTTCGTTACCGTGTCTCTCTGGGTCTGTGGATTATAGCATGAAACTATAATTTTAAAAAGACTAATATATGGTATTATTTGGGAATTTAAAAGTTTTGCACAGCACACAGAAACAACACAATTCAAAGACCCAACTTGTACCACACATCACAAAAGAGTCAATAGTGAATAATATGAATCGAAAAGTCTTTAAAGTTGATAACAGATTTGAAAATATAGTCATGAAACCACTGTGTGTAGGTCGGCACAGATTTTCTACAGGGGTCCAGAGAAGTTCATATATTAGACAAAGTCATTACACCTAAATTTATTTATAAAACTTTAACCATAAAAATAATTCATTGAAAGTTTTGTTACTAGAATTTGATTAACTGAGGTATGGACTTGTCCACACAAAGGAATATTATTGGTGCATTAAAATGATGATGTAAATGTATATTTATTGATATTAAAATATCTTCAGCATCTCACCGTGAGAAAATCAGGTAAAAAAAAGAAATATCTATAAAATAATCTCCTTTCCATGAAAAAATAATTTTAGTCATGTTAGGTGTTTAAATTTCTTATGTATTCTCCAGCAAGAATTTGTGAATCTCTCAGGATAATTTTTATCATTTTTTAGCAGTCTGGATTTTTTTATGATAATGTTCACTCTATTTCTTTCACGGCTATTCTTATAGCACTTAGGTATGCTGGACACTGTTTTAGGAATTTCTCAGAACAGAACAAATGTAAGTAATGAAGTGTTTCTGTGTGTGGGGGTCGGCTACATGGGGAAGGACTCAGAGACTAGAGGATGTCAGATAATATGAGCTGTATCTAGAAGAAATCCACTGTTTTGATTCAAAGCTATCCTCTTTTAATGATCCAACAAGGTCAGTAGGTCATGGGAGCTCCGTGCCTTAGCCTTTCTCTGATTCTTTTAATGATGGGACAACTAATTAGCCATTAAGGATTAGCCAAAGGGGGCTTAAGCCCAGGAGCATCTTGGAGCTGGATAGGGGAGGGCTTTTAGTTAAACAAGCCCAGCTTTGATTGTGCCCTGTACCGATTTTAAGATGTATAGTCAGGGGTAATTTCCCTTGTCTGCAAATGGGGAATAAATTTTACATCTTAAGACTGTATATGTACTAAATTTGAGGTCCCCCATCATATTTCTGTCTTTTTAAATAATTTATTTAAAAATTATACATTTTTGGTTAAAACAGAATTATATTATTTCCCCCTTTTCTTTCCTCCCTCTACCACCTCTCATGTTCCCCCTCTCAAAATATAGCCTCTTTTCTTTGATAAATATTGTTCCATAAGTGTATATGTTTATGCATATATGCACAAGTACACAAATACAATCTTCTGAGTCCATTTTTGCTGTGAGTGTGTATATGGTTTTACAGCTGACCACTTTATATTAGATAACCAATAAAGGGGCTCATCTCTAAAGGAGGCTAATTCTTCTCTCTGCAGTCATTAGTTCCTATAATTCTCAACCCCAAGAATTTTAATCCCTCCCACATTATCATTTTGTTGATATTGCTGTTGTTCTGGTCTTGTTCATGCAGCTCTTCCTAGGAGAGATTGTTTCATAGCAGTTTTCCTAGTATTCTGCTTCGTACAGTCTTTCAGCCCCTCTCCCACTATGTACCTGGAGCCATATATGCAGGAGCTGGGATGGAGAGATATTCCTTGTAGGACTCCCTGTGATTGGTTGATCTTTGCATTGGGTCCAGTTGTGGTTTTCTGTGATGGTCTTCAAGTTGTTATAAAGAGGTCTCTTTGTGGGGTGTTAGCTCCAATTACCTGTGTGTATCATGATAAGATTTAGAGTGTATTTAGGAATTATGCTACTATAGCAAGGTATGGTACTAAATTCTTTTCTGTGGCCCATGACCTCACTAGAACAAGACATTGGCTAGGTTTCTAGTACCATAGACCCCAGGCAGAAGGAAGGAAGCTTTAGTTTATACCCAGTCCTCTCTCCTAAGTGTGCAGTATCTTCAGCAGTATGGGTTTCTTGGAGACAACCAAGGGCTTCATCAATAATGTACATTGTTTGGGGAGTCATATGGACTACCCTGACCAACCATTTTAAAGGATGTTTCTCATATACTGGGATTTTTGTTAGTCTATGGTTCATGCAGGAAGCAATTAGCCCAAATGATATAACCTCCTATAACCTCCTTTAAGATGTATGTACATATATATGTATATATGGATATGACGCATATGTATACTTGCATATATTATTTATAATTATGGATAAATAGAAAATAATGTGATTACTTGAGGTTTTATCAGACAATTTTAGTGGTATTTGTATTTCACTCCTCCTGTATCGGCCTCCCTCCATCCCTCCTCCCCAGTTTGAGCCCCTTCTCCATTTTTCTGTGTCTTACTTCACTTTACCTGTACCCTGCTATTCTACTTTCAAGCTCTACCCTCATCCAACTCCTATACTGCCTTTAGTTCCTTTATACTTTCCTGGTTTCTTCATGTTGGGAACTTACATCTGGAAATTGGGAGCTGGAAACTACAGATGAGAGATAATATGTTGTGTTTATCTTTACCATTTGTTAATCGTTGCCATTCTGACTGTGGTAAGGTGAATCGTAATCTTGAGGTATTTCTTAAGCCATTTTTATTTCTTCTATTGATAACTTTCAGTTTAGACCCCTAGCCCTTGTTTAAAATTTGGTAATTTGGTTTGTTTCTTATATATATATATATATATATATATATATATATATATATATATATATATTCTTATTTTACATATGGAATATGGATCCCAGTTCCCTCTCTGTCCCTCTCTCCATGCTCCCCGACCCCCTCTCCAATCCCATTCTCCACCTACTCCACAGGGAGGGTGATGCCTTCCAGGAGGGATCATCAAAATCTCTCAAGTCATTTGGAGTAGGGACTAGGCCCTCCCTCCTGCCTCTAGGTTAGGGGAGTATCCCTCCATGGGGGATATGTTCACAAGGTCCTTTTGTGCACCAGGGATACATCCTGGTTCCACTGTCTGAGGTCCCTTAGACTGCCCAGGCCTTCTAACTGAGACCCATGTTCAGGAGATCTGAGTCAGTCCCATGCTGGATTCCCAGCTATCAGTCTGGGTTTCACGAGTTCCCCCTTGTTCAGGTCAGCTGTCTCTGTGAGTTTCTGCAGCCTGGTCTTGACCCCTTTTCTTATCACTCCTCTCTCTCTGTAACTGGACTCCAGGAGTTTGGCTCAGTGTTAAGCTGTGAGTGTCTGCTTCTGATTCCATCAGCTACTAGATGAGGGCCCTATGATAGCATATAAGTTAGTTATCCATCTCATTATCAGGGAAGGGCATTTAAGGTAACCTCTCCACTGTTGCTCAGTTTGTTACTTGAAGTCATCCTTGTAGGTTTCTGGACATGTGTCTAGCGTCACTTTTCTCTTCATACCTATAATGGCTCCCTCTATTATGATATCTCTTTTTTTGTTCTCATCTATTTATCTACCAACTCAATCTTCCTGATCTCCCCTTCTCTTTCTTTTCTTTCTCCTAGCTCCCTCTCTACCCACTGACCTCCCCCCCCCTCCCCTGCTCCCAATTTGCTCAGGAGATCTTGTCCCTTTCTCCTTCTCCAAGGGACCATGTATGTCTGTCTTAGGTTCCTCCTTGTATCCTAGTTTCTCTGGTGGTGTGAATTATAGGCTGGTGATCCTTTGCTTTATGTCTAAAATCCATATATGAGTGAGTACATACCATGTTCCTCTTTTTGTGACTGGGTTACGTCACTCAGGATGGTTTCTTCTGGAAGCAACTAGATGCCCCTCAACTGAAAAAGAGATAAAGAAGATGTGGTCCATTTACACAATGGAATATTACTCAGGGGGGAAAAAACAATGGAAACTTTTTTTGGTTTTTTTTTTGACTCTTCAGGTTTTTTAGTTCTTTGTATATTCTGGATGTTAATTCTTTGTCAGATGTATAGGTGAGAATGATTCTCTGCCTCTCTGTAGGTTTCTTCTTCACTTGGTTTAGTGTCTCATTAGCTGTACAGAGCTTTTTAGTTTTATGAGTTCCCACTTTTCATAATTCCTGGGAAAATAGTGTTTTGCTCAGAAAGTCCTTTCTTGTTCCAGGCCAGCCCGGTCTACAGAGTGAATTACAGCACAGCCAGGTCTACACAGAGAAACCGTGTCTCGAAAAACAAAACAAAACAATTAAAAAGTGCTTTCTTACACCATATCAGGTAATGTGTTGCCTTTCTTCTAAAAGTTTTAGTGTTTCAGGCTTGAAATTGAGGTCTTTGATCCACTTGGATCTGGTTATGTGTCTGGGTGATTGATAGATATATGACTTATTTCACTCTTCTGCATGTGCTCATCCAGTTCTCCATCACTGGTTGAAGAAGCAGTCTTTTCTCTAATGCATAGTGTTGCCACTTTGTCAGATATCAGGGGCTAGGACGAGTCACCATGCCTGCAGCAAATCATATAAAAGTAAAACCATTAAACTGGGGTGGCTCACAATTTCTGATGTTTAGTCCATTATCATCATGGTGCAACATGGTGCTGTACAAATAGACATGGTCCTGGAGAAGGACCTTAGAGTCCTGCATCTTGATGAGCTTACAGTAGAACATTCCACATCACAGCACCACAGTGACACAGTTCCTCTAACAAGGGCATACCTCTTAATATTGCCACTCCCTATGAGCTTATGGAGACAATTACATTCAAACCACAACAAGCTGTCTTACAAAATTTGATGCTTTTTAAAGGATGATTTTGAAGCACACTACTGAGGCACAGCCTTTACTGCCCTCAACAATTACTCCTATTATTTCTCTACCTCTAGACCATCTCTACAGTTTCTCAAAGAGACTGGATTAGCAAAAGTTCTACTTTCCTTCTTTGAGTTATGCTAATAATCCTTTTCTGTCCATTTAGGGTACTTTTCACCAATCCATTTTTTTTTTCTTTGAGACGGGGTGGCTCCTAGGCAAGGAACTCATCTACTAGTGGCTAGGCTGTCAGGTCAGGGAGCCCCAGGGATCCACCTGTGCACCTGTGTTTTACATGGGTTTGGGGATTGAACTCAAGTCTTCATGTTTGTGTGGCAAGCACATTACCAACTGAGCCATCTGCAAGTTTCTGTATGACAATAGTTCTCAAGGCATGGACCTTGATCACTGTATCATAAACATCTTTAGAGAAAGTTCCATAGAAAATACAACTCCTGGGCTTCTCTTTCAGAAGCATGAAGCTGCAGTATAGAGGAAAATTGAAAATATCTATATTTTCCCAGTTACTTGAAATGATTTGGTTGTACCCTATAACCTAAAGACCACTAGGTTAGAAGATCTAATATTTGAGTTGAAGGCATAGTGGAGTAGCAATCATTTCTATTACAAGATTTTATTGCTTACGAATTTCATATATGCCAGCCTGGCAGTGGTGATGCATGCCTTTAATCCCAGCACTCAGGAAGTAGAGGCAGGCCGATCTCTATAAGTTCATGGGCAGACTTGTCTTACAAGAGCTAGTTCCAGGACAGCCTCCAAACCCACAAAGAAACCCTGTGTCAAGAACAAACAAAAAATTCCATATGTGTTTGTAATGCTTTTTTATCACACCCACCCCTAATTTCCTCCCTGCAATTTCTTCCCCTATCCCTACAAAGGTTTTTTTTCCTTCCAACTTCATGTGCTCTCTCTCTCTCCCTCCCTCCTCTTCCTCATTCTCCTCTTCATCTTCTTCAATTCCCATTGAATCCATTAGTGCTGTCTACAGCGGTATGGGTAGCCTCAGAAGGGATGAATCTTGGATGAAAATTGACTAGCCCTCTCCCAGAAGCCATAAGTTTCTAATAAAGCTGCAGTTAGTGGTGGGACTTCATGAATTCTTCTTCCATCCATTCTAAGAGATTTGGTTGGCTTGATCTTGTGCATCCAGCCATAACCACTGTGGTTTCATATCACCAAAATCCTGTTGTGTTAGGCAACTACTGTTTTGGTACAGGTATCCAAACCTTTGACCCTTATAGTCTTTCAACTTCTTCCAAATGATGCCTAAGCCTTGGGAGAAGGAGATATGATATAGATGTCCCATTTAAAACAATACACCCAAAGTCTCCTAGTCTCTACATCTTCATCAGTGTGGGTCCTATATGAATCTCTATCTACTGAAAAAATTCTAAGTGAGGTAACCCAAACCCAAAAAGACAAACCCCACCTAATCTCTCTCATATATGGATATATCTATCTTTGAACCTTTAGATATGTACATTTTAACTGAGTACCTACAAGAGTCAGGAAACTAGTAAGACTCTGTAGAGAGATTTCTATAATATGAAGGGGAAAAGAGAATAATAGAACAGTAAAGGCTAGTGACAAAGGGGTGGAATGTGGAAGAGTAGAGAAGGAAGTACAGGAGGGATAACTAACACTAAGTACCTTAGAAAATACCATAAGAAAAACCATTACTACAGAAGCTTCTTAAAGTGTATACACATACATAAGTAAAAATTTTAAAGTGGTTACCATGGGAGAACAGGGCAGTGTATCTCCCAGAAACCACAAGGTATCAAGTAAAAAGTCCAGTAATAGATATGAGTTACTTCCCTTTGATTTGTTGCTTAGTGGGCTCCCAAAGACTCCATCAAAACATTATAGGCTATTGTCATTGCTCTTAGTTATTTCTCAAGAAGTTGATGATAAGACTTTGTTGCTGAAGACACCATCACCATATACTTGAGTCATATGACATGAAGAAATCAAGCTGGTTTTAATCTGAGAGCTCCATCCCTACTGCTAGCTTTCAGAGTGCTGGGAGATGCTATGTACACAACTGGAGGAGAAAGTAATAATAAGTCTTACCTAGCTGTGAATTCTGAAAGTTACAATAAAGACTGGCCTGGACATTTAAAATGGTTTATTAGGATTTTTCATGGCAAAGAGACACAGCTACTTCTGGCAACACTAATTATGTCAGACAGAAAGATGGGCATCAAGAAAACTCATTATGTAGTTTGCCATCGACATGGCAAGACTAGTCATTTGGGCAAGAAACTGCTCTTGCCTGGACTGTTTGACTGTATGCTGTATAAACTGGACATGCAGGACCCACAGGAAAGTGACTGCTGAACTTGAAAAAACAAGACAGGACAGTCCTGCAGGGTTCCTGCTTCATGGAAGAGTCTGCCAGACATTCTGCAGGACACATAGAAAAATAACTGACAAACTGCCAAAACAGGTGGACAGTTTAATGTTTCCTGCCTTGCTGAGAAGTCTGCCTGACACACTATGGCCTATGAGCTGAAGATGGATGCTCCAATGTTACAGAGAAACTTTGGATGACTGTTCAGGCGGTGAGATGTCTCTGTCAATTCTAGAGTTTACATATTATCCTTCTGAGGTCTTTGATGGGGTTGAATATACATGGTTATGGTTATGGTTTTCCTTAGTTTTGATAAAAGATAATTTACATAGAAGACTTTAGGCTCACAAAGATAGGAGAGATGATAGAATATTTTCTTTAAATTTTGCCAAATATTAATGAACTAAATATTGTTAACTGTAATTCTTACTTGATAACTGTTTTGTTACATATCATTTTTCTATGTTAAAGTTAAAAACCTTTCTTTTTATTTAGACAGAAAAGATGAGATGATGGGAGATGTCCTTCTGTATATATGTTTCTTTTATTGACTGATGAATAAAACACTGATTGGCCAGTAGTGAGGGAGGAAATATAGGGAGGGCTACGAGATGAAGAGAATTTTAGGGAGAAGAAGGCAGAGAGGAGTATCCAAGGAGATGACATGTAGCTGCTGAAGGAGTAGCAGGTCCAGACATTCTCAGATAAGCCAAGACTACATAGAAATACATAGTTTAATAGAAATGGGTTAATAATTAAGAGAGAGCTAGCCAATGAGAAGCCTGATCCATCAGCCAAATAATTTATAAATTAAAAAACTGAAATGATATGTCCAATTGTCCAGTAATGGCATTAACATCATGAAAGTAACCAACAACTTCCTTAGTAGATTTAAGGCCCTCTCCACAAGAGGGAATCGATGTTTGGTGCTATGAACTGGATCCCAAACAAGTGACTGGCTAGGTCATAGAACCTAAAGGAAAAGCTATGACTATTATTCTGCTAAATGAACACCCCTCCTCTTTTTGAATGGTCCATTCACCTCCTCAGGCACCTCCCTCTTGCTTCCACACCACATGCTTTGTATTACCCTCTCCCACACAAACCTTCTTTTCCCTTCTCATGGTCCTCTTTCCAGTTTCCTCATCAAAATCCAAAACACACACGCACACATTCATACACACACACACACACACACACACACGCGCGCACGCACACACGCATACATGCAAATCCTATAATCTAGGCTTTCCTATGAGAGAAAACTTGAAGCATTTGTTTTAAGTTCCTGCTCATCACTAATGTATTCTGCTTCTCAGAATAAAATTTGGAAAATGTCTTTGTCTTTCCAACCACAACAAATCACCTCTGTGAACATCTCCACAGAGTTGACTTCTTAAAGGAAACTATTATATCGCATCACTTCAGAAAGGCTTTACTGGGCTATTTGGATAACTCCTCTTTTGGGAAGAATTCCAATAAATCATCTGCAGAATTCCACCTGCCACAGGGGAAAGGTAACTTCTCCCCGTTCCTGGCCCAGGCTGTTGGAAGCCACCATCGGTTGTCTGTTTCTGTGCACACGCAGCAGGAATGCACTGGCATGGAGCTTGTGGCTTGAGGTCCAGGCCCTCATTCATCACCACACCCTTCTACACCTCAAGCACCAGTGCCCATGGTGGTATCCCTGACCCCATGCTGGGTCTTCCTCCTCTCCTTGATAATGCAGATGCTTCCACTGGACCACAGTTGTGGGGAGGGCTCTATCTTGGATCACTCATCCTGGCACTGATCACTTAGAGCAGAGTGTCCCAGGTACTGATTACTGATACTGGGTTTGCAGGTCCACAGTACAGTGACTTTGGCCATATCTTCACTGGCTCTTGATGGCATCTCTGACCCTGTGTTCCTAGGTATGTCTTCCTGGGGCTGATGTTGTCTTCATAATCAGTTAGATTGTCACTAGATTATGCCTGAGAACTAACACATTTTAAACCAGCTTCCTGTATGATTCATTTATTTATGTATTTATTTTTGTGTATGAGTGTCTGAAAACCACATGTGTGCCTGTGGCTTCCTCAGATGCCAGGAAAGTGCATTGGTTACCATGGTACAGGAGTTACAGATGGTTGTGAGCCACCATGTAAGTACTGGGAATTAAACACAGATCATCTGAAAGAAACAGCCAATGCTCATAAGCTTTGAGCTGTCTCTCCTAGCTCTTATATGATTCTTACACACAATAAAGCTGGCAAAGTGCTTCTAGAAATGTTTAAATTGGAGATGATCTATCTGTTGCTTGGATGGATGGACCAGTCACTAAATGGTTTTTCTTTCTTTCACCACTCATATTGATCTAAAGAGCAAGTAGATAGTTTAAATGCAGCCTAAGGAAACTCAAAAAAGAATTGAACTTGACTTTAAAAGAAAACTACAAACTACCATGCCTTGGTCAAACGGTAAAGAATGGACAGAACCACAAAAATATACACACTCAAATGCCATTTTTTGAAGCAAGAAATAATGCCGATAACCCTCAAGTCACTGGCACTGACAAGTTTTAGAAGTCAAATGAATATGCTGGGAAATGTGGCCCAGTGGACAGATTAGGCTTAAGAAGTTGGTTCTTCCTCTAACAGTTAGACAAGCCTACAAAGACATTACCTAGTTGCCACAGTGCCGATCCTGAACCTGGCATGTATTAAATTGCCAGTAAATACTGATCAAATAGACAATTGGACATGAGGACAGTGGGCAGAGTTAAGTTCTGACTCTTGGAAATTTGTATAGATCTCTCATAAGAAAAGGATGTACACAAATACATATATGCATATCAGAGAACTCACTTTTGTTAACACTAATGTAATGCACTGTTTCTAATTTCCATAATGGCATCAACTTCAGTAACTTCTCTATCACAGGGCTGTTAATAGTTCATTGATCATCTCCAAAGACCTCCAGAGTCACAAAGGGGAGTTCACTATAACTTTGAAGCTGTGATGCCTGGTTCTCTGCATGTTTTCATGAGTTTCACTGAGCAGAAAAAGAAGAAAATAGTGCATCCTAGTGCTCTACAAATTAAGGTTGAGATAAGCAGAGACCCATGCCAGCAATAAAATTAAATCCCTTATCTTTAATCATTTACCTTGCATTTGTTTGCTAGATTTATTTAATAATTGTTTTCTCTGCAGGATATACTTTTATCTCATGATAAGTAGTGTAAATACCCTGAGTAATTCAGTGTGCAATATGCTTTGTTATGAATATAACCAATGGACTTTTCAAGAATTCTTTTTGTTTTGTTTTACTTAGCTTCTTTATTCATAGCCAACACATCCTGCCTTTCAAACATGTTCTGATAAATGCCACTGCATCTGAATCTTCTAATTCTTTCTCAGTCACTTTCTTGTCATTGTGTCTGATAGATGATTCCATGTGAGCTCTAGTTTACCTTCGTACAGATTACATGCATTAAATTGAAAAAACTTTCCCCTTCAGCATAATGTATGATGGAAATCCATATGTTCGTTACTGATACAGTTGTGGGACATTTGCTGGGTGAGATAATAGTTTTCTAATGCTAGAATATTTCCTTCAGAAATGCAATGGCAAGGAACACAAGTTATTTTTGTTTCATATGAATTACTAATATTTCCACTATCACTTTACATGTAGATAATAAGCCAAGCGCCAATTTACTGTTTCCTTAGTCTCAGAATGTAATTATTCCCATTACAGATGGGAATACATTAGAGTCCAAGCAATCTCTGGACTTGGAGTTGTAAAGAGATGTTCATAATATATCATGTGTGAAATTGTATAAAAGTAAATAGTATTAAGGACATACATAATACTAAATGTCACAGATGAATAGGCAATAAGGAGATTGGGTGTCCATTTCATTCTATAAATATCATTTATTTACTTACAAATTTATAAAATTGAACTGTGAAAATTACTTTTTTTAATAGTCAACTCACAGAATTCCTGGGAATTTAATACTCTAGTCTCCAGAGTAGCTAGGAGTTGGTTCCAGCACACCTCTGTCTCTGTCTCTGTGTCTCTCTCTGGCTCTCTCACTTTTGCTCTCACTCTTGCTCTGTCCCTGTCTCTGTCTTTCTGTCTCCCCTTTCATCTGTGCACATGTGTATAAGAGGATGACCTAGTATGTTAAGAAGTGATTCCTCGGGTTCTTATTTGCTTTGTTCTGAGGTTCTTTGTTGTTGTGGTGGTGGTGGTGGTGGTTGGTTGGTTGGTTGGTTGGTTGGTTGGTTGGTTTTTCAAGACAGGGTTTCTCAGTCCTGCAGCTGTTTAGTTCCAATAAACACACAGAGGCTAATATTAATTATAAAATGTTTGGCCAATGACTCAAGCTTCTTATTTGCTATCTCTCAATCATTAACCCATTTCTATTAATCTGTGTATCTTCACATGGTCTGGGTTTATCAGTGATGCCTGGGCCTGTTGCTTCATTGGCAGCCACATGGCATCTCCCTGTTTGGATTTCTGGCTTGCCTAAATCCTATTTATCCATTGGCTGAACCAGCTTTATTCATCAACCAATAAGAGAAACATATTCACAGCATAAAGAAGGGCATCCCCCATCTTTCACTCCTCCTCCATTTCTATTCAGAAAAGGTAAGGCTTCCCATGGATATCAACCAAACATGACACATCCAGTTGCAGTAAGTCTAAGCTTTCTGGGCTGTCAGCTTCCTAACCTATAACTTCCAGTCTGTACCCAGTAGCTCTCTAATCAGGTCTGTGTTTTGTTTCTGCGAAAATGAGCAGATTCCCTGTCTGTGGGTTGTGAGGAATCATCGTGCCTCCACCTCTTAGTGCCTTCTGAGTTCTGTACTACCAATCAAGTTGCTTCTCCTCAGAAGCCCCCACCAAGCCTTCCTTACTGTGAGTTGGTCTTGTGCGTCTATTGCAATCAAATTCACAAGCAGAGTCCCCATCATATTGTTTGTGACTAAGCAGATGCTGTTGTCCTCTGAAAAAGTCCCCTGCTTGGAGCTCTAGCTCAGCTCTTCGATTCTGAAGAGATGGAGCACTTATTTCTCCCTTCCCCCTGCCCTTCCCTACTCTCATCCTAGTTAGGGCTGTGTAAACACAGCAGTATTTTTTGACATGGTTCCAAATATGTCAAGGTGGGTTCAACATTGCTATATAGCCAAGTGAGCTTGAATTCATGATCCTCTGAGCTCCGTCTTCTGAGTTCTGGGGTTGCAGATGTGTAACATCTCACCAGGTTTATATGGTACTGGTTTTGGAACCCCAGACTTTATGCATGCTTGGCAAACATTTTACTAGCTAAGCTCTATCTCCAACCCTGAACATAGCAGTATTACCCTCCTTTTTCCTGTTTCATCCTCAGCAAAATTCAGTTAACTCTCAGTCCTTCCCAGGTAATGGAGGTTTCTTTTAAGCAGTTCTTGCTGGCAACAAGCTCCAAAGTAGATAGGAAGTATAGTGCATGTTACTTCCTTGCCAGGATTTGTGTATACCTTAGCCCCACCCCTCTTCTTCTTCTGGATCTTCTAGCCCAAAGTTGAAATGAGGCAAAGAAGACAACATAGCTGCAGGGTACTAATTACATGCATTCATGGCTGACTGTTTTTGTGCCTTCCAGGGCCCCTGAAGATAAGCTGAGAAGGGACCCTGTAGCATCACAGTTTTGCATTTGCAAAAGAAGCTGAGAAAAAACATCTATGTTTGGATCAAATTCCCTTGTTGAGTTGGTGTTGGAGGCAAAATAATGACTCAGGCTTTCTGGCTCTTAGTTTGGTATTCTGTCTAGTAGATGCTGCCACTATGCATTATCCAAATAACCTCTGACTTAGACCAACCATTTGTGAATAACCCTCATTTCCCGGGCTGCCTGTCTCTGAAATTTTGAGGGTCTGGTAACAGTTAAGAGTCTCTAAGTGCCTCGAGTTCCTGCCCAGCGCTTCTGAGCTTTAATAACTAATCAACTAGGGATAATTAATATTAATTAAGAGGTGTCTCAGGGTAAGGCAGTGTGTTCTACTCTTTTTTCCCCTTTTGCCTTCTCCTTAACTTTGTTGGTTTGTCACAGTTCCTCTTCTCTCAAAGAGCGCTGACCTTCTGTTTGAAATGTGCTTGTTTTCCCTCCTTATTTCTCTCTTTGCATCTCTATCTCATGGCCCTAACCCTGTCAGTCATTTGTCATATGACCCCAACACACTCATCCCCTCTCCCTGTCCTTGGCCTGAACAGCAGATGGCTTAATAATAAAATCATGGGATGGAGAGAGGAAGGGAGGGAGGGGGAACTGGGATCGACATGTAAAATAAAAAATTAATTAATTAAAAAATAAAATAAAATCATATCCTTTATCATCTTCACCAGTGCAAACACAAATCTGATATAATATGAAAACATTATTCCAATAATGTATCAATAGTGAGTTTAACTTTGCAAATGATTCTGAATTTTTGTGACATTTAATGTAATTATAAAGAAGAAATTTTTAAAAGAAAATAAGAGATGGCGCATATATATATACATATATATATGTATATATATATATGGATGAATGATACCTGAATACAACAGCCTCAATAATGATAAACACAATGTGGTACTGGCATAGAAAGAAGACTTTTTAAAAACAGACATGTGCATCTGTCTTTGAAAGCAGCATATGATATAGTCAGCATCTCAGTTCTGTGGGGGAAAATATTGTTCAACATGAAAAACACAGAGGTAATTAAATTTTTATTTGGAACAAAGCCTACTTAGAGCTGTAAAATATATATTACAAAGAGTTCCGGTGATAGGAAGATGTAAAATTGAAAAGCATAAGGAATGTGAACAGGGACAAGTGTCCTGGCCAGAGCCCTGATACAGAAAGGGCAGGCAGAAGTAGCACCACACATAACCTGGGCAGAGAGCTACAGAGCTGCCACCCCCTGCCCCTTAAGTCAGTACAGAAGTCAGATAGGTTGTGAGTGGCAGTGAGTGCAGACCCCATATAGATTCTGTTTGCAAGCATTTTCTAGAGACTAAAAGGAAAAGAATCAGTCAGCCAGATGTTCTTAGAGTAACAAAGGAAGAGTCCTCTTAAAATATAATTTTGGTTTTTATGGTTTTTTGTTTTGTTTTTAGGAGGGAGGGCCTAGTCCCTACTCCAAATGACTTGACAGGCTTTGTTGATCCCTCCTGGAAGGCATCCTGTGGAGTTGGAGGGGGAATGGGATGGGATGCCAGGGTGGTCAGGGGGCAAGGGAGGGAGAGAAAACTGGGATCAGTATGTAAAATAAGAAAAAACTACATAAATAATAAAAAGACAAAGTATCACTTTGTTTAAAAATAGTATGCAGTGCAGCTAGAGACAGCTCAGCTGTTAAGAGTACTTGCCTCAGACTTCCAGTAGAGGGACTGGGTCCCCAACCCAGCCACATAACCTTCAACTTACAATTTGTGCTGCCTACAAGATGTGCTGGGATATAGGCTGAGCCCAAATTGTGAGAGTGGTCAATCAACGACTTGTTGAGCTTGAGACCCATGCCATGAGAAGAACGCCAGACACTGCCTGGAGGGCCAGGACCCACAGTCTGGACAGCCCAGAGAGCTACAATAGAACTGACCACACCTGGCATTAAAAAAGAAAGCATGCCAGTGTAATGATGCCTAAAGATATTCTACTATACTCATAGATTGGTGCCTAGACCAGTAGTCATCAGAGAGGCTTCATCCGGCAGCTGATGGAAACAGATGCAGAGACACAGCCAAACATTAGGTAGAGCTCGGGGAATCCTGTGGAAGGGAGAGAGAATTACAGGAGCCAGTGGTACCAAGGACATCACAAGAAAACCCACAGAATCAACCAACCTGGGCTCACAGGAGCTCACAGAGACTGAATCAACAACCAAGGAGCCTGCATTGAACTGACATAGGCCCTCTGCATATGTGTGACAGTTGCAGGACTCCTAACAACGGGAGCAGGGGCTGTCTCTGACTCTTTGGCTGGCTTTTGGATTCCTATTCCTCATACTGGGTTGCTCCATCCAGCCTTCAACTTGATATGCCACTCTTGGTTGATATCCATTGGAGGCCTGCCCTCCTCTGAATACAATGGAGGAAAAATGGATGGGGAGGTGTGTGCAATGGAGAGAGTAAGGGGACTGGGAGGAGAGGAAGGAGGAGAAACAGTGGTCAGGTTATAAAAAATTAAATAAAATGCATTTAAGATAAATAATCTACTGTACTGGTAGGACTGTAAAATGCCTATTCAATTATAAATTTACCAATATAACACACAAACATACACTTTACCATCTAATAGGATTGAAGAAAAAGAATACTTGCCTCTATCCCAAAGGACCTGAATTCTGTTCCCAATGCCCACCCCATGCCCTTTACCTCACAATCACCTGTGTGGAGCTCCAGTTCCAGGGGATGCATTTCTATCTTCCAGCATCCATTGACACCTGATCACACATGGCATAACCTACACACACACACACACACACACACACACACACACACACACACACTTATGAAAGTCAGGCAACATTTGAGACTCCCATCTCTCTCTCACCAGATGCAGTGTGTTTTAGTTAGGGTTATCATTGCTGTGATGAAACACCATGGCCCAAAGCAACTTGTGGAGGAAAGGGTTTATTTGCCTCACACTTCCACATCTTTGAAGGAAGTCAGGACAGGAACTCAAAACAGGGTAGGAACCAAGAGTCTGGACCTGATGAAGAGGCCATGGAAGGGAACTTCTTATGGGCTTGCTCTCCTATGGCTTACTCAGCCTGCTTTCTTATAGAACCCAGGACCACCCACCCAGGAGTGGTACCACCCACAGTGAGCTGATCTCTTCCACTTCCATCTGTCACTAATTAAGAAAATGCCTTACAGCCTGGTTATATGGAGGCATTTTCTCAATTGAGGTCCCTCCTTTCAAGTAACTCCAGTGTGTGTGTCAAGTTGACATAAGATTAGCCAGCAGAGTCATTAGGCTTGTCAGTAGGCATCTTTAATGTCTGAGTCATCTTGCCAGTGTCCCAGCCCTCTTTTTACTTTTTATCTCATAGCTGAGTCTCAATAAGCTGCCCAAGCTAGCTTTGAACTTTGAACTAAGAAGGACTTAAACTTCCAATCTTCCTGTCTTAGCCTCTTTTAGAGCTCAGATTACAAACTCCATATCACTTAAGGGCTTTTAATAAGGATATTTAATATACGGTTATCTTAAAATAGACTTTCCTAAATATTCAATCACATTCACACATACATGTCTTATCTCATTTTTAAATAACCTACATCAAACTCAAAATAATTAGAACTTGTTTTGGGATATCCTGATGTCTATTTTTATCAAGAACTGTTTACCAGTCTGGAGGTGGTAGCTTATATTCTAATGTTAGTACTTGGGAGGCTCAGACAAGTTTGTCACCTCAAGTTCAAGGCTAGCCTAGGCTATACTGTGAGACTATGTCATTAAAAAAAAGTACAAAAAGGATGAAAACTGGGTATGATACACACATTTAATGTCAGCACTTGAGAGACAGGAGTAGAAGAATTCAGAATTTAAGGTCATCCTCAGCTACATATGAGAGTTTGAAAGAAGCCTGGGTAATGGGAAACCCTGTCTCAAATAAACAAATAAAATAACTATTTGCAGAAGATGAGTAATCAATTATCCCAGCACCTTTAATAGATGCAATATTTCTTTTTCTAGATCAAACCATCACATTTTGTTTTGTTCTATTAATCTTGGTATGTTTCTGAACCCTTTCTTCTGTCCTCCTTCTAAATGTTGAAAATCACAGGAGGGAATAGCAGATGGAGAAAGAAAATGAAATTCTTATCAAACATACAAGTTAGACAAGCACTGAGTAAGTGACCAAACGATATGAACCTAGCTGCTGCTAACTGTACAAGGTTTCCTGTAGTTTTGTGCTCTGCTATGGTTTGATTCAGTAGAGTTCCTGGGGCTCACTACATTCCAAATATCAGCTATGCTAGGACAGAGAAGGAATGTCTTTTGGCTCCCATTGCCCTGCATCAGATCTAGTCAGTTTGTTTGCACTGCTCCTGGACCCTACATTATAGAAAGCACTGGAGACTCCTCTTGTGTGAAAGAAAAAGAACTCATTAGGCAAAGGGCGGAGGAGGAGGTGCGGGTAGTCCCTCACAGAGACCTACACTCAACACATGACATGTTGAAGGAACCAGTAGGGTTTTCAAAGATTTCAGATCAAAGAAGTCTAAACTGGTTTTTTAAAAACCCCAGGAAATTTTCCCTTCCCACAAATTCAAATCAGGGCTCTCCTCTTGTCAGTCTGACAAATCAACCTCACCCTCACGCTTCCCAGGCTCCCCATCATTATTAGTTTATAAAGATTCATTGATATTCAATTAAGTAGTCCTAATGTTCTCAATGCAGCCCTAGACAGCACTTTATAAAGAATACATCCGCCCTCTGGAGACAGCTGGGGAAGCCAATTAGTTCAGTAAATTTGCATATCAATCCAGCTGTGGAATGAAGTCAGCCTTGTTCACCAGGCACAAAGTGAAGAGCAGAGGGAGGGATCCAAGTGCCCTGAGTCCTTTATTCCTTCACCTCAAGGGATCCCCTGCTTTCACGAAAGCCTGTGAATACTGGGAGAGAAAACCCGTAACTGCTCCCATTTGCTGGCAAGTTTGCGCTATCACTTAGAAGCAGTTATTAATGGGGAGTGTTTGATGGCCTCCCAAAGGTTAGGACTAATTCACATAAATATTGTATCAATTAGTAAAGGATTTTTGTTTGGGGGTTTAAATTTGACCAGTAATTCTATTGTCAAGTTAAACTTCAATATAATGAAGTTCCGATTTACTCATTATTTCATCAAATTGAAAAGATTCGATTCAACTCAAAAAAAATGAAAACATTTAAGGGTCTCTCCTATGCAAAGTTGAAACTGAGGAAGCACTTTGGCAAGGTACAAAGAACTTTTAGTGATAGCAAATTCACTCCTGTATGAGTTGGAAGCATCTAAGATCATGCTAACTCATCAAGTTCTGCCCCTACTGTTGTGCCAAGGTGGCTTTTGGGTTCTCTGAGTCCATTCTTATTTCTCCTTTGTTATCTCCTTCCCCAATATGCTTGAAAGAAGTAGAATAAGAGAAAAAAATCAAAAAAAAAGTTCTATGAAAATGTCATAATGAAATTCCACTTTCCATGCTAATTTTTAAAAACAGGTAAGAAAAGGCATTGCCCTCTTTTAAGTATAGAGTTTGATAAAATTGTATTAAAGTGCATATTTCATACAATCACTCTGACAATTTATATATACATTTCCATGGCTCTCAAATATCTCTTCTGTGCCACTGAAATCTATATCATGCTTATAACCATCTCTTGAGGCAAGACTAAAATACCAACAACCTTGGTGCTTCTACAATGTTTTTTTTTGAATATATAATATTCCATGTGATCAAGATGCATGTTTTCAGGTACATCTTCATTGTTAAGACTGTCTGAACATAAAAGACAGAGTGTTTCTTGAATAATGAATGCTTTGATAGCCCTACCCCTCTTCACAATCTGTTGTCAATCATGAACACGAAGCAGGCTTGATCCTTATCCCCTTGAGAGCTATCTCCCTACCCGACTGTCCTTGACACCACTTTGGCCTCCATGATTGCTTGCCCAGTGCAAGAAAAAAATCAATGGTACACTGGAAGCCAAAGCACAGTGTGTTGCCTGCCTGGTTGTGTATTTCTTCTTTTAGGAGGAAGGACAGACTGCTGGAGATGCCTGTGGAATTGATTCTGGGTGAAAATTTGTCTTCTCTACATTTAAAGAAGAAAAGTCCTGAATCAGGATATACACTGGTTAGATTTTTTTTTAATTGTGTTGTTGTTTTATTTTATTTTATTTTTTGTCAACTTCGCACAAAATAGGAAGAATTCCAACTGAGAAAATGTCTGCACTATATTGTCTTATAGACAAGCCTATGGGGGCATTTTCTTGATTCGTAATTGATGTGGAAAGGCTTACCCAACTGTGCACAGTACTTCCCCTTGTCAGGTGATCCTAGGGTATATAATCAAGCAGCCTAAGCAGGCCATGAGGATCAAGCCAGTAGGTAACAGTGTTCTTCCATGGCTTCTGCTTCGAGTTCCTGTCCTGACTTCATTTGGTGATGGAGTATGATCTGGGAGTTGAAAGCAAAAATAAAACCTTTTTTTCCACAAGTTGCTTTTGGATGTGGTATTTATCACAGCAATAGAAAAAAAAAAAAACTAGTACAGGATGGTTTCTCTCTAAAATAGCATAAATGTTGTGGTCATATATATAACTGACATTAGGCAATGGCATCCTCTCTTGGATTCTTACATGAATACACCTGAAAGGATTGTCCCCAATGAGCAGACACTGTGTTCCACCCTGACAGGCTTTTCGTTCTAAGTATGTAAATAGGTTCCTCTAACAGTATACATACTTTGAGTCTGCACTTTGTATATTTATTAAAACAGTTATGGCCTATATGATGTAGATGATCTACATCTGTAGTTGTTAGTGAAGGTCTATGAGATGCCTTTATACACAAATGTTATTTACAGCTACTGAACTATGTACAGTGCCTTTTAGAAGAGTGAGGCTCATAGGGTGTATGTAGGTTGCTTTGGTGGGTAGGTTAATCAATCACAACAAGACACAGACAACAAAAACATCTATACAGTGTTTTTTCGAGACAGGGTTTCTTTGTATTGGAGGTTGTTATAGAACTCGCTCTGTAGACCAGGCTGGCCTCAAACTCACAGAGATCCACTTGCCTCTGCCTTCTGAGTGCTGGAATTGAAGGTGTGAGCCACTGAGGCCCGGCATGCAACTGGAGTTCTTAATCACTGAACCATCTCTAGAGCACCTGATTAGATTACTTAAATGAGTTGTTTAGCGGGGGCAAAGGAAAAGAGTGCTGCTCTTCCAGATACACAGTGGTTTATTGGACTAATATTAAGTGGCTTACTGTGAATGTCACTTTGTCATTGTTGAGCAGGCACCCAAGGCATGCTCTAGGCCTAATTGTTTTTCTTTTTTAGACAAAATGTATATGCTGTTTTGGAAGCTTATCTCACTAAGAAAAAAACAGTGCGCTTTGTTGCATGTATCGAGGAAGGCTGCTAGATTCTAGACCAAGATTAAGGGTCACACATCTTCCTTCTCAAGTCCTTTTCCCTTCTTTCCTATTCCTGTGAATGGCATTTACAAAAATAAGTCCCTAAGGTGACAGACATTTTGGAAATCAGTCTACGTCCTCCGTGCTCAGTGAGCTTGTAACAGCATATAGAGGATGAGAAAAGGAGATGGAGTACATGTCACTAAGCGTTCATTCTGTCCCACTACTGGAATGGAAGCTGTGGGGTGTAATTTTGTTTTCCTCCAATTGCACTGGTCATGTTTTCTCAGAGAAATAGAGCCAGAAGATATCTCTAATATCTTTCTACACACACACCAAATATTTTAGATAGTACAGATGACAATGTATAGTGAATATACAGAGAGGATATACATGTTTTATTAGCTGTGGAAACAGTATGCATATATTCTAAGGATTAAGATCCTATCTATATCTACCCATGTATACACACATAGACCACATAGACATACATGTGAGAAACAGGGATCCTCACTTCATAATGAGAGCATGAGACACAGAGTAGTGAAGGTTTTGCAAAGCCTGGTGTCAGCCCAGAGCAGCAGAAGCATTGATTGGGTGCAGAGAACAGTTCTTAGAGCCCTAAATGCAAGCTACTTCCTCCTTTTCCTCATTGCCTGAGTATTCAGGAAGGAAAAATCTTACATGTCATTTAGATCTTATCCTTTCCCTGCACTTACATGTTTGTTTATCAACAACGATTGTGTGGTTTTATTCCTTGGTTTTACACCCTGTTTGTATTTTAAAGCTTGTCAGACACATGGCCTTTTAACACTAGTAGATCTTTCAGCAAGTCTGACTGTTAGTAAATCTCTGCTCTAAACTTAAGTCTTTGGGGGGGGGGAACTAGACTAGCACATTTTAAGTAGAAACTCTAGTAAGGCCCAGTATTTGCTATTCATTTGGAACTAGACCCAGCTGATTCACCAACATACTACTTTTTCTTTTTTCTTTCTTTCTTTTTTCTTTCTTTTTTTTTTTTTTTTTAAGACAGGTTTCTCTGTGGCTTTGGAAGCTGTCCTGGAACTAGCTCTTATAGATCAGGCACAGAAATCCATCTGCCTCTGCCTTATCTGCCTCCCAAGTGCTGGGATTAAAGGCATGCACTACCACTACCTGGTTTGGGGCTTTTATTTTTAAAATGAAACATCAAGTTTTATTTCTTACAATATATGTGTATATATGTATTAATTAATACTCAGTAGATAGATGATGTTTGTTGAGAGGAGAGAAGAGAAAGGAAGAAAAGGAAACAGAAGAGAGAAAGTATAAAGAGTTGGCTCATGCGATAAGATCTTCAGTCGATAAGCATGTCATAGCTTGAAACAACAGCATGACAGTAACCGACAGCTCTCTATTTGGACTTAAGACCCACTCAACAAGAGGGAGATCATGCCTGGTACTGGGAATCTAGTCAACTACCCTGGGCTAATGAGCACATGGATCTTGGAAGAGAACATACAAATGCCACTTTACTAAACCAACATAATTCATAAATACATTCTAAATATTTATCCTTAATAAATGCACAGATAGAGTGTAGTCCTTGCCACTCATCAAGGAAACAGACAGAAAGCATTACAGAAAATCACAACTGATCAAAATGCATAGTTGTAGATTTCAATATCAACTGATAAAATCTATAATACATTTTCTAACTTAAGGCTCAGGGACCATTGCAGAAGAAGGGATGGAAAGAGTGAAAGAGCCATAGGACCAGAAAGTATTTTCTGTGAGATTATGTCTCCTAGAAATGTCAGAAAGGCTACACTCAGAAAGTCTCATCAGCATGGCTACCTAAACATGACCTGAACAAGGACCACATGAATAGACTTGGTAATGCGAAGGGGAAAGCTCAGGAGGTCTCAACCCTAGACAAAGAACTACAGGCAAATGGAAAATTCTGAGACACAAACAAAATGGTCTTCTCGAAGGAAAAGCCTCCTGTCTTAGTTAAAGTTTCTATTACTGTGACAAAACACCATAACCAAAAACTCAATCAGAGAGAAAGGCATGCATCTGACTTACACTTCCATATTGCTATTCATTATTGATGGAAGCCAGGACAGGAACTCAAACAGGGCAGGCAGAAGATGTGGAAGAGAGCTGCTGGCTTGCTCCTCATGGCTTTCTCAGCCTGCTTTCTTATAGAATCCAGGACCATCATCCCAGGGATAGTACCAACCACAATGGACTGGGCCCTCTCCAACAGCTGGATCTCATGGAGGCATTTCCACAACTGGAGCTCCTTCCTCTCTGCTAAATCTAGATTGTGTCGGGTTAACACAAAACCATCCAGTACATCAAAATATTATCTGTTAAAAATAGATAATAGCCTGCTTGGTGGTGGCTCATGTCTTTAATCCCAGCACTCAAGAAGCAGAGGCATGCAGATCTCTGACTTCAAGGCTAGCCTGGTCTACAAAGCTAGTGCCAGGACAACAGGGCTGCACAGAGAAACCCCGTCACAAAAACAAACAAACAAACAAAGATTAACTATTGCATCTTACTGGGTGTATCACTACACACACGTAGTTTAATGTGAATGGCTATCACTCAGTTGTACAATGCCCTAGGATGGCTGCCAAGTACATGCTTGGTTCACCACCACCTCAAAAACAAGTAACAGAGCCAGGAAAGAGGGAAGGAACACAAATAAAGTGGGCTTCTGTAAATCTCTTGCCAAATTCTTTCCAGGTATAAATGAGACCGTGAAATGAACTGTCCTTTGGGATCCTCTCTAGCTGGCCTCTGTCACCTTAGCGTAAATGTTCAGATGCCCTATTTTAAAAGAGCCTTTCCTCAGACCTGTATCATATCATATTTTATAAGGAATTAATCAAATTCCTTATCAAAACTAGGTTTTGGACACTGCCTTCTTTGCTTTTATCTCCATCTATGATTCAGTCTCCTGCAATTTTTGGCTCAACCCCAAACCTTCTCCCTAAAAAGTAAGATCTTAAAGTGAAATTCAACAGGCATATGCCAATTCTCAAGTCAGCAGCACTTTATTCTTACAAATTCTCTTCTGCTGTTGCTTCCCTCACACTGCTGATTCCTTATTTCCCTTCTACTTCTCTGGAAACTTCTTCTTAGTAACCTTCTTGGACTTGTCTTCTGCCCACTATAAGCAATTATACAGCTACAGCAGTGTGGAGCACCCTTGAGGAGTAGAGTCCCCTCTGTCACCAGCAGTGTTCAGCTAAGTGTCTGTTAGAGATAGAAAATTCCCCACATTCTGCAAGAAGCTCCCCACATTCTGCAAGAAGCTCAGGTTGATTGCCTTTGACGTTCTTCCTGAATCTAAAATGTTCTGTGTCTGTATGCTCAGTGCCAACTCGGGATTTCTGAGAGCAGGGAAAGCTTCCCTAGTTTTAAGCTAATTTAGTCTAAGGAAAAGTTGGCAAATCCTAGAAGACATGATAATTAAATGAAGTACACCCACTTCAGTATATCCTCAAATAAAAGCTTTCCAGAACTATTGGCTGAGGCTTTCACAATGGCTTTATTTGATGAGCATAAGGAAGAACTGGATTTTACAACTGAATTACCTACACAATTAAATTCCTGTGTGGGCTGCCCCTATCTCAGGTGCTCTGGTCAAGTGGCAAGGAGGAAAGAGGGAACTAAACCAGCTCCTAAAATATATACATATATGAAGATATATAATACGTATTATATATAATATATAAAATAGAATGTGTATACATGTATACATATAAGTGGAATTGCCAAATAACTCAGGAGATATGGCATGTCTTGTCACCAAATGAAGCTTCCAGTCCTGGGAATGGGTTACCTCTAATAGAGTTGTCCAAAAGGACATGCGAACCTCCAAACAACATAGGCTACTGCCAAGGCTATTGGTTGCTCTTCATAAACTGACAGTAAGGCCAAATTTCTGAAGGCAATACCTATGCAACTCATTGAACATGAAAAAAAGTGAGCTAATGCCTACCTAGAACCTTCATCACTACTGAGTAGTGTTCATGGAAGATACTCTGCATACTACTAAAGGAAAAGGTAAACATCAACCCAGCTACCACCCCTTCAATCTATAATGGTGACCACCATACAAGATGTGATAATATAATACTAGCACAAAAACAACCAGTATCTTATTTGACTTAAGCCCCACTCCATGAAATGGATCCCATCCATAACACTGCTCAAGTGGCCCACAACGTGAGACTAGATAGGTCAGGGACCTAAGGAAAAACCAAATACTACTGTTCAGTTAAAGCAATGTAACCATAAAATGACTCCTGGTGACATTCTGCTATATCACATAGATCAATGCCTTGCTCAGCCATCATCAGAGAAATTTCCTCCTGCAACAGATAGGAACAAATACAGAGACCCTCAGCCGGGCATTATACAGAGTGAGAGACCTTGCAAAACGCAGTCTTCAGTGGATTGTCTCTCCTCTCACAGCTCAGTGAATCATGTAGAAGAGGAGGAAAGAATCTAAGAGCCAGAGGGAACAGAGGACACCAAAGAAACAAAGCCTTCTAGACACAGCGTGATTAATGGCCATGTGAACTCACAGAGATACTGAAACATACACGGGGAAATAAATGTACACATCCCTAACATAGAAGCTATCTGCAACTGATAACTTGCAAATGAAAACTTAATTTTCTCCAGCTGAGTCTCACTGGATATACAATGAACTCTTAAGGCCAAGTCCCATACCCAGCAGTAGATAGCCTACAAAGAATGAATACAATGGTATTTTGGGAGGTCTTTATTTTTTTATCATAATACTTTGTATGGGCATTTTTTTCCTGTTTTTCCCCCCTCTCATCTTACAGGTCTTTTGCTTATATATTATGTCTTCTAGTTTTGTGGTTTTACAGGATTTTTGTTCATGCCAGTATGTGTGTTTCTTGTGCTTCCTATCTATCTTCCTTTTGGCTGTTTTCTGTTCCTTTGTTGGTTTTGTCCTATTAAAATTTGTTTTTGTTTTATAATTTTTAGAAGCCTGTTTGTTTTTTAATGAGAAAATGCAAGAAAAGTTGCGGACTTGGGAAGGTGGGAAGAATCTGGAAGGAGCTAAGGGGGGATCATAACCAGAATATTTTGTAGAAAAAAAAATCTATTTTCCACCCACAGCTAAACACTGAGCTGAACTCCTGGAATCCAGTTACAGAGAGGGAGGAGTGATAAGAAAAAGGGTCACAACTACGCTACAGAAACCCACAGAGACAGCTGACCTGAACGAGGAGCACATGGACCCCCAGACTGATAGCTGGGAATCCAGCATGGGACTGACTCAGAACCCCTGAACATTGCTCTCAGTTAGAAGGCCTGGGCAGTCTAAGGAACCTCTGACAGTGGAACCAGGATGTATCCCTGGTGCACAAAAGGACTTTGGGAGCACATTCCCCATGGAGGGATACTCCCTTAGCCTAGAGGCAGAAGGGAGGGCCTAGTCCCTACTTCAAATACTTGACAGATTTTGTTGATCCCTCCGGTAAGGCATCACCCTACATGTGGGTGGGGGGGTAATGGTATGAGAAGGGGTCATGGGCCATGGGAGGAAGAGAGGGAGGGAGAGGGAACTGGTATCTATATGTAAAAAAAAAGAAAAAATAATAAATATACATTTTAAAAATCTATTTTCAACAAAAGATGGTTTACTAAAGAAGAGGAAGACAAGGAGGAGGAAGAAGAAGAAATAGTAGCAGTAGCAGCAGCAGCAGCAGCGGGTATTCAATCTTCTCTCCCGAAATGTGTAAAAATACCCATTTTCGATGGTGGCACACTCCTTCAATTCCAGCACTCAGGAGGCAGAGGCAGGTAGATCTCTGTGAGTTCAAGGCCAAGCAAAGCTACAAAGTGAGGTCCAGGACTGGCTCCATAGCTACTGGGAAACCCTGTCAGGAAAAACAAAGACAAAAAATAAAATAACCATTTTCTTGTCATTTGGCCTTGTGTGCTTATACCTCCTACAGTGTTATACCAGTTCTCTTGGAGGAAACAAGAGCCCACAGATATTGATACTGCATCTGCACTCAGGAAGCAGAGACAGAGAAGTGCTATTCTTTAGCTTTTTATCTTCTTTTATTAACTCTAAAACCATGCCCTGTGGGATGGGGATGATGCCATTTAAGGTGGGTCATCCCACCTCAGTTAATATACTCTAATCCCTCCCAGGCACCAAGGCTAACCTAATCTGGATAAACTGTCACAGTTTTGCTCCTGAAGCTTTTCTCCTAGATGCTTCTAGGTCATACCAACTAGACAAGCAAAATTAACCATAGCATCCACTAAGCCTAGCAGAATCCTGAACCTTTTAGACATTTAAAGCTTTTACAAGTCTTTCCTCAGAAACTTTCTGTTGACTCCAGTTATTATTTGAATTGATTTTCCTGCTTTCCTGCTTTCCATGAGACTTATTTGTATTTTATCATTTATTCTTCTTTTCTGCCTACTTTAAGCTTATGAAACTTCCTCAGATTTGAGTCTATTTCCAAATAGACGTATCTGGCACTGAAGTTTTTTGTAAGCACTACTTTCACTGTACTTCCAAACTTGTGCAGTTATAGCTGCATTTTAAATGTAGTTCAAAACATTTTAAAATGTCTATTAAGACTTTTTGTCTGATACCAGGCAGTAGTGGCTCATGCCTTTAATTCCAGCAATTGTGAGGCAGAAGCAGGAGTTTGAGGTGAGACTGATCCACAAAAGGTGTTCCAGGACATCCAGAATTACACAGAAAAATCCAGTGTGAATTATTTGTACACTGCTTAATCTCCAGGTCATTTAGGGCTTTCCGTCTGTCTTTCTGTTATTGATTTAACTTCACCATGATCTGAGATGGCACTTATATACAATTTTTACTCTTTTAGACTGATCAAGGTATAATTTTTTCTCCAAGAACATGATAATGTATCTCATAAGGTTCTGAAGGATGTATTCTGGCTGCTCTGAACAAAGTGCTGCCTAAGTGTCAATTAGACACACTTGATTGATGGCACTGTGCATTTCAACCATGTGCTTACCGATTGTCCACCTGCTGACGCTGTCAGTTACTCATACATGGATGTTGAAGTCATCAACTGTATTTTTAGATTTGGTTCTTCCTTCTTGCAGTTCTACCAGTTCTTAATTCACGTATTTTGACAGTGTGCTGTTAGAAGCACCAATTTTAAGGATTATTATTTATGCCTGTTATTACACCATTATGCAGGGCTGTTTTCTACACCTAATGGTTTTTCTAGTATGAAACTGTTACATATATTGGCAGCTTTCTTTCAGTTAGCAATAGCATGGTGGATTTTTTCTTATTTCTTTATTTTTAATCTAGCTGGGCCTTTGTAGTTTATGTTAATGTATTTCTTATAGAGAACAAACGTGATCCTTGTTTTTTTAATGTATTATTGTGTTGAGTTTTTTTTTTTTAATTTAAAGCAGTGTCTTGCACTATAGCTCAGGTTACCTTGGAACTTATAGGCCAGTCTAGCTTTGAACTTGCAGCAATCCTGCTGCTTCAGTCTCCTGAGTTCTGTGCTACAGGTGCATACCACCACACCCAGCAAGAGTCTGGTATTTCACTTTCATCAACATAGCCATATTTATAAGTATATTGTATTTGTTATGGTGTTCTTTTTTTGCTATGATTCTCCCACCCTTTTCTGTCTTCTCAGGGATGAACTGAGTATTTCATAATTGTGTTTTCTTCCCCCTTACATATCAGTCATACATCTTTCATTAAGTATTTCCTGGTTTCCCAGGAGCTTGTGGTATACATTTAGACCTAATCTTAACCCACATTTGAATAACATCACACCATTTTCTGGGTAGTTTATAAGCCCCATAGCAGAGTAGCCCCAATTCTTCCTTACTCTCCAGAATAACATTGCTGTTCATTCACTTAGCATACAATCAACATCAATATTATTATTTTCACAAATTGTTTTCTATTAGTTCAAGTAAGGAAATACAAACTAGAGAACATATTTTTCCCCCACAGCCTTTGTTTCATTCATCACAATGATATTAAATTACTGTTCTGATCATTATAATATCTCTATCACATGCTTAGTGTGATTCTGGTATTCATCTTGTCTCAATAAATGTTGGAATTTTTGTTCTTTTTTTTTTATTTTACATGTCGATCCCAATTCCCTCTCTCTTCCTCCCTTCCTCTTACCCTCTTTCCCCCCTCACATGCACCATGACCAACCTCCACTCCTATCCCCCTACCCCCATGCCACATAAAGGACTATGCTATCCAGGTGGGGTCATGTAAATCTGTCAAGTCATTTGAAGTAGGGACTAGGACTTCTCTCCTGTCTCTAGGTTAAGGGAGTATCCCTCCATGGGGGATGTGCTGCTAAAGTCCTTTTGTGCACCAGGAATACATCCTGGTTCTACTGTCTGAGGTCCCTTAGACTGCTCAGGCCTTCTAGCTGAGACCTATATTCAGGGGGTCTGAGTCAGTCCCATGCTGGATTCCCAGCTATCAGTCTGGGGGTTCATTAGCTCCTCCTTGTTCAGGTCAGCTGTCTCAATGTGTTTCTGCAACCTGGTCTTGTCCTCTCTCTCTGCATCTGGATTCCAGTTTGGCTCAGTGTTTAGTTGTGGGTGTTTGCTTCTGTTTCCAACAAGTACTATATGAGGGCTCTATGATGGTGGATAAGTTAGTTGTTGATCTCACTATCCGGGAAGGGCATTTATGGTAGCCTTTCCACAGTTGCTCAAATTGTTAGTTGGAGTCCGTCTTGTAGGTCTCTAGACCTTTCTTTAGGTTCAGTTTTCTCTTCAAACCAATAATGGCTCCCTCTTTTATGTTCTCCCTCTGTCTCTGTCTCTCTCTGCCTCTGTCTTTCTCCCTCTCTCCTGTCTTCTATTCCTACCCTGACTCAATCTTCCTAGTCGCATGTGTTTTCCTCTCCTCCCTTTCTCTTTCTCCTACTTCTCTCTCCACTCACTGCCCCCCCCCACTTACCATGTGTTCTGGGAGACTTGTCCCTTCACCCTTTTGTGAGGGACATTATATGAATCTCTTAGAATACACCTTGTATCCTAGTTCCTCTGGTGGTGTGAATTATAGGCTGGTGATCATTTGATCTAGGTCTAAAATCCATATATGAGTGAGTACATAACATGTTCCTCTTTTGTGACTGGGTTACCTCATTCGGGATAGTTTCTTCAAGTTCCATCCACTTGCCTGCGAATTTCAAGATTCCATTAATTTTTTTCTGAAGAGTAGTATTCCATTGTGTAAATGTGCCACATCTTCTTCATCCATTCTTCAATTGAGGGGCATCTAGGTTGCTTCCAGGTTCTTGCTATTACAAATAATGCTGCTATGAACATAGTTGAGCACATGTCTTTGTTGCATGGATGTGGATCATTTGGGTATATGCCTAACAGGGGGATTGCCGGGTCCTGTGGTAGACTGATTCCCATTTTCCTGAGGAACCGCCATACTGATCTCCAAAATGGCTGTATGAGTTTGCACTCCCACCAGCAGTGGAGGAGTGTTCCCCTTTCTCCACATCCTCTCCAGCATAAGTTGTCATTGGTGTTTCTAATTTTAGCCATTCTGGCAGGAGTAAGATGATATCTCAAAGTTGTTTTGATTTGCATTTCCCTGATAGCTAAGGATGTTGAGCATTTTCTTAAGTGTCTTTCAGCCTTTTTGATTTCCTCTATTGAGAATTCTTTCTTCAATTCTGTACCCCATTTTTAATAGGGTTATTTGGTGTTTTGTTGACTAGTTTCTTGAGTTCTTTGTATATTTTGGAGATCACCCCTTTAAATTTGATTGATATGGGGGTATAGTGTATGAGAAAGTTAAACATGCTTTTCATGTGAAGTTTAAGAAGTAGAAGTATTTAACTTGATGAGTAACCTATCCACCATCGTAGAGCCCTCATCCAGTAGCTGATGGAAACTGAAGCAGACACCCACAGCTAAACACTAGCTGAACTGGAATCCAGATGCAGAGAGGGAGGACAAGACCAGGCTACAGAAGCACATAGAGACAGCTGACCTGAACAAGGAGGAGCTAATGGGCCCCAGACTGATAGCTGGGAATCCAGCATTGGACCAACTCAGACCCCCTGAACATGTGTCTCAGCTAGAAGGCCTGAGCAGTCTAACAAACCTCAGACCGTGGAACCAGAATGTATCCCTTGTGCATAAAAGGACTTTGGGAGCACATTCCCTATGGAGGGATGCTCCCTTAGCCTAGGGGCAGGAGGGAGGGCCTATTCCCTACTCCAAATGACTTGACAGATTTTGTTGATCCCTCCTGGAAGGCACCACCCTCCCTATGAAGTGAGGAGGGGAGGGATGGGATGGGAGGGTGGGTGGGGGGCGTGGGAGAGAGGGAGAGATAGAGGGAGGGAAAGGGAACTGTGATCGATATGTAAAATAAGAAAAAAATAATAAATAATAAAAAAGAAGTATCTAAATGGGAAAGGCTATGTTCAGAGTTTATTGAAAGTAGGCTGACATTTCCTATTTTCAATATTGTGGTAAGTTTTGAAAGAAGGTGAAGTCTTGTACAGTCCTGCCACTAACTTGTTCTGAGTCCTGTAGTGAGCATGTATCCCTAAGCTGTTGCTTTGACAAGTACTTTTCTACTTCCTGCCTCTTGAGACACAAAATCTTAAAAGAACTATAGTGTGATGTTTCCCTTCTCCCTAGTTCCTTATGTTCTTGAAAAACCCTACTTAAATAGGCACTGTTAACCCTTGGGTCAGGTTTTGTTAAGAGAATATACTGCACTCACTGAGTGTATTACAAAATGGGCATATTGCAACAATTAGGAGAGCACCTTTTTTTTTTCTTTGAATATGGTAGAGCTCATGCAAGGGTAATCCATTCAGTGTCATGACCTCAAAGATGGACATGGAAGGTCACTGGACCTCTTCTTAACTTGGCCAACATCAATAAGTCTGCTTTGTTTATGCTTTTCACTGTGGGTTTGTTTCTTTGATTGTGTCGTTTAAAGTTGGTAGCAAATCCTGGGTTTTTAGAACTGCCAGGGACTAGACTCTTACCCCAACTCTAGTACACTGAGATTCCACATCATACCTGCTTCAATTTTGATTGTTGGTGTAGATGTAGAGAAAGAGGAATGCTCAAGCATCTCAGGTAGGTATGCAAAATGAAGCAACTGATGTGAAAACAATATTTACATGAAATTACCATGTGATCAAGCAATTTTCTTACATATACATCCAGTAGAACTGAAAGTAGGGACTCAGATGTGAACACACCAATATTTTTAGCAGAATTATTAACAACTAAAATGTTCTTTGGCAGATAAATGCATGAATAAATTGTACCTATAATTGAATATTATTCAGTCTTAAAAATGAATAACCTCTTGTACATGTTACCAACCCAGATATATCTGAAAAAAAATATTTATGCTTAGGAAAAGAAACTAGACACCACGGATATATACTGCATGATTCCATTTGTATGATAGATCCAGAATGTGTAAATTCATTGTCACAGAAAAAGTAGTAGCTGTCAGGTGGAAAGAGGGAAATGGGAAATGAATGTCAGTGTTCACAGGGTTTCTTTGAGTCTGGTTCAAATATTTAAGAATTGAATAATGGTAGAGTGTCCGGTAGTACAAGTGTGTGAATATACAAAACACATGGAATTGAAAAGATGATGAAATTTGTCATATGTGGATCATGTCCCAATAAAGATTATAATATAAAGATGGGTAGAGACAGACACATTTACTGTAGACAGTGTTAAAATATTGTTGTTAATAAAATTACATGTTGCTTTATTCTATGCCTGTTCAACATCATGAAAATTGAAAATACTTCATCTTTAAATATTCCTCTGAAGCTTTAAAAAATGGTTTCTTTATTATTATTGTGTATTGGGGGTGGTCAGGGAACAATTTCTAGAATTAGTTATGTCCTTCCACTGTGGGATTGAGCTCAGGCAGTCTCAGTGTAGTCTGAGGTTTGGTAGAGAGTATTGCAGTCTGCAGTCACTCTGAGCCTGGGTAGAGATGAAAACTCTCTAGAGGCTTGGCTGCTTCGCTTGTCTGATCTTCAGCTTGAACCCCAATATCTGTCTCTGGGTTTTTTAATTATCTGTGCTACATGGTTCCATTTAAACAAAATTCTACAATAGACAGCATGAATGAAAATTGATCAAAAGTGGGCAAAGAGAATGATGGCTTGTGGCTGTTTATACGAGTGCACACAAAGGAAAAATTGGCCAAGATGTCATATTATAGTATACCTTCTATTTCACTTACGAACAGAAAGATTAGCATTCAGAGAAATCTGGCAAAACAAGTTGCTTCCTTGCTGCTAAGTGTAATGTATATCTAAAATCCTAGCACTTGGCACTCAAGGAGGCTCATGGGAGGGAGCTGGGATCTCTAGTTCAAGGCGAGCCTGGCTGCATACTGAGACCTTGTCTCAAAAGAGAGAGAGAGAGAGAGAGAGAGAGAGAGAGAGAGAGAGAGAGAGAGAGAGAGAGAGAGAGAGAGAAGGAAAGAGAGAGGGAGGGAGAGAGAGAGAGAGAGAGAGAGAGAGAGAGAGAGAGAGAGAGAGAGAGAGAGAGAGAGAGAGAGAGAGAAAGGAAAAAAGAAAGAAAAGCAATAAGCAAAATTATCTGCTGGCAAGAATTCCTTGATTGGAAAGCACTTTAGCAGGTTTGCAGTTAGAGTAGAGAACTGGTCCCTTGGTTGGGGGTGGGGAGGTTGCGGAATCACAAGGCTTTTTTTACATTAATTTATTTTGTTTTTATTTTACATATCGATCCCAGTTCCCTCTCCCTCCCTCTTTTCCTCTCTCCCATCCTCACACGCAACTCTGACCACCCTCCCCTCCTACCCTCCCCCACTCCACGTGTAGGGTGATGCCTTCCAAGAGGGGTCATCTAAATCTGTCAAGTCTTTTGGAGTAGGTAATAGGCCTTCTCTCCTGTCTCTAGGTTAAGGGAGTATCCCTCCATGGGGGATGTGCAAGCAAGGTCCTTTCCTGCACCAGGGATACATCCTGGCTCCACTGTCAGAGGTCCCTTAGACTGCTCTGGCCTTCTAGCTGAGACCCGTGTTCAGGGGGTCTGAGTTAGTCCCAGGCTGGATTCCCAGCTATCAGTCTGGGGGACGTTAGTTCCTCCTTATTCAGGTAAGCTGCCTCTATGAATCACAAGGCTTTTGCTTACCTGTGCATATTCCCAATAAAACAAGGAAATTTCGCACATTGGAAAAAGAAACTGCTTTGCTCCTAACACGCAGTAAGCCACGCTGTTGAGTTGCGACTCAGTTCTGGGAGGAAACAAGATGCGGACAAAGAGCACTTCTGGGATTCTGGGTGCTTTGTGGGAGTAATTATGCAAAGGGAGGGACAGCCTGCTGAGTGGGGAGGGAGGCTTTCTCCGCTCTCGCTAAGAGAGTTGAGGCTGAAGCTGGGCACTTGAGCGAGCAAACTTCGGAGCTTGATTTTAATAAAGGCTTGACCCCTTCCAATTCCTCTTGGAATCTGGCACTGCTACGGGCTTAGAGAACCACAGCTTGGAGCTTCAGGCCACTGTCCCTTTAGTTTTGACACTTTGTCAGTTTCTCTCAGAGCAATTCTTTGGCAAGGTGAGGGAGGGATTTGGGTAGGCAGGTTGGCGGCAGTCTCTTGGCCTGTCTGTATGTACATATGTAAGCATCCATTTCAGACAACCAGGGACACTTGGAAGGAATTTTGCACTCAGTCAGGGTACAGGATATGAAATGCAAAGACCAGCCTCCCTTTAAGGGAACTAGTGGGAAGTTAGGTCCACTATAACTTGGGGATTGATAGCTAAGATGAGCTCAGTCTGGCAAAGTCTGGATAGGCCAAATAAATGTGCACTACTCTGTCCATTATATGTCTGTGTGTTAAATGTGCAGCATATGTTTTAAAAGCACAAACAAATAAGATGCCTCAGAGAGTAAATGCACCTGCTGCCAAGCCTATTGAAATGCATTTGATTCCTAGTATCCACATTTTGAAGTAGTCCTCTAACATCAACATGCACACAGTGGCACACACATAACCCCTCCACCCCCCCCCCACACACACAAAGTAAATAAAATGTTAAATCCTCTAGGATTAGCAGAGGTTTTGCTTAAAATAAATAAAGATGCCATATATGTGTAATATATGTCATGGTGTCCTAATACATATTTGAAATTTTGAACAATTTCTTTTGAGACTGAGGTCAGGAGGTTGGTCCAGTGGCTAGAGCCCTGTCACCCATGCCCAACTCCGCTCTCTCCTTATACTATCACATAAGCTCTTTTGTTTGACCCTTCCATTTGTACGGTTGTGGCAGGGTTGAGGTGTAGCTTTACTCCTTCCACAGGAGAAAAGTAGCACCCCTTGAGAAAAAACCTGCAACACCTGTATGCCTCCCTACCCCATGTCCTCCAGTGAGTCCCACAGCCCTTGCTCCCCAAAGTTCGCTAATTAAAATACCTGAGCTGAGAGAGGTTCCAGGGTGCTCCAGACTTGTGACAGAGATAGAATCTGCAGTCAAGTCTTCTTGTTCCTTCAGGACAGTGCTCTCCCCACCACCCACACCCTACACACCACCCCCATAAGTAAGAGAAAGAAGACGAAATCACATACTAAAGCCACAGAACCACTTTATTTAACTGCTACCACAAAAGCAGAAGAGAATTAAGGCAGTATGATACATTTCGGGTTTTTTTTTTTTTTTTTCTTTTTTTACAGTGAACTCTGATTAAAGTGACAATTTGAACCAGAAATTGAAATTTCATTTAAATGGCAGTTTGTTCTTGAGTTCTAAAGGAAAATCACTTTCAGAACTGGCATGAGACTAACTACTTCAAATCATGTCACTGAGCCAAGCATATTGAACTTACTGGTGCTGGCAGCTCTTCCTCCTTGTCCCCTACGAAGAGGGTCACAAAGACAAGGCTTTTTAATACTCCATTTGCTTCTAGCTATCAGTTGTTACCTTGAATTCCCTTTAAATGAAGAAGATGTAAAAACTGATGGTGTCAAAATATCAAGGTGTTTAAAAGAGTGATTATGAATTTATAATACAAACATAACTGTATTTGCCACCCAGGATACCAATCATAAGAAATTACTTGCACATGAATCTATTTCTGTGGAAATAAAAGAATGGCCTGGACGATGCTTGAAAAACTCAAATGACCAAAAATCAGGTAAAAACATCTCATTATTTGCAACTGAATCTATAAAAATAAGCACCAAAGTTTAAATGTACACAAAATAGAATCAACTTATTATGACACATCATTCATTTTGCCACTTGATCTGACAGGCATTAAAAATGTACTGTAATAAGAACTCATCTAATTCTGTCCTTCAGAAAGGGGCATATTTTGTCAAGGAAATCTTGAAAAGCAACTTTCAAGTGTTTTCACTTCATGCTAAGTCCTTTTCTGACTGCCATCAAATGTACAACACAGAGTTACACAGTTACAAAATAAAACTGTGAGGTCACAGTCACATTACAGAGTTGATCACCAAGACAGCCTTGAGCAGTCTGCACGTCCTCCTCCCCCACGCCTGGGAACAGGAGAAGAAAGCAGGAGGCAGAGGGAATCAGGGATTGGGCCAGGAGGATCAAAGCAACAGATAGCTCAGAGAGGCTTGGGACCTCAGAACCACAGATGTCACACTTGGAAATCTGACCTCTAAGATAGCAAGAATATGCACACTTTCAAGAGTACAGGGTGCCAAAGAGGAGTATGCTTTAAAGGCGGATAGAACTTCCACTATGTCTGGAGGCCCATGTCTGTGTGTCAGTGTGTCCCTGCAATGCAAGTGTCTCACTCTGGACTGCAGAAGCAGGGCAAACTGTAAAGAACACTTCACACAGCCATCTCATCAGAACAATCAGAATCATCAAAATCATCATCAATAAGCACAACCTTTCGGTAATCATCGGTAGCAATGGGGATTACAGTGGGGTCAGGAGGGCTGTCAGAGGTGGCAGCAGCCTCAGGGAATACAACCGGAAAGTTGGAGACGGTACTGCCAGGTTTGACGTGGCCAGTGGTGGTCATCTCAAAGCAATGGGAAGCTGAGATCTCAGGGAGGTCAACAGCAGTGAGCACAGAATGGCTGCTGGTGGCAGGCTCAAGATAGTCAACAGTGATGGTTTCAGGGTGGCTGGTAGCAGTGGAGGTAGGATGGTTGGAGGAAGAGCCAGCAGAGATACGGTGACTGCTGACAAGCTTGGAAGAAGCCCTGAAATGAGCAGAGTCCCCCTTGAAATAGACAGAGTCCCCCTTGAAATGGACAGAGGCAGGCTTAAAATGGACAGAGGAGGCTGGCTTAGGATAGACAGAGGCAGACTTGGGGTGGCCAGAAAGAGACTTATGATGGAAAGAGGCAGGTTTTCGGTAGGCAAAAGTAGACCTGGTTTGGGGCTTGGGGTGGACAGAGGCACGGTCAGAGTGGGCTGCTGCTGCTACATCACCAGGCAGTAGAACATTCCGGACGTTCTGCGGGGTTCCCTCCACAGCAAGACAGGCTTGGGTGTGCTCATCTTCTCTGGCTTGACTCCGGGCACGAACACGGGCACGAGTGAGAGCTCGGGTCTCCCAAGCCTCCCGAATATCAGTGATGAGGCGAGAGATGAACAAGATAGGGTGCCGCAAAGCATGGAAGATGGTCCAGTATTCTCGTCGGAAGCTCTCATTGAGGATACCGTAGATGATAGCATTGAGGCAGCTGTTGGAGTAGGCTATGCAGTAGGCTGTAAGATAAAGCCAGTTAGGGATCTTGCCTGCCATATCCTTTGGACTGACAGCCACCAACACAGTGAGCACATTGATAGGGCACCAGCACACTGCAAAAAGTAGAAAGATCACAAACATGGTTAGAAAATTTCGAACTTCAGCAAACTGATTCTCAGGATTCTGTCCAGCTGAGTCACGGGCTGCCAGCACTTTGATCCAGATTTTTGTGTAGCAATAACCGACTATGAAGAGAGGGAGGACAAAGTGGATGCAGACAATGGTAACAGAGAAGGCAGAGTTGTTCGTATAGTTGAAGATACAGGAGTATGTGCGAGGATCATACTCAATGGTGCCAATGTACATGTTAGGCAGAACAGCAAGGACAGTCATGACCCAGGTAATGATCAGGTAGATGCAACTATTGCGCAGACTGAAGATCCGCTTGTATTGGAGGCTGTGGCAGATGTAGCAGTAACGGTTGATGGCAATGGCCGTGATGTTGAAGATGGAACCGACAACACTCAGTCCTGAGACCAGCCCGACTATCTGGCACTGGAGCTGACTCAGATCCCAGCCCCCAACTGACATGGCGTACAGCATCATAGGGTAGGGGTAGATGGCCACCAGCATGTCTGCCACAGAGAGACTGGCCACAAAGATGTTGCCTGAAAAACAGCAGAAGGAAAAGAAGGAGAGAGACAGAAATCAGTGGTTAATATTTGGGAAGCTACCATCCAAAAAGGAAAAGGGCAATTGGATAGGTGACAATTTAAAATACTAGATTTCTTTTGAAGAAAACAATTTTCTTCTTGTTTTTCTTTCTTATTTACAAGCAAATCACAGGTTGCTCTGATGCCCTATGAGTTTGGGATACCTGTGCTCTGCCAATCTTTTGATTATTGGTTTTCACTGTCACCAGTGAATATATAATAGTGAGCAAAGCAGCTAACATCTGAGGTGTAGTGGGGAGAGCCCTGCTGACGCTATTTAAAAAAAAATACAACTACGCCACATTTCCTACACTGAGAGATGGAGAGGGAAACAATGATAATAATGATGTATTAACCCTCTTCCTTATGAAAGAAGAACTACATACCTAAAGAGAACACCCTGAGAAGGCCTTGGGGGCTTGTTTAAAACTCAAACCGTACTCTCAGTGAAATGCTTACTCCAGCTACCTTCAGAGTAAAACCTAGGAAGAGTGCGGGGGGAGGGATGTACTACACACCCTATAATATCAATCTGAGGTCAAAGAAAGTGGTCAGGGGGAAGGAGAAATCCCTCAAGTGCAGGTTTACCCCAGGCCAGGAATTAAGCATCCTGCACAGACTCCTCTGGAGCATGGGAGCCTGCCAAGCTGAAGAAGAAAACAGCTGTGGGTAAACCCTGCCTTCTGTCCTGCCTCATTCAAAGAACAGCAGTAGCAAATTACGTGTGTGTGTGTGTGTGTGTGTGTGTGTGTGTGTGTTCTTTACAAAAAGTAGGCGAAAGAGGCCAGGTGCAGGCACAGGGTCCTCTTTCTTTGGGAACACCTCATTGCTAATTAGCCTTGGTGCACTTTGTCCTGGACTGAACTGGAAGAAAATGAGGGCTTTTAAAAAGAGCACCAAGAATTGCCCTCCAGGGCTTTTTACCAAAATGGGTCCTTTCCAGGGTTTTCCCTCAAAGTAATTAACTCCCACAAGAAAAATAGCAAAGAAAGGTCAAAAGCCTTTAAAATAAACCCACAACAACCACAAAACAACTTTTATTTGCAATTTATAAAAAAGAGAAAGGAAAGACGAGGAAGCATAGAGAACAGGTAATTCCTCATGCTCCGTGGATCTGCCTTTGGGTACCAAATCAAAACTGAAAGGTGAGGTTTAAGGCTGGACCTCAGGTCTCTGGGTTATAAACGATAAATCAGAAGCACTCACCGGTCTTTAAAAGAAAATTTCTAATGAGTCTGTAACCGAGTTTTGAAACTTGTCCCCACTAAGCAGTTCGCTAAGACACTGCCTGGCTTTCCTGCCCAGCCCCAGGCCACTGGGGTCTACGTGCTTCCCAACTCTCCCTGATCCGTGCATTCTCCCTAGCCGCTGAGGTCTTGGAAAAGACGACCCAGAGCGTCAGCCTCACCTTCTCTCAGGTGGAGAGAGAAGTTGGGGGCTTCATCATCCGTCCTCCCCTCATGCACAGTCTTCTCCCGCCCACCCTAAAAACCAGAATCACAGCTTTCCAGTACTCTAGACCCAGTCCCCCCACCCCTTCCCAGGCCCCAGTGCCCAGCATCTTCCCGCGCTGTCCCCCTCCGATCTGCCCTGACTGGTGGGTAGGGCAGTTGGACTCACGGTTTCCACATCCCAGCGCTTTTACACTAAGAGCCGCTTTCCTCCCCAGGAGCTTGCAAGCTTCCCTCCTCTTTCCTACCAGGTTCTGCCTTCTCCTTTTACTCCTCCGCCGCTGTGCAGAACTCCCGCGTCCCTCCGCTGCCCCCTTGTAACTCCCCAATAGACCTCCGGCTGTCCTCTGCCACCGCTGTGGCCACCAAGCCTGCGGGATCCAGCCCGCTGCTCTTCAGTCCCAGCCGCTTGCCCTGGGACAAACAGGCGGAGCTAGGCTCCGGCGGGCTCAGACCTCCCTGCTAGATAATCGGGCTTGGGGTCTGCATTCCTCCGCTCTGCCAGGGAGCGATCCGGGAACCCTGGGCGAGCGGCAAGCAGAGTCTCCGCTGTCCTTGGGGACAGCTACAGCGCCGCGCTCCCGGGAGCGCCGCCGCGGCCACCGCGGCAGCCGCTGCTGCAGCCGCTGCCGCCGCCGCCGCGGTAGCCGCGGCTGTGGCCACCGCCACCCTCACAGCGGCTGCTGTGAACTTAACTTCCCAATGCGTCTCGCAACCCCGCTGCTCTCTCCCGGACAGTTTCGTTCACTGTACCTCGGCGAGGCTGCCCCTCCGGTGTCCAGTTCAGCCGGCTGTCCAGGGATGGCAGCCAAACACTCCGCTCCTGCACTCCTGCGCTCCTGAGTCGACTCCCTCCGAAGGGACAGGGCTTGGCAGGGTGCAGCGTGCTCTACAAACCTGGGCTTTGCTTTCGGCTGCCCCAGGCTAATTTCTTGAGCTTCCCCAGTACTATGAAGCTCGACTTTTTAAAGGAACCCGGCAAAATGTCATCCCCACATCCCCCGGGCTTGGGAGGAATTTGGAGAGGGGATTGCAAATTGCTGTTCACTGGGTAGGGAAAAGAAGAGTGGCTTACCAGAATTTCGGAGCTTCTTGTTCTTGGACACAGCCAAAATGACCATGGAGTTGCCGATCAGATCTAAGACAACGGTGATAACCATTACGCAGAACATGAAGGTGATTAGTGCTGGTGGGTAGTCGGGATTTGGCAGTGAACAGCCAATGCAGCCAAATGGGGTGGGGACCGCCTTGGTAGGTCCCATGCTGCTCTTGGGGACCGTGTCCATCCCTCCTAAGCAAGCTCAGGACCCTTGGTGAGTCCGTATGGCGAATACCTGCTATATCACCAGGAGCTCCGGGAGCTCCAGGAAAGTGTGACCGCTCTCTTGGAGGCTCAGTGAACAAATGACAGCTCCCCGCCCTTCTCTGGTGAGCTTTTAAAGCCTCGAGAAGCTCGTGGCCCCACCTCTAGCCCCTCCCTCTGACCAATCAGAGCTCTATGACCACCCCCAACCCCACCCCCTGCTGTTGTCACCACTTAGCCCTGGACAAATCCACTGTGAGGTGTCATTTTGCTTCCTACTACCTTGTTTGTGCTTCCCCACCCCTCTAGCCAGCCAGCCACCCCCCTCCCCGCCCCCGTGAATCCCCTAGGTACCTTGCTTTGTGACTAGCAGAGTAGCTTAGCATTCATTTCTAGCAATTTCTCTTTCTTCCTCCAACACAAATACCTGTTAAAGATATCTAGCTTACAGAGAGGGCTCAGGAGGTGCTTCTTGGGATCTATTGTCAGCCAGATCAAGTACACATCTCTGCCTAAGGTATAGGGGACAGCCAGGGACGTTTTAAAGCCCATATATCCTCTTCTCTACAGATTCCTTTGGAGGTTTATACTAATCCCCCGCGCTGTGGACTGTCCATAGCTTTCTATAACCACTGAGGAATGCAGGACAAGTGCTCTTGTCTCCACAGCAAATTAGGGTTCCTACATTGTAAGGAATTCATATGCTGGGGTCATTCCAGCAGTGGGTCTAATCCCTTAGCTGCTAGACTTGCACTCTCCATGGGGAAATGTACTCTGTGCTGTACTCTAAAAGCGGGGACCAGGACCGCACCCTGGGAACTCAGGAGAGCAGGTGGTGGTCGCTCAGACCCAGCTTTAGGATGGGTGGGAGTGTGACTTCTTATTCTCCCAGTTACCCACAGCCTGGCGATGAGAATTTAGGAACTGCTTTCGTAAACGTAAAACCCGCCAGTAAGACTCTCTCTTTGGACTTCTGTTCTTTGAAACAGCCCAGGGAGAACCGGTCAGGCTTCTCTGCCCATTTTGGTGCTCTGAACTTTCCATCTGATGGTATCTAGCAGTCGGACAGGTGAGGGATCTGCCTCACTGTAGCCCCAAACCTGTTGTGGCAGAACCTAGCCTGCAGCTAAAAAGCCTCAGAAGCATCTGCAGCTCCCAGCCCAAGGCACATTTTTTTTTTCCGACCCCCTCTGTTTTTGCACTCCCAGCCAGGGACTCTCTTTTCAATCCCTTCCTTTTCGCCCTGCACTTTCACGCCGGGGGTCTCCTTCACCTGCCACCTACAGTGCGCCAGAGACGTTGCAATGCCCAACTAAGGGGAGTTTGGACTTCGCTGCTCAGACACGAGGGCACATTTAAGACACTGGTCAAGGAAGTGGATTTCAGCTGACTACTAAAAGTTATTGGTCATGCTAGGGAGCCTTGAAGGGTAGAAAAAGAAAACCGAGGCAACACCTGGAAAGTTGCTGGGCAGACCAGCCTTTGGCCCTCTGTGGAGCTGATGGATTGCAAGGGCCAGGAGTGTAGCCATCGGGACTTGGCAACCCCCTACTCGGGGTGCGGGGAGGTCACAGGGATAGGTTAGGGCAAGTTTTCATTGCACTTCAACACATTTACAGACATTCAACGGAGAAACAAACACCTCTGGTAACTGAAATCGCACACTTAAGCTAAAATGCTCGAAAAGAAAGTGCGTTGTCGTGCTAGGGGAAAAAAAAAAAAACCAACCCTCACAGCTGAGAACCCAGCAAACCACCACCTTCTGTCAGGAGAATTTTCACATTTCATTGTCTGCTTCCCGCTGCAGCCCTGGCCCGCGCACTCCCACAAGGCCAGCCTCAGCCAGGATTTTCCATACAGGAACCGCAGCCCAAGATTTGGCTTGCTGTACTCAGCGCCCTACTGCGCACCTGGACGTGAGGTTAACAACTCAAAGCCTGTCCACTTCGTAGACTACATAACGATTTTTCGAGAATTCAGAACATTTCACTTACAGGATCCGAAGCGGTTTTGAATTCAATAAACGGGCTAGATAGAATAGGAGAAAATGAAAAGCAGCTTTGTAGGGGCTGCAGACACTACCCTCTCCCTTCGCTGCTAACGTAGCGAAGGCTGCTGCGGGCTATTCAGGCCAGTTAGGCTCCAGTGGGAGGATTGTGAAGCTGAAGTGGCCCCGAAGCAGGCACTCTCTGGTGCTCGTAGCTAGCCTTGAAAGCGGACTGGAATGCCTAGGAACTGAGAGTGAGTTGAGGTCTGCCCCTGCCCCATTCGGACACGATTTGACTATGACTTACTGGAGCTTTTATTTTCAACACCAAGCTGCAAACATTTTAATAATCGCTGGAGAAAGAATTCTGTTTGTATTTGAATTGTTATTTTTATGAGCTAGCTTAATACAACTTCTAAACATCACCTCAGTCCTAAGAAAAAGACATTGGTATTAAAGCTGTCACATGAACACATGCAAGAGAGGAAATTGGGGCCTGTTACAGGGGTAAGTAAGACAAGTCTCACGAACATAAATTTGATGACTTTGGAACATTTAAATTGCAACTCCTTTGTGGGTACAGTGTAGAGTATATGATATGATTTTAGAATCTAAAGACATTTGAAACAACAGGTAAATCCTGCTTAGAAGTCTTTATAACTGAAATAAACAGAAACACTGAGACTTGAAAGTGTTAACTATTAGAATTCCAAAAGGGAGACCTGGAGTCTTCTCTCAATGGGTACTTTCTGTTTCGCAAAAGAGGACCTTTATCAGAATAGACTCCAGCACCTGCAGGGGTTTGAGCTGATTGCGGTGGAAGATGGCATTTCAGCCTCCAGGCTATCTGTTCCTAAGCACTGCAATAATGTGCCTTGCCTGTGGTTAGTTACCTTATTTTTGTACTAGCTCAACCTAGAATTTCCAGATTCTGAACATGCTCTCACAGTTGAGCTCTCTTCCAAGTCCTTGAAAGCAGTTTTAAATAAGCATTTTATAGTTTTATAATGCTGGCTGGGGATTAATTTTCTCCCAACAGCACCATTAAATAGATGGTGAAACCACTGTTTAGAGGGATGACAGGACTTGCCCTAAGTTGTACCAAAACTAATGGGGAAGCCTCGCCTAAGATTTAAGCTCAGTCTCTTCTCAGTCCAGAGCCTTGCTCCCCAGGGCCAGCCTCCTAAGAAGTGTTCACATGCTGTGCTGGAGGACTTGGTAAGAGAAATGCTTTATCCTCATTTCATTCTTTTACTTTTTATTTTTACTGAGATATATTTCATATATTCACAAACCAAAATAGTTTCCCTCTCTCTCTCCCTCCCCCTCTCTCCCTCCCTCCCTCCAGCTATTTATCCACACATAGGGTCACTGTCTTCCTGCCAGAGATTGCTAGGATTACAAGCATGTACCCACACCTGGATTTTCAATTCACCCCCCTCTTATCTTTCTTACATATTTTCAAAGTTGTATAAGAATCTAATTTCACTCATCACTCCCTTCATTTGGCTCTCCACCTTCCAGAAATCACCAATGTTTCTGCCTTTATGGATTTGTCCATCTAAGCATTTCACAGACACAGAATCATACAATATTTCTATTTTCTGTCTGGCTTCTTTCCCCAACACACTGCTTTGTGGTCCATCAATGGGAAAGCTGGATCAGGAGGACTCCATTCCTTTTTATGTTTGAACGATGCCCCATTGTGTGAATAGAGTATTTTTTTTTCTTTATCCACCCATCCACTGATGGACACTTGATATCTTTCCACATTTATACTACCATGCCAAGTGTTTCTAGGAACTCTGGATTCTCTTTAGCTCCAAGAAGGTCTAGGCTGTCATAGATAAGCAAAGGGTCTCTTGGTCTCGTTGCCACTATCTCCCATGTTTGCTAAGGGATATCTTGGGCACTCCAATCTCCTCTGGCTAATGTGCTCTGAGATTTCCAAATCACATTTCAAAGGCACATAACACCATTGGATCTAATATGCAAAACTGTCAAATGAGAGTTTGGTATGATTCCAAAAACAGTGCAAATGTCTTTCAGTCTGAAAATAAGCAGGGCAGTCTCTATTTGTTTTCACACCTCTGAGATGTCTCCCTCCTTATAGGAAGAAAATAGAAATCTGCTGAGGACCTGGGTGGGCCCCATTTCCCGGTCCCCATCTTAGCACCAAGGAGACACTCTGTGGATGGTGGCTGTATTTCATTTATTAGAATGGAAAACAGATTTGAGGCTTGAGGTGTGCTCGGTGGTAGAATGTTTGAAAAGCATGTATAAGGCCCTGGGTTTCATGCTCAGGACTGAGAAATATAGTTCTAATCAGCTGTTTCACTTGGCTCGGACCAGTTATTTATCCTCTCTATATCTCCATTACCCCACAGCAGAATGCAAGTAATCATATGTCCGGAACGAGATGCAAGCACTTAGAACATTATTCAGAACCAAGGAAGCATTCAACAAACACTAGTTCCTGCAACGATGGTGATGACAGCTTCTAATATTTTGTAAAATTGTATTTTATTGTACTTCACGCAGTATAGACTCTCTCAGGGAGAACAGAGACTCTGCACCCTGCTGACTCAGGCTCTAGGGCCTCTTGCTGTTAGTCTGTAATTTCAAGTAGATGTGAGCCAATGGGCACTGTCCAGCATCCCAGCTACTGTGAATGTATCAGATGGACAAGGTCCTACAGAGGGATTTGTGTTCTCATCACTCAAGAAGCTTTCCTGGTGTGGTTTCTGTCTTTTCCACACCAGTTAGAAAGAGCACACAGTGATTGGCCTATAGATGGTCAGACCTATAGTCCACAGCTGGCCAAGTAAGCTCAGACCGAAGAAGCTGGAACCCCAGGAAGCAGGACTGGGGGTCTGGCCCAACCTAAGGAAACTGATTTAGTGGGAGGTGTGGCTACCACTACAGGGCTAAAGCTGAAACAGGGATTTAGGCAAGATCATGTCCCTTCACCTGAGATCCAGCAGGGTCAGGACATCAGCCACATCAAGAGCAGTTTGATACAGGTGCTGGGTGGGCTATTTTGTAATCAGACAATGTCTGGTCACATTTACAACCTAAACTTGGAAATAATATTGGCAATCATTAAGTGAACAGAAAGAATGATTGTTCTCTACTAATCCTTGGGGTTTAATTCATTGTGGTTAGAACTACTCTGACTTCTCTGTCTGCTTGAGTCATCAGAGAGAGCAGAACACATCTTTTATTTTTTAAGTGCAGTCAGGGACTCAACAAAGCAATTAGCAGCCAGTGTTTCTGGGATCTTAGTGTCTGATAAAGGCTTCAGCTTACGTGGCTCCAATCAAAGTTTGGCTAGAGAGAACTGCAGCACATTAATTACTTGTAGTAACACTTGGACTCTCTTCCCCCTGCACAACTTACCTACTAATTAAAACTGAAGGAACAGTATCCATTTTCCTGATTTTTCATTTTAGCTGAACATTTAAAGACCCTCCCCTTGATTAATAACCCTTACAACTTGATGCAACAAGTTGCCTAGTACTTGCTGTGGGAGGTCTGTTCAGCTCACCTTAGTGCAACACACAAGACACAGCCACCAGGATCCACATGGTCCAGAGCCATTGCATGTTAGAGCATGAGAGCAAATGCATATGTCCAGGTCTTCCCTTAAGCAGTCAACCAGTCTTCTTTGCAGGCCCAGAACCTGCACATTTCTCCATGGGTGTTGGAGATTCTGGTGCAAATAGCCCAGAGACATATCCTAGAGCAACCCAATTCTTTTCCTATAATGCCTCTAGACATCGGCCATGAAAGGGATCCAGGTGTGTGTTAGTGCCTCTGTCCCCAGTTGCCAAGAGGTTCAGACTTGCTGAAACTTCATACATGTTTCTCATGTAGATTTGATCCTCACATCAAACCCCACTCCATCTCTGATATGGCCATGAGGTCTTAGTATAACACTTGGCAGGAACCCTTTCCCTTCCAAGCCCAGAGCTTGAGCACTATCACTGTATTGCTGAAAAGTCCATCCTAATTATGCCTGCCTGATTTGGCAACTAAAAATACAATGACACACCTGCATCTCAAGGCAGGTGGAATCTTAACACCAGTGCATCTCATACTGTAGGTAGACATATTGTAGGTAGACTTGCCCTAACTCACCTATTTTCCAAAAGTTTACATTTAACCAGGCACCTTTTACTTTATCAGGTAACTGTGAAGCTGGCAGCTGCCTGTGGCTGATCTAAATGAGTCACATATGAAGAACTGGTGTTAGCTAGTAGCAGAGTTTTCTACATGAGGATCTGTGGAGCAAAGAGTATTGAACCGGAATTGGGTGGTGGCTCTGTTCTTTCTCCATTTGCCACCTTTCCCTGTCCCTGGGAGATAATGGTTCAGTATGTTTCTGACTCACTTTCAACAGCATCCCACTATGCTACTGGAGATGTTCATGACCCATCTTTAAATATGTACCTACCTCCCATTTACGTCATATTTGCAGCTCTAAAGAGTCACAATGTGATTGAAAATTGACTCTAGCATCTTGAAGTGTGTACACTCAGGTATTTCATTGTGGGCTCATATTCAAAACTAATGTGTGTTTCCTACCTGTGGCATCAGGAAAACATGGTGAATCTCCAGAGCTCCAACATCCCTTTCCCAGAAGTTTTAGATTTTGGAAGTCCTTCAAATAACTCTCTCTCTCTCTCTCTCTCTCTCTCTCTCTCTCTCTCTCTCTCTCTCTCTCTCTCTCTCTCTCTCTCTCTAATGAACTTGGTGTGTCCTCTGTAACATATCTTCCATGTGAGGCCATCTCAAACCTCTCCATGTAACAATCACCCATATAGCAATTTGAGCTGACTATAAGCTAAAGGCAATAAGCAGTCTGAAACGTTTTCCTTGTATTGTAGTGTGTATGTACTGTAAACAGAGGGTCAGGGCTGTCTTCTATTACTTCCATATCTATCCCAGGCCAAGAAAGTCTCAGGAGTAGAAGGTGTGGATAGTGACCATCTAGGCATCACTTCCTCCAGTTCAGTGTGAGAAAGAAGAGAGGATTGTGTTGTAACTTGTGGAAAATATATGGCTGCCTGGAATGTTAAAGAAGCCAAAGGATAAAGTTCAGTGAAATATCCTAGCAGACTCACTCACTTGGCCCAAGAGTCATTAGAGGGAACCATGTTATTTTCTGCCAGAGACACACAGGAGCCTGGCTCCAAAATACTTCAGGGCCTCACCTGTTTTTCATGCTGAGTTCAGTGCTATCTTAGAAGCCCCAGGGCCTTAGATAAAGTAGATAGTGTGTTTTGCAGGTCCAGAGATCACCCTGAGCTACCCTTTGGAGCAGAATGCAAAGGGAAGCACTTTCTGAGACTGCCCTGGTGTTCTTGCCCTCTGTGTTTTGCAGTCCTGGAGAATTCAGGCACATCCACTTCCACAGTGGATTTCCCCCCTCTCCAGGCGTGGTAGGAAACTTTTGCACTGAAAAAAAAAGGTCAATTGAATGATTTCTATCCTCTGGAGATGGCAAATAAGACTCCTCATTCTGGCCCTGAAAGGCAGTCAAGCCTCATCTAGTTCTCTTTGTTCCAGAGGCTTGAGTATTAAGTGTTGGTGCCATGAAACTGTTTCTAGGCACATGTGCATGCAGCATGAGACCTTCCTTTTACTAGAAGTCACAAGGGAGGGAACCCTGGTTGTGCACACAAACTCTCCTTCTGACTAGGGGATGATTGAGCATGTATAACAAAAAAAATGTGTTGTTCTTGTTGACAAGGCCAGCCCTCGCTTTATATGCTGGCTTCCAACAGTTAGTTACTCTTGGGCTGCCTAATGCTGGGCCTTTTCCGCTTGTTCTAAGATATTCTGCCCTATCCCAAAGTCATGAATATATTCATTCATCCTATGAAAAGCTTTGTGATTTTTCTTCTCATCTTAGGTCTGTTTCATTAGACAATTTCCTGCCCCTATGTTAAAACTGCACTCTCTTAATTGCTAGGGCTTCAAATTAGCTGGGATATACAGGAAGGCATTTCCCATCACCCCAGTATTCTTCCATAGTATCTTCAGTATGTTTCATCCTTTGCATTTAATATGTATTTACAATAATATTATTAAACCTAAGACAAAAGAAATCACATGCACACACCTCTGCAGAGTTTTATTGGAACATATTATTAAAATACATTAACTCTAGATGTTGATTAATTTAAAGAGATTATTTATAATTCTGTGGGTTGTATTTTATTTAAATTAACACAGGATATCATATAGCCCAGGATCCTTGTATTTTTATATATAGCAAAGGATGAACATGAATTCTGATCCTCCTGTCTCCACCTCTGAGTGCTAGGATTACAATTGTGTACTGCTGTGCTCAATAATATGTGGTGCTGGGGATTGAACCCGGGCCTCATGCATGATAAGGAAGCACTCTTCTAACTAGGCTGTATCACCCAGCCCAGTATTGTGGTTATCAACACACTAATGTATCTTTCCATTTATTTTAGTGTTTCTGAAGATGAAGTTTTTCAAACACTTGGATGGTTTCACTTCTAGGTACTTCAATATTTTGATGCTATTATAAATTTCAACATTCTTACTTATCTCTTTAATACACACAATGTATGTGTTGATGCATGGTTGTATAAAAATCCAACTGGATTGGATTGCATATGTTAATCAGGTAATCTGCAACCTTGATGAATTTATGTATTAGTCTCAACAGTTTTATTGGGGAAGTCTTAAGGGTGTGTTATGCATAAAATTTCCCTGTAAACAGGGATTATTTTACTTCTTCCTTTCTAGTTTGCATGCCTTCTGTTTCGTCTTGTAATTGCTCTGGTTTGAATTTCCAGGAGGAATGCTTGTTTGATTGTTGGCCTTAAAAGTAAAGCTAACAGTTGTATACAGCTGAGTGTGGACTTGATTCTGTTATAATAGCTCCCTCCGATCTTTGTTGAGTGTTTTCATCATGGCATACTCTTATATTTTGTAAAAGTTTTTTAACATTAGTTGAAAATTAACATAAAAATTGGAAAAAAAGATACATAATGTTGCTTTGTCTTGGGTTTTGTACTGCATTTGGTATTTAACAAGGTCTCGTGCAACTGGGGCTGGTCTTGAGCATGCCGTGTATGTAGCTGAAGATGACCTTAAACTTGTGACCTCCCTGCCTCCACTAACCAATCCCTGGGAATTATATGCATACACCACTATGTCCAGCTCCTTATTCTCTTAACAAGATTTATTCAATTGATTTATTTTCATATGTTGACCCATCTTGCATTCTGGGAAGAAATCCTGCTCAGTCATGTTGTGAAATGTTGTTGAATTTGGTTGGATAATCTATATTGTATTTATCATTTCTGCTGTCATAGGTACTGCTCTGGAGTTTTCTTATACTGTCTTAGTCTGGTTTATATGGGGTGATAATGCTGGATTCATAGGATCAGTTTGAAAGTATTCCATTCTCTTCAATTTTGTTTGGAAGAGTTTGAGAAGTACAAATTCTTCTTCAGAAGCTTGCTAGAATTCATCTTTGGAGATACCTGGTCCTGGGCTTTTCCTTATTGAGGGTTTTCAGATAATCTTCCCTGTAGTCACCTAGAGAAAGAACATGGTTATTTCTGTTTTATTCTTATCTCAAGGCTATCAGCTTTTGAAGTATCCTATTTGACTCTTCATAGACATCCATTCTGTTATGGATGTCTCCCTTGGCCTGAAAGTTGTCAAATGCTCAATCCAAGATTGACTTAATCAGCAAATATCCTCAAAACAAAAGATGTAGACAATATTTTTTATTTTTGAATTTTATGTTCATGAGTGTTTTTGTCTATCTACATCTGTGTGCCACATGCTTACAATTCTGAGTCCAGAACAGGGCATGAAAGTCCCTGTAATTAGAGTTATGGGTGTTGTGAGCTGCCATGTGGGTGCTAGAAATCAAACCCAGGTCTTCTGGAAGATCAGTGGTCTTAACTGCTGAGGCATCTCTTCCACATCCAATTAACAGTTTGAAATTACCATGTTTCCTTAGATGTCAGCCTTGTCATTTCTTTTTCTGATGTCAAAATGTTTGTGGTTTTAAGGTTTTTAAAATATGTCTTTTCTGATTGTTTTTAGAAGACGAGCTAGTCCAATTAGTTTAGCCTGACTGATTTCTAAAATTGGACATCCTTGATCCATTTCATTTTCTTCAAGGATGTCTTAACACGGAGGTGGGTGTGCCTGACTCTAAGAGCCCCTTCCTCCCATTTTACAGACTCTCATCATTTCGGTCCTCTGGATCATGACTCCAGAACCATCACTGGGATCTCCTCTATGAGACTCTTTCATGTTTTCTTTGTCACTGTTCATTTTATACTTTTTTCCTCTTATTTTCCTTGTAATCCTAGTGGACTTGATGATAAACAAGAGTTCTCAATTCAGCATCTTTAGCTGGTAGTCTTCACTCTTCAATCCACCATAACCCATATTTTGCCTCCACTGCTCTCTGCATCTGCCCCTATCAATCACCCAAGCATAAGCTCCATGCAGCTGACCTCAGTGGCTATTTTCCATCTCTTCCCTCCACTGCATTGGATACAAGGAGACACTCTTCTCTGCTTGCACAACTGCTCTTGGCTGCATACTTGCTGCCGTCTGACCATTTGTTTGCCCAGGTTTTCTCCTCTTGTCAACATGAAAATGGACACTAAACCCAGACTCCAAAGGCCTGATTCCCATTTCTGGCTCTATTCAGTTTGAACTTCAGTTTACGATTTCAAAAATCATTTTAAGCGCTAGGATTTTATTTCCTCTTTTTTTTCCCAATAATGCTTTATTATTAGAATTTCCTTAATAGCCTAAAAATAACTCTTTTGTATTTTAAATCTGTATATCTCTCTCTCCCTCTCTCTCTCTCCGCCATTTTATTGAAAATAGATTTTTTTTCCCTCACATTATAGTTTCCCCTCCCTCCACTCCTCCAAGTTCCTCCCCAACTCCCTTCTATTCAGAGCCATTCCCTTTCTGTCTCTCACTAGAAAACAAACAAGCTTCTAAGGGATAATAATAAAAGAAAAAACAAACACATTAGAAATGTACAAAACAAACAATCAGAAGGAAAATATCCCAACAGAAGGCGCTCATTCACACACTCAGGGATGTCATACAAACACCAAGATGTCCTGTAATGGCTGCTCCAGTCTCTGTGAGCTCATGTGGGCTTTGATCATGTTGTCTTGTTTCCTTAGTGTCCTCCACCCACTCTGGCTCTTATGCTCTCTCTACTTCCTCTTTCGTGGGGTTCCCTGAGTCCTGAGTGGGAGAAATTTAAATGAGACACCTCATTTAGGGTTGAGTGTTCCAAGGTCTCTCTCTGTCTCTGCATAATGTCTGTCTGTGGGTCTCTGTACTTTTTCCCATCTGCTGCTGGTGGAAGCTTCTCTGAGGATGGCTGAGCAAGGCACTGATCTATGAGTATAGCAGAATGTCATTTGGAGACATTTCATTGTTATGTTCTTTTAGGAGAACAGTAATATTTGATTTTACCTCAAGTCCCTGAACTACCCAATCTATGATTCTTGGTCACCCAAGCAGTGTCCTGCATGGGTTTTATGTCATGGAGTTGGCCTTAAGTCAAATCACAAATGGGTTGGTTACTCCCACAAGCTTTGTACTACTATTGCCCTGGCATATCTTGCAGGCAGGGCAGCATTGTAGATTGAAGGGTTGATGACTGTGTCAGTGTCTATATTTCTCTTTGGCAGCACAGTGCTAGGATTTCATAATTAAATATTTGAAAGCCCTCCTAGTAATAGAAATTTTGTGATCAGGACCACAATAGTTTGAGCTAATAACCTGTGATGCTTCACTTTGAAGATAAGAACTTCGTTAGAAAAACAAGTGCACTTTAGGGGCGCTACATTTCATTTAGCTGAGCATAATGTGTGATCAAAAGTCTTTTCCTGGAGCTCCATTCTGTGCAGAACTATGAGTTTAAAGAGAAGCATGTCTACACCTTACAGAGGCTATGTCAGAAATAGGCAGGGGCCAAAGAGACAGCTTAATGGCTAAGAATGCTTGCTGCAAGTGCATAAAGACTAGAGTTGGACATTCCTATCGCCCATGGGAAAGCCAGATGGTTCCAACTCTAGCACTGTGAGATGCAGAGAGAAGAATATTATTTTGGAGGGATTGCTGGCAGCCAACCTAGCTAAAAGGACCAGTCTCAAAAGTGATAAAGCAGAATGACAGATCAGGACATTCGATGTTCTCCTGTGACCTCCACACATGTGCACACAGAGACACCTACCTGCACATACAAGTGTACATATACCACACTCACACAGAGAAAGAAAAGAAAGTGGAGGGCTAGAACAGAAACCAAAATCTCAGGCCTTTCCAGGGTTCTCACAGTGGGACACATTGCTTGATGTAACTTGAAAACTCAACCCCTAGCAATGAATCCTGTATCTTCAGTACTGTGAAGGAATTCTGGTACCTTCCCTCTTAGAATTTAGTCTCTTGCATATGATCTAAAAGTCAAATATCACAAAACTTTATGGTGAGTGGAAGGTAACTACTCCCAACCTCAGAAATGGTTAATTTGGATGGCAATGTGTCTGAAGTTCCCAGACACTAGTCACTAGCTGAATTTCCTTTTGTGATATGATTATTTGGGGAAAAGAAATATTAAGTGTACACTTAAGTGGGTTAAAATGCAGCTGGCTGGTGTGTAGTAATGCTTGTCCTCAGAGAACTGGTGTCTAGCTCAGCAACACATTGTAGAAGTTCTAAGCCTGAGGATGTTGTGGTCAGGCAGGGTCCCCTTGAGGATGGGCATAGTTGGTGGTACACAGCAGTGCAGAGCAGGGTGAAGAAGATAGTAGGGACCAGGGAGCAACCTGAGTAAAGAGGACAATTGTAGCTTCTGAAGAGGCTGAGGCATCCTGGAGTAACATACACATAGGGCTTGGTTCCATGCAGTGGCCTAGGAAAAGCCAGAAGCTTCTAGAAGCTGGAATATCCAAACCCAAATGTTGAAAAATGCAACTGTAGTATACTGAAAATCTAGTAACAAGTTACTATAGGTTTTGAAAAGCCATGAAGACACTGTATGCATATCTTACAATCTTAAGGCACCAAAAAGCCCAAGAAGACAAATAATTGGGTCAGTTCTAATTGATGGAGCTGTACTAAGGGCACAGCCACTCCAACTTCCAAGTCTATGAGATTTATACACTGTGATCAGTGGAGGACAGAGAGATCACACAGAGTTTTGTTTAATTTTATATGCATGCAAAGAGATGAAAGTGTAAAAGCAGTAAATAGGTTTTGTTATTTACATATAGATCACATGAAGCCTTACAGCATGAGGGCAGTAATGAGCTATTTCTTCTAAGAGAAAATATTGCATCATTTACTGAGAGAATATTACATCCAGGTCCCCCAGGGTCCTGTGAGTGGCACTGAGTAAGAAAGGGTGACCAAGTGCCTGCATGCCCTCTCACCATAGTGGGCTCTGCTGTTTGCAAAAGACCTGAGTCTGAACCTAGTCTGAACAGATGACACCCAGACAGGTTGCTGCCCTGTAGTAGCTGGGGCCAAAATTTCTGAATTGGAAATGAACTAATTTGAAAGTCTTATGAAAGATAGTTGTGCTTGCTAATGTAGTTACAAATCACTTATATAGATAAAACAATGCCAGCCAGGACGTGAGTCACAAATGTGCACAGATGGAAGGGAGGGCAGGGAAAAAGACCCTGTGGGGAATCCAAAATCCTACACTGTCCCCTAGAGGAGATGTTGCTCTCGCTGCTCCCCCCACCCCCAGAGACGCAGTCATCCTCCTGTATCTGAAATCCCTAATATTTTACATCTCTACATTTCTAGGGAGTGGGTGGAGTGGGTGGACATCCTAGTAAACTAGAGATTCTTACACACACACACACACACACACACACACACACCGCATCTTCCAGAATTTTTTATATTTTTAATTTTTAAAAGAAATTTCAGACAATATATTTTATTATATGTCGCCCCCCCCAGTCTTCCCAGATTTGGTCCGCCCCACTTCCCTACCCATCTAATTAATCTAATTAAAAACAAACAAATAAAAAAGACAAAATTAAAAAAAAAGCTAAAGCAAAACAACACAAAACCCATGGAATCTGTCTCATATTGGCCCAAGCAGAGGTTCTTAATCTACCCACCAGTCACTTAGGCCTAGGTGCCCCCCCACCTCGGTGAACTGTGCAGAATATTTTCTGTGCACGTGCACTTTTCTGATCTTATACTGACTCTTGAGACTCCCAAGTTCAGGAATCAGTGCTTACACATCCCGAGAAGGTTCCTGAAGAACGGACAAGCAGCCTGGTGTGGCAGATGCCAGCAGGGTGTAGCAGCCAAGCCTAGTGTGACATCAAACTGTTTTTTAAAGAGCTCTAGTCTGAGCAAAGAAGGTGACCAGTTAAACAACAGCGCCCCTAGTGTGTAGAACGACAGCATGCTTGGCAAAGAGCAAGCAATTAAGATGAAAGGCTACAGATGATGGCGTTCTAGAAAACTAAAAATTTCCAACCAGCACAGCCAGCTGCTATTCATTATGAAAAAAACCAATTACACCCGCCTCCTGTTTACCTCGCAAGGGTGCCAATATCCAAGGGCTCTGTGCTGCTATTGCAGTTCAGATCAGAACTCTGAGCTTTGGAATTCAAGATCTGCTGTCACAAACTCATTTCACTCTTTGTTGCCACAATTTGTTCTAATCTGCCTTAATACTTTCAGAGCACTAGTGGAGGCACCTGAAGCCCAATTAGGGTCCATTCCTTGAATCGAAAAAAAAGCAGCTTCCCTCTGTGTACCTACTCTCTCCTCCCACCTGCTGAGAACATAGACATCCCTGTAGCTAATTGTTTCCAAGTACAAATCAGATAAGGTGGGACCTCAGGCCCTAATGAACTATTGGGTTCACTTCCCAGAGCTTCTGGGGACTCTACAGAGAATCTCTGATTTGAGGCAGTGAAATTGTTGGGTAATCCATTTCTCTGTTCCAAACATGAATAAAGGGCCTTGGTGTTTTAGCACAAAGAGAAATTTCCAGCAAACCAGGGGTCTTCTGCACTTAGTTAAGGAGAAACAGGGTAGTTCTGGTGTAAAAGGCTGAATCATCCTGAGAGGAATGGGAGAGATGACGTTGTCTGTCGCTGCTGAGGATGAGTCATCAGGCCTATTGGGAACTCAGGACATAGATTTTTCATTCTCAGCAAGGCCACAGGTGAGGCCGCGTATCGTTCTCGGTGCTGGCGCCCCCTCTAGTGGTCAAAAGAGACCATGTCATCATTAAAGAATTTGGAGCGCATGGGAAACACACAACCCAGGTTTCCTTGATTCTCCCTAAATTTGCCCTCAAAAATATAGGTAAATGCCAGTGGAAGCTGATAATTGTTTGAGTTTTTTGGATAGTAGTTTTTATCTTAATCTAGAGTAAGTGGAACACCGAGGTTCTTTATGGTGTGTGTGGGGGGGGGAGGAGAGGAAGAGGGAGGGAGACTGACAGAGCAAAAGAAAATTTTCATCCGCAAATCATTTTATTCACGATATAATATTTCTTTCTTGGCTATCTAAAGTGAGTTCCATATTCACATATTTAAACAACCACATATAAAAATGTGGAGTAAAATTGTCCCCACGGACATTATTCTTGTTCCTATACATTAACAAATGCAACCTACAAATTATTTACATAAATTTACATATTGTGAATTTTCAGTAATGTGATGTTTAACAAGGTAGTCTACTGGTACTAAAGGTAGACGTGAGTGGACAATGGGATGAGGATGACTGATTCACAGCCGCAGCTCTTTGGATTCCAATTTCAATTTCCCCTTTTCTCTATTTGATAGTGGTGCACATTTATGTCTACATTTCTTTGTATTCATTTACAAACGCTGGTGTTTCTTTTCAACAATTGAGTTTGATCAGGATGGTATGGAAGCTCTCGACTTGGAAGATGGGGGGGGGGGTTAGGAGGCCCAGCAGCAGGAGGAGGAGCAGGGGGTCATGAGGATGAGGACCAGGAAAAGGAACAGGAGGAAGAGCAGGAATAGGATCATGAAGAGAACCTCAGGCTTCATGAAAGGAGAAATTCAGATGAAAGTTACCAATGATAACTGTGGTGGAGCTGGAGAAGAAGAGGAAGAAGGTCCTTGAAGGGAGAAGACAGCTGACACTAGTGATGATGGAGCAGGAGCAGACAACCGGGTCACTGGGAGAGCGGATGCCCAGGTTTGCAAGACAACCATAATTATAGTGGCATCTGGCTTTGCTAGTGAACTGTGGTGGTAGCCACACCCTTTGGGCATGGGTGTCGGCTCAGATTTGACTCCTTTGCTTCTTCATGAATGGTAGCTATCCCTACAGAACATGGCATGGAAGTTTTTAATGAAAATAAAACCTATATTTTTATAGGTTTATAATTCCAATTACTTTATCATTCCAATTACTAGCCTGTTAGTAGTCACAGCGTGTGTACTGTTTCATTACCACACTGTGGTGGTTGAATAAGAAATGTCCCCTATAAGTTCATGTATGCAAACACTTAGTTCCCCCATCCTAGAATGGTGGTGCTGTTTGGAAAGGTCATGGATCATTTAGTGGGTGGAGCTTTGCCGGAGGAAATATCTCCCTGGTGGCAGGCTTTGAGACTTCCTAGCCTTGCCCCACTTTCACTTTGAAGCTTGATCATGCAGTGATTCCTGCTTTTGTCACTAAGTCTGCTGCCATGATGGACGCTCTCTGGAAGTGTTTTATCACAGCAGCAGAGCAGTGACTGACACACACTGTTTTGGAATTTTCTAATATGTGATGGAGCCAATTTTCTAATTTGTACTCTTTACATTACACATTTGTAGGCAATGGTTAAGCATGATTGCTTTTACACGGGAGGGTCAATTATAATCAGCTGTAATATGAAATGATAATAATTTCTTGAATTATAAGAATGGATATATATGTGGAGGTTAGAGATCTTTAGCTTGAGAGGAAGTGATTTGGGAAATATTTTGTTTGATTTTGGTACTGGTAGTTTTGGCTATGTATATCCAGGGCTATTTGCTTGTGACATGAGCACATAGGAAATAAGAAACAATGCTAAAGTTCTACTCAGCAGGAGAGTTCATGGTGGTGTGTCTGTCTATTCAGTAGCTTCATCCATTGACTTCATGGGGACTGCTCTTTCATGGACTGCTTGACAGAGTACTATACAGAGCGGACATGCAGAACCCACTGGAATGACTGTGAACCACACAGACCTGTCAGCAGATGACTGAATAATGTACTTATAGCTGTAATAAAACCAGCAAACAATTAACGACATAGAGACTTATTACTGATTTTGAAAGCTTGGTGTTTAGCTTAGGCTTACTCCCAACTTGCTCCTATAACTTAATTACCCTGTCTTTTTTAATATAAATTTTTATTTAATTTAGAAGCAGTCTTATCAATCCTAGTTGACTCTCCCATCATCCCATGTCCTCCACCACCCCCCATCCCAGCCTCCATCCATTCCCCAGGTTCCCCAGGTAGGGTGAGGCCTTCCATGGATCATCAAAATCTGTCAAATCATTTAGGGGAGAACCTAGGCCCTTCCCCGTATATCTAGGCTGAGGGAGTATCCCTCCATGGGGAATGGGCTCCCAAAGTCCATTCATGCACTAGGGATGAATACTGGTTCCACTGCCAGAGGCTCCATAGACTGCCCAGACTTCCTAACTAATGCCCACTTTCAGGGAGCCTGGGCAGGTCCTATGCTATCAGACTGGGGTCACCTGTTTCTGTGGGTTTCTGTAGCCTGGTCTTGAACCATTTGCTCATCACTCCTCCCTCTATACAACTGGATTCAAGGAGTTCTGCTCAGTGTTTAGCTGTGGGTGTCTGCTTCTGCTTCCATCAGCTTCTGGATGAAGACTCTAGGGTGGCATATATGGTAGTCATCAATCTCATTATAGGGCAAGGGCATATAAGGTAGCCTTTCCATGGTTGCTCAGATTGTTAGTTGGAGTTAGTCTAGACATTTCTCTAGAGTTCTCTCTTCAAACCTATAATGGCTCCCTCTATTATAGTATCTCTTTTCTTGCTCTCCTCTATTCTTTCCCTGACTCAATCTTCTTGTTCCCTCATGTTCTCCTCCCCATTTCTCCCCTCCTCTTTGTCCTCCATCCCCCCCCCCCGCCCCCTCATGCTCCCAAATTACCCGGTCTTATTAATCTATGTTCTACCACTTTGCTTTTACCTCTCTCCTGTTCTATACATCTGACTTGTTCCACATCTCCCCCTCTCTTCTTCCCAGCCTTCCTCTCTCTCCCAGGATATTCCATTTATCCTCTCCTACCTAGCTATTGGCTATGCAGCTCTTTATTAAATCAGTCATGAAGGCATCTTAGGCAGAGACACATCTTCACAGTGTACAAAAAATTATTCCACAACCCATAGACTAAAAATCATTCTTGTGATATTTTGGTGAAGAATGTGAATGCTTTTTGCCCTTGTCCAAAAATCTTGACTGACACTAAAGTGAAAAGTTTTGGATTAATTCTATTGGCATGGAAAATCTCAAAAACAGGCTAGTATAGACTTCATGCTGTTATTAGTGGCTACTCTAATGAAGATTTATAATTAGAAGGCTGAGCAAGGAGATGAAGTAAGAAATGGAATAAAGGGAGTGCTGAACTAAAGGGAGTGCTGACCTCGGAGCAAGATTCCACCCAACTAAGTGGACTAGAGTGCTTTCTGGTCTTGAAGAGGACATGGGTTCCATTCCTGGTACCCACAGGATACCTCACAACCATCTGCAGCTTCTGCCTCAGGGAATTTTATGCCCTCTCTTCTGGTTTCCTCAGCCACTAAAGGTATTTGGGAAAGGAGATTTTATGTTTCCACAGAAAATGAAAAGCTGTGGATTCCTTCCAGACTAACATGGTTTTATCAAGCCAGACCCCCTGAAACAGCTTCCCAGGTGATCCAACATTCAAAACAGCTGAGACAAGGCAGCCTTGCAGACCTCTACAGCCAGGATTTCTATGTTTTCTTAGGATCCCCAAGACAGCTCCTCTTATTAGCAGGAAGCAGCTTGGAAAGAACGATGCCCAAATTCCCAAATATTGTTTATAAATGTTTGTTTTCATTTCAATGGGGTTGGTTATAATTGGTTAATAATCACAACCAATCTCTTTTTAAAGGGAAAAATGGGATTATGGTATAGGAATGAATACTTTGTGTTGGGGTGGATTTTCATTTATTGATACAAATTTAAGGTCAATTTTGTGATATGTATATTTCTCCTCTTGTTTAGGTGTTGTGTTTATATGGCTCATATAAAAATGAACTGTATAATTTAGTACAGATTTAGTACATAGTTACCTATGATAGTCAAATCCTAGAGTTAAGATGTAGTGGGATATTCATTTTATCTCCTTCTGTGGCACTGACCACGCCCATTGGTGGGTGGAGCCAGGGGCCGAAGTGACCTGTGGAAGGAGGTCTGAGGAGGAGCCGGAATGCTTTCTTGCTGGCTGGAGGGTCGCGGACAGGAGAGTATCTGGTGGAACTTGCTGGTGTTCATCTGTCTAGGTTGTAAGTTATTTCTCCCTGAATAAACACCTATTTGGCCTATTTGTTTATCCTGATCTTTACTAAACCACAATATTAAGTTACTTAGGTTTTCTAGATATACAGATGTATTTGAGGTGTATAAATATTCTTCAAAACTTTCAAAGACTTACCTACAGAATGTGGCATTTAAAATGATTTAGGGTTTTCTTGATAGCAAGGCACAACTGCTCCTGGCAACACCACCTGTGTCAGAAAGGAAGATGGACATCGAAGAAACGTGTTATGGAGTTTGCTTCCAATATTGCAAGACTAGCCATTTGGACAAGATACTGCTCTTGTCTGGACTGTTTGATGTTATGCTGTATAAACTGGACATGCAGGACCCACAGGAAAGAGACTGCTGATACAAGATGGACATTGCTACAGAGTTCCTGCTTCATGGAAGAGTCTGCCAGACATTGTGCAGGACAGAAAAAAGTGACTGACAAACTGCCAATACAAGAAGACAGTTTAAAGTTTTCTGCTTTGTTAAGGAGTCTGCCAGACATACTATGGTCTATGGGCTGAAGATGGAAGATTACAGAAGAACTTTGGGTGACTGACCAGGCAAGATGTCTCTGTCATTTCTAGAGTTCATATATTATCCTGTGGTCTTTGAGGGAGTTGAAGACAGATAGTTATGATTATAGTTTTCCTTGGTTAGGATTAAAGATAAGTTGCACATAGGACTTTAGACTCACAAAGATAGGATAGATGATAGAATAGTTTCTTTAAATCTTGGTAAATGTTAATGAACTAAATATTGTTAACTGTGGTTATTATTGATAACTTTTGTTATATATTTTGCTATGCTAAGGTTAAAACCCTTCTTTTATTTTAGAATAAAAAAAAGAGGAGTTGATGGGAGATGTCATTCTGTAAATATGTTTCTCTTATTGGTTAATGAATAAAGCCCTGTTGGACAATAGGAAAGCATGATAGGTGGGACTAGGAGACAAGGAAGATTCAGGGTGAGATAGAAGATTCAACATGTACAGACTTGAGAAAGCAGGGGTCCAGACCCTCTCTCTGGTAAGATAAGACTGCACGGAAACACTTAGATTGATAGAAATGGGTTAATATTTAAGACAGAGCTAGGCAATTAAGAAATGCTAGTAACAGGCCAACAGCTTATATATAATGCAGCATTTCTGTGTGTTATTTGGGGCTGGTGTGGCTCTGGGACCAGGCTGGTGGGAAAACTGCTTGTAACATCAACTGTAAAATGCTTACTTTGAAATGATATCTGTTTATTAGCTTTCCTTTTTATTTACACCTTCTTAAATTATTTTTATTTAAATTAGAAACCATCTTGTATTATTTACTTGTCAATCCCAGTTCCCTATCACTCCCCATCTTCCCTGCCCCCCCACCAGCCCCATATCTCATCCCCTTTCTGCTCCCCAGGGAGGGTGAGGCCTTCCATGGGGAGTCTTCAAAGTCTATCACATCATTTGGGACAGGGACTAGGCTCTCCCTCATGAGTCTAGGCTGAAGGAGTAACCCTCTATGTGGAAAGGGCTACCAAAGTCCATTCATATACTAGAGATAAATACTGATCCACTACCAGAGGCCCCATAAACTGTCCAGTCCTCCTAACTGACACCACATTCAGAGGGTATGGGTGGGTCCTATGCTAGTTTCACAGCACTCAGACTGGGGTCCATGAGCTCCCCCTTGTTCAGGTCAGCTGTTTCTGTGGGTTTCTCCAACCTGGTCTTGACCCCTTTGCTTATCACTGCTCTTTCTCTGCAACTGGATTCCAGGAGTTTGGCTCAGTGTTTAGTTCAGCTGTGGGTGTCTGCTTCTGCTTCCATCAGCTTCTGGATTAAGGCTCTAGAATGGCATATAAGGTAGTTATCAATATCATTCTTGGGAAGGGCATTTAAAGTAGCCTCTCCACTATTGCTTAGACTGTTAGTTGGTTTCATCCTTGTAAATATCTGGACATTTCCCTGGTGCCAGATTTCTCTTCAGACCTATAATGGCTCCTCTATTATGGTATCTCTTTTCTTGCTCTCCTGTATTTTTTTCCTTGACTCAGTCTTCCTGCTCCCTCATGTTCTCCTCTCCCCTCCTCTTCTTCTTTCTCTTAATTCCCCTTCCCTTCCCTCATACTCCCAATTTACTCAGGAGAGCACTTGACCCTTTCACCTTCTCTGGGAGACCATGTATGTCTCTCCTACTTGCTTCCTAGCTTCTCTGGTGATGTGGATTGTAGGTTAGTGATCCTTTTCTCTGTCTGAAATCCACACATGAGTGAGTATATACCATGTTTGTCTTTTTGTGACTGGGTTACCTCACTCAGGATGGTTTCTTCAAGTTCCATCCATTTGCCTGTGAATTTCAAAATTCCATTGTTTTTGTTTTTTCCACTGGGTAGTATTCCATTGTGTAAATGTGCCACATCTTCTTTATCCATTCCTCAGTTGAGGGGCATCTAGGTTGCTTCCAGATTTTTGCTATTACAAATAATGCTGCTATGAACATAGCTGAACAGACATTCTTGTTTTATGAATGTGCATCCTTTGTGTATAGGCCTAATAGTGGAATTGCTGTGTCTTGAGGTAGACTGATTCTCATTTTCCTGAGGAACCACCATACTGATTTCCATAATGGCTGTACAAGTTTGCACTCCCACCAGCAGTGGAGGAGTGTTCCCCTTTCTCCACATCTTCTCCAACATAAGTTGTCATTGATGTTTTTTGATTTTTGCCATCCTGACAGGTCTAAGATGGTATCTCAAAGTTGTTTTGATTTGCATTTCCCTGATGGCTAAGGATGTTGAACACTTAAGTGTCTTTCAGCCATTTTTGATTCCTCTATTGAGAATTGCCTATTTAGTTCTGTACCCCACTTTTTAATTGGATTATTTGGTGTTTTGGTGACCAGTTTCTTGAGTTATTTGTATATTTTGGAAATCACTCCCCTGTCAGAAGTTGGGTTGGTGAATATCTTTTCCCAGTCTGTGGGCTGCCATTTAGTCTTGTCAAAGAAGCTTCTCAGTTTCAGGAAGTCCCATTTATTAATTGTCGATCTCAGTGTCTGTGCTATTGGAGTTATGTTCAGGAAGCAGTCTCTGATATCAATTTGTTCAAGGGTACCTCCTACTTTCTCTTCTAAGAGGTTCAGTGTGGCTGGATTTATGTCAAGGTCTTTGATCCATTTGGACTTGAGTTTTGTGCATGGAGATAGATAGGTTTCTATCTGCAGTCTTTTACACACCATCATTCAATTGTGCCAGCACCATTTGTTGAAGATGCTTTCTTTTTTCCCTTGTATAATTGTAGCTTATTTGTCAAAAGTCAGGTGTTTGTAGGTAATCAATGTAATAAACTTAAGACACAGATATAAGCTCACACTTCTATAACCAAATGATTTTTGTTTATGAAGAGGCAAAAACACACATTGGAGAAAAGAGCATCTTCAACAAATCGTGTTGGTCAATCTAAGTAACCATGTGTACAAGAATGAAACTTGATCATTATCTGCACAAAAATCAGTTCCAAGCATATTTATTAAAACTGGGCTATGGAACTGAACAGAGAGTTCTCAAAAAGAAAAACAATTGGCTAAGAAATTATTTTGAATTGTCCAACATTCTTAACCATTGAGGAAATGAAACTTACAAAACTACTTTGAAATGTTACCTTACCCCAGGCAAAATGGCTAAGAAGACAAAGAAAAACAAATGTTGGTGAAGATGTGAGGAAAGGAGACCACTTATTCCACATTAGTGGTGCAGCCACTATGAAAACCAGTTCCTCCAAGATTAGAAGTAGATCTACTGGGACTGGAGAGATGGCTCAATGGTTAAGAGTGCTCGTAACTCCTTTTTCATTTAAATTTGAAACAAGCTTGTTTTACATGTCAATCCCAGTTCCCTCACCCTCCTACCCTGCCCTATCACCCCCACCAAACCCCAGCCCATCACCTTTCTGCTCCCCAGGATCCAATAATAGAAAACAATGACTTCATTGTTGTTGGAACCCTTCAAGAGCATCTAGTCAGTTTTCTCTTTTGAGAAAAGGAACACTCACTAAGCAGTGGTGGCACATGCCTTTAATCCCAGCACTCAAGGGGCAGAAACAAAGGGATTTCCGCTGTGGAGTAATCCTTTTGTACATTATGAAAATGTGTTGCTCTCATTGTTAATAAAAAGCTGATTGGCCAATAGCTAGGCAGGATTTTCTCAGGGCAGAGAGAACCCTCAGAAAAAGGACAGAGTTGGAGGAGTCTCCAGCCAGACTCAGAGGAGATGCAAGATGAAAGAGAGGTAACACCACATGGCAAAATGTATATTAATATAAATCGGCTAATTCAAGTTGCAAAAGTTAGCAAGTAATAAGCCTAAATAATTTGGCTGAGCATTTATAATTAATATTAAGTCTCTGTGCATTTATTTTGGAGCCAGTAGTCCAACAAACCTGTCTACATATCTCTGAGTTTGAAGCCACCCTGGTCTACAAAGGGAGTTCCAGGATATCGAGAGCAACACAGAGAAACTGAGTCTCAAAACACAAAACAAAGCAAAGCAGAAAAAAGAAATAGAAAAGAAAAGAAAAATAAAAAAATTAATTACATGGCAAAGGCCTGTCTTTATGTCCCATGTCTAGTAATGTCTCTAGCTCACAAAGTTGACTAACAGCCCTATCCTTCCTAGCTTCTGATGACCATGATTCCATTGTCTACTTTTGTGAAATCAGTCAACAGGTGTAGTTGTCTGTGTGCATTTTGGTTTCACAGGCAACCTCAAAATGTGAATTCCTTTTGGCAATCATAGAAAGTTGCCACTCGTAACTGCCCATTCACCCAGAGGCATTTATATCTATTACTTGACACACCCCACTTCTGGTGATATATTCTACATAAATCAGGGTTCTTGTGTAAAATTAGTGGAAACTGGATCTTGTTTAATAATGAAGCAGTAAAAGTAATTTAGCAAAAGGATACTTGACAAATTACTTAGTCACTGGGGGCCTAATAGATACATGAGTTTGAGTCCCTGAGCATATATGGTAGAAGGAGAAAGATGGCTTCTACAAGTTATCCTGGACTCATGCATACACACATATGTGCACATACACTTGTCTATATGGTGAATTCCAGACCAGCCAGGATTACACAGTTAAACGATGACTATTCTGCCATGGTGGACTACACTGTTGAAATTGTAAGTCAAAATGACCTTTCCTGCTTTCATCTGAGTGTTTGGAGTATGCCAGAGCTGACTACTTTTGAGCCCTATACATTTCACACTGTGTTATATTAATGATATATATTTTTTAAATTCATCAAGCTCTATCCTAGAATTATGGTGATAACCCCACTGTTCTCAGTACTAAAAACCAAATGCTGTAGTTCGGGATTCCTGCACTTTCTAGGCATTGGATGATCTCAAGAATCATTAGAGTGTCAGCTTCTGCTTCCCTGTTGAAACTTCCATATCACCTTTGAATATTGCCTCCAATAAGAACCTTTTAGGGAAGAGAGGAACAAACAATAGCAACTGATTCCTGTGTCCATGTGCATCAATCATTTTTCACAGTGCATGGCACATGTCGCACCATGTAAGGCAGTCATCTGTTGTGGAATATTTCTTTACACTGTGTGAAGATATGTCACTGTGATTGGTTTAATAAAAAGCTAAACAACCAGTAGCTAGGCAGAATTTCGGGGCAGAGAGAATGCTGGGAAGAAGGAGGGCAGGAAGCCAGCCAAATACAGAATGAGTTGGACACACATATGGGATAGAGGCAAAAGCTACATGGTAGAACATAGATTAATAAAAATGTGGATTAATTTAAGTTGTAAGAGCTAGTTAAAAATAAGCCTAAGCCATTGACCAAACTTAATAAGTCTCCATGTCATTTTTTTTTTGAAAGCTGGCAGTCCTAGAGGAAAAACAAGTCTACAACCATCAGCACCATGATCCAATCTGTTATGACTAGAATGCATAATGAAAGCTTGAGACCCCTTTGGAGACAGTGAGAGGGGCCCTCAGGCATCTGACTGCACAAAGGCTGCCCGCATGCAGACCATGAGATCCAGGAGCCATAGAGGAGAGAACCTAAGTACAGCCAGGCCTCACACCAGGAATCCTGGCCAGTGGAATCCCCTGTGTTTTCTCAGAAAGGTCACAAGGGTAGAAGCCTTGACAAACCCCCTTGACATTGCTTGACATAATGCAACAGGACAAAACTATACATACATACATACATACATACATACATACATACATACTATATAACCAAGTCCATTTAAATGAAAACAAACATTTATAGACAGTATTTGGGAATTTGGGCATTGTTCTTTCCAAACTACTTCCTGCTGGTAAGGGGCGCTGTCATGGGGGATTCTAAGAAGATGCAGAAATCCTGGCAGTAGTCTGTAAGGCTGCTTTGTCCAGCTGTTTTGAATGTAGGATCACCTGGTACTCTGTTTCAGGTGGTCTGGCTTGATCAAACCACATTAGCCTGGAAGGAATCCACATCTTTTCATTTTCTGTGGAAACAAAAATAGAAATCCTTTTCCCAGTAACTTGTACTTGAACTTAAATTTTGGAGTCAAAGCATTTTTTATTTAATTTATTATTTTACAGTTCCCTCTCCCTCCCTCCCCCCCATTCCTTCCTCCCTCCTTCCCTCCCTTTTACCCTCTCTGCCCTCTCACATGCACTCTAACCACCCTCCCCTCCCATCCCCCCACCCCAATTCCATATGTAGAGGAATGCCATCCAGTTGGGGTCATGTAGATCTGACAGGTCCTATGAAGTAGGGACTAGGGCTTCTCTCCTGTCTCTAGGTTAGGGGAGTATCCCTCCATGGGGGATGTGTTCAAAGGTCCTTTTGTGCACCAGGGATACATCCTGGTTCCACTGTCAGAGGTCCCTTACACTGCCCAGGCCTTCTAACTGAGGCCCATGTTCAGGGGATCTGAGTCAGTCCCATGCTGGCTTCCCAGCTATCAGTCTGGTGGCCCATTAGCTCCTCCTCAGGACAAAACTCTTTATTCTGTCTGTCCTCTAAGCTTTACTCTTACTAACTAGCTGTAGTACAGCCATTGTGTGGACAGGCTTGAGGAGAAGAGCCTGACTGTGATAAAATACAGTGCTCAAGGCCATTTGCTATGAAGGGTTCTTCTAACTCCTTGTGATAGTTTTAGTGAGACTAGATATTATGGAATGAATTATTATGCCATGAATCCCAAGAAAATCATAGAGTGATTTAAAAACACACAGTGCAACTCATTGAAAAGACTTTATAACAGCAGCATGAGCCCAGATGGCAGCAAAAACAAATGTTTTCCCATAGTTTGGCTCAGAAATAGTGGATAACTGTAACTAACGGGAAACTGGATAGCAGTAACTAATGTGAAGGAGTTGGACATAATCTTTATATCATGGTCTGGTCATTAACTCCCACATGCCACTCTACTGGTGCTGCTCACATTATCTTCTGGAAAACTAACCACGACTACCCTGGGACATTCATGACAGCTGTAACTCAAGAAGGGTTTTCCAATGGGTCAAGCCAGATTTATCTACCAGCTTTTTATGTGAGTGGTTTCCTTCTGGAAAATGTGAAAAAGTCTTGTGTGGGATAAATGGATGAGCATCATGGACTTTCTCTGTGTCTTTCAGGGGTCCACATGTGCTAGACATGGGCAGTGGTCTTGCAGACCTGGCCAGTTGCATGACCTTATCCTCAGAAGCACTGATTTTGTCGTGGCTGACCTGCCTACAATCACTTCAAATGTTTCCTGGTGGGTGAGTAGTACATGTATGAAGTATGAACAGAAGTATTGCAGGAGGTGACTGAATTTTAGGCTTTCAGTCAGAAATGGTGAGGGCCTCATGGAAATAACTCTGGGCTAACAGTAACAGTTTTACCATGCGCAGGTCTGCCCTCATATAATGGGGACAGGCATGTCTGATATTGTCGACTATTATAGGCCTTTCCTATGGCTGCTATATCAGTTTATTACAAAAGTAGCAGCTTTAAACAAGTCAAAGATAGATAGTATGGCTGCGGATGTGGCTTAGGGGCAGACTGCTTCCTTAGCATGTATAAGGCTCTTGCCAACATTAGGAAACAAAGGATGACACATCCACAAGCCAGAATCTGGGAAAGAGGCAAAGAGCAGGATCCCTTAGAGACTCTAGAAAAAAAAACTGCCTTGATGTTTGGATTTCCAGTCTCCAGAGCTGGGAGAGCATAAGAATCAGTTGTTTGCCCCACCTGAGGTTCATGGAGCAGTTATAGAAGCTTCTGGAAATGAGCATGAACACAAAGGCTAAGCTACTGTATGGGAGTCTATAGGTAATAAACAGACATTCTATGGCTTATGGGGGCCATGAGGTGGCAGGCATCGGAATTAAGGACTACTCTTCCTAGACCTGTCTTGTTGGAGGGAGGCAGTACTACCAAGAAGCTCTGCTTTTCTAGTGACCCCAGGGTTGGAGAAGCAACCCAGCTGTGGGAGCCAAATCCAGACCCGACAGTGATCTTAGATGGACACTGGCAGAGCGACCCACCTGATGCAAGTAGGTGTGGTCTGCCACTTCTAGGAAGGAATATTGAGCAGTATTCAGCTTGAGCCTTTAGCACACTTTTCTGGCCTCTCAAACTTGCTGGAGTTATGCACCACAATGACCGCCAGAGGGCACCACTGCACCAAAAGCGAGGGAAGGAGAAATAACCTGAAACTATTGATCTGGGGTATATGTAAAGAGGCTGGGAGCAACTCTGCGGCTCTGTATTGTCTGCTACCAACTAGACCAGATGGACGAAAGAGGGAATGGTTAAAGAGGACTGGCAATGGGACCCTGTGGCTTTGCTAGCCGCGAGAGTCAGTCCTGGGTGGAGTTAGGATTCCTACTCAGTCCCAGCCTGGGACCTTAGCAGAACATAGTTGAGGGGGTGATGGTGAACAAGAACAGCAGAGGACCTCCACACCTGAGGAGGCAGAACTTGACAGTGGGAAGACTTACCTAAGAAAAAGTAGGGAGGGATCACCTAAGCTGTCGTGTTGTCTGACCCGAGGACACGAGGCATGGCCTGGTGACACTGGGCAGAGAATCAGTGCTCAGGGGCTTGTCACATTCTTCACCTGAGCACTGAATCCTGGTAGTTAGAACCACCATACTGCTCTCCAATAATCATTCATTCAATCTAGATCAAATTCCAATACAGACTCCAATCCCAGACTTTGAATCATGTTCCAACTCAGGGAAAGTCCTCTCTATAGACGTGCAGAGTCTACACCCACATATCTAGATGTTGTAGTCCCAGGCACATTTCTAGCTCAACCCAGACAATACGGTCAGATGAAATGGGAGTAGGCAACCAGACTGTCATAAAAATAGCCTAGCCCAGCACAGAAAATAGTACCTCAATTGGAGCTGAGAGGATCAAAGTGCAGAGACATCTGTGGCTGTACAACAAGCTTGAAGCCAGCCTGATGTCCATGCAGTCCCTCTGGAGTCTTATCTATCTGCATGTCTTAACATCTCTGTGATTACAAGCCTGCCAAGCCATGCCTGGCTTTTTTTTTTTTTTTTTTTCTTCTCCGCATGGTTCTGGGGGTGTGAACTCAAGTCCTCATACTTAATGACTTTACTGACTGAGCCATCTCTCCATCCCCACAGTGCTGTACACCAATGAAAATAACTGTGTCTCTGGAACCAGGATGTATCCCTGGTGCACAAAAGGACTTTGGGAGCACATTCCCCATGGAGGGATACTCCCTTAGCCTAGAGACAAGGAGAGAAGGCCTAATCCCTACTCCAGATGACTTGACAGATTTAGATGAGCCCTCCTGGAAGGCATCACCCTCCCTGTGGAGTGGGTGGGGGGAATAGGATGGGAGGGCGTCAGGGGGCATGGGAGGGAAGGAGGGAGGAAGAGAGGGGGAACTGGGATGGATATGTAAAATAAGAAAATATAATAAATATTTTTTTAAAAACTAAACAACAACAACAACAAAGAAAATAACTATGTCTCATAATCAATCATTAGTAAATATATGAAATGTTTAGCGGCTTCAAGTCATGAAGGGAGTGCCAGAGAGATGACTAGCTTGTGGCTATGGGGCCAGCCTTTGAGTAGGTTCAAAGCCAGATTCTGCCACTTATTACTTGTGTGACAACCGGAGGCAGACTAATGGATTCTTGAAGCTTTACCCCATCCCATGCCACACCCTACCTTTCTTTCAGATAGGATCTTCACTAATCAGAACTGTAGCACAGGCTAGCCTGGAACTCAATGTGTTAGCCCAGGTTGTCCTCAAACTCAAGGTGATCTCCCTGCTTCAGCCTCTCAAGTCCCGAGAGTATGGTCATGAGCCACCCTGGCCAGCCTTTTCTCTATTTTTTTTTTATTTATTTATGTATTTATTTTGCCAGTTCTTTTTTTCTTTTGTGTGTTCTGGAGTCCTGCTCTCACCTAAAAGGATCTCACACAGCCCTGCCTCTCATATTTGGAGGTAATTTCAATCCTCTGTTTATATGCTTCACTCTTCAGTCAGAACATGCTTGTTCTTAAGTATTTTATCACTGCACCCCAGTTAACTGAGAAGAAAATCCCATAGCTATTGGTTGTGTGAACATCTCAGGTTTGGAGATTTCTCATTCTTCAATTTACTGCTTTCTTATCAGTAGCTCTAGCTACAAGGGCCTTCATTATATCCTAATTGCCAGGGCCAACTCCCCTTATTTTTTATATTAAAAATCCATTTATAAATGCATTTCGGCAGCTCCACCAGCTCAGCATCATTGCTAATTTAATCTCCCTCCTCCTCTATTAGCGCCGCAGGGGGCTGACCAGAGCTGGAGGAGCTGGGGCTAATCAGATCACTAGTTTGTCTGAACATTATGCTCAGCAGGAACTCAGTGGGATGCACTGGGTCAGACTGAGGGCAGAAGAAATCTTCTGCCTGCTCTCATGACCAGCTAGAGGAGGGGCCTAGATGCAGAGAGTTGAACTGAGGGCCCCAGGTTGAAGGGACTGACGTGAACATTAGCTGCGGGCTCTTTGAAGGCGCTGTTGGATGAGAATTTGCAAGTGCACAAAACTGCTTGCTCACTGCTTCACAACAGACCCTTTGGTACTAGGGAGTGGGAGCAAATGGCCGGAGCAGAGAGTCAGGTAACTGAGGACTTGTCCCAACCCTGCTCCTCACTAATGCCTCTCAGTAAATTCTTTAACCTCTCCAAGTCCCACAGTCTCAGCTGGGGAAATAATCCCTGTCTTCCTAAGCATATGCACCTCACAGATTTGACGGGAACCCAACGGAAAGGGCAAAAGAAAAGACTTCAATGAGTACATGCAATTTGTTGACTGCTGCTCTAAGGGACTATCTCTCTTTGCCCTTTACAGGCACTCTTCGTTTTAACATCCTCTTACAAACTGCTTCCCTCACCCTGAGAAGCAGACTGGTCACTTGGGCTCATTGGGTGACTAACAGCAGGACACAGGTGTGGCATCTCTGCCTTCATTTCCTTTCTGTCTCCTCTACTTCATGTTGCCTTGGGCTCCTTCTTGGCTCCACGTAGGTATGTTAACCACTGAGTGTCTATTTATCTACACCAGTCATCCTCCTCCCAGACAGGATGCAGGGGTAAGTAATTTCCCTAAAGCTGTAGTCACGTTGCGTTCCAGCAGAAAAAGTTCCAAAGACAGACCAGCCTAAAATGAGGCAGTCATCTGTGACAGTGAGCCTGCATCCTGGAACAGATATGTCAATTTGACACAAGCTAGGGCCATTTGTGAAGAGGGAACCTTAATTGCGAAAATGTCTCTGTAAGATTGGCCTGTATGCCAAGGAAACCAGTATTTATCCCTAGTGCATGAATGGACTTTGGGAGCCCATTCCCCATGGAGGAATACTTCCTCAGCCTAGACACACAGGGGAGGGCCAAGGCCCTGCTTCAAATAACGTGACAGACTGATGATTCCCCATGAGAGGCCTCACTCTCCCCGAGGAGTGGATGGGTGGAGGAATGGGGGGGGTGGCACATGGGAGGACAGGAGGGAGAGGGAATTGGGAGTGGTATGTAAAATAAGACTGTTTTTAATTTCAATCAAAATTAATTTTGAAAACACTGGCCGCTATGCAAATTCTTCAGTATAGTTTCTTGATTAGTGATCGATGGCGGAGGGTCCACCTCACTGTGGTGGTGTCATGCCTAGGCTGGTGAGTCCTGGGTTCTATAAGAAAGCAGGCTGAGTGAACACTGAGGAACAAGCCAGTAAGCAGCACCCTCCATGGCCTCTGCATCACTTCCTGTCTTCAGGTTCCTTCCTATTTGAGTTCCTGTCCTGACTTACTTCACTGGTGGACTGTGATGTAGATGCATAAGCCAAATAAACCCTCTCCTCTCCAAGTTGCTTTGGTCATGACATTTCATCCCAGCAACAGAAACCCCAAGACAATGGGTGGCCTTCTTATGGGAATAAGATTCCCTTCCAATCGACATAACAATAGAACTTCTTATGGAACCATCTGGCAGAACCAGACCTGAGACAATCATCACTCAGACCCCACCCTGATCATGACTGACTATCTTTCACGTCTGTCCCAAGTCTTCCTCTACATAGAGTTTACCTTTGTCTACCTCCTCAGCTGGAGTCAAAGGTGTGTGCCACCATGCCTGTGCCTGGCAGGACCAACTGCTACTATGATAGCCTCAATGTCTGTGTGCGGTGACCCAGAGAAAGCAGCTGATTTTCCCAACCTTACACTAGTGCACTATGATAGCCTCAATGTCTGTGTGCGGTGACCCAGAGAAAGCAGCTGATTTTCCCAACCTTACACTAGTGCACTATGATAGCCTCAATGTCTGTGTGCGGTGACCCAGAGAAAGCAGCTGATTTTCCCAACCTTACACTAGTCAAACATTTGGCCTTAGTCTCTAACATCAAGTGCTCCAGCCTGTTTGCTTTAACTGCAGATGGTCTCTACCTCCTCATCCCCAGCCCTGTACTCATCTGCAGTTCACTAGGCTCCATGCTTTAAGTTGGTAGGTGTATGTTCTTTTTGATTGCATTGTGTTCTCTTCCGGGAACTGTGTGTGTACTATGCTTCATTTTAGAGAAAAGTTTAATCATACTTGTTAAGCAAGACTTTTTTCATAAGAACTTTAAGTATAAATTTAGCTTACATATTTCAAATAACTTCAAAGCTTGTTTTAAATTATTCTTTCCAAGTTACAATAATATACCAAATAGGACAAGTAAGAAGCTTCAACCTGAGTTTTATTAAATTCTAAATGAGAACAATATGAATATCTGTACTTTCCTTCTTGCTGTGACAAAATATGTGACAAAAGCGACTCGCAGGAAGGGAGAAGGGTTTATTTTGGCTCATGGTTTGAGGGTGCAATCTGTCATGGTGGGGAAGGCCTGGGGGCAGGAGTGGGAGGCAATCATTAAGAAGCAACAATGAACGCTGCCGCTCAGCCCACCTTCTGTCTATTCAGTCCAGGGTCCCAGTTCCTGGGGGGGGGGCTACTACCCACATCCAGTGTGAGTCTTTCTACCTCTCTCTCTCTGGAAATGCTCTCACAGACATGAGGTTTATCTCCAAGGTGATTTCAAATCCCATCAAGCTGACAGTGATGATTTACCTTTGCACCAGCTAACGTGAGTACAGAAGGAGGAACTTAATCACTGTGCATTTCTTTGCTTTGGCATCAGGTAGGAGGTCTACTTAAGATAAAGATCCACCACAGGTTCTTCCTATCTAAGTGCCGTTCTGCAAACAGTAATTCCACGTGCCACATAGCTCTTTTTGATGATGTCTTGACTGTCAGCTTAATTGGATTGAGAACTGCCTGGAAGATTAACATAGCACTTCTGGGTGTGACTATGGGAAACTTTGCAGCAAGATTAACTAAGAGGGCCAGACCCACGGGGTGAGGGGTTACAAGTATTATCGCTTACTTATCCCTTCCCTCTTCTCCTTCTCCCTCTCTCCCTGCCTCTCCATCTCTGACTCTCCCTCCCTGTTCCCCTCACTCCTTCTACCCCTTTCCCTCTCTCCCTCCAGCTCTTACTCCCTTCCCTTTCCTTTGTGGTTGCTGTGGTGAGCATTATTCTGATGTGCTATGTCCTTCCCACCAGAATGGAGTGAAATGTCTGAACGTGTGAACTAAATAAATTCTTTTCCTTAGCCTGTTTATGTCGAGTGTTCCAACACACTTTCTCCCAAGTCCAGACTATCATATCGAGTGACTTCAATGTCTAAGAGGACAATAGATACTGTCAGAAGTGGAAGCAGTAAAGACAGGGATAGCAAATAGAGGGGCCAAGGAGATGGCTCAGTGCCTAAGGACACTGGCATTTTCTTTTGCTTTGTCTGTTCTTTGATACAGTGTCTCACTATGTAGCCAGGGTAGTACTGGAATTCACTATGTAGACCCGGCTGGCCTTGAACTCACAAAGATCTGCCTGCCTCTGCTTTGGTTAAAGGTGTGCACTACCACACCCACTATACCATTTGTTCTTGCAGAAGATCCAGGTTCAGTTCTCTGCATCTACATGGTAGCTCGCAGCTATCTTTAACTCCAGGCCCAGGAAATCCAGTACTCTCTTCTGGTGTTCAATGGCACCCGACACACATGTGGTGCACATACATGCATGCAGGTCAAGCATTCATTTACATAAAATAAAAACTAATTTTCCTCTTTTTGAAGAGTCATCAGCAACCCCAACTCTGAAACATTGATACAGTAGAAGAGCACAGAGCTCTCTGAAAAATCTGAGAAAGCCAAGCACACTTACATGCTTGAGTCATCGATGAAGGATGGTTGTAGGCCCGTTGATGGGAAGCTCCTGCTTCTGTGTGCATTCCAACCAAAAGTCTGAGGCTCTGGCCCACTGTTCAGAACCAGATGAAGAGTCAAAGAAAGTCCCTGAAATCTTCCAGATAACTCTGCATCTCTTTGTCACCATATAAGGCCATGAAAACTTTCCAGGAGTAACAAGCCCCACTTCATGCATCAGCTGGTTTACCACCAGTGACCTTCCTCTCTATCTCTTCCATAGGCTTCCAAAAATGCTCATCCACAGGGTCTGAGTAGAGTCCTTATACCTTAATCTGCTGCCATTGATGTCATCAAAAATCTCCTTGTCATTCATCTATTCAACAAATATGTGTTGAATTGTAACATACTATGAAAGATGCTGCATCAGCGCAAATATTGTCCCATGATAAATTTCAAATGGCAACTGAGGAAACTATAGGGAAAGGTAGGCAAACAAACTGAGACTTTAGGTCAGGATGTCACCATAAGGCAACAGATTTCAGAGAAGTAAGCATAAAAGTGCACTGTGCAAAACTGTTTAGTCTGATAGTGCATGACTGAAACCGCAGAATTTGCGAGGATAAGGCAGAAGGATTGCCACAAGTTTAAAGCCAGTCTAGGCTACCTAGAAAGTATCAGGTGTAGTGAGATGTCCACCCCGCCTGCACCTGTTGCACTGACCACACCCATTGGGGCGTGGGGACATGTATGGACATGACCAGTGGGAGGCTAGGTCTGGGGTCCAGACCCCAGCTTGCTCTCTTAGTTCCTGGTCAGAGAAAGAGAGCATCCGGGAACTTCCTTGGAACGGGAACCTGTGGCGGTCATCTGTTTCTGGTGTGAGTGATTTCTCCTTGAATAAGCATCCATCAGCTATAGTGTCCCAGATTCTTATTTCCCATGGGATAATCAGGTCAGTCATGGGTACATAATAAGAACCTGTCTCAAGAAGCTGAAACAAAAACAAGACAAAACAGAAAGCCAGTGTGAGTAGTATAAGATATAGTGCCCAATTATCCAGTATTCTGTGTTTTAAGTAATACATTTTAAAATTTCTCATGTTCATCTGACAAATATCCATTGAGAACTCTGCCTATTCCAGGCTATTGCAGATTGAATGCATCAGAGATCAAACAGAAGGCTCTGTACACATACAGATGATATTCTGCTTGAAAGAGACAGATAAGTAATGTATGGATTATGTGAGATGATTCTACGGGCTGTGGAGGAAAGCAGGAATCGAGGTGTGAACAGGGTTGTGGTTTTCCTATGAAACTGAGTGAATAGGAAAGGACTTCCTAAGAAGGTGTCACCTGACAAGAGGCTAGCCAACAGCCAGAAGAATAATATTCTAAGGGTGTAGAGCCAGCAAGAAAGACTGTACTGAGACAATGCTGTGCTTGACATGTTTGGGAAATATCAAGGATTGACATGTTTGAGAGATATCAAGGCAGCCAGTGTGAGTAGAGTACAGCCATCACAGAAGGAACTGCTGGGGAGTAAGGTCAAAGAATGGGCATTGGGACACACCAGCCCTTTATTAAAGGGATTTGCAAAATCTGATTATGAATCATGGATGCTGGGCTACAAATAGACCTGTATGAGGAATCAAGGTTAGAAGCAAGTGGAATCTATTACAGTAACCCAGAAAAGGATTGATGGTGTCTGAAATCCACATAATGGTCATGGGATTCAGTGTTTACTTCTGGAGATATTGTGAAGAAAAGTGCCCAGAAACTTTTACCTTGACCAATGAGTTAAAAAAAAAAAAACCAGTGGATTGATTATGAAGAGTGTAGGAGACCACTACTGCAAAGCCTGACACTTGGACAGATGGAAGATAAAGGACAGGAAAGGGGGCACTGACCTTTAATCCTAGCACTTATGAGGCAATGGTGAGCTTGGTCTACATGGAAAGTTCCAGGACAATCAGGAATACATAGAGAGACCATGTCTCTAAAGATAAACCAAAAGAAGAAGTAAGGGGAGATGAACAAGAAGGTGAAGATAATGACTAATGATGCTGTTTACTTAATATATAGTAACCAGCCAGCAGTGGAGAGAACCCTCAGAAGGTAAGAGGACCCAGATTCAGCTCTTGCACAGGAACAAATTTTGGTTTCCAGTACCCATATACTGTGGAGCCTCTTAAAATGAGCAGACCAGGCATATACCCTCAAGGAACTAGGAGGCTAGTGTTCACTAGTAGTAGTAGTCACACATAAGAATAGAAAAGCTCTGCTCTAGGATATATCATCTAATGGATGCGTGGCAGCCATCAACATTCCAAAGACCAAGAAGGAATGGCCAGAAAGGTAGAAAACTGAGAAAACAATTATGTGTAAGAAACCCAGGGCTAGAAGGGAAACAAAAGTAAGAGTCACAGAGAAGTCATATGGGATATAGACTGACTGTGACCATCATCTGGAGGTCAAGGAAGGTCATGGACAACCTTTGGGGAGTCAGTGGTCAATGATTTGAGAAAGTCATGGATGCTGAAGAAACAGAGACAGGGTATTGTGCTGATCTCACTAGAGAGTGATCTTAGTGTAAAAGAAGGGGGGTAGATGGATGTTTCTGCCCCGCCTAGTCCCACAGCTATTTAATCCCAATTAAACACTTATAAGCTGTTTGGCCAATGGGTCAGCCTTCTTATTGTCTAGAGCTCTCTTAGTTATTAACCCATTTCTATTAAACTATGCATAGCCATGACGTTGTGGCTTACCGCTCTAGCATGTTACTCCTTCAGTGGCTACATGGCATCTTCTTGAACCTCACTCTCTGCCTTTCTTCTTCCCAGAATTCTCATCTGCTAGCTCTGTCCATACTTCCTGACTGGCTACTGGCCAATAAGCATTTATTCAGCAACCAACAAGAGAAACATATATTCCCAGCATACAGAAGGACATCCCCCACCAGTGGGCTTAAGCAACCAGTCAGTTCATAGCCCTTCACTGAAAGCAATCTGAATACCAGCTTAGTGGAGCAAATGGCTTGTAAGGGAAACTTCCCTTTGAGGCACTGACTCTTGGTCCAGGCAGGATGTTCTCAGCTGCCCCTTCCTCATAAAGCCAATATTTCAATGATGCCAAACAAGATGACAGAGCCCTGTAGTCTCTGAGGCAGATTCAATAACAAGGGAGACTGCCAGGTAGGCACCTTTGGAACTCAGGAATGGAATTTCCTTCTTTTGGGAGCTGGGTCCTCTTGCCTTTATGCACCCACCTTAGGCTACTCTATTCCTCTGCTGGCAATACCTGCATCATCTGCACTCTGAGCTTCTCCAATGGGGTATAAGTGACTATCATCTCTCTTTTTACCTGACTTCTAGTTGGCATCAGATGGTGCCTACTTAGTAAATGGCAGACAAAATAGAGCTAATCAGTGTTCATTTTGAGTCCATATTCCTCCTCAAATAAGGGTCTTCAAAAAACTCACATGGCTGTCAATCAGTGGGAATGTGGGCTTTGAAAGGAGCATTTTGAAAAGTACATGTGGACTGTGCATTAACACAATTACTAGGGCTGAGGAATAGACTGCTCAGGGAACACTGTAGAAGACAGGGCACAAAGATTGTAAAAGAGAGAGGAACAATGTGTCTGCTACAAGATGGTGTCTTCTATATATGACAGGGAAGCTGCAATCATGAAGTATCAAAAATATGATCACCTAAACAAGAACTGCATAATGACAGTACTAGTTGACAAGTCAATGTGAATGGGGAAATCTCACAAGGCCTCACTTCTAAATGAATAAATGTAAGCAACTAATGGCTCTCAAGAGAGGAAGAATCTTTATTCCCCCATAGATGACTGCCCTGATAGGTTATCCAGTCCCCAGTGGCCCTAGATACATGTGCATAAGAGCAACATTAAATGGACTCAGTAGATTATATATGTGAATGTGTGTATATGTATGTATGTATATAATGATAATACTTAGAGAAGAGGTCATGGATTTGAGAGGTAGTTGGGGGAGTCATGGACAGAACTGAAGACAGGAGGGAAATATGGAAATAATATAAATATAATACTTATGTATGAAATTCTCAAAAAAATTAAAAATGCAAATTATAAAAGAGACTGTAGGCATGTGAAGACCCAAAAAACTGAGGAGAAAAGCAATACACTGGCATGGGTTGTGAATGATTTGATGGTCATAGGAAAGCAATTTTACCATAACTGGATGACTATGGAACATACCAGGGTGAGGGCAATTTTGAGATCAGATTTGGGTACAGTAAGTGGGTGTTACCTGGAGCATTCTTATGGAGATGGTCTCCCGGTGATAGTTGAGGGAATGTCAGTATTGGGGTAATCACATGGATTCAATCTATACACAAGTGACCATGCAAGGCCTGGTGTGGGTGAACTCAGTGGGAAAGGCAGAGAAATGAAGATGATTCAGCTCACAGAAAAATCCTGAAGGACCAAGAATCCTGTGCAAGACACTAGGAGAAGACAAGAAAGGCCATGGCAAAGCAAAAAGAGGCCTCTTTCCTGGACGAGGATTGACAGTCTAGAGTCTTAAGAGATCCAAGAAAATGAGAATGTCTTTAGGTCTATACTTGGCCTGGTATCCAATGATGTGCCTTGAATGAAAGAGCTGTTAAGAGGGAGTAGGGACTTGGTTCATTGTGTTTGCCAAGCATATACTATAAGGAAAGAGAGGCTGATGTAGTGGTACACTCCTGTACCCCAGGACTTGGGAAATAGAACCAGGAAAATCAGGAGTTCAAGGACAGCTTGGGCTACAAATCTTGTCTTTAAAAAAGAAAAGGGGAAGGATGGTAGGAATGCCCATAGACTCAAAAGGCAGGAGAATTTCAGGCCAGCTTGGGTACATAACGAGGCCCTGCCTTTTAAAAAAAAAGTTTGTGGGGAAAAAAGGTGACAGATTAAGGAGATTATACTTTAAAAATAACCAGCAAAAGTAATGATCCTTCTGGTATGTGTTTGCCAAAAAACATCCTTAGGGTTTACTGGGCTTCTGTCTGTATAAACTGACTGAGTCACTGAAATCAGCAAGGCAGCATCACCCAATCTCTCTGGTATCTGCTAAATAAATACCTCATTGACCACAGAAAGCAACACATTTCCCAGACGTCCTTCCTTGCCCCAGCCAAAGCTCTAATATGGACCCTGAGGCGATTACCACAGACCAGAGTTCTGGAGCTTCTCAGGACATGGGGCAGAGTTCTTGGGTAAGAGGATAGAGGACCCGAGATAGACCAGATGGGAAATCAGGACCTGGCACAATGTATGCAGTAGTCTCAGCTAAAGGGATCACTTGTCAAAAGCCCAAGGGTGTCAGGAAACGGTGGGGAGTTTCCTTCAGGGAACTCTCTACAAAGAAGGACGACTCTGAGACAACTGCTCAGCTTGTTTAGGTTCAAGGGCAAAACTGATAACAACCTTGTGCTGCGACTGTTAGGTTTTCTCTTGAAAAGTCCGTTATGATAAGATTCGCAAGGAAAAGTGAGTGAGTGAGTGTGTGTGTGTGTGTGTGTGCACGCGCACGCGCGTCGCGGTGGCGGATTCCCTAAGAGATTATCTGAAAATGAGTAGGAATAGATGCCTGAAGAGGTAGGTGGCAAGGACAGTACTAGGCAGTTTCAGCTTTGCTTTCCCTTTCCCCGCCCCTTTGGAATGCTACCAAAGCCGAGTCTGCAGAGCGCAGACTGGCCGCAGGGTGGCGGGCGCGTCATGGGCCCCCGCCCCCCGCCCGTGCTCCGGTGGCCAATTTGTATTCCGAACAAGCCTCAGGTGAATTATTAAAGCCTCAACTCTGCATCGGCGCATTTTCTTCTCTGCGGCGCTGGCTCAAAGCAGCAGAAGTCAGCCAATGGATAAGCCGCAGTCCCTCGTGTTCTGACTGGAATTCTCAGAGGTCACCTGGGCTGCGCTCCCCTACTTCAGGAATGACGCTTGGGAGGGGACCCTTGGGAGGGGACCACAGCCTTTCCCAAGGTCCATAGTGTTGCATACAGAACTGGAAGCCTGGCTTCTTGCACAGCGACCCTTTGTATGATTATGACTATCCCAAGAACTGTAAAATAGACTCATGATCACCACTGCGAAAGGACTACCACGTAACCTGTCCCCTACAGCTTGATGCCACTGAAACCCCCACAGCCCCAAAGTACAGTACTTCTTCCCTGCTTTAAAAAAAAAAAAGTCTCCTGACCTTGTGTCCCTACAGCCCCCTTCCTCCACAACTATCAGGCACAGCCAGGAACTGGAGAGAAAAGAGGCTTCAGGCCTGCAAGGTAGGCTTGGGACCAAATCCTGCTAAGTAGCCAGGTTCTTTCAGCATTTCCTTCAGCTATCTGCAGGCCTTTCCGTTTTCAGGCTCACTTTGCCTTTCTAAGGACAGGCTGGAATAATGGATCTGGGTGTCTAGGTTGCTTCCTCCCAAATTGCAATGCACATGACCTAGGAGAGTTGGATATAAGATTGTGTACCCCAAACATCAAAAAATGTTCATTTCCAGGCCTAAAACCCATCCTGCAGACCCCTACCCCGGAGGCTAAACCCAGAAAATGGAACAAGTTGCTCACCTGAATTACATTAACTTTCCAGTCACTAAACTGATATCCAGGGCCTGCCCTTCCTCCACACTAAACCTGGCACTGTTTCCAATTTCACACAGAGTACATTCCCAAGTCCACACTGTGATATTTGGGGCTCTGCACATCATCTGGTCCTATCATCTTTCCCTCCAACTCATCAAACACTACTACCCTCACTCTACTGGACTTAACCACACAAGCTTCTTTGCCAGTGTCTTCAAAGAGGCAAAACACATGCCTACCTTCCCATCTTTGCTTAAGATGTCTCTTCTGCTGCCATGCATCTCCCCCTATATATCAGCGTCATTCTTAAGACTGCAAATTAATGGCCTTGACACTCCATTTAATATGCATGACTCATTTTGAGTTAATCTTGTATCCTGCTAGTTTGCTGAAAGTGTTTATCAGCTGTAGGAGTTCCCTGGCAGGGTTTTTCAGGTCACTTATGTAAACTATCATATCTTCTGCAAATAGTAACAGTTTATTTCTTCCTTTTCAATTTGTATCCTCTTGATCTCCTTTTGTTGTCTTATTGCTTTAGCTAGAACTTCAAGTACAATATTGAAGAGATATGGAGAGAGAGGGGAGCCTTGTCTTGTTCCTGATTTTAAAGGAATCACCTTAAGCTTCTCTCCATTCAGTTTGATGTTGGCTGTTGGTTTACTGTATATTGCTTTTACTCGGGGGACAAATAGATGAGAAAAAAAGGAAAAAGAAAAAAAAAAGAAAGAGATACCATAATAGAGAGAGTCATTATAGGTTTGAAAGGAAAACTGATTATACAGAAATGTCCAGAGACCTACAAGACTCACCACAACTAACAATCTGAGCAACAGTGGAAAGGCTACCTTAAATGTCCTTCCCTGATAATGAGATTGATGACTAACTTATCCACAATCATGGAGCCCTCATCTAGTAGCTGATGGAAACAGAAGCAGACAGCCACAACTAAACACTGAGCCCAACTGGAATCCAGATGCAGAGAGGGAGGACAAGACCAGGCTGCAGAAACCCACAGAGACAGCTGACCTGAACAAGGAGGAGCTAATGGACCCCAGACTGATAGCTGGGAATCCAGCATTGGACCAACTCAGACCCCCTGAACATGGGTCTCAGTTAGAAGACCTAGGCAGTCTAAGGAACCTCTGACAGTGGAACCAGGATGAATCCCTGGTGTAGAAAAGGACTTTGGGAGCACACCCCCCATGGAGGGATAACTGCCTTAGCCTGGAGGCAGGAGGGAGGGCCTAGTCCCTACTCCCAATGACTTGACAGATTTAGATGATCCCCCCTGGAAGGTATCACCCTCCCAGTGGAGTGAAGGGAATGGGATTGGAGGGGGGCCATGGGGCATGGGAGGGAGGGAGAGGGAACTGGGATGGATATGTAAAATAAGGAAAAAGTATATATGTATATATATGTATATATTATGCATGACTCCTCCCTCAAACCCACTGCTTTTTCTCCATAGCACCTGCTAACGTATATATTATTTCCTTATTTTCATGTCTGGGATGTGTCTGTCTCCTTGCTAACCTAATCTCAGGATAGCAGAAATCTTCATCTTCGAATATCTCACATCTAAACCAGTGTTAACAGAACGACAACATACCCATGGAGCTATGCTTGAGCAGAGCTTGAAGCCAGGCTGGATTACACATACTGATGATTCCCTTCCCTCGCAGTGCTTGACAAGTCTGGGGACATTCAGAGCCGTTTGGGAGGAAGAGACTCCAAAAGCCTGCCAATTAGGCTGATGAATGCTTTTAATCACAAATGGATTCTAATTCTTGAAGGAAAATAAATGCAAAATCAAAGGTAGGGACAATGTTGAGGGGATACAGCAAGAAACAAGAAATGCAAGCATCAAAAACATGGCTCCTAGCCAACAGATGCTCCTGAAAACTCACTATCCCTGTTAAACTTGCTCTTTCAGTGTATAAGGGCTCTGAGGCTTAAAAAGAATCTGAAAGGCGAAGCACTTTGGAAACACACTTCCAAATTCCATAGGATGCCTAAAGCTGAAAACGTGCAGCTGCTCCACCAAAAACGCCTACATGTAACCTGACACATCAACACTTTTCTCCATCATCACCGCTAGACCAAAGGGGACAGAGCAGATGAGTCTGGACAGTGAAGATGTAGAATTCATTATCTTGAAAGTGATGTCATAGACATGTGTCAGCCTGCCCCACAGCCTCCCCTTTGCTTCTGCCACCCCTTGTCCTTGCTGGACTCTTTGTCTGCCTTTCCCTTTTCCCTGCACACAGAACAGAAACCCACCAGTGGAAGAAGTCTGTGTCCTCTGATTATGTATGGGAAACTGTACTCTAGCAGGACAACTTCATCCTGAATAATGTGCGAAGGACAGTTTCTAGAGCAATTGATCAGCCCGTGTGCACAGTTTCATCGGGAGCAGATGCGCTTCTTGTTTTTCTCATTACCATGATTTACTGGCTTCTAAGCTTATTAAAGACAGAGGCTCGAGCCCACTTTGGTGTATGTCCTAGGGAGGAAGTGGAAGGAAGGGAGGGAATGGGGGAAAGGCGAAGGGAGGGCCTGCTGAGGAGCTGGCAAGATTTGCACTGTGCTGTGGGGGTGGGGATTTCACTACTGCCTCCTACAGCAGCCCCCATGCCCAAGGGCACCCAGTGAGCAGCACAAGTCTGCCATTCGCCATCCATACATGAAAACACGAGCACACGCACACAAACACACACACACACACACACACACACACACACACACACATGTGCAGACATCCACTTCTCCCAAATCAGACAGCCTCATTCTGCTACATGACTAACCACCAAATGAGCAGCTGAAAGTGATGACACTGCTCTTCTTAGCTCCATGCAGGATCCCAGGGATCCATTTCCTTGCATTTAATGAGCACTTATATTATAGGTTTTTCTTCCACATATGAATCCAGACTCTCTTTCTCAAAGCATGGGCTTTTTCACATCCATACATCCACAAGCATACAGGCACATGTTTACTCACAAACATATTCTCACTTCTGCTCATTTGCACTCCCACAGTCACAAGCACATACATTTACATACAATCCTCTACACACATTCACATACTTAGACACACAGATATAAAATCTCCCTTATTGCATACACCCAACACAGACACTAATGTTCAGACACTTATATGTACACATCCTTTCCACAACATAAAGACTTCTAGCAACAACACAGTTCCCTCCCTACTGTTTCTCTGTGCTATGACATAGGATGTAGACCTGGGGATGAAGGACTGGGAAGAACTCAGAGCAATATCTAGACTGACACATCTGTCTTTTCCGCGATAATCATCTTTTCTAAGAATAAGAATATAATAATATGCAACCTATAAATCTCCATTAGAAGTTGTAAAAATCATTTTATTTTTGCATGGCACATGATAAATTGTTTTAATCCAAAGTGTTTCATTTAGATTTACATGTGGCTATCAAATTCATAAAATTACATTAGTTATACTCTTTAAAACTTTCCTAATAAGTACAAATACAAATTTAGAGGACCCAGTTTTTAACACATGAAGCTTTGAGAGACATACAGATCCAAACTTTCACAGTGACCTGATGTTTACAATTATTGTACTTAAACTTTAAAAAATTATTGTAAAAATGCTATAATGAAGCCCATTAGGTATAATTAATACACTCTAGTAAAAAGACAAAAAGAAAAAAAGACAAGACACAGTGAACCCTAATGTAAACCGTGGTCTTTAGTTTTTACTAATGTATTAATATCGGCTCACAACTCTACCAAATACGCTACAATAATACAAGATGTAAAAATCAAGAAAATTAGGGTGGGGGGAGAGAATGGAAGGTCCTATGGATCCATTCAATTTTTAAGTAACTGCTCTGAGAAAATCTATTTTTATATGGTGTAAAAATCCAATCACTTTAAAGAAACGAGGAAATTTAAAGGTGATGTATATGGTAATTACCTCATCACTACCCAGTGTATACCTACCTGATACAAAGTACTGTACTTCATAAACACATACTCTGTGTCAGAGTAAAGGATAAAACATCAAGTTATACAGTCACTCTTCTAGTTTGTAGGTTTGTAGAGCTTGTGGCTTAGGGATTAGCTAAAAGTTAGCATTTAGAAACTCTATTTTTATGTACTTTCCTCCAAAACTTGGTTGCTTGTTTTTATTCAAAATAAATGAAAGAATAAATAAATTATCATGTATTTACCAGTTTTCATCTTAGCATTGTTATAGAAAGAACTAATAGACACATCTTGGTGTGTTTTGTAGTAACATACTGAGGTGAGTATAATTTACATACCTGGTAGAAGCCATCTTGAAGTAAAATTGCAAAATGACTTCCATTTTTACCTATCTCATTTATTTGTGGTTTACTATATCAGGTTCCTTACACTTATGGTTTTAACTAAGAGCCTTTTACAAATATAAAGTAAGCAACATTTTATTTATGAGCACAACCGACTGAAACTACATAATGAGTCAAAATAACTTGGGGATATAATGGTACTTACCTGGATCATAACCTGGTACTTAGAGGCTGGAGAGATGGTTCAGTGGTTAAGAGATTCTGGTTCTGTTCTCAGCATCTACATGATGTTCACAGTCATCCTTAACTCCAGTTCCAGGGGATCCATAACCATATTCTGACCTCTCCAGTCACCAGGCATGTATGTGGTGCACACACAAACATGCAAGTAAAACATCCATACAACATTTTTAAATGCTAAATAAACTTATATTTAGTTATATCTAGAGTAATCCTGAGACATATTCATTCAATATTCATTAAGATAATTCCAAAATAATCTGACTCTAAGGGTGCAAATAGTTGCATACTTCTTAGGAAGTTAATTTTAACTGGAGTTGACCTGAAAATCCAAGGATACAACAGAGGTTACATGACATTTCCTAAGGAGATGTAAACAAATGTCTACTCACCCATCAGGCAGCAACAAAAGAACAAAGAAACAATTCTACCCAAGTGTATCTTTCTGGAACAACAAGTTTATTGAGATTTTTTACAGAGACATTGGTGAGGGTCACTTACAAGGAGCAAAGGCAACTGTATCACCAAAACCCCCACTCAGCATGAGTGACAATGACTCAGAAAAATTGTATCCACAGAGCTTCCTGCACAACATGCAGACAAGTGCATAGCAGAGTCTTTCCTCTTCCTCACCAATCGTTTCCTGTTTGTCTAACCTTAGAAAAGAGCCCCAGGAGGCTTGTGACTTTCTGAGCTTCCTGCACTGGGTAAGTTTCATTAGCTTCCTGAGTCTTATGACACTCCCTCCTCTTTCCAGGAGGAAGGAATGCATCAATGCAAAGGAAATAGCTACATAGTAGCAGGGCCTGACAAAAGTCAAGATAACAGGATCCAAAAAGCTGTGCTGGAGTCTTTCTTGGCTGTCTTAGGAGACCCTGCAGAATGCCTCATAGGCCTCTACTCATGGACAATCAAAATGGGACTAGTAATAAATATATCTCTACTGGCTTTATAATGGCTGTATAAGTTTACCTAAATGCCTCAGGTGGCCCCCAACTTTTCTGAGGTCTTTGAACGAAGTCATAGTACTGTCTGGGTACTAGAGTACAGGGATCACAGCAGCAGTCGATCACTATTTTGGTGAATACCTAGAGTGCTAACTGTTCCTGACTGCTCCTGAGTAGACATCAAGGCTGAAAGTCAGTGACAAATTGGAAAGTGACATGTTACATAAATAGGAACAGTTACTCAATCAGAAGAGAATGGAAACAGGTCTTTAACTTGCTAAAAGGAATGATCAGTTTAGCAATCTATACCTAGTGACAAGACCCTTCAAACAGGAAGGTAGAATAAAGGTATGCTGAGAGAAAAGTAAACACTAAGACCACATGTCCCCAACAAACTTTCACTGTAAGAAGCATTACAGGTGGCTGCTTGTGGAAAAGAAAAAAGGTCACTGGAGAAAACTTTGATTCACACAGGGAAATAATGAGCACCGGAAACAGCCAAGTATGAGTAATTATAAAACACATTGAGAGCAGGGTCTTGGGTGGGGAGTTGGCCACTCACTACTTCATTGGAATTCCTAGTACAGGGCCTAACTAGTTAAATGAAATGTTAGGCATGAGAAAAGGAAAATTATTTTATTCACTACTTATAATGATAATATATGATTATGCTAAAGCTTCAGAAAATAAACCAAAGCATTTAGAAGAAACCAAAAATATTACATGTAATATGATTATCCAGAGGAAATCATTGTGAATATTTTGGTATACTGCCCTGCAAACAGTCTCAATACATAACACATAGATAGATTTCTGGGGCTCTGTGTCTCTAGCAGGGTACTTACATGGTATACAGAAGGCTAATTCAATTTCAAATAGCACCCAAAAGGTAGGTAATATACAAATAAATGTACCATGAGATTCATATGGTAAAAGCTATTTCGTGAAGTCCACCTCAGTGAATACCCTTGTGACTAACTTTCTGAGGATAAATTACTAGACTCAAGATTGCTGGGCCAAAGCAAATGAACAGCTACATGGTTTAAGCTATGAGCTGACAATTACTTTCCAGAAAGATTGAACCTCCCCTGCACCAAGAGACAATGACTATAGTGATTATTGTACCATTTTACAAATGCCTGTCGTTTCCATAGGCATTGTTGCTTTCTTTTGCATAGCTCTGCTCATCTCTAAGAACGAACTAGGCCCCCTGTCTATGGGCTAGTTGCAGTTCACCATTCTGATGCGTTTTCTTACTTTGAAGCCCTGTCATGCTGGAAATGTCCTATTCCAGTTTGTCTGCCCCCTGTACTTGCTGAATGACTTTGGGGAGGGGACTAAATTTGCATATGTGGCACTGCTGCTCCAATAAGATAGATATGAAGATTGAATGATACCCGGGAAGAACTAGCACACTATCTAGAGGTTGGTAAATTCCAATAAAAGTATAAAAAGAGGGCCAGCAGTTAAGAGTGCTGGCTGCCCTTGCAGAGGACCTGAATTCAATTTTAGGAACCCTCAGACGGGCTCACAACCATCTTCAAGTCTAGTTTCAGGGGATGCAACACCCTCTTTTACCTTCTGTGGACACTGGGAATGCATGTGGTGCACAGATATACAGGCAGACAAAACATGCATATAGGATAGATAGATAGACAGATAGATAGCTGTTTTCAGTATAAGATAGAAAAATGGTCTGCCCTAGATTTAGTGTTTCTAGAGTCTAAAGATTAGTCATTATTTTAGTTATCATTTACAATGGTTGTTTTTTTTTTTTTTTTTAAAAATCAGGTTTACTAAAATTTTTTTTCCAGGGGTATTTGTTAACTTTACCAATGCTTACTTGGTACATATTGAAATGGCCTTTGACCTACTGGTTGATGTGACTCATTGTAAAGTGACTTTTTCCAATGATGTGGGTTTGTCTTTCATTTTCTTTTAAGTCCATAGTACCTTTCACAGCCCAGTCATGTATTGATACAAGAACCTAAAATGTAAGGCACCCACAGTCATCAAATATCAGCCTAGAACATGGAACAATGGTTCCAAGTTCATTGTCTCACACCAGAGATTAATGATGTGGATCCTTTAAGTAGTATAGAAACTGCAAGCAGGCTCTATTAAGAATTATTACAGATGGGTGGTGGTGGCACACACCTTTAGTCGCAGCACTGAGGAGCAGAGACAGGCAGGTCTCTTTGAGTTCAAGACCCACCTGGTGTACAAGAGCTAGTTCCAAAGCAGCATAGAGAAACTCTGTCTCCAAAAAAGTAAAAGAAAAGAATTAATTACTACAGAAAAGTGAGAATTTAAGGAAAGGTGAGAGAAAGTGCTGGGAATAGGAGAATTTTCCAAAAGAGGAAAAAAGCCTTTGGAATTCTTTTGTCTAGGAGTCAATAGGGCAATGGGAGAAACTGCAAAGCTTGAGATAATGTCTATTGAGATTTTCCCAACCAGGGGAATGAATGATCATGCAGCTGTTGATGTTCTGCCCATCCAGTGAGGGGTAGTTGAGGCTGCTTTCATTCCATTTCAGAGCCCAGCTTTGGCCTTCACCATGATGGCCTCTAACTATCTGAAACCATAAGCCCAACTAAATGGTTTCTTTTAAATGTTACCTTACTCGGGATGCTTTGCCACACTAGTAGAAAAGTAACTAAAACAGATTTCCTTCTTTAATGTTTGCAGGATTATAGAAGCCCTTACAATTTAATTTGTTACAATTAGCTGTATTAGTTAAAGAGATATACAAAAGGACAGTAGTGGCTTGTGTGTGTTCTGTAAGGGCTTCAGCGTATAGCTGGTCTTCCATCATTGACCTGGAGTCCTTTTCCTCCTTCCATATGCCTAGCGTGGTTATCTCATACCCAACTGAAAGCGCTCTTATCTTTCTCAGGGCTTCACACTGCTGTCTCAGTCTTTCTTTCGCCTCCAGTGTCTGTTCTTATTGTAACGCATGTGAGCAACCTGTAATCATCACCATGAAACTTTTGCCTTTACTTTAGTAGCTATAGAGAGAGCCAGCTCATGCCTTACTAATGTTGCATCGACCTTGCATTCCCATATTCCTTTGGAAACTATTAATGAAGCTTGTAACATGTCATCCTAGGTACTTCTCTATTGCTGTGAAGAGACACCATGACAAATGCGACTTATAAAAGAGCATTGTATTGGGATTAATGTTCCAGAGGTTTAGAGTCCATGATAGTCAAGCAAACACATGGTAATAGGAACAGCTGAGAGTTCACATATTGATCCACTAGAAGAAGGCAGAGAGAGAATTCAAAAATAGTGCAACTCTTTACTATGCAAGCCCAAAGCCTTCATCCAGTGACATATTTCCTCTAGAAAGGTCACACTGCCTAATCTGACTGAAACAGTCACCAACTGGAGACCATATATTTAGCCATATGAGTCTGTGGTGGCAATTGTCATTAAAAATAATCATCTATATGGTGTAGGCTCTGGGGATACAACAGTAAACAAACAGGACCAGCCCCTGGCCTCAGAGAACTCATATTCTAGTATTGGAGAGAAAAAATAGGAGACAATAAATATAGAACATCCATACAAAAGTCATGGATGTACGTGACATACTTGAGGAATGGCAAGGTGACTTATGTGCCTGGGAACCCTCTAGAGAGTTTTAAATGGGGGAGTCACAGTATAATTGAAGCATTAAAAGTCTATCATGGCTACTGATTAAAAAGGGGGTTGCAGAAGAGATAGAATGGAGACAGGAATGAATATATATGTATATATATATACATATATATCCTTTTTATTTAAATTTGAATCAAGCTTGTTTTACATGTCAATCCCAGTTCCCTCACCCTCCCATCCTGCCCTATCACACCCAGCAAACCCTAACCCATTCCCTTTCTATTCCCCAGAGAAGGTGAGGCCTTCCATGGGACATCTTTAAAGTCTGTCATATCATTTGGGACAGAAACTAGGTCCTCCCCCATGTGTTTAGGCCGAGAGAGTATCCATGTCTGTGGAATAGGCTCCCAAAGTCCATTCATATACTAGGGATAAATATTGATCCATTACTAGAGGCCCCATAGATTTCCCAGGCCTCCTAACTAACACCCACATTCAGGGGCTTTGGGTTGGTCCTATGCTGGTTTCCCAGCTATCAGAGCTCCCCCTTGTTCAGGTCAGCTGATTTGTGACAAGCCTTGTCTTGGCCCCTTTGTTTATCACTCCTCCATCTCTGCAACAGGATTCCAAGAGTTTGGCTCAGTGTTTACCTGTGGGTGTGTGCTTCTGCTTCTATCAGATACTGGATGAAGGCTCTAGGATGGCATATAAGGTAGTTATCAATCTCATTATTGGGGAAGGGCATTTAAGGTAGCCTCTCCACTATTGCTTAGATTGTTAGTTGGGGTCATTCTTGTAGGTCTCTGGAAATTTCCCTAGCGCCAGATTTCTCTTCAGACTTATAATGGCTCCCTCTATTATGTTATCTCTTTCCTATTTTCTTGCTCTCTTGTATTTTTCCCAAATTCAGCCCGTAAGGCTTATAAAATTACAGTTCCACTGAAAACCCCAAGCTAAGTTAAGGGCGTAGATGAAGAACGACTGGACTTCTGACAAGTGAATGGGGACTTTTGAGAAGTCTCGGAGAGGTAGCCCCTCTTTTGTGTACCTGCTCATCAGGTGAAGACTCACAAGCTGAGGTCTTTAATCATAACCTCTCATAGCCTCTGAGGCTATAATGAGACTCTGAGAGCAACACAGCACAAAGAAGACATGAATCATGCTCAGGAAGGGGATAATACACATTTGAAAAAGAATTAAAAGACTACAGTGAAGATGGAATGCATTGATATCAATACATCCATTTGAGTTTGCAGCAATCAATATGTTGCCTCATGCCCCTGAAAATAGTGTACAGAATTTACAAGGTTGATTATCTACCTCTGTATTCAATGAGGTTGAAATGCTGGAGATTACTGATGTCCTGTGCAAATTCTAGTTGATCAGTATGTTACATGGTTTTATCATGAGAAATCTGTTTGGTCAGCCAATAACCATACAAACCCCACGATACCAAGACAGACTAGAGGACAGTCCATTCACCAGAGATTAAGAAATGAGCATGGCAGTGCATGCATACAATCCCAGCACTCAGAATGATGAAGCAGGAAGATCATGAGTACAAGGCTAGCTTGGCCACTTAGCTGGATCCTTATCAAAGAAAACAGAGTGCAGGAGAAATCTTGAAACTCTTCAGATAAAGGGAAGGAGATTTTATTCCTCTTAAGATGCATAGACAAGCAAGAGGAAGCCAGAGGGGAACATCAGTAATGTACAAAGTGAAATAATATTCAAGATTCAGAAGACACTGGACAAAAACCCAGAAGAAATTAAAACACAGTAAACACAACAACTTCTTCATTGCTGTATATAACAGCATTACCCACTGCTGCATGAAAAATAAAAGACCCAGAGACTGATATTGAGGTTCAAGCTTCAAACTGCAAAATCAGAAAAGCAAAGCAGCTGGACACTAGTTCTCAAACTCTACCTCAAACTGAAATGTGACCCTGGCTCCACCAAACCTCAGACTGTTGCCTCTCCTCAGTGTGACTGGAGAATCCTGAGACTTCAATGTCTTCCTATCCTTAAAGTGATGGGAGAATGAATCGCTAATACTATTTGTACCCTCTAGTGCTAGGATTAATGGTGTGTGAGCCCAGGTGCTGAGATCATCTTTGTGTGAGCTGTTTCTCTTTAGGACTGGATATTGTATAGATCAGGATGGCCTTGGACTCACAGAGATCTGTCTACCTCTTATTCCTGACTCCTAGGATTACAGGTGTGTACCACCACCTCCTGGCTTCTGGTTGCTGGGATTAAAGGTGTGTATCGCCACTGCCTGACCTCTATAGCTTGAGGCTAACTTCGTTTTTCTGAATCCTCAGTCAAGCTTTAATAAATCATAAATAATACATCATTACCATTCATAATACTCCAAACGCAGAAGTAATAAAAATGAGCTTTAGTGAATGAATAACAAAGTAAATTGAGGTCAAACTGCAGTGGAATACTATTGAGCCTGGAAGAAGAATGAAATACTGATACATGTCATAGCATGGATGAACTTGAATGTCACGCTGAGTAAGAGAAGCCAGTCACAAAGGGCGACATAGCTCAACATCCTATTTTGATGAATTTTCTGCAATAGAACATTCCAGAGAGACCTAATAGATTTGTGGTTATTAGGAACAAGCAGGGCAGGAGAATGAGAAGTGACTGCTTAACCATGATTAGACTATTCCGGAATCCATTTTGAAAATGAGTCATGAACTCTATAGTACAGGGACTTTATGCTGAAATTCTCTGCGTATCAATTTGTCTGTCTTTCCAATATGGCAGTCCCCCACATTTGCCACTTGTACCTCCAGGAGCTCTAACTAGTTCCCAAAACGAGGACTGAGAAAGATACTTTCACACTTCTGGAGAAAGGAGAGGCAAGGGGCCATTTTCAAATATACCACAGCCCTCTGCTCTTGACAAGGCCAGCACTATACTATAGCAAAAGCAATTTAGTGCAGTCTCACCTGCTAGGGTTTTAGCAGAGTTTGTCCTTCCTAGCAGAGAAAACACTTAAGGTGATCTGGACCCAGCCATCCAAGTGGAAGAATGCAAACACATCTGCAGCCTGCCCTACCCGTCTTGCCACATTGACAGAGGCAAATTCTGTAAGTGCCTGTGGTGGTGACAGGCCACAACACAGGCTTACCAGATGACTAAGTGTTTGTTGTCAGATAGTCAGTCAGAAATGAGTAGGATTAGAGGACTTTAGGTGTGGACATATCTGCCTAAGCACAATATAAAAATGAGGGACTGGAAGTGCAAGACTAACTAACTAGAAGGTCACTAACTGATAACCATCAAAACCTGGCTCCATGAATGCTAAACCTAGTAAGATTACTAGCAAGAGCCTTTACATGATGGCCCCGTCCTGTAAGAGTCTCTCAAATAAGCCTGTCAATCATCTATATTGAGAAGTGACAGCCCCGTCCCCAAAAGCTGTCTGTTCTCAAGACTTTAAAAATCATATAAAACCTACCCAAATTGTAGATCAATGAGGCTAATGATCCCTCTGAATACTAATTACTATCACCCTCAAGAACGCTTTATATTACTCTGTAATAAACCCCCCCCCCATCTTCTACACTGTGCTCTGTGGTAATCATATGATTTCTTTTGACGGAGATGGCAAGGATGGGAAACGCTAAGAGATACCAAAATGAAATCCTGATGGCACAGTCACAGACTGCTTCCCTCCCCCATAACATCACTAATATTTGCTGTAGTTCTCCACCCCATCCTGTATGTTGAGCCCAACTTACAACAAAATGTGTCAAAGTAAACTACAGGAAGAAGTTTTTTGAAAATACAAAACAAGCATTAGATTCAGGCTTAGATAGAGCAGATATGTTAGGATCATCCAACAAGAATTTTAAACAATTGTTATTGATATGTTGACAACACTGATGGAAAAAGTGGTCAATAGGCAAGAAGAGAGATGAAAATTCTAAGGGAAAAAAAAGATGCAGACAGTCAAGACTCAGAAAGACAAGTATCAGCTATTATATAAGTCCTTCTATGAAACTAGATTTAAATACATATATTCTTGTATAATGTATATAGTACATAATGTGCACATTATATGTATGGGTGCCTTTTACTTTTCCTGTTGTAATAGAAAAAAATCTGTCAAGAAAGGAGTAAAAGAATTTAGATTGTCTCCATAATGGCATGAGGAACTGCTCACATTGTATCCACAGTCAGGAATGAGAGAGAGAAAGAGAAAGAGAGGGAGAGAGGGGAGAGGGAGGGAGGGAGGGAGGGAAGGAGAAGGAAAGGGAAAGTAATGCTGATACTTGGCTCTATTTCTTCTTTATATTCAGTCCAGGACCCCACCCTACAGAATAGTACCTATCATCTATAGTTAGGGTGAGTTTTCCCACACCAGTTAACCAAATCTGGTAATGCCCAAAGTTTGTATCTTAGGTGGTTCTAGATCCTGTCAAACTGACTATGGAGATTAACCATGGCAGAATGTGTGCATGTGCGTGTATGTGTACATAGATGGTTCTAGGCCTCAGGAGCTGTCCATGACCCCTGTCAATCTTGCATCTTTCATGCCTCCAAAATCAGTACCATGTGGACAACACTTACATCGACAAATTGTGCTGCTAGCTTGAAATGTAGCCTGCTTCCTTTGAACCACAACTATATCAGCCTCTGTGTGTTTACCTCAAGGAAATATTTTACTACTGTCCCAACAAAACACAGAAGGTTTCACTTCAATAGTGCTGATGTCTTTGACAAACACAACTGCTCCTTCATCCCCAGGCTGATCAGTACACACAGGCTATTACACGGAAAGTTCCTGTTCCTGTCTTTGTTCTTTTCTAAAGCTACATGAGATAGACTTCAGCTTTCCATGCTTTTCTCAGCATTCTTATCTTCTAAGCTTGCTCTAAAAGAGTTGCTAGCACTCAACAACTTTTGCAACCTGGCATATCAAGTGCTTCCTTCCACATTCCTCCCACAAAACAACACAGAATTTAAAAACCACATGGTGAGGTTTATCAAAGCAGTGACACCACTTCCTTGGTACTAATTTCTATCCTACTTACATTTCTGTTGCTGTGATAAAATATCCTGACAAAACCCATCTCTGGGGACACACATCCCAAAACAGAGAGGGCTTCTTCCTCCTCTGGCTTTCCAAATTATTGGCAGCCAATATGCATGTGAGCTACAGTAGCCTCTATTGACTCCAAGCACAGCATGGGCAGGTGGAATCTGAGAGTGTAGCAAGGGAGAATCAGCAGATTTCACAACTAATCTACACAGGCACTGAATATAAATGGAAAGTTTACATTAAAATGAAGAACTTTGTTTCATCAAAAGTCACCTTTAAAAAAAACATAAAACCAGGGGTACTGGAATGCACCTATAATCTTAGCACTTATAAAGTAGTTGCAGAGGAATCATCAAAAGATTAAGGCCAGCTAGAGATAACCAGTAAAATCGCAGCCATCTTGCACTATGCTGTGAGAACATGCCCTCCCCAAATAAAAACAGAGGGAGTAAAGGAGAGAGGGAGAGAAGGAGGGGAAGAAAAAAAGGAGAAAGGGAAAGGAGGAAGGAGAAGGGAGAAATGAAAAGACAGGCCATAAGCTGGAAAAGATATTTGGCAATGCATTTGATTGATAAAAGATTGATATATAAAGAACTGCAAATCAATGACAGAAAAATACTCAATAGGAAAATAGGCAGAAGACATGAACAAGCATTTCATAGAGGAGGAAAAGCATATGGCTAATTCACATATGAGCAGATGCTCAAACTCTATAGCAATCAGGGAAATGAAAATCAAAATCAAAATTGCAGTGAGATGCCATTTTACACCCATTCAATTAGCAAAAACTAAGAAGTCTGATGAGTGATGGAGAAGATAAGACAACAGTCTCTTATATGTAGCTGATGGGAGTGAACATTGGTACTGCCACTTAGTCAAAGATGTTTGGTTAATATTAGGAAGTCTGTGTTTTTATAATCTATAATACATCAACTCTGCTTCTAGGTACAATAAGAGAAGAAGACTCTAAATGGCATCAAGAGAATGGATGGACAAATTGCTGTATATTAGCAGTGAAACAAGCAAACTATACTCTCAAACAATAACAGAAAAATCACAATAGTGATGTTGAGTGAAAACAGTATATCCACGAAGACTATATAACTCACATACATAACATGAAATAAAGTTCAAGAATTTAGACACTCGGAGATGTAGCTTAGTATAAGAATACTTACCTAGTATGTGCAAGATTCTAGATCTCATTCCCAGAATTACGTAAGAGTAAAAATGTCAATACATTGTCTAGCTACATATCTATGTAGGTAGATGATAAAATTATGTACATATATTTTTTATTTTGGAATTTTATATACAGAGTAGATTATTTATCATCCTTAAAGAAGAATAAAATTCATTAAAAGAGAACAAGGAGGGGTAGGTACATGAGAAGGCTTGAAGGGAGGAAAGGGAAGGGGCAAATGGTATAATTATATTAGCTTTCAAAAATAAAGTAAATAATTTTTAAATGAAGAATTAAATCCTATCATTTACAGCAAAATGGATGGACTAGAAGGCATTATGTAAACTGAACAAAGCCAAACACAAAAAGGTAGGCACCACACGTTCTCTCTCATATGTGACAGCTGAAAGAAGTCAGTGCAAGTCTAGAATAGTGGTCAGTACAGACTGAGAAGGGTGTGGGGGTGAGGTGGAGAAACTGGTGTTAGATTTTATTTTATCTGTGTATGATGAATGCATGTGTGGAAATACAGCACCATACCTTATCGTGAGTTGGTGAGTATCCAATTATATTGCAAACTGAAACAGATTCTCCCCCAAGCTCCCAATTCTATTTCCTGGAATAAAGCCTTTATTCTGTATCAACAGTCAGGTTTGTTTTGGTTTTTGGTTTTGTCCCTTGAGATGTTTGGAAGACCGTTTTATAATGGAATGAGAAAATAGCTAATTGGAATGAGAGAAGCAGGTGCTTAAATGTGGCTAGCCTCTGAGCCAAAGAGATGATGATGGAAGTTGATCAAAGGATTTCTCTATTAAAAGTATTTATTAACAAGTTAATGGAGTTTATGGTGATATTTGTTACATATATACACACATACATATACACATACAGTGTATACTTATTAAAGCATATCACTCACTTTCCTCCCAATAAGTAACCCCAATAATCTCATCTGCTCACAAAGCTAGCCTTTGGTGGGATGGAATCATTTCTCCGGTCTACTGTAAATGCCTACCTGGGCACTTCCCCAGGATAAGCCACATAACAGACACCTAGGACAATCCCATGTTTTAACTGTTGTGAATAGTGCTACCATAAACAGCTGTAGCACTTTTGGTTGCATACCTATCCAGAGGAAATAGAATTGGTGTATTAAAGAAGCACTGCATGCCCATGCTTATATTTAAGCTTTGGGAAAGCTCTACACTGTTATCCACAGTGATGTACTAATTTACATTCCTACCAAGAGTGTGCAAGGACTTCTTTCTCTTTATTGCTTCTCCAGCTTTGTGATGATTGATTTTGATGCCTGAAATGAGGCTAGATCTCATTATTGTTTTGATAGATAATCACATCAAACTTTTTGAGAGCCTGTAAAGCCATGAGCACAAACTGGGCTGTGTTTGGCTCCAGAATTGTGCACAGACACTCTCTCTCTCTCTCTCTCTCTCTCTCTCTCTCTCTCTCTCTCTCTCTCTCTCTCTCTCTTTCTCTCTCTCTTTCTTTCTCTCTCTCTCTCTCTCTCTCTCTCTGACTTTGGAGGCAACAAAGAATGGAAGGGTTTTGTTTTTGTTTTTCACGAGGAATGGACTTTTTATGGTGGTACCACAAAGAAGAGCAGCATCTAGGCCTTGGCAGCAACCCCAGGCTGTCACAACTTCTATGCCAGCCAGAGCCACAAAGAAAAACAGAAATCAGACCTCACTGGGTGGGGAGTCATACTACTTTCTGCTGTGAATTTTAGTTGTTCTTCAGCAGTGATATAGGTCTCATGAAGGCCCCTCTTGGACTCCAAGAAATACAGGATAATGTGTTGATAGGTTGGGTTCCAGATAGTCATGATGGAAATCTCAATATAAATAGTAGTGGGAGTCCATTCTATTCATCTGGTGAGGGAAGAAAAATAGTTTTTGAAAATAAATTGCAAGTTGAGGTTGGAGAGATGGTTTGCTGATGAGAGAATGTGCTGTTCTTACTGAAGACCTAAGGTTGATTCCCTGCACCAGTTCAAGTCCCAAGAGGTCTAACACTCTCTTTGGACTTCAGCAGGTACCAGACATGCATATGGTACACATATACACATGCAAGCAAAATTCTCATAGACATACAATAATAAAATAAATCTCAAAAAAATAAAATAAAATAAGCTGGGAGCACACCTTTATCCCAGCACTTGGGAGGTAGAGACAGATGGATCTCTGCAAATTCAAGGCCAGCCTGGTCTACAAAGTGAGTTCCAGGACAGCCAAGACTACACAGAGAAACCCTGTCTCGAAAATAAAATAAAGGAAAAAGAAAATCAACTAGAGACCATATAGGTTTATATACTGAGCCAGCTAAGGTTCCATAGTAAAACCCTGTGCTGCAAAGTTGGAGTCAGGCACAGTGAATCACACATTAAATTCCAGCACTCAGGAAACCTAAGCACAGAAATTTTGAGTACAAGATGAATCTGACATACAGAAATGAATTTCAGGTCAGCCACCGAGTAACTAAATACTAAGTGTCTGTATCAGTTGCCATTCTCACTGCTGTGACAAAGTGTCAGGCACAAGTAAGGTGGAGAAAGAAGGGCCTATTTTGCCTCACATTTTGGAAGGATACGGTTCACTATATAGGATAGGAAAGGCGGAAAGAGAGCGAGGCAGCTCTGCAACCTTGTATCCATGGTCAATAAGGGAGAAAAAATGAGTGGCTGCTGCTGGGCTCATTTATTTCTCCTAAGAACAACAAGCATATTAAGGGAAACTGAGGCAAAGTCCTGAGAGTATGCAAACTTTCTCCTCTATATTCAGTCTGGGACCCCCAAGCCCATCTGGATTGTGTCACCAATATTCAGAGTGGGTCTTCCTTCCTCAACAAGAACTTCTTTAGAAATTCCTTCAGACATGTCCAGAGGTCTGTCTCCTAAGTGAATCTAGATCCCATCAAGTTGATAATCAAGATAAACCATCACAGACCCACTCTCAAAAACAATGTGCATTGAGGGCTAGAGGAACAACTTAGTTGTTAAGAGTGGTTATTGCTTTCACAGAGGACTTTAATTCAGTCCCTGCACCTATGTTGAGCGACTTGAAACTATGTAACTCCAGCTTCTAGGGATCAGACACTTCCTTTATTTTCCCCAAATTTTAAATTTTAATTAAAATGTTTACAATACAAACATAACAAATCGAAGTTATTGATTGTGATGAGGTACTTACCTATAGAGTTGTCCTTGCATACTTATACCATATTGAATGGTTTTCAGATATACACATAAGCACACATCAAACGGACAGAACTTGATGGACAGACATCTTTTTCTCCAAATGCTAAGCACTTAGAATGATATTCAACACTAAATATTTTAATTAATGTATCTAAAACTAGTTACAATTTTTATTAATACATCCCACAAATATGTAAAATATAATGAAATAATTCATTGCTGTTATTTGGTAAAATAGAAAACAAAAAATTTTACTCAATAATAAAAATACTTTGTATATGTTGGTTTTTGTGTAGATTTATTTAATTTTCCCAATGTTTATTTCCTATGGAAATGCATGATTCCAGAAGTTTGACACAGTGCAACTGGATTCCAGGAGTTCAGCTCAGTGTTTAGCTGTGGGTGTCTGCTTCTGTTTCCATCAGCTACTAGATGAGGGCTCCATGATGGTGGATAAGTTAGATATCAATCTCATTATCAGGGAAGGGCATTTATGGTAGCCTTTCCACTGTTGCTCAGATTGTTAGTTGGGAGTTGGGATCATCCTTGTAGATCTCTGAGCATTTCTCTAATATCAATTTTCTCTTCAAACCTATAATGGCTCCCTCTATTATGGTATCTCTCTCTTTTTTTCTTTTTCTTTTCTTTCTTTCTTTCTTTTTTTTTTTTTTTTTTTTTGCTCCCATCTATTTGTCCCCCGACTCAATATTCCTGGTCTCTCATGGATCAGACACTTTGTTGTGGCCTGCATGGGTGCCTAGGTACACACATATAGCATACACCTATATAGACACATGTACATGTTTTTTTAAGTCTTTAAAAATATATCCTAAAAAGCAATGTGTACATGGTCATAAAAGAAGACAGGGCATTGAGTTTCCACATTCCAGACTAGCTTACCAGCATTCTGTAAATGAAGCATTGTTTTACTGTCAAGTTTGTTTGGTTTACAACTTCTGAATCCCCAGGAAGTTTGTGAAAAAAAGCTGGGGAAAAACAATGTCCCCAATTAGGCAGTGATGGCAGTAATCCAGATGAGAAAGGACAGTTACTTATTTCATAGCTAGAGGAGTAGTCATGAGATAAAATAGTGAAATTCAGTTCAATACATCAAAAACAAGACAAACTGATATGGAGAGTGAGGCAGAGAATGGAGCCAAAGCTTAGTGGGGTGGAGTGCAGTTTTAATAACAGCAGTGGGAAGCAGATGCAGCATGGCTCTGCTCAGTGAAGGCCCGTCTTGAAAAAGTCAGAATGGAGCCATGGATAATTAGGTGGTTGAGGCCATAAATGGAGATGGGAAGATGGCAACAGAGCACATTTGGAAAAGTTCACTAGTTCTACATTGTAAAGGTAAAATTTGAAATTTATGTTAGACATTCAACTGGAGACAAGAAATATGTTCTTGGTTGGCATTGGTGGTGCATGCCTTTAATCCCATTACCCAGGATGCAGAGCCAGGTGGATTTCTGTGAGTTGAAGGCCAGGCAACCCTGCCAACATATATACTTGAACATGGACACCTGGAGTTTAGGGGACAGGTCTTAGCCAGAGTCCTTCTCAAATGTTACCTTTTAGTGTGGCCTTCTATGACAAGCCTGCTTAGTGTTGCAACACAGAACATTCTCAACTCCACAGCCTGCTCACCACCATGCAGATATTATCGACTGTTCAGGCTTGTTTACTTCATTCATATTTCTTCAGTATTCTTAGCTTTACTACTTTCAGTTTCTGGAGGGGAGGGCACAGTGGCTGGCACTTAGTAGGCTCCTAATAATACTTATCAACTGACTGGATTAGCAGATTTTGTATAACAAGGGCCTAAAGGGAATTCAGAACAAAAAAATGGATTCATGGGTCTATTGTGAATAAATGTTTTCAAAATCAAGTTATGACTGAATTCACAGATGGTAAAAGCATGGCATACACCAAGGCCAAAATGGAGATTGTGTCATTAATCTGGTTATGTGTCCTGGTTAAAGTATTTACATTGAAATATAAAGGAGGGTGTTCTACTAGTCAAGCTGAAAGAAAAAGTTCCCAAAGTGAAAAAAAAAAAAAAAAAAAACTAGATGTCTTGGCCAGGCATCGGTGGCACACACCTTTAATCCCAGCACTCGGGAAGCAGAGACAGGCTGATGTCTGTGAGTTCGAGGCCAGCTTGGTCTACAGAGTGAGTTCCACGACAGGCCCCAAAGCTATACAGAGAAACCCTGTCTCAAAAAAAAAAAAAAAAAAAAAAAAAAAAAAAAAAAACCTAGATGCCTTTCCTATTTCCACAAAAACTATCAATGTCAGAAAACAGTTATTAGTGTCTACAAAGCTTAGATGAACAAAAAGCATGATCCACAAATATCACACCCTGACAATCTATTTTTGTGCAACTTTCATACAGAATGAAGAGCATCTGCTTGTAAGCACCCTGTTACTCATTACAGACCTTCATATGCTATGGGTCAAGAAGCTTGTTAGTGTATTTACAGAAATGAGAGATGAGTGCAGAGACAGCTCATTCTTCCATCCCATGAGAGAAGTTTGCGTGCAAAGCATCTTATGGCCATTATGAATGAAGGTTCATAAACATTCGTTCTCTGTTACTCATTGAAAGCCTAATTGTGATACCCACCATGTTAGAACATTTCTGAAACACAGTCATGTGGGTGAAAGTGTGGAAGACCCTTCCATGGGAGAGGTTTCTGCATGATATATCTTGCTTGTAAAATGTTTTATGATTTAAATTATTTGTTTTCTTTTGTTGTTGTTGTTTTTATAAAATGGTGGGGTTCTTTATGCCATTTTCCTGTATATATAATTTTACTGAGATCATACTTGTCCCCATTACCCTTTCTTAACTCTACCCCCAATCTACACTTCTTATAATTCAGGCACACATCCTATTCACGAACAGGAATGATAGAAGTAAGCATTCATTAGTTCTTTTTAAAAACTGATGTTTTTATTATTTATTGATTTATGTGCATGCATCTGTGCCTGTGTGCCTCTGCTTGTGTGTGCATGTGTGTATGTGTGTGTGTGTGTGTGTGTGTGTGAGAGAGAGAGAGAGAGAGAGAGAGAGAGAGAGAGAGAGAGAGAGAATTGCCTGAGGTCAGTATAGGGTATCAAATCCCCTGGAGCTGGAATTACAGGCAGTTATATGCTGCCCTATGTCAGTGCTGGGAACTAATTTCTGGTCTTCTGAAAGTACAGCAAGCTCCTTTAAGACATGTGTTTGCTTATTTGTTTTGTTTGTATGACAGGGTCTCACTATACAGATCTGGGTGGCCTGTAATTCTCTATGAAGATTAGACTAGCTGTAAACTCACAGAGATACACCTGCCTCTGCTTTCTGAGTGCCGGAATAAGAGATGGGTACCGGTACACCCAGACCCAACAAGTGCCCTTAAGTTCTGTGCTATCTCTTGAGCCCCAGTTGTTACTAGTTTTTATTTTATTTTATGATAGTTTTGTTTAAATTTGAAACACGCTGGTTTTACATCTCAATCCCAGTTATTTCTCCTTCTACCCCTCACCTGATCCCCACCCCCCATCTCATCCCCTTTCTGCTCGCCAGGGAGGGTGAGGCCTTCCATGGAGAATTTTCAAAGTCTGTCATATCATTTGGAGCAGGACCTAGTTTTTTAATGATGATTTTATGTCTTTGGGTATTTTGCCTACATGTATGTCTGTGTAGCATGTGCATGCTTAGTACCCACAGAGGTCAGCAAATGGCATTGAGACTCCTGTAACTGGAGTTACAGATAATTGTGAGCCACCATGTGGGTGCTGCAAAATTGAAAACAGGTCCTCTGGAAGAACAGCCAGTGCTCTTAATCACAAAGCAATCGCTCCAACCTCATTTATTAATTCTTTAAAAGTATATTTCCCAGTAAGAAAAATTTTGCCAATCAAAGGAGAGATTGGAACTCTTAAACAGGTAGTTATGGAAGCCGAAATCACTAAAATATAAAGTCAAGACTAAGTACAGAACCTTCATGCCATGACTGATCAGGAGAATGACACCACTGCTAAGTAGAATGCACCATAGGCACAGTCAAAATCAAGCAAATAAAACCAACCCAAATTGGAAAATGGGGAACAAGAGAACCTAAAAGAAGCCCTAAAAAAAGAAGTTTTCTTCATCACGTTGCAGGGATTGATATCCATGGGAGTCCTGGCCTTTTCTGAATGGGGGTAAGAGCAGAGGGTAGATGAGGGGGAGGGACTTGGAGGAGAGGAAAGACGGGAAATGGCAATTGGGTTGTAAAAATAATAAAATATATTTTAAAAAATAAAAGAATAGTTTCTTCACATATATTACAAGGAAAAAGAAATCAAAGACAAAGTATATGTGTAATAAATGGTTGAAGTCTGTCCTGACTACTTTTTATGCCAACTGACACAAGCTAGAGATATCTGAAAAGAGGGACCATCAATTGAGGAAAAGTCTCCATAAAACTGGCCTGTAGGCAGCCAGGCAGTAATGGCACACACCTTTAATCACAGCATTCAGGATGCAGAGACAGCAGATCTCTGTGAGTTCAAGGCCAGCCTGGTCTACAGAGCTAGTTACAGGACAGGCTCCAAAGCTACACAGAGAAACCCTGTCTTGAAAAGCAAAACAAAACAAAACAACAACAACAACAAAAGATTGGCCTGTATTGATTACTGTGGAAGAGACCAGCTCACTGGTGGTGGTGCTACCCCTGGACTGGTGGTCCTGGATTCCATAAGAAAGCAGGCTGAGTAAGCCAGCAAGCAGTACCCCTTCCACGGCCTCTGCATCAGCTCCTGACTGGTTAAGTTCCTTCCCTGACTTCCTTCAAAGACAGATTACAATATGGAATTGTAAACCAAATATTTTCCTCCTCAACTTACTTTTGGTCGTGGTGTTTAATCACAGCAATAGTAACCCTTACTTAAACAGGTAGCAAGCACCTCTGTCTACTGAACCATCTCAAGCTCTGAATCACATGTTAACAGCATTTTTTATTGTGGTGAAGCACACATAATGATAGCCTTATGTTCTTGTTTCTGGCTTCCCTCGTGGATTTTTGTCATGGTGTTTTATCAACAGCAATTAAAAATGTAACTAAAGCAATGTTTTGGAGTGTTTTATGCTGCCATAACAGAATACTTGAGGCTGGGTAATTTATAAGGAACAGAATTTTACCTCTCATCTATCTAGAAGCTGGGAAGTCCAAATAATTAGTGTGTGGAAAAGGCCTTCTCTTTCTTCATATGACAGAAGCCAGCAGAGCGAAAAAGGGATGAAGTCCAATCTACGGCCTATAGGAAGGAGCCCTAGTGATCCTATCACCTTGCAGAGGCCACATCACACAATTCTGTGACATTGGGGAATAAATCTCAATATGAACTTTTACACACACACAAAAAAAAATATATTCAAAGCATGGCAGTTGAACTGTTATTCGCCAGATGGTAACTGTATTTGTTTCTTTTTCTGGGTAATGAAATTGTTAGTGATTGTTTTCTTCATTGATTATAATTATCTTTGTTGGGTAATTTTATCTTTTTTCTTTTAATCCTTAAATTGCTTCCAGTTCATAATATACAATATCTACTTTGTAAAAACAATAAAGCTATTATTCTTTTATGAAATTAAGAGAGGAAAGGCATCTTTCTAGTGTGCCAGCCAAGACATAGAAAGCTACCACTTCAGTATTTATTAAAGGAAAACTGAAAACAATATAAATGTCTATGTTGGGGGAAATAATAAAAGAAACCTTGTGACATTTCTGGAATGAGCTACAATGTACCATCTTAAAAGACTAAAGTACAGCCACTTACAATGGCACATCTGTAGTACCAGATACTCGAGAGAATGAAGTAGAATGGTTACTTGAGTTCAGCAGTTCAAGATCAGCCAAGCAATATCATGAACAAATACTGAAAAAAAGAGGAAGACAGAGAGGAAGGAAGTATCAGAAAAAGCATGAGCAAGCAAGAAAGCGACAGAGAAAGACCTGCTTAGGCCACAGAGTGAGCTTCAGGCTAGTCTGGACATCTACTGATACTCTGCCTCAAAATAAAAAGGAAAAAGAGGACTGGGGATGGCACTGAGTCAGAACACTTGCCTAGTGTGTGAGACCTAACCTCAACCCCTTATTGGGGAAGGAGAAACCGCTTTAATATGCAGAGAGTTGAAATTCCATTACTGGATTTAGCGTCTTTCCTTGTTGCTGTGACAAAAGACCTGGGAAAAGCAACTTGAAGAAGTCCTTGTTTTGGATTCCAGTCCATCAAGGTGAGAAAATTATGGCAGTAGGATTGTTAAGGAGCTGATCATAATATCCGCTATCAGGAAGCACACACAGTTGAATGTTAGTACTCAGATCACTTCTCCTTTTGATTGGTCCAGAACTCCAACCTGTGTAATGGTGGCATCCACATTCAGGGTACATCTTCCCACCTCAATTAGCCCAGTCTAGAAATTCCCTCACAGACATGCCCAGAGGTTTGTCACCTTGGGGATTTAATTTCTTTCAAGTTGACCATTAATATTAATGAGTACAATTGCCAAGTTTGTCTAGACATCCCCTCACAGACTCTTCCACAACTCATGTTTGACCAGATCTGACCTTCCTGTAGCCCAGCCAAATTGACATACAAAATTAACCTCCATATAGAGGAAGCATGGGCTTTCTGTTGCCCTCTGTGCCTGTGGAAACAGGGGACTCCTGTCATCCTGAGGGTGGAGGGAGACAGAAGCTGGTGACTCCTACAGAGATGACACTAGCTGGTTACCAAGATGCCCTCTAGAGCTAAGCCACCCCTCAGCTGCTCCTAAATAAATGCTCTAATTTCTCTCTAGAAGCAACACGTGAGCCATCTGAGCAGTAGGTTTGATGAAACAGCTAAGCCCCAGGGCCTCCCTCCTACTCTTCTCCAGCCTCTGGCAAGGCAGCCCAAAACAGGATGAACTACTTCTCAAGTCCTGCTCCTTGCTCGAAGATGCTTGAGGTCCCTGGAGGGAACTGGTGATGACTAGTAAGAGATAATGATTAACAAGACCCTGGAAAGCAGTCCCAAAGCAGTAAGCACCCAAACCCTGTGCCTCCGGCTCTAGAAGTCTAGCACAGCTCTGCACAAGTATAACTGAATCCCAGGTGAATGTGGGCTCAGAGTTGCCTACCTGCATCAGCCCTTTCTCTTTGAACTACATATTTTATCACCAACCACTATTGCTTCCCGAGCTTATTTAGTACTTGACATAAGTAACAATTACTATTCTTTTTCTCCAATAATTCAACGAACAACACATATTCAATGCATAGGATTTAGAAAATATAGACAGTGATTGAGGGTGTAGCTCAGTGGCACAACACTTATCTAGCATGCACAAAACAGAACTTCAAACAAAAGTTAGGTGTGAACAAAAAGAAAGCCATATCTATTAAAACAGAAAGGCTATGGAACCTTCCAGTCAGGATCATATCAGTATGTACTGACAATCACATGAACAACAGACATGGGTGACTGCCATTCCTCCTGGTTATACAGGTAGATGTGCATAAATATAAATACATAGATATTAAATACTTTGAAAACTAATGTCATTTCTGTACATTTATTGATAACATTTTGTTACTTGAAATATGTAATGAACAGAATTAATGTGTATAGAATCTGTACTACAATTTTAATGGCACGAATCCAGTGTACAGGTGGATCATTTATTTAAGCATTTGTCTGTTAATCATTGACTGACAAAATTTCCTACAAAAGTGATTGAGATACCACAGATCTTAGTGCCAATAACATTGATATAATCATTGTGATTGGTGGCATACTGTACTTCCAACAATGGGGAAGCTGAGGCAAGAGGGTCAAGAGTCTCCTGCCAGCCTGGTTTATATACTAAGAACTGATCTCAAGATTTTTAAAAAAAAGAGTTAAAATTATATCTCCCAATTTCACAGATCGCCTAGGTACCCTTATGTTAGTCTTTTCTGGGCTTATTCCTGTAGCTGCAGACATTCAGCAACTCAAGTAGGGTTCAAGATCCCAGATGTTGTCACTAGGGTGTGTGTCAGTTAATACTGGCTGCTGCCCAGTCCTCTTCAGTTCCTCTCTACATACTTTAGTGTCAGGTGTCTCCAAACCAGCCTGTGGCATGATGATTCATTGGAAAGACACACAGACTTTAGAGAAGTTATCTTTGTGGTCAGGAATTACGATAGTGAAAGAGTGCTGATCAAAATCCGGAAAGGGACAAAGCCCATAGGACAAAGTTCAAGCTTCCAGGTAAGCCTCACCGTGGAGTCTCGTGGGGATACATTCTTCCTCCCAGCAATAATTTGTGACAATACATTACATGTTTAGAGAAACGGAGAAAGTCGCCTGAGCCTTGGTATCCAAGAATTTTATCGTTTGTGTGTGTGTGTGTGTGTGTGTGTGTGTGTGTGTGTGTGGTCCATGTGCATGTAAGTGTGTGAGTGTGTGTCAATCTTGTAGGTATGCAACCTCCCCACAGCAACTGATCTCAGCCCCTGCCAGTTCACAGATAAAGCAGTGCAGTGCCCAGGGCAGATATGAGCAAGCATTCCTATCAGAAAAGCATCACAGCGTATCTCCTAGGATTTAGGCCACGACAACCTTGTCTTTGGAGTATAAAAAAGACTCAGTGCAGCTCAGCCTATGCAGTGAGCCCCTTGCTGAGCACCTGTCACCATTTAGGACTGGCTGTCCTCACACCATAGTAGTCTTGAAGCTAAAGAAGCCAGAAACAGAAACTGCAAGGCTGCTTCATCAAAATCTCACAAATCACACAAAATCACTTCCTAAGCAGTCTGCCAACCAAAGCAAGTCACAAAGCCCATCCAGAGCCAACAAGAAGGGAACATTCATTCTGTTTCTTCATGGAATGAGCAGCAACATCACACTGCAAATAAAAACGAACAAAAAGGACCTCTTCTAGTTTGAGATTACTGTGGGCTACATACAGAGTTCACGTCAGCCTGGCCTACAGGGTAAGACTCAGCTTCAAAAGCATCCAAAAGTTAGGGAATGGGACCCACACCTTTAACCAGCACTTAGGAGGCAGAGGCAGGCAGATCTCTGTAAGTTCAAGTCCAGCTTGGTCTACATGGTGAATTCCAGGACAGCCAGGGTTACATAGAGAGACCCTGTCTCAAACAAACAAAATATAAAATGGCAGAGCACAGTGGCACATGCATTTAATCACAACACTCAGGAGGCAGAGGCAAGCAGATCTGTAAGTTTGAGGCCAGCCTGGTCTACAGAGTGAGTTCCAGGACATCCAGGACTATACAATGAGGCCCTGTCTGGAAAAAAAATAACAAAATAACAAAAAGGAAACAATAGATACATAGTATAACTGTAGAGGATTTTACTTTGCAATGACCCTGTATCTGTAAGATACAGTGAAAATATTTTCATTTCCTAATGGAGGTGTCTATTTCTGTCACATAAATATATTTAATTTGTAGCATATGTATTCCTAGATTGTCTAAAAAAATGGCATAAGACAGAAAACATGCCAATTTCCTGAAAAATTTTACTTGCATGAGTAGTCAGAAGAAAAATAAGCAAGAAAAATACCTTAATATAAAGATGTTTTGAAATTTTCTATATTTTTTTAAAAAATAATATAGAAGTCTTAATTTTTTTTTTAAAATCACCATCTGAGCTAAGCATGGTGGCTCATGTCTGTTGTACCAGCTCTCAGAAAGTGAGACAGGATTGCTACAGGTTTGAAGCCAGCCTGCGGTATATTGTGAGTTCTGACCCAATTCTTGTTTATATTTTACAGATAAGGAAGCTGAGGTTTAGGAAGCATGGTCCATACTAATGCAGTGAGTTCACGCTTCAATGAAGACACAACTAAGACTCATTCCCTCAGCTCAGGAAGCTGCCTCAACCCAGCCAGTGCTTCTGAAGGATGAGGCTTTGCAGAGCGCGCTCTCTCTCTCTCTCTCTCTCTCTCTCTCTCTCTCTCTCTCTCTGCAAGCAACACTGACATTCTACCTGGTGGGATGATCTACTTGGGACTATGACCTGAAGCTTGCTGCTTATCTCCAGCCATCTGGGTAGGATATGCATAACAGCACAGGGACCTCCAGATGCCTGGTTTGCACTCCACCAGCTCAGTGAAGGACTTAGGTGTGTGGAAACAAGCTGACTGGGTGAAGGTCAAGCTTTTAAGCCTCCATAAGAAAAGACCTGTCATGCTTTTTATCCCCCACTCTCCTCTGGGGTGAATTGGGGCTTTGCTGCTGCCTCTCAGAGGTCAACGTTTTGGGAAGAGAAATCCATTTTACCTTTACATTTCTCAAGTGTTTTGGTTAACCTTTCACTAGGACGGAAGATCTTGCTCTGCTAGGTCAGGAACACCTACACTGGGAGAGTCAAATCCAGCTTTCAGCAGGTTCAACCTGATCACCCACAACACTCCATGTGCCTGCAGACCATAATGCTCTGACCTCCTGCTTTCCTGAGCCCTGACAGTGGGCCTCTGCCCTTCCTGTCAGCATAGCCCTTGGCACATGTTTCCTGGTATGAGAAGAGCCAAGTGAGGCATGTGTACAAACAGGAGGAGGTCAGCCCTGTACTCAGCTTCACCTCAAGCATTTTGAGAAGCCTCAGAACACTCTCAATCTGCCCAAGTCAGTTTCCCCCATCAATCAGAACAGGCTTGACCTTGCTGCTCTCATAGGAGTCTGCTAGTATTGAAATAGTTTTTTTTTTTCCTGCTGCTAAGCAGAGATGTGTCAAAGATTTGTGTATCTTTCAATGTCCATAGCCCACCACAGTAGGACAGTTACAAGCATTGAGAGGGTCTAACAGGCAGGGAGCCACAGAATTGATTGGGTACAAGACTGGCAGTGACAGCAACAGAAATTTAACTAGACAAGCCAGAGACCTACTCAGGGGCCATGACAAATTCTCAAAGGGCAGGTGGTTGATGGCAAGAGTGAAGACAGACTTATGTTTAGAGGAAGCACGGGCATTGTTCTCCAGCTTCAGAGCATCTGTTGAGAAAATCCTGTCTTTAACCATAGGCAGTGGGTTTATTAGAGACAAAAAGAGTTTGGGCTGGGTGGTGTGAAACAACCTATTCAACATCTATGAGCCTGAGCTTCCTCACCTAAAAAATTGAGGTAGAACTGGGCAGTTGTGGTACACAGCTTTAGTCCCAGCATTCAGGAATCAGAGGCGCATGGATTTCGGTGAGTTCAAGGCCAGCCTGGTCTACAGAGCAAGTTCCAGGACAGGCTCCAAAACAATACAGAGAAACTCTGTCTTGAAAAATAAAACAAACACACAAACAAAAAACAAAAAAGAAATAGAAATTGAAGTAATAGTTATTGCCAATAAGATTTTTTTTTATGTGCAAACAGCAAAATGCCATCTTATTCTCACTAAGATGATTGGATTTTGTTTTGTTTTTTAAATTTGACAGGTTCTTTATTTATTTATTATGTCCATTGGTGTTTTGCCATGGGTGTTTGGTCCTCTGGAACTGGAATTACAAACAGCTGTGACCTGACATGTTGGTGCTGGAAATCTAACCTAGATCCTCATTCTCCTTCCAGTCCCCATGATCGGAATTTTTTAAAGTAGAGAATAACAAAAGTTGGCAAGAATTTGGAGCAACTGGATCCATTCCACACTGCTCATGAGAGTGTGAAATGGTGTAGCTGCTGAGGAAATAGTTAGGTGGCTCCCAGGAAGTCAAACACAATTGGCACCAGTGGCTCTGCTTCTAAGCATGCACCTAGGAAAATGGAGAAGTGCACACTTGTACTTGAGTGCTCAGAGCAGTGCTGAATGCCCAGCAATTGATTGATGACTAGGTAAACACAATATATTGTCATCCAAAGGAATGGGGAATTTTCCAGACATGGCTGTGCACTTCTCTGACCTGAGCTCTTTGGAGACTGAGGCAAGAAGACTGTTGCAAATTTGAGGTCAGTGGGGGTTATGGAGTTAGACTATGTGTTAAATGGGGTGCCGGGTTGGGTGAATGCCAGGAGGTGGCCCATGTCTTTAATCCCAGCAGTTGGGAGGCAGAGAACAGAGGTGGGCAGATCTCTGAGTTTGAGGACAGCCTAATCTACAGAGTGAGTTTCAGGACATCCAGGGCCACACAGAGAAACCTTCTCTTGAAAAAAATAAAAAACAACAACAACAAAAAGGGGAATGCAGATTGATTTTTCTTAGAGTCACCAGCTTATAAATAAAAGACACGGAGACTTAGATTAATTATAAAAGCTTAGTCTATAGCTTAGGCTTGTCCTACTAGGTCTTATAACTTAAACTAACCCATTTATATTAATCTATGTTTTGCCTCATGACTTTTTACTCCTCTCCAATTTTGCACCTCCTGTTTCCGCTCTGTGTCCTCTCCTGTTTTCTCTCTTCCCAGAAGTCCCACCTAACCCCTTCCTGCCTAGCTATCGGTCATTCAGCTCCTTATTAGCCCAATCAGAGGCTCCTTGTCAAAGACACCTCTTCACAGTGTATAAAAAGATTATCCTACAACAGGGGTAAAAAGCAATTCTGAGACATCCTACACTATGAATGAACCTTGAAAATGGTATATTAAATGAAAGTAAGCTCTTAAAAGCCACACATTGTATGATTCAGTTTATGAAACATCTGTATCAGACCTTGAGAGACAGAGAGAGAGAGTCAATTAATAGCTGCTACAGGTCCAAGTGATTAGGTGCCAAGAGTTACAGCTAAAAGTTAGTGGGCCTCTTTCTGAGGCAGTGAAAATGTACTAAATCTGACTACTGTATATTTTAAAATCTTTTCATCAATTTTAATTAGCATTTGAAGTGATGGGTTTAATTACATGTCTTGTTGGTGTTGTTTTGGGGCATGGTCTTGGGCTGTATCCCTAGCTGTCCTGGAATTCACTGTGTAGACTATGCTGGCCTTGAACTCACAAAAATCTCCTTGCCTGTACCTCATGAGTTCTGAGACCAAAGACATGTGCCACCACACCTGGTTCATTATGAAATTGTCATGCATATGTGTGAAATGTGTCCTTTACTCACATTTGTCCCCCTCTGCTATCTTTTGTACCCTTACCCTGGCTAGCTTCTGACCGCTGCCAAATAATCCCCTTTCTGCTTTTCTGTTGTAGACATATGTACGTAAACTGTGCATTTCAAAACAATGATTTGCCAGGTACATGAAACATTACCTCAATAAAAATAATGTATCAGTTGAACATGATTGTCTATAATCCCGTTGCTCAAAAGAAGCAGTTTTTGCCTAGCCTTTGAGTGCAAACCTGTTTTCCCCTTAGAGCATGCCATAATGTCTTTTCTTTTGGAGATTATAATATAACTATATTTCTCTCTTCCCTTTCTTCCATCAAAATCCTCCCAGATACCTTTTTTATTCTCTTTCAAATTCGTGGCCTCCTTTTCATTAATTGCTGTTACATACATATATGTATATGAACATGAGCACATATTCAGAAACATAGCCTGCTCACTCTGCAGTATGTTGCTTGGATGAGTTTTCAGAGCTGACCATTTGATATTGGATAATCAATTGGTGTTCTCTTCCCTGAAGAAGACTATTTCTCCCACTCCCACCTTTCCTCAGTTGCCCATAGGGGTGCGTGCGTGCATGTGTGTGTGTGTGTGTGTGTGTGTGTGTGTGTGTGGTCAAGGCCTCATGGGCTTTTCGCGGCCCACGTTGACATGTCTATTGGTATTGTCCTCAATCAGCTAGTGTTTAAGCAATCATTATGATGATTTTTAGAATTTATTTTTCTTATTCTATGTATCGATCCCAGTTTCCTCGCCCTCCCATCCTCCCATGCCCACTCAACCCACCCTGTCCCATCCTCCCCACTTCACATGTAGGGTGATGCCTTCCAGGAAGGATCAACAAATCTGTCAAGTCATTTGGAGTAGGGTCTAAGCCCTCCCTCCTGTCTCTAGGTTAAGGGAGTAACCCTCCATGGAGAATATACTCCCAAAGTCCTTTTGTGCACCAGGGATACATCCTGGTTCCACTGTCTGAGGTCCCTTAGACTGCCCAGGCCTTCTAGCTGAGACCCATGTTCAGCGGGTCTGAGTTGTTCCAATGCTGGTTTCCCAGCTATCAGTCTGGGGGCCTATTAGCTCCTCCTTGTTCAGGTCAGCTGTCTCTGTGGGTTTCAGTAGCCTGGTCTTGACCCCTTTGCTCATCACTTCTCCCTCTCTGCAACTGGATTCTAGGAGTTCAGCTCAGTGTTTAGCTGTGGGTGTCTGTTTCTGCTTCCATCAGCTACTGGATGAAGGCTCTAGGATGGCATATAAGGTAGTCATCAATCTCATCAATCAGGGAAGGGCATGACAGTGATTTTTATGGCTGTTCTCTCTCCCTCTCCCTCCATCCCTCCCTCCCTCCCTCCCTCCCTCCCTCCCTCCCCCCCCCCCTCTCTCTGTATAGCCCTGGCTGTCCTGGAACTCATTCTGTAGACCTGGCTGGCCTTGAACACAGAGATCTGCCTTCGTCTGCCTCCCGAATGCCAGGATTTAAAGGTGTGTCACCACTGCCTGGCTTTACCCACAATCTCTTTTGTTTTGCTTTTTCACCAGCTCATACACTGGTGCTGTACACCTTCTAATGTCTACATGCAAGAGACTGATCAGGATTGTGAGTTTGAGGGTTAGTCCTGCTGAAAACTCTGTGTGTGTGTGTGTGTGTGTGTGTGTGTGTGTGTGTGTGTGTGTGTGTAAAACATCTAATCTGTATTAGTCTTTTTTTTGGCTAAAATAAACTGCCATAATAGACTGGGCATTTTGAATAACAGAAATGTAGTCTCTCATATTTCTGGAAATTCAAAGTCCAACTTTAAAGCAGAGAGACAGAGTTGAGTTCTTCTGGGACTTCTTCAGTTGCTTTTCAAATATCTACATTCTTCCCGTGTTCTCTATGGTCTTGTTGATATGTTTCTGTGCAGTACTCTCTCTCTCTCGTCTTTTCATAATGACACCAGTCAGATTGGACTAGAGACTATTGTAATGACTTTTTTTTTTAAAACTTAGTCCAAATGTGGTCAGGTTCTATAAGGTCCTCGTGGAATAGGATTTCAACATAAATTTAAAGGGACATGACTCAGATCATAAGACTCTTTCCAGTAACAATATCCTTCACCCCTCACCCAGATTAAGTGCTATTTTGACTTTTAGAATAAGTAACTGCTACTTGCTTTTCTTTAGAATCAAACCATTTCTTTATGTGTGAGCAGTTTAATTTATCAGTTATGCACTTCACATAAATCAAATCACCTGGTTTCTACACTCCCCAGTGTGGATTCATGCAGTCATCTGTTGTCACCTGATACTCATTCCCACTGTACTAGAGCACTTCAAATCACATCTTCATTCCCACTGAGATGGATATTTGGTTTGCTGTTTCCTTTAGGCCATCAAAAGTGGCCAGACCAATACAAAGTTCCAGGAGCGTCCTAAGAGCTTCCCCTTGCTCTAAGTCTTGGTCAATGCTCAGGATTGTCTAGTTCATTTTCAGCCACAGCAGTTTACACACACACACACACACACACACACACACACACACACACACACACACAGAGAGAGAGAGAGAGAGAGAGAGAGAGAGAGAGAGAGAGAGAGAGAGAGAGACTGGCCAGTTAATGCCCTTTTTGTGAATTAATTTCTCAAATCTTAAGTTTATTTTCCCTCTGGGGTCTCTCTGTCTTTTTCTTATTAATGTGTATAAATGCTCTGGGTATTCTGGATGCAAGGCCATTGCTGTTAGATGTGTTGTTGCAAAGCTTTTGTCTGACTCTAACGTGCATGGTTGTTCTATTGATGCATTGGAGCATTGGAGTGGACAGAAACTCCAGTGAATGTCCCACAGTGTCAGTCCTCCACGGTCAGTGTTGATTTTGTGTCTTTTTTTTTTAAGTCAGGTAATTTATTAACAGAGCCCTGCAGCAAGAAAATAAAGCTGCTTTCTGGTAAGTGTTGAAGGAGCCAAGGCTGTATATTTTCCCAGTGTTCACTTCTAAATCCCAGCCAAGGTGTGGCCCGCATTCTCAGAGCTACAGAATATGACACTGGGTCAGATGGTTATCTCTTTAGTAAAACTCCTAACACAGGTGAGGAGCTCTCGGCTTTCTAAGTACCCTCTTCCTACAGTCCCTATTCCCCTGGTGGGTGGAGGAAAAGCAGGCCAGGCAGGCATTAGCACAAACAGTCTTTATTGGGCTCACACCAGGAGTCCATTGGTCTTGAGGACCTCTGTGAACTTGCTTATTTTCTTCTCCACATTGTTTTCTGCCTGTTTCCACAGCCTCAAGAGCTGCTGCTTCTTACGATAATGGATCTTGGCCTTTTGCTTCCGTTTCTCCTCCAGTGTGGCTATTACTGCTTGGTGTTTCCACCCAACCTCATGGGCCAGACACCCCAGGTAGGCAACCTTAAGGGTAGCAAGGACCACCGTGCATGTTTTTCTTGTCATAGGGCAGAGGGATCCCTTCCAACACCTTGAAGGCATTCCATGGTACCCTGGCCTAGATTAGTCTTGTGGGGCAGTGCGGGGGGGGGGGTTTGGGGGTGGGGAGCTGTACATATGTTGTCCGAGCTCAGAGCTCGGAATTGGTAGGGACCTCGAGAGGGCTTGGTGTTCATCCATTTTCAGAGAAAGGCCTGGTACTAGTTTCTATAGAAATTTACAGAAATGTTGATGCCTTCACAGCACACAAGTACCTGCTTTGTCACAATGGCCGTCAGGCGGTCCAGAAGATAGCCTTGGCCATCAAACACTAGAAACTGTCCCTCCGCCATTTTTGGCAGCCACCTGGAAAAGCGATTTTGTATGTCTTGATTACAAAATCTTCCCTTGTTTTACACGAGCAAGCCATCCTGCTTTACCTTCTAGCCTTAGGTCAATAATCCTCCCACAATCAGTTTGTGTGTGTGAGTGTGTGTTTCCAGGCAGGCTTTGGGTTTTATCTGTTCATGGGCTGATTGTTCCTGCTCTGTTAGACATATTTGTCCTTGCACAGTGATACTGAACTCTGTACTGTGAGTTTTTGTCCTAACCCCTGCAAGCAGCCACAGCTGAAACATGGCCCTTTAGCAACTTCCTTCAAGGCAGCAAACCTCAGTATCTATGGGCAGAGGCACTTACCAAACTTACCAAAAGCTTTGGCCTGTCACCCCATTAACAAGGAGAATATTACAGGAAGATAACCGTGGTTAAGGCCATCCTAAACTACACCGTGAGTTCCAGGCCAACCTGAGCTACATGTACCAGCAGTGCTGGGTGAGCCTGGCACCGGACAGCACTCTTATTCTTTTGGCACAGAGTCACCACCATATGTAGCTCAGGCTGGTCTGGAAGTCATGATATAGCTCAGGTCTCTTGGATTTAGGTTTTGTTTGGTCAGTGTCCAATGAGTTCATTACTGTTTTGGTTTTGGCTGGTCTGGAATTCACTGTGTAGACAGACCAGGCTGGACTCAAATTCACAGACCTGCCTCTACCTTCTAAGTGCTGAGATTAAAGGCATGCACCACCATGCTTAGCTATCATTAGTGTTTTCAGATTATTTTACTGATTTTTCAATGGGAAACTTGATCCGGATTATGTTGTCTGTCATTGCAAGTCTAAGTCAAGCATATTTTTCCCTTTAAACACACACACACACACACACACACACACACACACACACTTTCATCTCGGGAGATGGCACAGATGTGCTTGTTACATGAGTTCAGATCCCAGTGCCCATAAAAAGCCAGGCATGGCTATATACCCTCCTGGAAACTCTGGCACTGTGGGGTGGGAAAGGAAGATTACTGGTGCTTGTTAGGAGCCTGGTTCAGTGAGAGGCCCTGTCTCAAGGGAGTAAGCCAGATGGATGGAGCAGGACATCTGGTACCCTTCTCTGACCTCTGTGAATGTGCTTGGGCACATGCACCTCTCCCCACACACATACATCACACTGACATAAATACAAAACCCCTCACTTTTCAATTAATAGACAACATATGTACAGTAAATATGTAGTCTACTAACTGGAACTATAATCCATTCTCTTGTGTGGTTTGAACTTTACATAAATGGAATCACAAGGTAGGCTCTCAGTTTGTGTCTGATTTTTTTTCCATTTAACAGTATGTTTGATGCAATGAATACGGTAGTTGCTGTTCAATGTTAAGTGGCATTTTTGACTCTGCAGTCATTAGGCCTGTTGCTTTCAGAAGAACATACATAACAAACACACTGATTTGGTTCTGCTCAAGCAAAACTCTCTTGTAGTGACTGTCCCTCATATCATTCTCCTGCTATCACCCACTGTGCACCCTATTTTAAGTTCAAGCCTTGGTGATCTTAAGGGAAAGACTTGATGCTTTTTTGTGTCATACCTTGTGTGTTCCACAGAAATAATTCATTTACTGACAGTGTCGATAGGTTTCATGAGGTGGACTGAGAAGTGGGCCCAGTTTCAGTGGATTCCCACTCTCACCATTTTGCCTGTATCAATAGCACAAGTAAAGTAGATCACTATTAGCCTTGCCCTGATCAGGCCTATACACTTTTCATTTACAAATATATGTATAATATACAATAAAAGTATATTGTATAGGTCTATGGGGAAACATGTCTGCAACATTCCTCCATTGTTACACACACATACACACACACACTCATACACACATACATACACAAACACACACACACTCACACACACATACACACACTCATACACACACAAACACACACACACACATATACACACACACACTCATACACACACACACACCACACACACACACTACACACACACTCATACACACTCACACTCATACACACACACTCACATACACACACACTCACTCTCACACACACACACACACATCTATATATATTTCACTGTCCTTCACTCTTGCAAAAACTTCTGTGTGAATAGGACTAGAATTTGTTTGTAGTTTTTGGCTACTGCAATCAGTACCATTATGAACATCCTACTTGCTCACATCACGTGGGTGTGCACATATTACTCTTGGGTATTCACACCTACAAATGGAAGTACAGCAAGCACTACAGGGTGTGCACACATTTAGTTTCAATAAGTTCTTCCAAGCAGATTTTCCAAACCAATTTCCAATTTATGCTTTCATCAGAAGTCTTTTGAAAATTTAAGTCACTCTGTAGTTAACGGTTGGTAGGGGGAAAAGTGACATGTGTGAGTGGTGTGGTGTAGCTTCCAGTCAGCCATACTCCTGTAAATGACCCCTCACCCACACTCCTGTAAGTAACCATAACTAAACTCATTGGTTCACTCCATTTTTCCCATTTTGGTGACTATGAAGTGATATTTCATTGTGGTTTCCTATTGGTTGGTGAGCATCTTTTCGTATGTGTATTGCTCCACTCAGGTTTTGTTTATAATAGACCTTGCATTTCCTCTCTAATGTATTAACAATTATTTCTCATCAGGTTGTCGTCTGAATTTTTCTTGTGTCAATTTTATTATTTTTGGTGTCCTGGAAATGAAACCCAGGACCTTGCAAGCATTCCATCACCAAGCAATATTCCCTAGCCTCTTTTGAGAAAGGGTCTTCCAATCATCCTGCTTCCACTCCTTAGAGCTGGGATTACAGGGCTCTATTACATGCCTGGCTTGGTATGTTATATTTTTATATTCTTCTAGGAAGTCTTATTTCTCGTGTGTGTGTGTGTGTGTGTGTGTGTGTGTGTGTGTGTGTGTGTACTTTATATATTATATACACATATACAATATATGCATAAGATAGTTCTTCATATGGAAGGTAAAAATAGCTCCAGCACAAGAATAGTTAAAACATCATGCCTAGCCCACTATTTTAAGTGACATATTTCTGCCTTCTGCTAATGTTTCATAGCTGAAATATCAGCTCTTTTCCATGTAAACTAGTGAGGGTTTGGACAGAGGACAAGCACATCATATGTTCCACACATCTTGCAATGGGAACTGTCACACTTTGCAATCAACATTGCCACAGTATCACTACTGACATGATTCTAAAAGACTTCTTTTAAACAAAAAGCCACCCAGGACTGGAAGAAAATAGACAGACTGGGAAAATACCTCTCTTTTTCCTGTGTGGCTTGTAACATTCAACCAGAGCCCAAGCGCCAGCACCAGAGACGTTCTCTGAGATTTTTCTGAAATGCTCTGAGAATAACAACATACTTAGAAGAGGGAGTAAGTAAGGAAAAGGGAAACCCCCTTTCTAGCCCAAGGGATTTTGTTTTCCTTCAGGGAAATGTGTAATATTATATGGCAGCAGACAGATTCAACTGGGGTGCCAGGGCTTGAAAGTTCCCTAGAGGGAAATTGGTGGGAAACACAAGCCTAAAAAAATGAAAAACTGGTTTAGTCTCAAGAGTGAAAGATGGATCTTCTTAGATCAATAGCACACTAGGTGTGATAGTTCCCTTCAGGCACCAGCTGGGCTTCCTGAGCATGTGAGTCTGCAGATAATCACCCCAGGCCCACCTTTCCTTTAACTCAGTCCTCCCTCTCTAATTTCTGGAGTGCTCTGCTTACTGGAGTGTGTGTTAGCATCTCCAGCCATTAGCTTTATTTTTAGTGTATATGTTTTGAATGTACAACATCACATTTTTCTTATTGCTTTTGTGATGCTGGGGATAGAATCCAGGGCCTTGGTCACACTGGGCAAGTAATCTTTTGCCCATCTCTACCCCCCAGACCATGCTATTTTGATACCCATATGCATACTGAAGGGGTTATCATAGCCAAGCGAGTTAGTATATACATTATCCACACATCGTGTGTGTGTGTGCATGTGAACAGCATGTAAAACCTACTCCCATCAAGATGCCATTAACCAACACAATGTATCACTTCTACAAATAGAACCAGGATATGACTCAGCAATCTCTTTCTGGGTCTTACCAGTTCACCACTGATGAACAGTTAATTATTTCCATAACTTGGCAATTGTGAATAATGCTGCACTGAACTACAGGTGTCTTTGGGTTAGTGACACCATGGATTCTCCTTTATTCCTGCCTCCAAGTTCCAATCCTGTTTGAGTTTCTGCCTTGACTTTCCTGAATGGTAAACTCTAACCTGTTCTAATTCTAAATCCTTTTCTTAGTTGTTTTGGTCACTTGCGTTATCACAGCAACAGAAAGCAAAATAAGACAGAGGAGCAGATGACAACCTCAGGTGTCATTCCTCCTCAGGCCCTATCAATCATTTTTGTTGTTATTTTGTGTTTTTGAGACACAGACTCTGTGTATCCTTGGCTGTCCTGGAACTAACTAGACTAGGCTGGCCACAAACTCCGAGATCCACCTGCCTCAACTTCCTTAGGGCTAGGATTAAAAGTGTGAGCCACCACTTCCTAGGCCATCTTATTTTCTAAGACAGGGTCTCTCGCTAGGGCTAGGAACTCACCAAGTAGGCTAGGCTGGCCTACTTGAATCACAGGGAACTGCCTGTTTCCACCTCACTAGTGTGAGGATCACAAGTATGTGCCACCACACGTGTTTATTTTTGTGTGCATGAATGTTTTACCTACATGAAAGTCTGAGTACCCCGTACGTGCAGTGTCTGTGGAGGCCAAAAGGCAATAGAACTGGAATTACAGACAACTGTGAGTGGCCATGTAGGTGTGGGGAATCAAATCTGTGTCCTCTAGAAGAGCAAAAATTCTGTTACCTGCTTAGCCATCTCCCCAGACCCTCTGGCTTTTTATGGAGGTTCTAGAAGTTGAACTGGGGTCCTCATGCTTTCACAGACAACACTGTTCTTACTGAGCTTTCTCCTTAGTCCCTGTGCTATTCTTAATTTTTTTTTTACTTAATAAATCTTTGAATTTCACACATTATAACATTACTTTTTTGACAAACAGCTCAGCATAGCCTTGAACCTGAGACTGCCAACTGCTGAAATTACAGATATGCATTACGGACTTGTAATAGTTCTTTTCTTACTGTACACACCACATATGTGCATTTTGCAAATATTTTCTCTTTTTCTATATGTTGATTTTTTTCACTTCCCTGCTGGTAGTTAGAATATAAGTTATCAGTATAAATTGACATGGGCTGTTGGTGCCTATTGACAGCTGATTGAGAACAACAGGCCCTCTTGTCTCAGATTAGAGCCTGTTTAACTGTCTTCCAAAAATACCTTCCTGGAGCACACTGACCCCCTGCCTTTGTGACAAGGAGAAAAGGTATTAACAACATTGAACCCTTGATAACAGCTAAAAGGTAAACCATTGCCCACAGGTGTTATCACACGGTATAAAGAAAAGTAAACAACAAAATCCTCCCCTTAAGAAACAAATAGAATGCTGTGGGACTGTCAATCAGGAAGTCAAGGTGGCTCTCTAGACATAGTTGAGCCATTCCCCAGTCGAGTCTGCTGAAGGTTGTAAGCACCTGATTTGATTGTTTTGCTGTTTATCTGCTACATGCTATTTGTTCCTTTACTTCTGACCATTGTATGCCTGATAAAAACTTAGTCATTGTAAAGTAAAAATACAGCTAACAAGGATCATTCTCTGGATAATGTTGATTAAAACACAAAAATTGTTTGCCATTTTAAAACAAATTGATGAAGCTCTAGCTGGGCAAGGCCAGCCTGGTTTACAAAGTGGGTCTCAGGACAGCCAGGGCCGTTACACAGAGAAACCCTGTCTAGAAACCCCCCCCCCAATAAAAAAAAGAAAGACAAAGGAAAAAAAAGTTAAGACTTTGTCTCAGAAAAAAAAAATAATAAAGTGCTGATTGACAGGACAGCAGATTCTAAGCACCTAGGTACTTTATCAAGCAGCAGTCCGCCAACACCTGTCATGTTGCATGACAGATCCTTCAAGGAAGCAGGTACTGCCTGTTTTTAATCAGTGTTAACGATTTGGGATCACAAGAATGAACTGTTGAGCTTAAACCATATTACAGCATCTCAGAAGCTTCAGGACTTCCCATCTGAGCATCTTGCCATAGCATAAACACTTCACTAAAGCTTGTTGCAAGCAGCTGACAAACCAAGAAAGCCTCAACCCAAGTTTTTGTCCAACTGTCTGAATTTTAGAAATCTTCTAACTAAACACCTTGCCATTTCTGTGTCTACTGGAAGAGACTAAGGGAAACGTCTTGTCCTTCCATGAATGCTACATAGTTCAAGCAGACTGAGGAGTAGCAGTTGTAAAGCACCTGTGGTTGGGTTGAGCTTCTCATCCTTATTTGATGAGTCTGACCATGGTTTGGCCTATACACTATGTATTGGGCAGCAGCAAAGGCTGCAAGCTAGAATAGTGACATGAGCATAGTTGAGGCAAGTGCCTCTGAACAAACCTCATAAGCAAGGGTATTTATTTAATGAGTGGGAGAACTGGAGAAAGAACACAGTGTTCTGATGTGAGGGAGTCTTTGAGTGGAGAGCCTGGGCTGTGACCACACTATGATTAGCAATCGATCTCAGATTAGAAAGCATGGTGAGGACATCTCCAGACATGCATATTCTCAAGATCCTAAGCCGAAAGCCATTTAAAACACCACTAAACCATTATCAAATCCCTCCTACTTTAAAACATGTATATCCAAGTATTAATGCTGGGGAATAGGAACACTCAGCCACTAACCCAGTCCCCCATGAAACAGTAGTGAACATGGACAGATCAGCTTCCACATTAAGGTGGAACCTGCAATCTCCCCTGGTGTTTTGATTTTTTTTTTTTTTGGAGTAAAATACACATGTAGAGGATATATATGTATATATGTATGTATGTAGAGTCAGTCTTCTACTGTACCACTCCAACCCACACCACCTCTTGGGGACAAAGGAACAAAAGAATCAGCTTAAGACCTGATTGTGCCCTACTACACATGTTGCAATAAAGGTGAAAAGTGGTTGTGATATCTCACACCATACAGAGTCATGATGTCAGGTAGAATCAGAACATGAGTAGACCAGCTTTTTTTCTAAGGGCTTGCTTTCCTATCTCTCTGCAGGCTCCTAAACCTAACTATGGCATGATAAGTGTTTCTCCCTAATGCCAGATACAAATCATGAAGGGATTTCAAATAACAACCACCTCCCTTCTTCTATCCTTAGCAGTTTTAGAAGAAGAAAGTAAGTGGCTTCACTAAGACCGGTGAGGCAGAAATTTAGGCTGTTGTAATACAGAACAGTTTTAAAAATGTAATACTGTTTATTTAACTTCAAAAACATTTCAGCATTCTAAACATACAAAAAATAACAGAATGTTGCAAATTGCGTTTAGGTACAGAGGGTTCTTGAACTTTCATTGATGCAGTAGTTCTTTGCTTTGCTGACAGTGATGAGTTCTACAGTTTGTTTAAAAACGGTTTTAAATCTACGGCACTTAACTGAAGAAAAATCCAAACACTTCTCATGCCAGCTGACCCCTCCCCCCTTTTCCACAACTAAGAATGTCAGCAGAATGCTATGCCACTATATACAAAAACAAGACAACCTGAAGCTAAATGGATGCCCACCGCAGTATCAACAGGTCCAGCCTCACAGTGCACGCCCTGAGCTACGGCCTCCTCCAAAGGCATCTTCCCCTCACAGCCTCCACGTCAAACAAGGAGCATCAAGAATCTGTCTGGGTTGTTTGTTTTCTTTACAAACTATAGATATGTACAGTTGACAACTCAGGATTTCTAGCCAATAACCAACCATATAGTTAACACTACCTTACGAGTTGAAAACAAAATTCCAGGAACATCTTCAAATGCCTTGTCACACCAACAGCAAAGTGCACAGAGTGAGGAGAACACGAGAGTGCCTTTTCTTTTTAAAAATGTTTGGAGCTATGTACAACTTTGATACAGTTTCAGGGCGCTCCCGCACACCCACGGCCACTTCATGTAAACCACTGACACTTTGAGAAACTACAATATGATCGTGATCAAATTTTGTAATTAAACCTAACAAGGGCAATAGACACGGCTCAAATACGAGATGTGTCAATCACGGCGCTCTCCTACTCTAATGTATTCACAAGGAGACAGAGGTTTTATTCATCTTCCTCTTCTTCCTCCTCCTCTTCTTCCTCTTCCTCCTCCTCCTCTTCCTCTTCCACCTTTTTCCGGGCAACTTTAGCAGGACCCTTGGCGCCATCAAACTTTCCTTTAGACTTATAGTCAGCAACATCCTACAAGGAACAGGGACGTATGGGAAATGAATGGCTAAATTCTCACAGGTCTATGTGTAAACAGGTAGAAACAGCAAGCAGGACTCACTTAAGCAAAGGGCAACAGTTTCCATAAGCAAGTATGTTCCTTGTTCATTCAAATTTTTGAAGGCAATGGGCATTCAAGTCAGAAGCAAAAACATCACTACACACAGCTTTTTTTTTTCTAGAGAATTGGACTCTTGCATGCTGAAGTGAGGACCCAGTCTAGTCTAGCAGAACAGCCACATACCCTCCAACCAGGGAAGCTTCCAGGCCCCTCACCTTCTCATACTTCTCCTTCAGCTTTGCGGCCTTGGTAATGTAAGGCTGCTTTTCACTGTCACTTAAGTTATTCCACATCTCACCCAGCTTTTTTGCCACATCTCCAATGGAGATGCCAGGGTTTGTGGATTTGATCTTGGGGCGGAATTCGGAGCAGAATAAGAAAAATCCAGACCTTTGAGGAGAGATTCACATAGATCAGATAACACTTATGTGCACACGCACACACACAATACCTTGAGTCTACACATTCCTCCTTGAGACATGAGTCTTGCTATGTAGCCCAAACTAGACTCAAACTTTCAATCCTGTGTCCTCCACACCCAAAGTACTAGGCTTATAAGAGTTATGCCCACCAAAACACAATTACTTCTGGCCATGTTTTCTCCTCTCAGGCATAGAATTACCACATTCAATGCTACAAAACATGAAGAGTTTAGAATGTTTAGTGATCCTGCAATGTATGGTGTCTTTGTCTTCCAATTGCTAGATAAGGGGAAAGTAATGCAATACAAAAGGCTCTGGCGTGCTTAAGTAGGATGCCTCCTTCCTGGTTAAGAACCAACAGTCAACCTCTGCAACACCAGAGGCAGAGTAAACTATAGACAGATACTGGATTGAAAGATAAGATTAGTAGTCTTCAACTGTTATTACATAGCCTATAGCCACTTACGGTGGTCTTTTGGGGGCATTGGGATCCTTCTTTTTCTTGCCTCCTTTAGCTGGTCCATAATCTTTCATTTCCCGATCATAGCGGACTTTATCCGCCTTTGCCATTTCATCAAACTTCGATTTTTCCTTACTGGACATTGTCTACAAAGAACAAAACTTGTTAAACTCCTGGATGCAGATGAACACATACTTGCCCAATGGTTTTGTAATTCAAATGGCAACTGTACAACCCGGTGCAGAAAGAAAAAGAAAAAGGGCTTTGTTCTTTATTTTTTAAAGCAAATCCCAAATGTAGCCTACAAATCCAACTGTCAAAATACCTTCCACCTCTCAGAGCACTTCTTGGAAAACTCTGCAAAATTGACTGGGACCTCTGGGTTTTTCTTCTTATGTTCTTCCCTGCATGTCTGCACGAAGAAGGCATAAGCAGACATCTTGCCCTTTGGTTTCTTGGGGTCACCTTTAGCCATTCTGACTGATGGATGGATGAAAGACAAAAAGAGGAAAACACAATGACATATGATCAAGTACAAAGGGAAGCCAAAGGCACAATCAAAGCCAAATTCCATCTCTTGGTAAGAACTCTCCTCCCCACCAGTTCCTGACATCAGCGGCAGTAGAAGGCAGAGTGGGAAGGAGATCAGCTTCACTGTTGCTTGTCATTTAACTTTTGACCAGCATGAAGTGCGCTGGTTTACAAGTCACTTCCCTCCCACCAAGTTCTTCATATGGGGATGACCTAAAAGTAGGGTGCTTAGCACTCCACATTACAGAGCAGCTACTATTTACTTTCTGAAATGAAAGGTCTTAAGAACTGATGGAAAGACACATTTTTACAGAGGGGAGGTGACACAGACTTCATTTCTGACTAGGTAGTTGTCTCTTTAATTCTTACATTTAAATGGGAAATCAAGTGAAACCATAAATAGGAACAGATGTGAAATGCCATTGTTGCTGATATATTTATTTGCCTTATAAAAGTGGCTTTTTACAGCACTGTGATCTGGAGAGCAAGCAGATATCCTTCATACTATTAGTTGAAACCTGTCACTTCGTCACCAGGAAAAGGGGGAGGGGACATCAAAAGGACTAGTCTTCCCCCTGTGCAATGCAGAAATGCAGGTCTAGCCAGATACACTTTCCCCAAAGTTTCCAAATAAAAATGCAGCTGTGGCTTGTCATCCTCCCTGTCCCCCGTGCCCCCCACCTCCACACCCCCCCGCGTCTGCTTCCCGCCATCTTTTCCTTTTCCCACACCCAAGGTCATCATGTAAAACTAAAGCACTCCCCTAGGCACCAAAGGCCCACGGGGCCGCATTAAAGCCTCTGCGCGGCACCCCGTGTGGGGCGCGCCCCAACACTGGGGCGTCCAGGTGTCCAGGCCGGCAGCGGACAGCCCCTGTCGGGCCACGTCCCCATCGCTTCGGACATCCATAATTCACCTTCCATTTTGTCAAAAGCCTCGGGATGAAAGAAAGTGCCCGTGAAATCCACTGCTGCTACCCCGGGGCCGAGCGCGGTGCCGGGGGCGGCGGCGGGGTGGGGGTGGGGGGACCGTGGGGCCCGGCGGGCGACAGTCGCGGCCGCCGCGCCTCCGAGCCCCGCTCGCTAAAATGGCTGATCCGCGCGCGGCTGGCGCAGGCGGCGATGGTGGCGAACAAAGCGGCCCGGGCCCCGCCACCGTCGCCCGCTCGCCGGCCCCCACCCCACCCCGCCCCGCCCCACGCGGGCCGCCCGAGGGCGCCGAGCCGCCAGCCCGGCCTCCCCGCCCCCGACGCGGGCCGCACTCCTCGGGATAACAAAGGCGCCGGTGCAGCCATGACGCTCCAGGCAGTGGGGCCCGCGGCAGCGCCCCCGGCCCCGCACGCTGTCGGGCGTCAGGGTCAGAGCCTGCAGCCGGCTTCCCCGCTAGCCTCGCCCGAGCTCCGCACCAGCCGTACTCATCCCGCCACCGCGCCAGCGACACCTGCCCCCCCCCCGCCGCCTCGGCCACCGGGCGCTCCGCGACGGCCATGTTCATGCAGAGCCGCCGGCTCTGCCCGCGGACCCGCACCGTGTCCGGCTCGGCCTTCCCGCGAACTTTGCCCGCGCCTGAGACCCGGGCTGCACGGCCGACCGCTCCCTGCCGAGTCGCTCCCCGGGCTGGGGCGCGCCCAGCACCCTTCCCGCCGCCGCCGCCGGGACGCGCGCCGCCAGAACCCGCAGCCTCCTCTCGCTCCCCACGCTGCGCTGCCGCAGCTACGGAACATCTGGCCAGAGGCTGTGGAGACGCCGGGATGCTGCCCCTGGGGGCGATCGCCGAGCGCCTGCTCTGCCTGCAAGGCCGAGACCTGAGAGGCAGCAGGCTGGAGAGCAGGCACGGGAAAAGTTGAGACACCTGAATTGCTTCTTCCTTCCTGGCCACCTAGCAGCAGAGGAGGAGAAGGGGCGGCAAGGGCGCCGGAGCCGACGGTGAGAGCAGGCGCGGCGCGCTCGCGGAAGCGCGGGCCGGAAAGTTGTGCGGGAGCCGCTGCGGCTGCAGAAGCGACGGCGGCGGCGGCGGCGGCGGCGGCGGCGGGCGCGGGCGGTGCGAGACGTACCTGTATTGTTCGCTAGTCTGGGCAGCGCAGGGCACGACGCGCGGCTCAGCGCTCCCCAGCCTCGCGCTAGCTGCCTTCACGAGAGCCGCCTGATTGGCCAACGGGCTCTGCCGTTTAAAACAACCTCCTCGCCCAGCCATTGGCTGCAGGCCTCATGCATATTAAGCAGCCTCCCGCGCCCATTGGGCGCGGCCTCTGGGCTTATTCATTCAAACATAACAACCCGCGGTCGCCCGCTGCGAAGGCAAAACAGAATAATGATATTCCCTCAAACCCCCCTTCCGCACCGCCCTCGCGGAGTCGAGGTGCGACGCGATCTCCTGTGACTTTGGGGAGGTGGCTCTGTGGTTCCCTCAGGCCTCGGCCTCTAGCGTGAGAAAGCAAGATCAAGCTCAGCTGCTCTGCCCTCTGCTCCCCCAGCGCGACACTTTGGTCGCCCCTCTCCCTGGTCCCTGCCCCAGGAAACCCCACTGAGTCGTTTGGCTAGGGTCGAAGGCCCACCTCTGCCCAGCTGTGACGCAGCAGGGGCCTGACTGCAAGCCCAGCACTCGGTGTCCAGCCAAGCTCCAACAGATGATGCATCCTAGGGGAAGGCAGCGGCTTTCGACGACTACCCGAAAGAAGCCCGACTGCCTTCGTGAATGGCATTCAATGTGGCTCTTTCCAGTAATTGCCAGAGCCTCTATATAAGCACCTGCAGTTGAGGAAATGTGGGCTAGGATAGCTAGAAGAAAACAACAGACTCTGACAAAAACAGAAAATTGTGAGAAAAGGTAGTTTGATGAGCAAGGAGTGTTAGTAACACAGCCCCCTCCCCCTTCACTGCCCTATGCAGACATGCATTTCTTCCTTTTCCTGAAAGTCCCCTAAAGAATCAAAAAGTACTTGCAATGACAGACTAAATGGCACTGGCTTGGTGGTGTGGATGGCCTTGGAGAATCAGACAAAGTATCAGCCCTGCTTAAAAGCCATCTGAGAAGACGGATGGTTTAGCACAGGAGTTCAAAAATGCCCCCCTTAAAAAGTATTGGAAAATATCTTCAGACCCTTGCATCCTTAGTAACTACAACTTATTGAAAAGGGTGGGAGGAAAAGGAAGGGCGCAAAGAATATTTTCAAAGTCATCAAAACTTGAAGACAAAAAAGTCTTAGTGTCGCAATTTAATCCCTCACTTTTTATACATCTCATGAGCAGGCAGACTGTTCCATGTAGACAGTCTCAGCTCTAACCAGATTCTAAATACTCACAACCTGTTCACATAGGTCCCCTTCCCCTCCAACCCGTATATCATTGAGTAATTCACCAGAGAGTAGACTGTTTCTGTGAGATCTGACCTCTCCACCAAAGCACCAAAGCCTCTCATGGTTGCCAGGCATTTGTAAGCCTGACAGTCAGAATGGACTCAAAATAGTGTGTTCCTATTTCACAAAACTCCCAAACTTTAAAGCCATGTGTATGTGTTAAATACCTAATAATGTCAGGCATAAATAGCAGAATGGAGATGAGGGAGTATGGCTACACGGGAAGAACAGGAAAATCAGTGGTTTAGAGCTCTGCCATCAACTTCCTGATATTCCCTTGGACGTGTCACATCACTTTTCCCAGAGGCACAGTCTAGTCTGGTCTTGGACACTACAAAGTAGTATGCTTCCAGTGTGTAGCAAATGGTGCTAGTACTTGTTGGCTTGATGCCAAGAACAACTAAACATGTGAGTAACTGGCCGAGCAACAGGAGGGCATTCCGGTCGTTAGCCAAGGTCCTCTAGGGAAAACCTTTCCAGCCATCAGTCAGTTCCAAGGCTCAGAACCAGGCAAGGCCTATCCACAAAAGACAACCACTAACCAGAATCTCTTAAGCTGCTTCACTGCTGAGAGGAGTTATGAAAACATCAAAAGTAAATACGAAATGGGATATAGTGTGGCAAATGTTATTTAAAGAGGTTTTCAATCCCTGTCAGTTGAAGGCCCCCAAAAGATTAAACAGAATCTTCATTATTCAAGAAAAATGAGCCCCAGGAACTGTGACACACTTCCTACCCAACCTCCACACACAGACCCTGGAGTCTTCACTTAGGTATCCAGGGCTTAAATGGGACTCCCCAGAGGCCCAGGCAGGTCAGTTTCTTTTTAAGATCAATAGAAGCTCTATGTGGTATCACATTTTTTAAGGGAGGCTAAACCTAAGGAGCAGCAGTTCAGGGCCAGCTGCCTTCACACCAAGACCTTTCAGAAAAACAAACACAAGTGCCAAGCACGGTAGCACTCATGTTTACCTGCAATATTCTGGGGACTAGAGTAGGCAGATCTCTGTGAGTTCTAGGCTAGCCTGGTCTACATAGTGAGAACCTGTGGAATCAATGGAAGATGGAGGCTGTGGTTCAGTAGTAAGCTCATGTCCATGCATGTGTGCTAGACTCTTGATTCCATCCCAAGGCTTACCTAAAGAAAATAGACAAGAGCAAAGGAGGCACCGTCAGGATGCCTTTTCCAGGCTACTCCGGGATTGTTCAGTCCCTTAAAAGCTGTCAAGGCTCTGAAGCCCTCCAATGAAGCAACACCTTCAATAGAAGCCATTGTAAATCAATCTACATCTTGACAAGTAGGGTATCTTTGCATGCTAGCTGGCTTTCAGACCTTCCAGTCCTTGACCCACCCTGCTGATCCCGTGACCAAGAACGGCTTAGGGCCTCTTCTGCATCTCTCAAATATCCCCACCCCTATGCATAGAGTCCAGGACCTCTCCCCTAGCGCCTCTGCCTTTCTATTTGCTCCTCTCACCCCTGAGGCGTTTTCAAAGGTGGTTGACAGCACAAGAACTATCATAAAGTGTGTACACTTGTGAAGACTGCATGGCCAAGCTTTCTGGAACACCAAACAACCACAGATGGACCCAAGTCCCTGCAAGGGTCAGCATGAGATCTTGGTCCTAGACACAACAGACTTTGGTGAGCTGCAGCCAGCAACCTCAAAGAGGACTTCCCAGTTCCAAGAAGGAGCTTGAGAGAAGTCCATTGGTAACCAGGTAGGTGGGATGGAACTGTGCCTCTTTTGCCCTGTTGCACAGTTGAAGCCTTCTGGCCACCAGAGACTCACTGGCCTAGCACCAAACCAAGCCTTGGGTCCCAGGGCTCTGTGTAATTCATCCCCATCCCATGGCTTCAGCCAAGGTGGCAGAAGAAGTTCCTTGCTATAGTATTGCCCTTACTCCAGCTGCTTCTCCTTCAACCACTGGCAAACAGCACTGGAAGCCACAGGCATTTCAAATGACATAGCCCTCTTGAGCAGCACAGGGGTCACAAGAGCCCTGCTAGAGCCCCTTTCACGTTGACTGAAAGGCCAACCAGAAATGGGTCAACATGAGAAATTAGCACTCATCATACTATCCAAACCAGGACCTTTTGGATGGGGCATAGTGTTATGAGTAAGACACCTCCCATCAGCATAGTCCTACATCTACAGAAGCCTGAAGGCTAATAACAAGCCAGAGACAGTAAGACCTCTGGAGAAGATAAAATTTGCAAGGCCTTGCTCTCCCACACTCGAAGCCCAGAGGAGGAGAACAGAGACGGGACACTGGCACGGGGTATCTCTACTGCCTACTTCATCCCACCACAACCTTATCCTGCCAGGCCTGGACTGTTTCACTATGTTGCTAGGTGACCTAGTTGAGACTGTCTCACCCAGACCTGAATCCTCTTTCCAGAGTACTTGAATTGGCAACAGGTAAACCAGCTTCCCCTAAAGGTGTTTTTTTTTTTTTAATTTTGTTGTTATTATTTTTTGTTTGTTTGTTTTTGAAATGGTTCCGCTATATAGTTCTTACTGTGCTGGAACTCACTCTGTAGACGAGGATAGCCTTGAATTCACAGAGATCTTCCTACCTCTGCCTCCCAAGTGCTGGGATTTAACCCTAGCCACCTAAGTGCTAGAATCAAAGTTGTTCATCACTACACCCAGCCTACTTTATTTTGTGGTACTGAGGATTAATTTCATGACCTCACAAATGTTAGTTAAGTACTCTACTACCAAGCTATAGCTCTGGTCCCAAATGCTAGGACAAAAGGTGTACACCACCACATCCCGCTCAAGAGTTACCTTTAAAAAACTGCTCTTGGCATGTTCCCCATGGAGGGATACTCCCTTAACCTAGAGGCAGGAAGGAGGGCTTAGTTCCTATTCCAAATGAATTGACAGATTTTGTTGACACCTCCTGGAAGGCATCACCCTCCCTGTGGAGGGTGGGATGGGAGGGTGGGGGGCATTGGAGGGAGGGAGAGAGAGGGAACTGGGATTGATATGTAAGATAAGAAAAAATAAATAAAAAAAACTGCTCTTGGGTCCTGCTTAGTCAGTCCTTGGCAAGATTCAGGAATTGATTTATTTTTATATTTTATTTTAAATATTTATTCATTTTATATACCAACCACAGCTCCCTCTGTCCTCTCCTCCTGCTCTACCCATTCCTCCCTCCCACTCACCATGCACTGCTCAGAAAGGGTAAGGTCTCCTATGGAAAGTCAGCAAAGCCTGGCATGTTCAGTGGAGGCAGGACAAAGCTCCTCCTCCTGCATCGAGGCTGAGAAAGGCATCCCACCATAGGGAATGAGATTAAAAATCCAGCACTTGCACATGGGGTACATCCTGGTCTCACTGCCAGAGGTTCCAGAAACAGACCAAGCCATTCAACTGCAGGACTTGATTGAGAAGCCCAGAACCCACATAAAAATGGGTATTAAGCTTGCACACACCTTTAATCCCTGTACTTGGGAAGCAGAGGCAGGTGGACCTCTGTGAGTTTCAGGCCAGCGTGTTCTACAGAGTGAATTCCAGGACAGCATGGAGTGTTACACAGAAAACCCTGTCTAGAAAAACAAAACAAACAATAAAATAACAAAAACAAAAAACAATAAAAGACTGGGGACTCTTGCATGTGCCTGTCACTGGAAGTTCACCAACCACGTGGTCTGGCCAAGTTCCAGGCTAACAAGAAACCTTGTCTATAACAAAAGGCGGAGAGGGGTACACGAGGATGAACACAAGAAATGTCTTCTGACTTTCGAACTGTAGCATCAGCAAATAGACCCCACATCAAGTGCATAGGAACTAAAGCTGCTGTTCTTGGAACAGGAGGTGGGGCCCAGTGGTAGAGAGCTTGAGAGCTTACCAGGCACCTTCAAGTCTTGTGGGTTCCTAAAAGCCAGCACCACAAATTAAGCGCCGCCGCCACTTCTTTTCTTTCTCTTCCTTAATTTCTATTTGTTTGTTTGGTTTTTGGTTTGTGAGGACAAGATTTTTCTGTGTAACAAACAGCCCTGGCTGCCTGGAACTCATTCTATAACCAGGCTGGCCTTGAACTCACAGAAATACCCCTGTCTCTGTCTCCTGAGTGCTTGGATTAAAGGTGTGCGCCACCACTGCCCAGCCTGTGTGGTTTGCACAGGATCTGTTTTGTATAACCCAGGGTGACCTCAAAGGGGCTATGTAGCCTAGGGTTACTTGGAGATCTTAATCCTCCTGTCTCCACCGCCCAAGTACTGGGAATTATAGCAGAAGAAGGTTTTCTTTCTAAAGATAGATAGAGGAGGGTATGGAAAGATTGTACAGACTGATTAAAGACAGGCAAAAAGTATTTGTGAGGCTTCTATAGGCAGTAAAAGTGCAAACTACCACAGGCTTTGGCGGTGGAGACAACCCCTTAAATGCAAGTGTGAAAGTGCCCTGATAGCCAGTGGAGAACCTGAAGGCTCAGGTCAGGCTTACAAGAAGAGCTGCATTGTGGGCACAGAAGTGGGACACGGGTGTGGCAGGCCAAGCTTGCTCATGGCAGCAGCAGTTGTCACCCACAGATACCACATTCATGTCAGGCAATGAGGAGTCACCCATTCAAAAGTGTATTTAAATCTCTGTTTGAGACAGTCCAGCTGCTGTAGAAAATGGGGAAGAGGCAGAGGGATTCCTGACGGGCTCTAGAGCTGCTAGAAGCAGTGAAGGGGACACAGAAGCTGCTGCTGTCACCAGTCCCCTTCACCGGGCTGGTATGGGCTTTTCAATAAGGCAATTTCCCTTCTTTCTTCTTATTAAAAAATTCCATGTGTTTGCATCGTATGCTTTCCCTCCTTCCAAGTATACCCAAGCCCACCTCCCACCTAACACACATAACTTAATAGACCTCCCTTGTCTCTGGGGGGAAAACAAAAAAAGAAACAAACAACGATAGTCAAACAAAACCAGTAAGACAAAAAAGAAAAGACACCATTTTGTGTTGATCAGTTACTCTTGGGCTTGGGGCCTGCCCGGAAGTGGGGTTGATATACCCAGTAACGCTCATAATGCAGTTCCCACTGAGTCAATCATACTCCTATAAGTAACCCCTGGGAACTCACAAATTTACTCAACTAGGCTTGTGTGGGACTGCTTGCTTATTCCCACTACAAAATGAACCATTTGTGCCTAACTAGACACAGACGAGTCAAAGTGGGATGGAACTGTTTAGGGATGACAGGCCAGAGTTTGATGATAAGTGCAGTGTCATAAACCCCTGCTGGGAGTTGGGGTGAAGATAAGGAGAGAAGAGGGCAAATTTGCAGTGGCCCCGGGCTGCTGCCGCTGCTGCCACTGTCGCTGCCTTGTTCCACAGCTGGCTCCTGGAAGGGCTTTCCAATAGCTTCTTGGCTTTCATCTTAAGAGCTGGGTGACGATAATGATAATGAGGGCACGCACTGCAGCCCAGCTTCTGGAACACTTGATTGGAGGGAGTGGGAATAAAGAAGGAAGAGTACACCAAATCAGGCATTACCCTCTGTCTTCTGATCTTGCTCCCCTAACATGGCTCCTGATTAAGTGATGAGCCAGCATATGTTGCTAACTAATTTAAATATTTATGGTGGATTTTCAGATTACTCCTTAGCATGCCAGAGGTTGACACCCTACAAATTCTGTAACTTCCCAGGTGCAAGAGCCATTAGTATCTAGCAGGAATTTTTCTCGCCTAGCTGTCTGTATGGAGAATTTGGTCCCTGGGAGAGCCAAATGGTGGCTTAAGGTGACATAAGCATTTGTGGCAGAGATGCTGGATCATTTCCCAGGGCTCTGACCATTGTGCCACACCAAAACCCTGCCCCCAAAGAGTGGAGACTAGAAAGCTTTTGATACTTTGTAAACAGATGAGGATCATACTGCTCCTTTCAAAGGAAAAGGAGGGTCATTTTCTGAGGACAATGAAGAAAACCGACCGAGATGTCGAGATAGCTAGGTACAGACTGCACAGTGTACCTGTCATCCCCCACCATCCCACATGACAACAAAGCTACTACACCAGGGTACTTCCATCCCTGCTGTGCCAAGTGTGAGAACTGGCTCTCTTGGAATGTACCAAATGGATGAAGGTGGGCGCAAAGGTTCCTTAGACTCAGAATGAATTCAAAGCCGTATGAGCACTCCACAAGCTACACTCCACCTCCATGGTATAACACCCTTGCAAAAGAGACTTGGGCAAGGCAGGATACATGCATCCTGCTGGTGCTGTGCCGTGGTGGGCATGCACACTAGCTATCATGCTGTCTTGAAAGTCATGAACACAAAATGTGGTAAGTGGAGAAGTCAAACACATGGGCTTTGAAGTCAGCAGGATGAGGGTTCAAGTCTCAACTCTATCCCTTTGTAGCCTGGTTGCTGAATCTCTCTATGTCTGTTCTTTCATCAGTAAAATGGCCTCATAATACTCACCTCCTCACCTGGAGGTGTGATTGTGAGAAATGCAAAGAGCAAACTATGCTGGGTGCTTAGTCCTAGACACATAAAGATTAGTAAGACATTGTAATTGTTCAGAAAGTCTTAGGTCAACATTTCTTCCAATTCCTCACACTATTTGACACAAAGAAGGGTTTACTTTCATGACCAGAAATAAAGTATCTCACAGAAGGAGAAAGAGCACTATGCTTGCGACAACATAGTCCGAAACTGCTGTGTCAGTATTCTCCCATGCTCAGAAGAGGGACAGATGTTGCTAGCAACCCACTTGACAGGAAAGGCCCCAAAGTATGGTTCTAACCCAACCCTGGGACAAGCACTTGCTCTACCTCTTTGCATTCCTTGTGAACATGCATGGCACATGTTATCATCTGGTGACAAGGACAAACAAAGCAAAAGCAACTCCCAACTCTCAATCTAACTTTTGCAGAAATAAAAACAGCAGTTTAAGATCCCGACATGGGAAACTTTATGGTTTGCTGATGGTTTATCTTCAAAAGGGTTAGTATATAGAGAGAGGCCTTATCTCCAATATGACAGTATTGAACGGTGGTAGCATTTTAAGAGGCAAAGTATCAGGAGAGTGACGGAGTCACAGTCACCTTTGGAAGGTATTAATGTAGTTCATATAGGACTGAGTTAGTTAGGGGGTGTGGGGGATGGGAGACTACCAATCAAAAGCACACACATACTCAGCCTTCGCTGCTTATGGAAGTTTCTGTTTCCACTTCTCTGTCATGTTTGGACAAGGCCAGATATTGACAACCTGTTAGCACTTTCTAGTTACCACATCATACGCTAAATAAAACAATTTTCTTCATAAACTAGTTATAACATCATGAAACAGTCGAAGATAGGGAAGTTATGCTGCATTATCTGCATGGGTCCAAAATGAAGTCATATATGCATACATACACATGTGTAATACATGTATACATGAATGAGGGACACAAAGGAAGAATTGGCATATACTCAGGAGAATGTAATGCAAAAGCAGAGAGATTTGAAGATGCTAGTCTTAAATTTGGAGCACCAAGGGATGCAGGCAGCCACCAGAAAGCTGGAACAAACAAGTAATGAGTTTGTTCTCAGAGCCCCAGAAATGAGTGGGGTCCTGTCAACACCTTGGTTTCACCCCAACAATATTTATTTTGGACTGCTGGTCCCTAGACACAGTGAGAGATTAAATTCCTGCTACCTGCTCCTTCCAGTTCGTGGTTCTTTGTCATAGCAATTCCCAGAAAATTATCACAAGGTTTTCTGAGCCTATCTAGTCTAATGGTTTCCACACATTTTAAGCATCAAAATCCACCCCTCCCACTGATGAAATCATTGTCTCTAGAGTCAACAAGTAAAGAAAGTAAAGGAAGATGGTTGAAAAAGAACGCTAGGACCCTCACCTTGTGGGAGCTATCCCTGTGGTGACTCCTGAGGCACCTTCTTCTGCCAACACAATGTAAAACCACACATTGCAACCACCTCACTGTACAGATGAGAGTTGGAACTGGGTGGGCCTGGGACAATTAGCTGAAGTCCTCTTGCCTGAGTGCAAGCTTGACTGAGCCTTATCCCCGGATTCCAAACAAACAATTAAGAATGCATTGGTGTCTCTAGATGAATGTTGTTTTTAGTACCCGTTTCTGTTTGGAACAAAGACTGCTAAGTGAAATACTTGCTCACAAGTGCAGACCTTGAGCAGGCTGTTAAAGCATTCCTGGAGACGAGACACCACAGCTTCATTCCTCACCACATTTGGACACTTGGTCCCTGGATATAACCATAATAGTGGGGGTAAGGTAAGGGGGTGGTCAAGAATGAATAGCTATTGGTGTACCCACGAACACGAACCCTCAGGTGGATAGAGGAGAGCCCAGACAAGAACACAGCAGAATACCACAATCATATTTTTCCTTGTTGTTGTTAGATTCAAAAGTTTTGAAGGTCAGTTCTACCAAGAGGCCTTTGTGGTGGATAAATAAAAGGTTACAATGAAATATTACTCCCCTTTTCCCTCTGGCCTTGATACTAACAGACAAAACATTAAAAGTCAGGTTCTCTTTCCTCCCCAAGCATAGTCAACATAGGATGTCATTTTCAAAGGGAACTTTACAAGGAACCCTAGGAACCCCTGGGAAATTAAACAAACAAGATCAAAGCCTTGTCTCCAGGGTCAGAGTGGTGAACCACTTTCCAAACTGACTCCGAATCAGGGCAATGTGTATGACTATTTACAGGACTACAGGCATCTTTGCCCTTTGTATTTCTGCTACTTTGTCAATTAATATTGAAAGTGTATGGCAAGATGGGTATAATGACTCAGACTGGTAATCACAACACTCAAGGGGTTGAGTATGGAGGATTTCTACAGGTTTGAAACAATCCTGACCTGAAATAATGGCAAGCATGGGCTACAGAGACAGACTATGTCTCAAAACCCAAAAGAAGGGTTAGGAGGGAAGAGGAGGAAAGAGAAGAAGGAGGGAAGGAGGAGGAGAAAGAGACAGACAGAGCACACAACCCAGAAACTTGTTTCTGGAGATGGGGGTAATGGTATGTTTTGAGAACGAACAAAACGAATAGCAACAAAACGAGTAGCATGGTGGCTCGCTCCTGTAGTCCCAGCATTTGGGAAATAGAGGCAGGAGGACCAGGAAGTCAAGGTCATCCTCAGCTGCATAGCGAGTTTAAGATTAGCCTGGGCAATATGAAACAAAACAAACCAGAAAAAATAACTTGATGTGCACACATGGGTGGGGGGGAGACATTTTGCTTAGGCACATATATACACCCAATTGGCTGCCACTGAGGGGAGCAAAGTTAGAGGAGACAAGAGTGACTATAAGAACGAGATAGATTCATTGGCAGTGGTGCTATGAGCAGAGGAGTGTGCGTTACTTCGTTTTCACCAAAATAAACACGAGAGTGAAGTGTGCAGGGTTCTTTCCAAGCATGCCAAAAGATTGCTCCATTGGCTGCAGCCCATGGTGGGAGCCAGTAAGCTTCTGCTTGAGGAGAGAAGAACTTTGTGGGCTCTAGAGTGAAGGGAGCACATCTTCTATAGCTATACTAAGGATTGAAGGAGTCACACACTAATGCCATTTGCTATGACCTAACAGTTGTCTATCATTTGCTGTGCTGAGAGATCCTTCCTAAACACCTTGAGTGGGCAGCTGATGTTGTTGACTTGCCTGGTAGTCTTGGTTTAGGATTTCCATTATTTCCTCTCTCTCTCTGTCTCTCTCTCTCTCTCTCTCTCTCTCTCTCTCTATCTCTATCTCTCTCTCTATCTCTATCTCTCTGTGTATGTGTGTGTGTGTGTGTGTGTGTGGTCTCCAGTCTTGGTATGTAGCCCTGATTGGCCTAGACCTTGCAATGTAAGCCGGCGTAACCTTGAACTTACAGTGACCACAATACGTTTTTTTATGGCATGGGAGGGATGGAACCCAGGTCCTTGTACATACTAGGCAACGACCAGTGGCATGACATTCTAGGCTGCATGTTCATCTTCAAAGAATATCTGAAAGATTGTGATAGAGAAGGTATCCAGTTTCTTACTGAACACTTGACTACTCATCCTGTGTGTTTTCCCTGTGTTATTGTATGTTCCACAATTGGACATCTGTACCCACTTAATTACTTCTTCTTCTTCTTCTTCTTCTTCTTCTTCTTCTTCTTCTTCTTCTTCTTCTTCTTCTTCTTCTTCTTCTTCTTCTTCTTCTTCTTTTTCCCAGTGGTCAGCACTTGGGTTGCCTCTGTTAGTACAAGTACTGTGTGCTCAGTTTCCTGACCTAGAGCCCTATAATAGGCTGGATGATGATGCTCAAAGTCATCATATCCCTGGAACCTTGCATGAAAGGGTCTTTACAAATATGATTAAAATAAGCATAGTAAGCTTGCACAAATTATTCTTGATTGTCAGGATAGGTAACAAATGCAGTCCCATGTTTACTTAGTGTGACTGATAATACACTGTGTGTACCTATATGTGATGGCATAAAAAAACAGCAGCCTAACATTGCAGCTCCAGAGGCTGGAAGTGTGAAATCAAGGTATAAGCAGGGCCATGCTTCCTTCAGAGACTCTGGGGGGGGCAGATACTTCCCCACTACTTCCATATTGGAGTAGGCCTAGATATGCCTTGATTTGTGGCAAAATAGTTCCAAATTCTTCCTCTTTCAACACTTTTGTGGTGCTGGGGATTGAATCCAGTGTGCCACTAAAGCTAAGCCAGCATGGTACTACTGAGCCCTGTCCCCTTCTGCCAACTGCTTCCACTTTCACATGGATTTCTTTGTGTCTCTATGTGTACTTTCCTATTCATAAGCCCACCGGCCCTTGGATTAGGAGCTCCTCTTAACTCTTCTTTAACTATTGGCATCTGCAAAGACTGTTCCTTTTCTTGGGTTCTGCGTGAAAATAAATTTTGGACAGCAGAGCAGATAAGTGGTTGAAGATCCTGGCCTTGAAGATAAGGGTGATACAGCCCACAAACCTTTGGCAGCCACCAGAGGCTGGCAAAGACAAGGAAATCATTGTCCCCTGGAGCCTCTTGGCGGAGCCGAGTCCTGCTGCTATCTTGGTTTCAGCCCAGAGATCCCAAGTTTGGACTTCCAGCTTCCAGTCCAGAAATTTGAGATAATACATTTCTGTTTATGTTTTTCATTACCTGTTTCATTATTACTAATGTTGGTGAAGCCCAGGCTGGCCTCAAGCTCATGATCCAAATGCTAAGACCACAGGTGTCTGTCACCGAATCCAGCTGATTCATGCTGTTTTAAGCTATGCAACAGGCAGCAGTTGGTCCAGTAACTCTTTTGTGGGCCCATGGGAGACTATATTGTGGTATACCCAGGACTGGACCAGCCACGGCAGTGTGGGCATGAACCCTGGGGCCAGTTAAATGCCACCAGGTGACTTCTTACAGCAGCTGCCACCAGTCACACACAGTGGTTCCTCTTTTTTTTTTTTCTTATGCCAGCCAAGGCTTGGCATCAGGCAGCTGATTATTGCCAATCTGACATGTGCAAATCCTGTCTTTTTGTTTTCATTTGCATCTCTCGGATTCCTCAAGAATCTGGAATGTGAGCCTCTCCTCCGTAGTCACTCGATAGCCTTTTGGGTGTCTCCTTCTGGTAATTGCCTATTCACGTGCTTTGCTCATTTTCCTCTTGGGTCTTTTTCTTGTTGGTTTGCAGAATTTCCTTGTGTATTTTCCCTCCATTAATCCCTTGTTGGTTTTCAACAGCAAATATCTTTTCTCCATCTGTCATTTCTCTTTTAACTCTATCTGTGCTGTCCTTGATGAAAGGAAATCCTTAGTTTTGTAGTTATCCTATCTACCTAATTGAAAGCTTCCAGTAGAAGGGTGGGCTGGGCAGGGTCTTTGGGAAAGCAGAGGGCACTGTGTCTGGGAAAGCAAAAGTGTGTGTGAGCTGTACACAAATACAATCAGGTTCTGCAAGAGCATGTGCCACTTCAGCTTGTGTCCCTTGTCTACAGTGCTCCTCTGTTCTCCCTGCTAGTCCAAGCAGTTCAGTACCGTGCTAAATGTTAATGGACTAAATATTGTTAACTATGGTTCTTATTTTATCACTGTTGTGTGATATATTTTGCTATGCTAAGGTTAAAATCCTTCTTTTTATTTTAGACAGAAAAGAGGAGATGATGGGAGATGTCATTCTGTAAATATGTTTCTCTTATTGGTTAATGAATAAAGCCCTGTTGGCCAATAGGAAAGCAAGATAGGTGGGACTAGGACACAAGGAGGTTTTGGGAAGAGGGAGGAAGAGGTTCAACATGTAGGACCGAGAGAGAACAACTCCGGATCCTCTCTCCGGTAAGACAAACCTCTAGACTTCATGGATATACTTAGATAAATAGAAATGGGTTAATAGTTAAGATAGAGCTAACCAATGAGAAACACTAGATCAGGCCAACATCTGTATATCCAATACAAAGTCTCTATGTGTTATTTGTGGCTGGCTCGGCTGTGGGACCAGACCGGTGGGAGAAAACTACTCGTAACATGACTCAGTTGGTCTAAATTCCTTCCAGACAGCTCGACTTGTCTCTGCTTTTTCCAGGCAGCTTGGCTCTCTTCTTTCTGAGGAGAACACACAGCTTTTATTGCTTATACTGGCAGGGAGGAGCACCGTGAATTTGGTGAGTTTCAGAGACTTCCTGAAACTGTTTTGAATTGCTTACCTTCCTGTTTAAGGAGCTTCCTGCAGAATGGAATGTTACACAGCTGACCACACCTAAAATTTTAGCAACAGTACATCTAGGCCACTTTCTGATGAGTTCAGTGTAGTGCTTATCCCTGGTCTGAGGATGCTTAAAGAGCCATGTTCAGATGTACAGTGAAGACCAGCACATTGATTAAAAGGGCATCCCACCTTGCCAGTGCTCTGAAGAATGTGGAAAAGATAGAAAGATGTATAATTATCAAAAAGAACCCAAGGACTTAGAACAGTCAAGATATTTGAGAGAGGAGAGAAATGAGGCCCATGTTGGGAGTGGATCATACCATTAGAGGCCAAATGCAGCCTTCTTGGTGAATATTCTTTCTTGTTCATACCTTCCACTCCCATTGTCCTGTGGGATATGTGCTTTGGAATGGCCACAAGTTCTCCTCCACATTCATGTTTCCTGGTACTGTGACCATATTGTGGCGTGTCCTGCTGAAAGCAAAGCCAAGAGGGCATGTGTGTGCAGTAGTGAAGCTGCCACATGTGATTCCTCTTGAGCAACAGGATGCTGGATGTGCGCAGGGAAGGAGGGGAATGGGCATGACCAAAGCTCTGTTGCCTCTCCCAGCTGATACTAGGTGTCCCGTGGCCAAGATAGGAGGTCCATGCTTCTTGTTCTGCTTAGGGTCTTCTGTCTCATCCAACAAAAGAAAAACACAGATCTTGAGAAGATCCCTAAGGAATGAAAACTCCAGGAAATCTCTACTGGGAATGAGGATAATCCAAGCCTTGGCACCTGTAGGGGATTCCTTTCTAGAAGAAGAAGTTTCAGATCTCAAAAAAATTAATAATAATATGTGGGGGGCAGGGGAGACAGGTGTAACCCTGGCTGGACTGGACTTGATATGTGGACCATGTTGGCCTTGAATTCACATTGATCCTCCTGCCTGCCTCCGTGAGATCAAAGATATGTGCCACCATGAATAGATGTTGAAATTCTGAGAATCCCCCATCTTAGCTACATAAATGTTTGTATATTTCCTGATGCACATTTCATCTTTACTATAGAATTATAACATGACTCTAGGAAAGGTGAAGAGAAGAACATCTTTTTCTCTCTTCATTTCTGGTGGGAAATGTAAATCAACACATTTCCCTTTAGCAGTTTCTGTTCTCTGATTTTCTGTTGAGAAAGCTGTGGATAGTGGCCCTCACATTTCCATAACATTCCTTCACTTGACAAGGGGAAAGAACATTTCCTGGCCTGTGGCATAGAGTTAAAGGAATTGATTTCCTGAATCTGCTAGAGGACATGCAGAGCAGGGTGAACGAGGGGAAACAGAAGAGGTACTGAAAAAAAAAGCATGCAGCTATCTGGGGAAAAGAAGGAGGGAAGGAGACAGAAAGGGAAGAAGCTCCATGAGGCTTCAGCTCACTGGGTGCTAGCCTCATCATCTCCAAATTAAATGAAGCACAATAGAGGGGAGGAGGATACTGGGAAGGGGAGGGAAAAGGGGGTATGTCAAAAGGAAGGGGCAAGGGTAGAGGGGAGGGAACCACCTAGAACGTCCTCCTTTGAACTGCAAGTGACTCTCCAGAGTCTTTTCATAGGCTCGGGCTTTATTTAAATGAGGGCAGGGGGAGAGGAGAGGAGGGTAGGTAGGACAGGCTTTTGGGAGGGTGACAAGCTTGCTGGTAAAGAAGCATCACAGTGGGGTAGTCCTGCTTTCTGAACTGAACTTCCCCTCCTGAGTGCCTGCTCCTCTGAAGTTCTCATGGGCCCTTCCCTCCATATTCTAAGGCTTCTTTCTGGCTCTGGAAACAGTAACCCAGGCTGACAAAACTGACAGGGCATTCAGAAATGTAATGACTGGGTGTTCCCACCATGCCAAGCCAACCTTTTACTACTAGTAGTGACATTGACCATGTGCCTCCACCAATCGTGCTGATAGTGGAGCTGCAGAATGGAGTCAAGCGTAGGCCCTGCCAACAGAGCTGAGGGCTTGGCACTTGGCCACTGCCCAAGGGCTGCTTTGGGACTTTATCCTTACTCTGGATCTTTCTGAGGACCTTGCATCACATAGTGGAAAACAGGCCAAGAAGGGTCTGGAGGACATGGCCTAGAGTGACCCTTAAGTCACTTGGCCTGCTTAGCTTCTGGTTTGATAGGCTGCCCTGACTTTCTAGCGCCTACTAGCTGCCACCATCACCTTTCATTGAGCTTATAGGATCTCATGCAAATGGAGTCTTGGAAGCCTTTAAACAAGTTTTCAACCATCCATCCATCTACCTATTCTCTCACTCACTCGCATTGAGCTGGACAAAGGATTTTAGGACGATTCCTACACAGACCCGACACTCTGCCATAGAGGCAGATGGGAACTTACCTGTCTCATTGGTCCCCCAATCCTTGTTTTCTCTCTTTCCCAGTTTACTTGTTTAGTTTGCCTGGGGCTGGTTCTAGATAGCCTCTTCCTCAATTAATAGTCAGGCCAGCAGTGCCTTGGTCCTTCAGCATAGATTCCAAACTCGCAGCAATGAGGGAGAGTCCTTTTCCCCTCTGCCAGAATAAGGGGGAACTAAAATTATAGAATGCAGGTTTTCTGTATATTTTCTACCGCCCTTCCCACCACCACCATTTTCTGTACCACACTGGTTCCCTTTCCTCTCTAATTCCTCATCTTCACACCATGCCTCAAGTGCTGGGGCCACCCTTGCCTATGTGGCCACTGCAAAAGCAACTGTCTTCATTGAGAATACTGTCATTGGTGCTGCTAGCCCATCCCTTCTTCTGGAGTACATGCTGCCGGGATTCTCCTCCCGGTTTCCCTCCATAGCATCCTTTATGGTGTGCTATTTACAGGTAAGTGGTAAGAGAGCAGGAAGGAAACTTGAACCTCATACGTGATCTTGGGGGAAACTTCCAGTTCCTGTGCAACTTCACTATAGACTTGCCAATAATATCTTCCCAATTAAGTAAAGACCCAACAGCAATGTACTGAGACTCTGGGATCCCACACCCAAACAAAGGTTGCACATTAATATCATTATAGTACTATTTAGAAACTAAGTCAAAACAGCTGCCATACTGTATACCTGAAATACCAGAACTAGAAAACGTTAAGACAGGAGGATTCCTGTGTGTTTGAGGCAAGCCTGGTGTATGTAGAGAGTTGTAGGCTAGCCAAGACTAGCATGAGATCCTGTCCATAAACACTGGGATTGGTAAAATGGATTAGTGGGTAAAGGCTTTTGCTACCAAGCCTGATAATTTGGGTTCAATCTCCAGGACTCACATGGGTGGTAGGCAGAGAAAACTGTGACACACAGATATATACCCCCCACACTCACATAGAAATAAATAAACACCATGTAATATAGAATCAACATAATAACTGGGTGGTGGTGGTGCATGCCTTTAATCCCAGCACTCAAGAAGCAGAAATAGGCAGATATCTGAGGCCAGCCTGGTTTACAGAGTGAGTTCCAGGACAGCCTTATCTATTCTACAGAGAAACCCTGTCTTGAAAACACACACACACACACACACACACACACACACACCAAAAAACAATAGAAGAAAAATAGACATAAATAGCCTGTACATCAGCCTAGTATGAAGGTACATAATCCCAGAACCAGGGAGATAAAGATGGGATAATGGGAAGACTAAGGCCAGTCTTGCCTATACAGCACATTTGAGGCTAGCCTGGGCTTCACGAGACCCAGTCTCAAAACAAAAGAAAACAAAACCAAGGCCTCAATTCCATAAAAAACATCTCATTTACCAGTTGAATGCATAAGCAATTTATGACCCATTCACAGTGCATTATTATCTAGCCATATTAATAATATGGCTTAGATGAGCTTGAAAACAATAGTGAGTAGAAGCCAGACACAAGAGGCCACATGTTACATGATTCTATTTTGATGTAATATTTACAAGAGCCACATTCATGGAGATGAAGAAGCAACAGAGAGTTGCCATGGCTGGGGAAGGCTACATTGAGGGGCAGGGTTTCCATTGGGGCTGATGGGCAGATTCTGAAAGTGGGCATAGGTGATGGTGGCACACACTATGGATAGAATAAGTACCAGTGAATTACACACTTTAAAATGACTGAACTACTAATGTTTGTGTTCTATATACTTTATAGTTCAGCAAGACACAAAAATCCACATCCCCTTTGGACTTGGTCCTTTCCTCCCTCCCCACTCTCACTCTGCCCTCTAAGACCAGCTCTACAGTCAGCTCTTAGTGATGCCTTTGCAACCTTGCCTCTAGCCTCTGCCATGTCGGTTTCTTTACCCCAGAAGCTTTTGATCCTCATTTGATCTTCAGTTCAATGGCTGGTTTTGTTTTCCTTCTTTTTCTTTAGTGCTGGGTGTAGAGCTCCAGGTATATAGTCTCCTACCTAGCCACAACCCCTCCCTGTCTGTTTCACTTTTACATTCCATTATGGGGCGTAGGCTTGCAACACTATAGGTGCCTAATGCATCCTTAGTCAATAAGTGAATGGAATTTGTTGTGAAGTCATTTCCTGTTTCTTCCTAATTGTTGCATCCCCTCTTGTCTGAGGGCAGGAGGCACAAAAGACTCAGGAAGCTAAGGAGACTAAGAAGGCACAGGAAATCCACAAAAGTTACTCTTAGGAAACCATGCCCCTGATGCTACAAGGACAGTAAACTATAGGGGAGGAGAGATCATTCAGTGGAATCATGCAATCCATCATCCATGCTATTATAAGTAACTCCACTAACTTAAGCTAGATTTGAGTGGGATAATCTTTGGTCTGTCTTCATGGTCAGGTATGAGATAAACAGATGGCTTCTTGCCAGTCTCACCTCATGGGGTCTCATCTCCTGTCAGGGCTGTTCCGGATGACCAGTGGACATCTTGGCGGGCACAAAGTCTAGGAGTAACTTACTCCTAATGATTACATGCAAAAGAAAAGTTGCAGGACCAAAAGGCAACCAAGGACCGGCCCTGGCACCAGTGGCAATCTGAGGGCACTGCTGGGAAGAGGTGTGGGGGTGGTTGCCTAGTGCTGATGTTGGAGTAAAGTGTGCTGTTCCACCCGCCACTGGGAAGATGGCAGCAGCCAAAGCTTCCCTGTTGTTTGCAAAGTTCCTATAGCTCAACTAGGAATAGACACACTGTGAGGCAATTTGCTCCCTAGTTGGCCAGGGTGAGGAGTAAGGGGTAGTGCAAGTGGGGTGTTGTTTGGATGGTGGTGATGGTAGTGGCAGGGGCCTGAAGGCAAGTGGGCCTGGGCAGGACCAGAGGCCAAAGTTCAATGTTGGAGTAGATGAGTCATCCTGAAATTCTCAAAGCCTTCTAGTTCTCTTTATGGGACAGGCAGAGGGACAACAAGGAAAAGACACATTCCTTGAGATGCCAAGAACAAGTCTGTCTACCATTTTGTAAAGCTGACAGCTTCACTGTCGTATTTCTCCTATTGTACATGAAGAAGCCCTGGTCTTGGAATTGGGCTTCTAAGTTCTACAGAAAGAAAGGTCTTCCTCATCTCTGCACCAGGAGGGAGTTGGTATGGTTTCTCATGGTTTACTGTACATGGTTGGTGGACGGAAGAAGGTGGGTCATTGGCAGAGCAGAGCTACCGTGTGTCTTCAGGGTGGCTTCTGACTCTATATGCAATACCCAGGGCAGCTTGAGTACTTTGAAGGAATGTGGCTGAAATGTCAAGGCCGCTTGAATGGCAGCCAGAGGAGCCCACTGGCTAGTAAGGATTCTGCAGGGCTGGCACAGATGTGGATTCCAGCATTAGACACAGTCCTTTGAACTGTGGTTACCCTCTTTTCTCTCCCCTTAAGGTATGTAAGACTATTTCTTAAAAATGCTGGCCATATGTATAACATTAGACATTCTCCTTCACATAGCAATTCTACCTTGGAGACAAGCAGGGCAATGATCAGAAATCTGCAGACATTAAGTTCCAAAAAGAGCTCTAAAAGCCCAACTACCCCAGTACTCTTTGACATTGGTTTCGTCTGTCTACCCTTACAGTTTATACCCAATTTTTAATATTGTTTTCCTTTATGGACAAGAAAACGGCTCTAAAATAAATTCACAGGGAAGCAAGTGGGTTTAGAGCTTAGAGTTGAAACTCAGGTTCTCTCAGCCAGCATACTAACATTGCTTTGTGAGCCTGACCCCAGGGTGGGTAGTTGAGGTATGTCAGGTTGATAATGGCTCTCTGAGATCTACAGGTCTAAATCCCTGCAACCTGTTATGAATGTCACTTTACATATGGAAGGAGATTTTGCAAACGGGATTAAGTTCACAGTTGTGAAGTTGTCCTGGTATCCACATGGGTTGTAAATGCAATCACATGGCCCTTCACAAAAGGGAGATTTCACAACATGTCCACAGAAGAGAAGGCTGCATAAAGACCAAGGCAGAGACTGGTATGGTATAGCCACCAGCAGCTGGGGGCAGGGAGAAAGAAGTGTGTCCTCTTGAGCATCCAAAGGAAATGTGTTTTATTACCTTGATTTGGAACTTCTGGTCTCAGAACTGAGAGAGAATCAATTTTTGTCATTTAAGACACTAAGTGTGTGGTAATTTGTTACAGCAGTTGCAAGAACAAGGAAGGCTGCCTTTAGGTGTGTCCAGTACATTAAATTCATCAATTCCACAACAGACATGTAAGTCACTAACTGGATGAATGGATGTGTTTCCTTCTGTCTGAGAGAAAAGCGCATTTCCTGCCACCTGGCAGTGGGAAGTAGAGACTTGGTCACAGGTATGCATGGTTTTTAAACAGTCTCTGAGTGTTAAGGAAAACAATATCTTCCTGCTCTTTCAACCTAGGGACCTCTCTCTCTCTCTCTCTCTCTCTCTCTCTCTCTCTCTCTCTCTCTCTCTCTCTCTCATGACTTTAGGAAAATTATTCTCCAGCCAGTCCTGGGGATCTGTCAGATTACTCAGATTAGGATGATGGCCACATGCTGATGGCTAGATGGCTAGTCACAGGGAACTGTGGAGACTCCGACAGCTGGAATGAAGACTGGGAGTTGGGGTATGTGCATCAGAATGGATGTGCATGCATGCATTTTTTAGTCTGTGCGGAGATATGTATATGGGCTTGTGTGAGCACATATGTACATGCGAATGACAGTACGTATGAGCATTGTGAATGCGAGGGCTTCTGTATGTGAGTATGTACATATGGAGGCAGTTATGAGAGGAGACGTGTGTCTCCATGGAAGCACATGAGCTTGTGATATCTTAAGAGTGTGGAGTCAGAGGTTTCAGGTGAGATGGGCCTGTGCTGCAGAGAAAAATGCACAGGGATGGATTATTTAGCATCTGATTCAGGGAGGAGACTCTTCTAGCCATATTGGCAAAGTGTGTCCCTGCAAAACTATGGGCCTCTGGGTTGCTTACTCATCTGGTCCTGGAAGAGCAAAGCAGCTGAGAGTGGGACTGGGGCTGCTTCTTCAACTTGTGTCCCCATGATACCTGCCCAGGGCCTCTCATTGGAGGTCTGCCAGGTAATGCAGGTGGAATTGAATTGAATTATGGCTTTTAGCCTCAAGAAGGCACAGTGTGAATTTGTCTTGCCAGCTAGGCCTGCCCTGGCTATTCCCATGGCTCAGCATCAGCTTGAGAGCCTGCCTGTCTCTCGATTAATGAATTCAGTGTCCCAAGTCAGCTAAGTGTGTTGAGATGGCACTCAGGGGTGGCAACACATACTTGCTGACTGCAGCCAGTCTACTCAGTGCAAAGCTGGATTCACCCAAGGTGGTGTGTTGCTGAAGATGCCGGCTTGTGGGCTTTGCCTTGGCAGCTTCTCTCCCTTACAGCAGATGGCCTAGGTTGAGAGGAAAACAGTGCTCTGGGTGCTTTTGATCGGCAGTCTTTCAAGGAGCCCTGTCATGACTATCCATGGTTGTCAACTCGATTGAAATGACATCAACTAAGTGGCATGCCTCTAGGTGGACTTATGAAGATATTTACAGAAAGGATTGATCGGCATAGAAAGATCCTCCCTCACAGTGGGCAGCACCTTCCAGAGGTGGCCCAGATCTGTCTGAAGAAGTCTGAGGGAAAAGCTTCTTTATCTTGCCTGTCTGATAAGTTGCATCCATCCTGTTGCTGTAGGAGCCACTGCCATCCTTTGCTAGCATAGGACCCAGTTTCTTCAGCCTTTCAACATGGATTGAAGAGTAGTGTCTCTCTAAGAACCCTCCAAGTCTTCAGTACCAGATTGGAACTGCTGAGGCATCAGTATCATGGACTGACAGGCTCACAATCTCTCCGGTATGAAGACAGTCATTGTTGTACTATCCATCCTGTATCAAGTAAGTCAATCTAATAAATTCCTTTTTTAATATATGTTCACTGTCAGATCTGTTCCTCTGGAGAATTCTGACTAATACAAGCCCCATCCGAATTCACAGATGCCAAGGTATTGTAGGGTGCCCCCGTTGGAAAAACGGGAACATTTTCCATGGGCTGTGTGATGCAAAAGTAAGGTTTAAGACTGTGTTGACATGTGACTAAGCAGGACCATTGGACTCCTCAAAGCCTCCTGCTAATCTAGATCATCTGCCTGGAAGAGAGGATATTTAATGACACTTGAAGAATTCAGCAATTTCAGTATAGCCCACGTGGATAAGCTGACAACCACACCGGACTGGTTGATCTTCCAAGTGGCTCAAATATTCTTTGGAGTTTAAGCACAAGGATTACTCCAGAGATCTAGAAAGACATGGTTGGGTTCCTGCTTAGAGGGTCACAGGTCATACCTCTACCAAGGATCCCACTTAGCTAGAGTGAGGATCCACTGTCCAGGAAGTCTGGATTCTTGCCTCCCTCATCTGTTCCCCACTTCCCTGGATCTTCTCTTTCTGCCATTTCTGTCCACTATCCCAACTGACCAGTCTTGACCTTGGCGGTCATATCTCTGTCTCTTGAAGAGTTCCCCCTTCCTATGGCCTTGATGGCTTTCTTCTATAGACTGAACCTCCTGTATTCTATATCCCCATCTGCCTGCTGGCAACACCCTTCTAAGTAGATTCAGCCTCAACCATTATCCTTCTTGCATCATACTTAAACTATCACTAGCTGCCAGAGCCACTAATGAAAATGCAAATGGGAATTTGAGAGATGGCTTAGATGTTAAGCCATCTGAAGTCCTCCTCTGGCCCTTATGGGTACCATAAGCATGCAAGCGGTATACAGAAACTCAGGCAGTCAAGATACCCATACACATAAAAATGCAAATATCAGTGTCTTAGTTACTTTTCTATTGTTGTGATATACTATTGTGGTTTAATAAAGATCAGGAAAAACAAATAGGCCGAATAGATGTTTATTCAGGGAGAAATAACTTACAACAGAGACCGATGAGCACCAGCAGGTTCCTGGTCCCAAGGATGCCTCCGGATGCTCTCATGTCCCTGTGCTACAAGCAAAAGAGAGCTCTGAGGCTCCTTCCGCAGACCTAGTCCCCACCCATAATCTGCAACTGTCGCCACCCATAATGGGCGTGGTCAATGCCACAGGTGCAGACAAAGTGAATATCTCACTACAATAGCCCATGACCACGGCAACTAACTTATGCATGGAGCTATCAGAGTCTGTAATGGCAGAGACTCATGGCAGCAGGCATAGCTGAGAGCCCACATTGCATACCTCAAGCTGGAAGCAGAGAAACCTATCTGGGAACTGGGACATGGTTTTGAAGCCACAAAGCCCACCCGCATTGATGTACTTGCTTTAGCAAGGCCACACCTCCTAAACCTATCCAAACATCGCCACCAACAGGGCCCCAAATATTCAAATGCCTGAAACTTTGAAGGATATTTATTAAAACCACCACAGTTGGGTAGTTTGATATAGCTGAGTTGGTGGAGTTTTGGCCTAGCATGCATGCAGGAAGACATGGTTTCCATTCCCAGTATCCTATTAACCTGGTATAGTGGCAAATACCAGGATTCCAGCACTTGGGAGAATAAGAAGTTAAAAGTCATCCTTGAATACATAATTGGGTAGTGGCCTGGGCTATGTATACCTTGCATCAATCAAGAAGAAAATACAAATGTTACTTTTTTATCTTTAGCTTTCAACCTTCAGACTTCTAGTTACTAAGGGACTGGCCTCATGTTTATTCTACATCTCCAATGTCTGCCCATGTCTCTACTGTCAGCAGCATACCTTAGGTCTCTGTGAACCCCACGTCAAGAAACATCAATATAGATGGGTGTTGTGGTGTACCTATAATACTACTACTTAGGAGATGGAGGTAAGAATATCAGGAGTTTGGCTATTTAGAGAGTTCGGGGCCAAACTAAGCTACTAGAGACTCTGTCACAAAACAGTAAGGAGGCGCTGACTCCTCAGTCTGTGCTAGGAGAGGAAACAAGAGTTCTTGTCCATAAGGTATTCCAATCTCTACCACCTTCATCTTAAGCTCTAGTCACACACAGCTCTGTACCTGGGCACAGAAGTACAAACTTTTCCCCAGCCACTCCCTTTCAAAGTAGACAAAGGGAGCTGGCCAAAATCTCCCAGGTTTGTGTTGGGTTGATGTCAGGTCCAGGCAAGCTGGCTGGCAAGGCCAGCTTTCAGCAGTGCCAGGGAAGGATGCTTCAAAAGCTATAGCACGCAGGTTCAGCAGGGCCATATCTGAGTCAGCCTTTGTGGTCAGGAGATTAGAACCATACTTAGGAATTTAGCGATAAAAGTAAGCACAAGGAGGATTAGATGAGCCAGATTTCTCACGGTAGGTAAAGGGAACTGCATGCGAGAATCTTTGGAACCAACCAACAAGAAGTAGTGTGAGACCCCAGTTTAGAGAGTTGGCTGTTTCTTTGCTGTGTCCACATAAGGGGCAGTGGCACTTTCTGAAACTAAGGTTACTAATCCGATTTTTGAGGGTTTGAAGCTACCTCCTTACTGTGGCAAGCCTTCTGTTTCACAATGACCCGGGCTACTTAAGTTCTTTTCCAACCAACCCTCATAGAGAGAGAGATCTAAGAGTACCTCCTCTTTCCTTTCAGCTACCTATGATAAAGCATTTTCTTCTTGGAAAAAAAACAGTGTTGTAGTATTGGCTTCAACATGTACCAGACAGTGAGCCTTTCTTCTATAAATCACACCTAAGATGTTCCTGAGGGGACATTGAATACACAACAAATAACTAGACTATACTCTTCCAAACTTTCAGGTTTCATGTAGGGCCCTGCATGGACCTCCAAGGCACCTTAAGCAAGCCTGAAGCTGGTGGCTGGAACATCTTGCCCCCTGAGTTGTTATTGGTACTCTTCCTGTTTTGCTAACACACATCTGCTGGTGAGGAGCTAAGCCTGAAAACCCTGTTGTTTTCCACTGTGCTGTGAGTCCGTATATAAGCCCGCTCCTTACCCTCAATAAATGGAATTCAGCATTTGGCATTCTGGCGTTGCTGTTGAACGAATGACCCTCTGTCTTGTCTCTTATTTCAATCTCTAGGCCTTCACCTGATTCGTAGAACAGATTGTAGCACAAGAGCTACAGGTCCAACCTAGTGACAATTGTGCTACCTGTGATCCAAACACTCAGGAAGATGAGAAAGGAGGATTGAGAATTCCAGCCTTGCATGCATAGTGAGGCCATGCATCAAAGCCAAACAGCAAGAAAACTATAGAGGTCATGCAAAACAAAGAAAGTGAATTTCCAGGTTGAATAACAGCTGCATGTAGCATATGGCCCAAGATTGGAGTCAGAACAAGAAAAGAAAATGGAAAAAGAAAGTTGTTGGTAGGTGTATGCCTTAGTCAGGGTTCTATTGCTCTGAAGATACACCATGACCATGACAGCTCTTAAAGAGCACAGCATCTAATTGGGGCTGGCTTACAGTTTCAGAGGTTTAGTGCATTATCATCATGGCAAGAAGCATGGTGGCATCCAAGTAGACATGGTGCTGGAGAAGGAGCTGAGAGTTCTATATCCAGATTAGCTACAGCTTCCACACAGTGACTCACCTCCTCCAAAAAAACACAGCTACTCCAACAAGGCCACACCTCTAATCCTTTCAAATAGTGCTACTCCCTAGTGACCAAATATTCAAATTTGTGAGCCTATGGAGACCATTCTTATTCAAACCACCACAGTGTATTAGTTAACCCTTTGGATGATGTGACAAATGCCATGACCAAAAACTACTTAGTAGAAGAGATTCTTTTGGCTTGCAGTTGTAGAGGAGAAGCCCATAACTGTAGGGAATGCACGGCACCAGGTGGCAGGAGTGGGAAGTTGGGTTACAGTTCCTCTGCATAGAGAAAGCAGAGAGAGAGAGAGAGAGAAAGAGAGAGAGAGAGGAAGAGAGAGAGAGAAAGAGAAAGAGAGAGGGAGGGAGGGAGACATAAGCACAAAATGTAGGGTTAGACTACAAACCCTCAAAGCCTACACCCAGTGATGGAATTCCTCCAGTGAGGCTGTACCACCTGAAAATTTTTGTATCTCCTCAAATAGGACCTCCAACTGGGAAACAAGTGTTCAATGAGGCTATGGAGGGTGTTTTTTCAGTCAACCATCACAGTGGGGTAGGTACTGGCTGGTGATAGAGCACTTGCCTAGCAGGTATGACGCCCTGGCGTTTAGTTGTTTCCTCGAGGTTGGGCATGACCACTAGCATCTTCATGTAAAGCAGCTGTGATTTCAGGAGGACAGGCCTATTTATATTCCATTATGGGAGGATAAGATGCTCCTCAGACATATGGGAATCCTCCAGAGGCCCCTCTCTACCCCGAAGTTAAGTAAGTGGTATAAACCATTGCTGCAGTGAGACTTTAGTTGTTCAGGGGAGCTTCCTAGTAGTGTAGCTGCCTTTGACTCACCGCTGTTCCTGTATGTAACCCAAATAAACTCCATTCACAAAGCTGGGATTGGATTGAATATTTCCTTTAGAACAGCCTTCTTATCTAGGGTAAATAGACATTCATATATTATCTCCTCAGGAGAAGTCATACCACTGCTATTCTGTCTAGAGCACTGAAAAATGACTAAAGCTTTAAAGAAAAATGATAAATAAATACATAAGGTAGTTTGGACTATGAATAGTACTCAGTAAGATGCTTGCCTAAAAGTATGATGATCTGAATTTGAGCCCCAGCATCCATGTCGAAAGTCAGCCATAGTGAAATACCCTTGTATTCCCAGCACTAGTGAGAGAAAAGGAGACAAGTAGATCCCTGGGGCTCAATAGCTGGGCAGCACAGCCTAATATGATGAATCCAGGACCCAGTGTGAGACCCTTGTGGATGGCTCCTGAGGAATGATAGGCAAGGTTGACTTCTGTCCTTCACACAGATGTGTGAACATGCACATGTACCACAATACATACTTGCAATATGTAAAAACTTTATTGTTTACTTCTTCTTGTTTTCCCTACAAAAGATAGTGATTCTCTTAAGTCACTCAGAAATTGTCCAAATTCTTTCTGACTCCCTTAAAGTTATCTATGTCGAAGTCCCCAGTGCACATATTCATGGCAGAAGAGACTCTGTAGGTGTGAAATGGGACTATTAATCTGCTTTAGTTGGATGGGTTAAGCACAATTACTTAGGAGGGTGACAGGAAGATGAGAGGCGCAGACACTATGGGGGAAAAAAGGTGAAGGCTCATAGGTGAGAACCCAAAGTTGTAGTCTGTCTCTATGAGGTGGGAGAGTCAAGGAAACTGATTCTCTCATGAGACCCATTTGGGGTGTATAACCTTTAGGTAACAGAGTCAATTTGTGTTGTGCTAAGGCCACTGAAATTTGGATAACCTGTTAAAAGTCACAGGAACTAAGTATATACCTTACTTCCCCTGCTGTGGAGAATGTGGGGCCTGAGTTGTGTCTTTTTCACATCTTGACCCATCATGCCTTGAAGAGACTTGTCACCTGACTTGTAATATTTAGGAAACATTTGCTCATCCGCAGAGAGGAGCACTGAAGGCAGAAGAGTATAACAGCCATGAGCCCTTCCCAGGACATGTTGGACTCTAGACCTTCAGGGTCCCAGAGATCTTTTGCTTCCTTTGAAGGCAAGGAAACTCACACAATACCTAAGCCCCTGGTTCAGTACCAACCTCTTTATTTCCCAAGCGGTAAAAGAAGGCCCCAAAGGGGGAAAGAATTGCCTGAGATCTAAGTGATAGAGCTGGAATGAGAATAGAGGTGGCTGAGCTTCCAGCTGCTTCCCATACTAAGAAATAAGAAGGAAGAGGACATCTTGAGAATATCAGAAAGTGGGGGCAATGTATGGTTGAAACAGCCTGTGTAGTAACTGAAGTGTTCTGAATGCTATTGTGATTATGGTGGTATTTGCTCAACTCCAGAAATTTCTCAAAATCCAATGTTATAGATGACTATAATTTATGCATTATCCTTCAACAAAATGGCACAAAAAGGTATTATAACATCTCTTTGGAACCCGTGTTTATCCAGCAAAAATAGAAATAATGCTTGCATTAGTGTTTTTGTCTAGGGCTGGGGGTAGCTCAGCAATAGAACACTTACTTAGCATGCATGAGACCCAAGGCTCCACTCGTGGTGCCGCAAAAAAAAAAAATATTGTTTTGTCCAATGAAATACAGAGTTTTCAAAGGCAAGGCCGGTATGTAACCCACCAAGGACTTCCTGGGAGCAGAGGCTGTTCTAGAAGCACACAGCTAAGTGTATTTGTTTGTCTAGAGCTATGCCCCTCTACTCTGAAGGCACTCACGGTAGGGATGTATGGTAGCAATGTAAACATATGGAAAGAATACCAGGGACTGGCAGAAGAATCAGAGCAGGTACCAGGGACTCCGTTGTGTAGACAGGAAGTGTGCCCAGCTGAGTACTCAGTGCCAGCCACCATGGGAGCCCCTGGCCTCAGCTGCTTTGGCGACGCTATGGCTGGGCCTCCCCCTGCCACCTCCCTCTAGCTTTCCTTCAACCCAATCCATTACCTTCTGTTTACTGCCTCTTCAGACAGTTTTCCTTGGCTTGATGCCAAGCCAATTTGAATTAATTTTCCAAGCATGACCCTGTGAGTCACTATATTAAATGCCTTCCAGATAGTTCTCATTGCTGCATACACACAGCGTGTTTGGCTAGCCATCTGTAATCACAATGAGCCGCCTAGCTCAATGCAGGGGCACCACCAGTCTCTTAGATGGTGCTGGAGCAGGCCAGCCTGCCTCGTGGCCCACAGACCTCAGGCTTTATTTAGCAATTGAAAGAGATAGATCTGCTACAAAAGGACCCGCAATAACTACCTTTCCTTTTTTGAAAAGCAACCTTATTGTCATCTATTTCATATACCACTCATTTAAGGTGTAAAATTCACTGTTGTTTTTTTTTAAGTATATTCACTGGTACATTCTATAATTTCCAGTCAATTTTGGAACATTTTTGTCACCCCTAAAAGAAACCTGGTACACTTTAAGGTATTGTTCACCTGCTGGCCCCTCCCCTGGCCTCTGGCAGCTGATGATCTATAGAGTCCCAGAGTGTGGATATTAGTTGAATGGGATCATATGACAGATTTATTGGTCAGCATCTCAAAAGGAAAATTGTCAAACAGCTGGATCCTATTTTCAGGATTGGTGGCAGGTCCATCCATATTGTGAGGATGGTAATCAGAAAAGGTAGAGGTGATCAAGTGTTTTCTAAATGGAAGCAGTCCCAGAGCCCTAACCTCTTCCTAATCTGAGGGTCTTGTGCCCTAGGAGACCTGCTCTGCCTTGCCTTTGCTGCTTCTCCCTGGACTATTGTCCCCAAAGGATTAGAGGAGTGCTCCCTGTTTGCTTCTCAGGAGGAGGCTAGAGGGAGTTTTTTTTCTGTTTGTCAACCCAAGACAAATCCACTGCTGCCTTCAATGGTAGGTGGCTTGCTTTTTGAAGTCCTATTCCTCCAGTACACAGGGCCCAGTTTTGAATGGTGTCTGCTGTCTCCTGTCAGCCTCCTTCCTTGTCTTCTTGAAGTGATTTGACCTCCCCCACACCCGATTTGTGGGAGACTCACAGAAAATGGAAGCAGACTTCCCATATAACTGGACTCTCTGTGCAACCCAGAAAAGCAGAACTTCTCAAGGTTGAAGAGTTAGAGGTTATCTGACCTAAATACAAATGGGCAGCTGACCAGCCCCCAGCAACTCCTCCAAGGATTCTTTCAAGCTTTGATTGTCCTGCAATGCCCTGCCTGTCCATCCCTCTCCAACCCCCTGCCCCCACTGCTTTTGCAACTGCAGCTCAGAGGTAAAGCATTTATATAGCAGGTTCAACGCCTGGTTTTCATTCTCAGCAGCTACAGAAGAAATTGCTTCCCTAGGTAAAACTGCCGGGCCTCAAGTTTTGCTGCCCAAACCTCAAGGAAAATATCTCTCCTTGTAGTCCCGAAGAGATTTGAGGACCAATGTTACTCCATCTTGAGTCCTGTTTACATAAGAATAACAACCGAACCTAACTATGATTATATTGTCGCTGTCTACATTTGAACATACTCACTCTATCTTTCTATAAACCATCTGTCCATATCTCTCTCTCTCTCTCTCTCTCTCTCTATCTATCTATCTATCTATCTATCATCTATTCTGCCATCTATCTGTCACCTATCTAAAAGGAGTTGTTTCTTCTGTTCTGAATGCTAAGAAGCTTCTTGACTGCTGTATGCCTGACGACTTCCAAAGTCCCCGGTTCCTGGAGCACAGATGTCTCCTATCGGTAGTAGAACATAGAAAAGGAAGATACCTTTCCTTTATCTTTGAGTTCTGAAAATGTTTATGCTTCTCTGGAGGTGTGGATTGTTGGCTGGTAAGCATAAACATTGAGGACCCTGAGAGACATACATAGTCCCACGGAGAAAAGGAAAGGGACAAGATCTCCTGAGCAAATTGGGAGCTAGAGGACAGATGGGAGGGGGTCAGGAGAAAGAGAAGGGAAGAAGAGGAGGGGAGAGGAGAACGAGGGAGCAGGAAGATTGAATCAGGGGAAGAATAGAAAGAACAAGAAAAGAGATACCATAATAGAGGGAGCCATTATAGGTTTGAAAAGAAATCTCATACTAGGGAAATGTCCACAGACCTACAAGGATGACCCTAACAGTCTAAGCAATAGTGGAGAGGCAACCTTAAATGCCCTTCCCTGATAATGAGATTGATAACTACCTTATATGCCATCCTAGAGCCTTCATCCAGTAGCTGATGGAAGCAGAAGCAGAGAGCCAAAGATAAACACTGAGCTGAACTCCTGGAATCCATTGCAGAGAGGGAGAAGTGATGAGCAAAGGGATCAAGACCAGGCTGGAGAAACCCACAGAGACAGCTGACCTGAACAAGGGGGGAGCTCATGGACCCCAGACTGACAGCTGGGAAACCAGAATGGGACTGACTCAGACCCCCTGAACATGGGCATTAGTTAGGAGGACTGGGCAGTCTGTGGGGCCTCTAGTGCTGGAACACCATTTATACCTAGGTACAAATGGACTTTGGGAGCCTACTCCCCATAGAGAGATACTCTCTCCGCCTAGACACACGGGATGGGCTTAGGCCCTGCCCCAAATGATGTGACAGATTTTGATGACCCCCCCATAGAAGGCCCCATTCTTTCTATGGAGCAGAAGAGGGATGGGATGGGATCAGTGGGGGCATGTGAGAATGAGAGGGAGAGGGAACTGGGATTGATACGTAAAATAAGATTGTTTCTAATTTAAATAAAAAATGAAAAAATGTTTCTCATTTCCTTTGCATTGATATTTGTGATGTTTGTATGAAGATGAGACTTCAAATACATTTTTTTTAAGATGTATTTATTGTATACAGTGTTCTGCTTGCATGTATGCCTGCCCACACGCCAGAAGAGGGCACCAGATCTCATGATAGGTGGTTGTGAGCCACCACATGGTTGCTGGGAATTGAACTCAGGACTTCTGGAAGAGCAGTCAAAGCTCTTAACCTCTGAGCCCCAGACGCCCAAATACATTATTTTTACTTGTGCCAATCCAGACATTTGTTAAAAAGACATTTGAGCCAGGCAGTGGTGGCCCACATTTTTAATCCCAGAATTCAGGAGGCAGAAGCAGAGGGAGCTGTGAGTTCGAGGCCAGCATGGCATACAGAGTGAGTTCAGGACAACCAGGTATATACAGAGAAACCCTGTCTTAAAACAAACAAACAAAAAATAAAAAAATAAATAAAAGAAAGAAAAGAAAAGACATTGTGACTCACTTGTGTATAATAAACCATAAATATGAAAATTTATTTCTAAATTTGGGGGCAAACATACTCTAGTTTCCTTGGTGTTGATGTAATAAAACAATAAAACGCTCTAGCCAAAAGCAATGTGAAGGAAAGAGTTGCTTTAGCTCATCCCTCCAGGCCCCAGTCCAGCACTGAGGGAAGTCAGCAGGAGCTGAATGAAGCAGGAACATGAAGCAGAACGCATGAGGAATGCTGCTCACTCCCTCCGTCTCCGGCCCACTCCCAGGCTTACACTTAGCTAGTTTTCTTATATAACTCAAGAACACCTTCCTCGGGAGAGCATTATCCCTAGTTGAGTGGACCCCCTTCATCAATTGATAATCAAGACAGTGCCCTCGATGGCATGCCTACAGGCCAGGCTGACCTAGGCAATTCTTCAATACAGACTCTCCTCTCAAAATGATTTTAGGTTGTGTCAAGCTACTTTTAGCTAGGACATGAAGGTTATGAGACACAGGATCACTCTAGTAGCCCAGGCTGGCCTGAAATTCATTATGTAACTCAGACTAGCATTGAGACAATACTTCAGCCGAGCCTCCTAAATGCAAGGATTTACAGCATAAGCCACCATATCTGGATACTTAATTTTTGTTTTGGTTGTTATTGGCTTGAGACAGGCTGTCATGAATGTACTGACTGTGTCAGAAACATACACAAACATGTGTGTGTCTTTCCACACTGTCAGGATTTATTGAATAACAATAAGTTCACAAGGTGTAGTTGTTTAAGTGCCAGACATATGCCAGATAGCCCTGCTTTCCTTGATAACCCTGCCAAGGTGAACACAAATTCTTTTATTCCAATCTTAATTAGTACTATAAACTCTCAGATCACACAGCACCCAGCACCACCTATCTATATATGTAAGTTACACATGCCTGATAGGTTTAAGAGGTCACAGCAGAGTTCAAGAGGTGTTAGAAATGGGCTGGTCGAAATGCCAATACAACCCATTTTGATAAGATAAAGAAGCAAACCAACCAAGCTGTATGTAAGCCAGAAAAGAAGTTGCTGTCAGAGATTAGAAAGTGGGGCTTCAGTGATGAATGCAATTACACATGCAAGAGGGCAGGACTGAGCCCCGACAAAAGGTAGATGGATGGCAGGTTCAGAGGGTGAACAGGGGGCTAAAGGACAGTAATTGAGTGGACTGCATCCACATTGGATCCACATGTGTTATATAGTCCCAGAGAAAGCTGGGAGTTATCTCTTCATTGGTTTCTTTATGAATACACTAGGTGGTCAAATGGCAGATAAATACGTTGGGGGCTGTCAGAACTAGGTGCTCACTTTAAAAAAAAATGGGAATAGGGAAAGCAGTTATACTCTTCCCTCTGGTGCGTCTGATACATTCTTGAACCATGTTTCCTTGATAAGATTGTAATACCTGCATGTTCCCTTATAGTCTCAACTTACCTCAATAAATTTATAGAGTGTAACACTTTCTACTCCCAGGAATAAACCACGGAGGAGTCTATACTGTGTGAGTGGTAGTGGACACATGGTGTCATTAATGTGGAACCTTTAGGAAGTGGAACTTTGCTAGAAGAAATACGTAAGAATGTAGTTTGCTTTCTGCTTCATGTTTGCAGATGAAGATATGGTCTCTTGTTTGTGGTTGAATAGATGATTTTTCAGCTTCCAGCTCTGGCCATCATACCTGCCACTTGCTGCCATTCTTATCCTACCATTATGGACTCTCCCTCTGGAACAGTAACATAAACTCTTTCTTCCTTATGGTGCTTTATCTCAGCAATGAATAATAACTAATCCAGAAGCATGTGTTACATTGTAAGTTACAATCTGTATATAAAAGTTTTTTTTCTGCATTTGAGTGAGTTCACTTAATATGACACTTTCCAGAATCATCCAGTTTCCTGTATTTTTAAAGTTTTCTTTACAGGTGAATAAAATTCCATTGGGTATACATACCACATTGTCATTATCCATTCATCAGTTGATAAACATATAGGTTGATTCTATCTCCTTGGTATTGTGAATAGAATAGCAACAAACATAGATACATTAGTGTCTGTGGGTGTATATCCTTTGGGTATTTGTCAAGGGCCAGCATTGCTCAGTCATATAGTATCTGTTTTTAGGCTTTTGAGAAACTTCAGCAGGCATTTCCATAGTAGCTGTACTAGTTTACCTCTCAGCAACAGTGAATGACAGTTCCTCCTTTACCCACATCCTCTCCAGCATTTGTTATGATTTGGTTTCTTGTCTGTAGCTGTTCTGACAGGGATGATATGGAATCTCAAAGTTTAGGATGCTTTTCCTTGATGAATAAAGATACTGAACATTAAAACACACATATGGGGCATTTGTGTTTCTTCTTTTGAGAACTCTGTTTCATTAGCTTGCATTTTTTGTTCTTTGACATAGTGTTTTATTATGTAACCCTAGATGCCCTGGGCCTTACTTTGTAGTCTCAAATTTTCAGTGACCTTCTGCCTCTGCTTTCTGAGTGTTGGAATTACATATGTGAGGCACTTCAGTCATTGTAATTTTGAGCAAGTGCAATGACAGATTGACAACAAATTATCCCTTTAAGGACAAATTCTTTGAAATAGACTTTTTTTCTTGAGATTGGGGTTTCACTATATTATCTATGCTAGTCTCAGACTCCTGGGTTCAAATGACCCCCCCTGCCTTAGTCTCTTCAGTAGCTGAGACTAGGGTGTGTGCCAACATATCTATAAATGCTTTTTTTAAATTTGTTAAGTACAAATTATTTCTCCTTTATTACTCATTTTAATCATAAGTACATCATTGCTACAATAGTGAAGATTTACTCTTAAGATTTCTTGTAAGACTTTAATAATTTTGCAGTTTAACTCTCATAGTTAAGTCTTTGATCCATTTTAGTTAATGGCAAGGATAGCTGCTTTGATTTACATTGTTGTGCTAAAGTCTCAGACACTAAGGCTGTTGTTTCATTTTGAGTTTCTGGAGGTGAAGTTCAGTCAGTGTTCATTTTGTAACAAGTTGATGAAGAACTCTGAGAAAAACAGGGTCCTACTGGTGGATCCTGAGAAACCTAAGCCTCCCACACCCACATGTTTGGATGGGAAGGGCTGCACACAGATTTTTTTAATTATTCCCACACTAGCCACAGCTGTAGCCCTTTCGAAGAGATTCAGCTTCTGCAGGGGAGGAGTCTGGCCAAAGCCCCCAGTGCCAGCAAGTAAGTACCCAGTTGAATGACAATCAGTATTTTTTCATTCTAATCCAAGGGTCCTGTTTTTTCATGACCACCACCTACAATGAAATAAACAAGAAGGAATCAGCTAGGTCCCAGCACTCTGCAGGCAAAGACAGAAGGATTACTGCAAATTGAGGGACATCCTGGTCTAACTGTGTAGCCCTGGCTAAAAAGTCCACAGACTCCATTGCAAAAATAAGGATAAATAAATAAAATGCATGATTCTGGTATAATGATAGACCCATATGTAGATCAATATATAGATCAATTGGATTGAAATGAATTAGGAATTCAGTAGTAGGGACTGGAGAGATGTCCAAGTGGTTAAGGGTGCTTTCTGCTCTTTCAGAGGACCTACCTGGGTTTGGCTCCCAGCTCCTACATCAGGCAATTCCCAATCTCTTTTAACTCTAGTTCTAGGTGACCAAATGCCCACTGTCTGCTGCAGGCACCTGCACACACAGTGAACATAAGCTCATGCAGGTACACATATACAACAAATGAATGCACAAACGAACAAATGAATTTTTAAAAACAATTCCGAATTATTCAAGTTTCTCCATGCCTGTAATCTTGACTTTGGGGAAGCTGAAACCTTGCTTCTTAAAGAGTTCGCTGCCAGCCTGAGATCCTGTTTCAAAACAAACAAAATCAGCTAGGGGCTGGTTAGCATGTGTTTGGGTACTGATTAGCATGTATTTGCAGTAAGGGGCTGGCTGGGCATGGGAGAAATTGATGTCTTTTAGAAAAACAGTTCTCATTGTGTGGGGAACTCCCTGAGATGGGGGGGGGGACATGGGAGTAAATTGAAAAGGAACTGAGATGGTTCACCTGCCCAAAAAGTCCAAAAGTAAATTAATCGTGCTTTTCCAAGCTGTGGCTCTGCTGTTCAGAAGCTATTTGTACGCCCTGAGAACCAAACAAGAGCAAATGAAACAGGCTTCAGTCATGGTAGATGAGATTTAAATTAGCTCCAAACAAGTGTTTGGGGAGGGGGGAGGAGATGTTAATTAAGAAGATTCCTAGTGATGACCTTGAAACTGTCCAAGCATAGGGATCCCTTTACAATGACCTTCATTCTTTCTTTGGGCTGGCGAACAAGCCAGCCTTAGGCTACTGGTTACAAACACAGGTTGTGCAAAACACTGTCTCTGGGGCTGAAGGAATTACTCCTTCTAGTTGCCAGTGGTGGAGATGCACACACACAGAGAAGCAGGAACTTTTACCACATGGCACGTCCTAGTGGGAGGCTCACATACAGAAGACATAAAGAATAAGTTGTAATTTCACTGCAGTCTCTGAGATACTATATAAAAAGTAACAGTACATATTGGGCTGGATAACAGAGCAACAAAGATAACCCTTTCCTAATCTCTGGATCTACATGACTTGCCTCAAATGGTCAGACTTTTGTAGATGTGATTGAACATAGGGTCTCAAGTGGAGAGATAATTCTGGTTTTTCAGGTAGGACCAGTATCATCATGAGTCTTTGAAAGTCAGTTACAGTTAGAGAAAGACTTTTTTCATCCTCTTTTTCAAGACACCGTTTCTCTTTGTAGCAGCACTGGCTGTCATGGAACTCACTCTGTAGACCAGGCTGGCCTTGAAGTCACAGAGATCCACCTGCCTCTGCTTCCTGAGTGCTGGGATTAAAGGTGTGCACCACCACCACCTGGCTAGAGAAAGAGATTTGAAGATATCATACTTGTAGATTTGAAGAAGGAACATAGTCATTCTTTTCTCTCCTTCTCTCTTTGCTTAAATCGTTTGTTTTTAAGATTTACTTATTTTATGTGTGTGAGTGTTTTGGCATAGATGTCATTCTGTATATGTTTCTCATACTGGTTAATGAATAAAGCACTGTTGGCCAATAGGAAAGGGAGATAGGAGGGCCTAGGAGACAAGGAGGAAAGAGGAAGAAGTAAAGAGGAGTCAGCATGGAGAGAATGGAGAAGGCAGAACCGCCATCCACCTCTTGCTGGTAAGACCACGTGGAAATACATAGAAATGGGTTAATAACTAAGACAGAGCTAGCCGATAAAAAACAAGTAACTGGCCAACAGCATAATATCAAATACAGACTCTCAGTGTGTTAATTGGGGCTGGCACGGTGGCGGGACAACACCAGCGGCGGGAAGAAAAACCATACTCCTTACACATATGTATGTGCATATACCATGTATGTGCAGTACTGTCAGAGGCTAGAAGAGAGTGGTGGATTTCTTGGAACTGGAGTTATGCATGTTGGGAGGTGCCTTGTGGGTCGTGGAAATCTAACATAAGGTCCTCTGGAAAAGCAGTTAGTTCTCTTAACTGTAGAGCTGTCTCTCCAGCCTGTTTGAAAACAAAATTAACTTAGAGCTGGAGAGATGGCTCTTTGGTTAAGAACTCTGGCTGTTCTTGAAGACAACACAGATTTCATTCCTAGCACATACATAGTGGCCCACAACTGCCCATTAACTCCAGTTCCATCTTTTGGCCTCCATGAGCACCAGCCATTCAAATGGTTCGCAGACATACATGTAGGTAAAACACCCATACACATACAATAAATGATAAAAACTTTAACTTTAGTATTATATATTTGTGAGAGCGGTAGAAGGGCACATATCTACCATGCTGTACCTATGGAGGTCAAAGAACAACTTTCAGGTAGGTATCAGTTATCTCCTTCCACTATGGTTTTGGGACCCAAATTCAGGACATCAATCTTGATGACAAGGACCTTTACCAGTTGAGCCATCTCACAGGCCAGCCCTTCCTCCCTCCCTCCCTCCCTCTCTTCCTTTCATTTTGAGACAGAGAGCCTCATATATCCCAGAGTGGCCTCAGATGTACTACGTAGCTGAAAATGACCTTCAATTTTTGGTCCTTCTACCTGTACCTTTTGAATGATGAATTCTCGATTCTGTGAATGGAATCTGGGGCTATTTAAGCAATCTAACAATGGTGGTTCAACCCCAGGGCCAGAGAAAAGCTTTCTGAAGATGTAATTCATTTTACATACAACTCACTCATTTAAGGTTTATAATTCAGTGATGCCTCTTTTACTCAGAGCCGCACAACCACAGTAGACAATTTTCATTGCCTTTGATTCACTTGATCTTTATGTGATTTTTTTTTTCAGTAATAAAGACTGATTCTAGGACTTGTTGTATGTTTGCCACTGTGCCAAGTCCCCAATCCCATGACAATCTTAGAACATTTTCAAGCATCTGATTATTAACCACACTCACCAACAGTCATCTCCCTCCATGACCTTTAGTCTAGCCTATCACCTGGCCTTAAGCAACCACTAATCTACTCTCAGTCTCTGTAGAGTTCCCTGGACTGGAATTATAGATAAATAGAATCTAATAACGAATAGTCTTTCAAAGATCTGGTCAAATCTATGACAGACTAGTCTGTAGCCCTGTTCAAATGTTATTGATGATCTGTTTTAGATGTAAGTGACAATGGCTTTCTAACTTCATTTTAAGATCTCCAAACCAAATATTACTCTAGTTCTATTGTTCTGTTTGAGAGGTCTAATATAGATAATTGAGAGAGAATTAGTTTCACTCAGTCAAAGCTTAGAGCAGAGCAATGCTCACCATTGAAGACAGTCCCTCCCAGCTATGCTAGTTTCCATTGATCTCACAGTCTCCAATACTCTGACTATAGAGATGGTTATTTCACATCTTCATGTCCGAGAAAGTAGAAGGTGAGAAGTAGTAGACCTTGGATAGAAGGAACTGTCAGCTTTACCTTTAAGCAACAAGACGTTGCCAAGATATTTCATTTTGTGGTGTGCTGTGAGATTGCCTCATGTCTCTAAAGAATCCACAATGAGATCCAAGCTTATGATACCTGGGAATGTTCCCTTATTTGAAAATGGGATCTTTGAAGGTGGAATCAGTATAAGATAAGGTGATGCCAGAATAGGGTGGGCCATAAATTCAGCGATTGCTGTCCTTATGAGAATGGTATAGGGACACAGAACCCTCAAGAAGAATGGTATATATGTACAGAGGTGGATAATGGAGTGATTAACCTATGATCCAAGGGATTCCAAGAATTTCTGGCAGCAACCATAGTCCAGCAGAAAACCTTGGGACAGATCCTTTCCTAGAGACTTTATGTGGAGAATGGCCCCTGATGAATGTTTGGTGAATGAATAAGCAAATTTGGTTCATATCCTAAGCCAAGCACAGCTGAAGGAGAGAAATGGAGGGAAGCCCACACAGACATGATGAGGTTCCTGGGAAAGAGCTAACATGGCCCCTACCAAGGTCAATAGACAGAAAGTCTGGGAAAGTGTACGTTATCAGACCATGACACAAGATTTCTAAGGTCCATAGGCCCCTTTTCTTTTCATTCTTCCTTTTTGAATCTAGCAATGACCCTCTGAGGCTACAGGATGGTCCAGATCAGAGTGAAGTCAGAACTAAGGGTGTTTTCTTATGTTCTTTTCATTTCACATGATTCTGCGTTCTCTGGATCCTCACTTTATGTTTCATTCAAGGCTATGAGGATTTCCCAGACAGTACAAATTACCTTATGTGGAAGAAACAGAAGAAAAGAGAAACATGAGAATCAAATCAGTGTGTGTGTGTCATTTTGGGGAGAAGACCCTGAAGAGATGACGTGTGTGTGTGTGTGTGTGTGTGTGTGTGTGTGTGTGTGAGAGAGAGAGAGAGAGAGAGAGAGAGAGAGAGAGAATGTCATACTTAGCACAGAGTCTCACTATGTATCTGAGGCTAGCCTTGAAATCATGAGTCTTCTATATAAACCTCTTCAGGAGTGGGGTTGAAGGCTTGCATCACCATACCCAGCTCAGAGATGGGATATTTAGAAAATGAAAATACATAACTTTAGCCTCATATGACACCACACACATTTAATTCTAGAGAACTCAAGAGGCTCATGAAGTAGCTCAGCTACATAGTGAGACTCTATCTCAAACAATAAATGAATCCCTCTTTTCACCACATTCTTCTATGCCACGAACAGCAGATGGAATGTCAGATTGTCTGAGAATAGATGAATAAGACAAGTTCTGCCTATAAATCTAGTCAAAACAGGCATAATTTGGTGTCCTGGGCAAGTTGGCATGACAGGTTGGAAGTTTCCTGTTAGTACATGTAATGATCTAGCAATTAAAGAACATTTAGGAAATTATGTTTCACAGAACTCATATCAATATACACTCTTTGACAAGAAGCATTGGACACCAATGCTCAAGTCCCCATCTCTGACTGCAGTAACTTTTCCAAGCATCTCACACTAGGAAAGTTGTATTGGCATCTTAAGATTGCACTACTAAACTCCACAGAGTTCCCCAAAACTTAACACCTTAAAAAACTTATCAGTTGAGCATAACAACCTAGGCTCAAATCTCCAGAACTCACAAACAAGTGCTCAGTATGGTGGAATTCATTTGGAATGCCAGCACTAGAGAGGGGGACACAGGAGGGTCTCTGTTTCTTGCTGGCCCGCCTGTATAGCCTAATTGGTGAGTTCAAGGCTGTTGAAAAACCTTGTCTCAAAAAAGGTTGGCAACACCTGAGGCACAATACCCAGGATGATTGTCTGTTCTCTAGCACACACACACACACACACACACACACACACACACACAGAGAGAGAGAGAGAGAGAGAGAGAGAGAGAGAGAGAGAGAGAGAGAGAGAGAGATGGGGTGGAGGTGGGTATTTGTTCTTTGTTGTCAGAAATCAGAAATCCAAAACTTGTGTCACTGAGCCAAGAGCATGCATGTATTTTCTCAAATGCCTTCATTTTTTGTTGTTGTTGTTATTTGTTTGAGACAAAGTTTCTCTACATAGATCTGGCTGTCCTGGAACTCAGAGAGCTCTGTCTGCCTCTGCCTCTACCTCCCAGTGTTGGGATTAAAGGTATGTGTCACCACACCAAATCTTCAATATTTATTATTTGAGAGAAAGTTCCCCAATTTTGCAAGGCTGGCTGTTCAATGACGTTTAGGGATCTACCTATCTCCCTCCCCTAATTGCTGAGGTTAATGGTACACACTATCATGCTTGGCTTTTTACATGGGTTCTAAGGATCTAAACTCACATGCTCATGCCTGCATAGCAAGTACTTTAATGACTGAGCCAGCTTCCAAGCAACATAATAAACTGATTTTTAAATTATTTTGGTTTTGCGTATGGGCATTTTCCCCCTAAATGTATGAATATGCACTACAAGCATGCCTGAATGCCAGAAAAGGACATCAGATCCCCTGGAACTAGCATGTGGTTTCTGGGAATTGAACCAGGATCCTTTGGAAGAGCAACCAGTGTTCTTAACCACTGATCAATCTCTCTCTAGCTCCCATGAACTTATTAATGTTCATAATCTAAGACCTCTATCATTATAAACTCTGTCATGTCTCCTCAACACCTAGAACAGGACCAAGTTCTATGTTTTCACTTGGGGTTAAGACATTCAATGATGATCAGGTGTTGGCACCATCTCCACTAACATCTTTTCCTACTTAAAGCTGTGACTCTCATTTGCTTGGCCATTTTTGTCTCCAGAACCAGTCTTGCAATGACTACTTTTGTGTCTTTATTGATGCCATCTGCTCAACCTGGAAAGTCTGAAAGGTCTTTTCAAATTCTGTGAACACAGCATACAAGGCTCAACTTACTGGAAAGCAGTGAGGAGGAAGACCATGCCTTTTGGAAGTTTAGTTTTACTATATCACTGCAGCAACTATTTCAAGTCACTATGACAACTCACAAGGTAGGAAAGGCTACATCCATCCCCCCAGATATTAAAACAAAAGCACTAATATTGGAAGTGAATTGCTCAGGGTCACTTAGCTGACAAGTAATGACACATATGTCAAGCCATATAATGTTTACCCACCCCCAGTCCATGTTCTAGTTCGATGAACCTATGAATATTGCCTTATATAGGAAACATGATCATCAGATGTCATTATGTGAAAGGTACTGAGATGGAAGGTTAACCTGGATTAACTACATCAAATCCCAAAGTCTTCATAAAAAGGAGGCAAAGAGGAATTAGATCATAAAGAATTGAAGGAGGTGGGGTGGATTAGTGATTGAAATAATGTAAGGGAGATCTGTGGGACAAGGTGTGCATGAGCCTCTTGGGACTGGAAAAGGCAGGAAACAGTTTCTTGTGGTGATATTTTGTTTATTATATAACACATAAAGCTTGTCTGAAGATCATTATTCAAAGCAAGCCACAGCAATAGAGGCCAGGCAGTGTTGGTACACACCTTTAATCCCAGCAGCCACACTAGTTAGCCATAAAAGCTGGGGATGGAGTGGTGCAAGTCTTTATATATATATCAGGAGCTCAGGGTCTCAGTTGGTATTTAGTCTTCAGTCACACTGAAGATAGGATTGCCCCATCCTTAGTAGAGGTAAAAACTTTCTAATGGTTGGCTGCTTTGCTTTTCTAATCTTCAGGCAAGCTTTATTAGATCATGAACACAATATCACCACAGTTTCTCTTCTAAATTCACCAGACACCATAGTTCTAGCCCAATGACACACATGTTGGCCTTTGTGTGCCACCATGTGGTTCCTGAGAATCAAATCTGGGTCCTCTGGAAGAGCAGCTAATGTTCTTAACCACTGAGTAACAGAATGAATATGTGTATTTTAAGCCTTGGGTTTGGGCAATTTTTTTATAAGCCATATAATACTAATACAAAAGCAGACTGTAAACTCAAGATTCTCCAGGCTTCAGAACACATGCATGCTTCTGTGGAGCTTGCAATGATCCATTTCATTTAGAGTAATTCCCCCTCAAAATGCAAATATTTTTCTTTTTTATATATTTAAGTACCTTCCAATCACTATGAAGGCCTGTGTGATTCATGCCATCAGAATCCACTTCTACATGGACACTGGGTTGTGTGCATATCTGTGTTCCTAGCATATGCAGAGGCATGTATATTTGGATAGCCACTTCCAGTTTGCAGGTTCTAGGAGCTTCATTGGTTCTTATTTCCATAAACCAATGCTAAAAAGTGAAATCATAAACACAATGCATGCATCAAAAAGCAGTTTTTAAAATTGAGGTAAACCTTGCATAAGAAAAATGTAGCCTTTCATTTTATGACACTGGGTGACCCTTGAAGGCATTCTGTTCAGTAAAATTAGCTAAACAGAAAAAGACACTAGGTAAACCAACTTCTAGGAGGAGCTTAGAGAAGTTCAATCCACAAAAACATACAGTGAAGTAGAAAATAACCTGAGCTAACGATATGAATACAAAGACAGAGTCCATCCTTCTGTTGTGTACAAGAAAGACATCTAAACTTCAAAGACAGACATTACCTCAGGGTAAAGGGCTGGGAAAAGATCTTCCAATCAAATGGACACAAGAAGCAAGCAGGCGTGGCTATCCTAATATCTAACAAGTTAGACTTCACACAAAAATCAATCAAAAGAGATGAAGAAGGTCATTTCGTATTCATCACAGGGAAAATCCATCAGTAGAAAGTCTCAATTTTGAACATGTATGTCCCAAATACAAAGGCACTCACATTCTTAAAAGAAACACTACTAAAACTCAAATGTCACATAAAACCTCATACACTTATAGGGGGAGACTACAATACCCCACTCTCTCACACCACTAGGCAGGACCACCAGTCAGAAACTTAACCCCCCCAAAAAAAGAACTAACAGAACTTATGTCCCAATTGGTTTTAACAGACATCTATAGAACATTCCATCCAAACACAAAAGAATATATCTTCTTCTCTGCTCCACATGGAACATTTTCTAAAATCAACCACATACTAGGCAACAGATTTTTAAAAAAATTGGAATAGTACACTGTATCTTATCAGACCACCAAGCTTTAAAGTTGGAATTCAGCAACAACACAAAGTGCAGAAACCCTACAAACTCATGGAAACTGAACAATGTGCAATTGCACCATACCTGTGTCAAGGAAGAAATAAAGAAAGAAATTAAAGACTTCCTAGAATTCGACAACAATGAAGACACAACATATTCAAACTAATGAGTAACTTTGAAAGCAGAGCTAAGAGGAAAGTTCATTGCACTAACTGTTCACATAAAGAAACTGGAGAATAGTCACGCTAGAGAATTAACAGTACAACTGAAAACTCTAGCAAACTCACCCCAAATGAGTAGATGCCAGAAAATAATCAAAGTGAGGGCTGAAATCAATAAAGTAGGAACAAAGAAAACAGTACAAAGAATCAATGTAACAAAAAGTTGGTTCTTTGATAAAAATCAACAAGATAGACAAAACTTTATCCAAACTAACCAAAAAGTAGAGAGAGAACATGCAAATTAGCAAAATTAGAAATGAAAAGGGGGACAAAAAATGGACACAGGAAGTACAGAGACTCTTCAGGTCATACTTTCTGAACATAACATCAGTAGCACAGACACTAAAATTGACAATTAATAGATGGGACCTCCTGAAACTGAGATGCTTCTGTAAGGCAAAGGACACAGTCAACAAAACAAAACAGCAGCCCACTGAATAGGAAAAGATCTTCACCAACCCCATACCTGACAGAGGGCTGATCTCCAAAATATACAAAGAACTCAAGACACTACTCACCAAAACACTAAATACTCCAATTAAAAAGCAGTGTACAGAACTAAATAGAAAATTTTCAATAGAAGAATCTAAAATGTGTGAAAGACACTTAGGAAAATGCTCAACATCATTAGCCATCAGGGAAGTGCAAATCAAAACAACTCTTGAGAAACCATCTTACTCCTGCCAGAATGGCTAAAATAAAAAATACCAGTGATAGCTTATGCTGGAGAGGATGTGGAGAAAGGGGAACACTCCTCCACTGCTGGAGGGAGTGCAAACTTGTACAGCCACTTTGGAAATCAGTATGACAGTTCCTTAGGAAGATAGGAATCAGTCTACCTCAAGATCCAGCAATTCCATTTTTAGGCATGCACCTAAAAGATGCACATTCATACAACAAGGACATCTGTTGAGCTATGTTCATAGCAACATTACTTGTAATAGCCAGAACCTGGAAACAACCTAGATGCCCTTAAACTGAAGAATGGATAGAGAAAATGTACATTTTCACAATAGAGTACTACTAAGCAGTAAAAAAAAAAAAAAAAAAAAAAAAAAAAAAAAAAAAAACCAACAGAATCTTGAAATTCACAGACAAATGGATGAAACTTGAAGAAACCATCCCAAATGAGGTATCCAAGTCACAAAAAGACAGACATAGTATGTACTCACTCATATATGGATTTTAGACATAGAGCAAAGGATCACCAGCCTACAATCCATGCCACCAGAGAAACTAGGAAACAAGGAAGACCCTAAGAGAGACAACCATGGTCCCCTCACAGAAGGGGAAAGGAACAAGGTCTCCTGAGCATATTGAGAGCAGGCAATAGAGGGGGGAGAAGAAAGAGAAGGGGAGAAGAGGCTGAAAGAGGAGGACATGAGGGAGCAGGAAAATTGAGTTAGGGGAAGAATAGAAAAGAACAAGAAAAGAGATGCCATAGTAGAGGGAGTCATTATAGGTTTAAAGAGAAATTTCATACTAGGGAAATGTCCAGAGACCTACAAGGATGACCCCAACTAACAATCTAAGCAGTAGTGGAGAGGCTACCTTAAATGCCCTTCCCTGATAATGAGATTGATGACTACCTTATATGCCATCCTAGAGCCTTCATCCAGTAGCTGATGGGAGCAGAAGCAGAGAGCCACAGCTAAACACTGAGGCAAACTCCTAGAATCCAGTTGCAGAGAAGGAGAAGTGATGAGCAAAGGGATCAAGACCAGGCTGGGAAAAACCACGGAAACAGCTGACCTGAACAAAGGGAGCTCATGAACTCCAGACTGATAGCTTGGAAACCAGCAAAAGACAGACCCAGTCTCCCTGAACATAGATCTCTGTTAGGAGGACTGAGAAGTGTATGGTACCTCTGACAATGGGACCAGGATTTATCCCTAGTGCAGGAATAGGCCTCAGGAGCCCATTCTCCATGGAGGGATACTCTCTAAACCTAGAGACATGGGTAAGGGCCTAGGCCCTACATCAAGTGATTTGACAGACTTTGATGAACATTCATGGAAGGCCTCACCCTCCCTAGGGAGTGGATGGGGGATGAGATGGGGACATCTGTGGGAGCATGGGAGAGGGAACTGGGATAGTTATGTAAAATAAGAAAAATATTAAACAAAAACAAAAATAAACTACCTCTTCACGCAATGCTCCCCTCCCCCACTCTCAATATGCTCAGGAGAACTTGTCCCTTCCCCCTTCTGTGAGAGACCTTGTATGAATCTCTTAGGTTCCTCCTTCTATCCTAGTTTCTCTCGTGGTGTGAATTGTAAGCTGTTGATCCTTTGCTCTATGTCTAAAATCCATATGTGAGTGAATATATGCCACGTTTCTCTTTTTGTGACTGGGTTATCTTACTCAGGATGGTTTATTCAAATTCCATGCATTTTTCTGTGAATTTCAAGATTCCATTGTTTTTTTGTTTTGTTTTGTTTTTGTTTTTTTCTGTTGAGTAGTATTCCATTGTGAGAATGTACCACAACTTCTTTATCCATTCTTCAGTTGAGGGACATCTAGGTTACTTCCAGGCTCTTGCTATTACAAATAATGTTGCTATGAACATAGTTTAACAGATTTCTTTGTTGCATGGATGTGGATCATTTAGGTATATGCATAAGAGTGGAATTGCTGGATCTTGTCATAGACTAATTCCCATTTTCCTGAGGAAATGTCATACTGATCTCCAAATGGCTGTATGAGTTTGCACTCCCACCAGCAGTGGAGGAGTGTTCCCCTTTCTCCACATCCTCTCCAGCATAAGTTGTCATTAGTGTTTTTGATTTTGGCTATTCAGACATGAGTTACATGGTTTCTCAGAGTTGTTTTGATTTGCATTTCCCTGATGGCTAAGGATGTGAGCACTGTCTTAAGTGTCTTTCAGCCATTTTAGATTCTTCTATTGAGAATTCTCTATTCAGTTCTGTACCCCACTTTTTAACTGGATTATTTGGTGACTAATGTCTTGAGTTCTTTGTATATTTTGGAGAAAGACAGGGTGAGGAGAAGAGAATAGATGGAAGCAAGAAAAGAGATACCTTAATAGAGGGAGCCATTATAGGTTTGAAGAGAAAATTGACACTACAGAAATGTCCAGATACCTACAAGGATGACCCCCAATTAACAATCTGAACAACAGTGGAAAGGGTACCTTAAATGCCCTTCCCTGATAATGAGATTGATAACTAACTTATATGCCATCCAAGAACCTTTATCTATTAGCTGTTGGAAACAGAAGCAAACACCCACAGGTAAACACAGCTAAACTCCTGGAATCCAGTTGCAGAGGAGTGATAAGAAAATGGGTCAAGACCAGGCTACAGAAACCCACAGAATCAGCTGACCTGAACAAGGGGGAGCTCATGGACCCCCAGACTGATATCAGGGAAACCAGCATAGGACCAACCCAGAACATGGGTCTCAGTTAGAAGGCCTGGACAGTCTATGGGACCTCTGACAGTGGAACCAGGTATGGATCCCTGGTGCACGAAAAGATTTGGGGGGCATATTCCCCATGGAGGGATACTCCCTTAACCTAGAGACAAGAGGGAGGACCTAGACCCTACTCCAAATGACTTGACAGATTTTGATGATCCCTCCTGGAAGGCATCACCCTCACTGTGGAGTGGGTGGGGAATGGGATTGGAGAGGGGTTGGGGAACATGGGCGGATGGGAGTGAGAGGGAATTGGGATGAATATGTAAAATAAGAAAATAATAATAATAGTAAAAGAAGAAAGAAACTATGTACAATAAGTATATGCAATATATACAGGCAGCAAGTACATGAACAGTTTCTAGTCCATTAGCATTAGACAAATTCAGAGAAAATACTCAATTATCTATTCTTTCTTGATGAGTCCAAAGTCTTGTACTTAATTTACTTTCTATTCTATTTTGCATTATCAAATTATCTTTTAATGTCTTTTAAACCTATTACATTTAACACATCTTAGTGAGTTTTTATTGTTTTTTATTTTTATTAATTTATTTTTTATATTCTAATCCCAGTTCCCTCTGCCTCCTCTCCTTCCCCTCCACAGAGGGGTCTCCCCTAGGAAGTCTACTAAGTCTGTCCCATCATCTTATTGAGCAGGACCAAGGCACCTCTCCATCCCCCCTACCCCTGAGTGTAGGCTGGGCAAGGTATCTCTCCATGTAGAATGGGCTCCACTAAGTCAGTTTGGGCATTAGAGTTAGATCTTGGACCCACTGCCGGTGGCCTCATATAATACCCCAGTCACACCATTGCCACATATATTAAGGGAGCCTAGTTCTGTCTTACGCAGGTTCCCCTTTTGTCAGACCTGAGTCAGTGATCTCTCACTAGCTGGGGTCAGCTGATTCTGTGGGTTTCCCCATCATGGTCTTGACTACTTTGTTCATATTTTTGCTCCTCCCTCACTTTGATTGTACTCCAGGAGTTTGGCCTATTGGTTAGTTGTGGATTTCTGCATCTGCTTCCATCTGTTTCTGGAAGAGGATTCAAGCTTCTCTGGGATTATGGCTGGGTATCTTTTGCTTTATGTCTTGTATCCACTTATGAGTGAGTACATACTATATTGTCTTTCTGCTTTTGGTTTACTTATTTAGTGAGCTTCTTTACTGATTTTTGTAAACAAGAAACACTATCACTATACTATTTAGTTTTCAACTCCCTCAGATACTTGAAAAGGAAATAATATTAATCAAGTAAACAGAAACTGTGAATAAGCAACTTCCCCAAAAATGTGAGAAATAACAGAAACAGCTGGCTGCCTAGACAGTCACCCAATATTACTCTGCAACATTGGGGCATTCATTTTTGGCCTACAGGGCTAGCACATCTGACAGACATTTCTGTGAAGCAGGATATTCTGAAGGACTAATCCACCTTTTCTTGGCAAGGGTTGCAGTCACTCTTTTTGAAGTCCCGTTTGTCTAATTTGGACAGCATACTGTTAGCAGCTGAGGCAAGGGAACTTTCTTGCACAGTGGCTTACCTTTGCCACAAAGAAAGTAAACTCCATTCTCTGACATTCAGACAGGTTTTATTTGTACAAGCAAGATATTATCACAGGTAGTTGTATACAAAAGTTGAAACCCAATCTTGTGAAAAGTCTCCCATATGTCATCCTTATATGTGTCAATTTATAGAAACAATCATTTTGCTACTCAATACTCTACAATGTAACGCATGTTGAGCTGGGTCTCAAGACACATAACATTTGGATACTAGGATGGAAAGACTAAGTGAAGGCTACCTAGGCAGGAGAGGCTATATCAGCAAAGACCTGGTTAGCTTACAATAAGGTCACTTGGATGGTCTGAGACAGAAGAAGCTGGCCTGGCCATAGAATGCCAGATCAAGGCATGTGGTTCAGTCCTGTAAGTAGCGGGGAGGCAGGGAGACAGTCTATCTAAATCAAGAAGTAATTGTAGTTTGGGACATTATATGAGCTTCACTACCATGGAAATCAACCCGAGTTCAGAGGTCTTTGACAGAAATCAATCAGTAATCTTTTTTGTTCTGTCAGAAACCTGCTATTGGATACATACAGCTGCAAAATGGAAAATGTCACTGCAAGAGAAGCTCCAGAGATCCTGCTGCTAGTAGGCTGGCCCCTGAAGTGATTTTAGTAGATTCTATAGGCATTCACCACAGGCAAGTTGTGATAAAGGAAAGATGCAATACACGGAGTAGGCAGTGAAGCCTAAGAGCCCGGCTAGCTATGCAGCAATCAAAGAAAAAGATGGATTAGCAACTTGTCTCATTGCTGTGATAAAGTACCCAGAAAAAAAGCAACTTAAAGGAGAGGCACTTTGCTCCCTGAGATGGCTTCCCAATCTTGCCACCTTAGGTTTGTTTTTAATTAATTAATTTATTTATTTTATATAACCAAGTCCATTTAAATGAAAACAAACATTTATAGACAATATTTGGGAATTTGGGCGTCGTTCTTTCCAAACTATTTCCTGCTGGTAAGGGGCGCTGTCATGGGGGATTCTAAGAAGATGCAGAAATCCTGGCTGTAGTCTGCAAGGCTGCTTTGTCCAGCTGTTTTGAATGTAGGATCACCTGGTAGTCTGTTTCAGGTGGTCTGGCTTGATCAAACCACACTAGTCTGGAAGGAATCCACAGCTTTTCATTTTCTGTGGAAACAAAAATAGAAATCCTTTTCCCCAGCCATCTTAGTTTTTTAAACAAGGTCTCTCATCAAACCTGGACCTCACTGGTTCAGACAGTTTTGCTGAGCAACATACCCTCCAGGTTTCCTGCCTTGACCTTCTCAGCATTGGGATTTTAGATATGAACCACTGTGTTCAGCACTTCTTTCCTTCCTTCCTTCCTTCCTTCCTTCCTTCCTTCCTTCCTTTCTTCCTTCCTTCCTTTCCTTCCTTCTATTCTCCTCATCCTCCTTCTTCCTCTTCCTCTTCCTCTTCCTCTTCCTCCCCTCCTTCTCCTCCTTTTTGTTGGGGGGGGCAGGTTTGGTTTTTCAAGACAGGGTTTCTCTGTGTAGCTTTGGAATCTGTCCCAGAACTCATTTTGTAGACAGGTGGCCTTGAACTCACAGATATTTGCCTGCCTCTGCCTCCTGAGTGCTGGGATTAAAGGCATGCACCACCACCATCCTACATGTTGAGCTTGTGTAGAATTTTGCTGCCTAAGTTCTTGAGTCACATTGTTTTTAATTTTGTTTGTTTTTGGTTTGCTTGTGTTAGAGATAGGGCTTCTCTGTGTATCCCTAGCGGTCCTGGAACTTGTTCAGTAGACTAAGCTGGTCTTGAACTCAGAGATCCATCTGTTTCTGTCTCCCTAGTGCTGGCATTAAAGGTATATGCCACCACCACAGGTTGTTTTTATTTTCTAATTACACTTTTTTGTTCACTTTAATTTTGGGGAGGGCATGCACCACATTTGCTTGATAATAGAAGCCAAAGAACACATTAAAAGAATTGGTTCTCTTCTTCTACTATGTAAGTAGAAGGAGATTGAACTCCATTCACCAGTTTTGGTGGGGTTCTGGCTACTTTTATGTCAACTTGACCTAAGTTAGACTCATTAGAGAGGAGGCAGCTTCAACTGAGAAAATGCCTCCATAAGATCAGGCTGTCGGCAAACCAGAAAATCTTTTACTTAGTGATTGACAGGGAGAGTTCTACCCACTGTGCTTGGTGCCATCCCTGGGCTGGTGTTCTTGGCTTCTATAAGAAAGGCTGAGCAAGCCATATGGAGTAAGCAGCACTCTTCCAAGACCTCTGCTTCAGCTCCTGCCTTCATGTTCCTTCCCTGTTTGAGTTCCTGTCTTGACTTTCTTCAGTGATGGACTACACTGTAGAAGTATAAGCCAAATAAACCTTTTCCTCCTCAATAGTTACCCTAACTAAGATAGGTGGCAAGCACCTCTATCTGTTGAACCATCTTACCAGCCCTGAATCACATTTTAACAGAAAATTTTCACTGTGGTAAAGCTCACATTGATTGGCACTCCCAGGGTTTTGTGCTCATAACTGGTGTGTGTATCCAAGTCTCTGGAAGCAAACCCAACATGAACTCTCTGTTTGTTTTATAATTATCTCCATATGGGTTAGCTTGAGATGATAACTTAAGGAGGAATGGTCTGTTTTTGTCCATGGTTTAAGAAGATTCAGTTCATCATAGGCTTACTCTATTGCTTCTGGACCAATGGTGACATTCAACACCATGAATGAGAGGATAGAGTAGAACAACAGTGTTCAATTAAAGGTGTCCTGAGGGCACAGAGAATGAAAGGGAAATGGCCAAGGTAAGACATATACTATTTGAAGGCAAGTCATCAGTGACCTATTTCCTCCAACTTAGCCCTACCTCTTAATAGCTCATTCACCTTAGAAATTATCATTGGGTTAATCTGTGATAATGATCAGATCATGTCAAGATAGTGTTACCAGTTGAAGACCGTGCCTTCAATTCATGAGCCTTTTGAGGAGAAATTTCATATGCCAAACATAACATTCCCTCCCCATCTCACAGTGACCTCTCAAGCACTTGCAGTCTTTAAACATTTATCTACTGAAGTGTTATTATACAATATTTATCCTCCAGTGTGTCCAAAGCATAATGGTTTCAGGGCTGTCTATGTTGCAGTATATATTAAAATTTTATTCATTTTATGTTTCATTAGTATGCTATTGTGTCTATGTGTATAGTTTCCTTATTGTAGCTGTTATGAATAATGCTGCTATGAACATGGTCATACAACAATGTGAGTTCCAATCTTTGCTTCCTTTTCTTTCCCTCCCTCCCCATCTCCTTCCCCCTTCTTTCCTGTCTTCCCCTCTCTTCCTTCCCTTTATCTATACCTCTAATTTTCCTTCTACTTTGTTGAGACACCTAGGTTGGCTTTGAACTTGCTAAGTAGATGGAGATGACCTTGGATTCCTGATTCTCTTGCCTCTATCTCTGGAGTGCTGGTATTAGAGGCAGGAATGCATCATTGTTCCCAGATTTTGTCAGCAATGTCACTACCGCCTCTTTATCTTCCTCATCCATACAGAATTTTGCTATGTAGTCCAGGCTAATTGAATTCATGGTGCTCCTGCTTCAGTTTCCAAGCAGCTGAGATAACAGTTATGTGGTAGCATGTGTTGTAGTTGGTAGCTTTTATGCATTTCACCCAGTCCTGTAGCCACTTATAAAATAACACTCTGAGGCTTAATATTAATTACAATTGTTTGGCCAATGGTTCAGGCACATTACTGACTAGCTCTCACAATTAAATTGACCCATTTCTATTGTTCTATATTTTACCACATAGCTCATGGCTTGTTACCTCACATCTTGCTTCCCCAGTGGCTACATAGCATCTCTCCTACTCCACCACCTTCTTTCTCTCCATAACTCTGTTTGGACTTCCCACCTATATTCTGCCTGGCCCTTGGCCAAAACAGCTTTATTCATCAACCAATAAAAGCAACACATATTCACAGTATGCAGAAGGACATTCCACATTACTGTGTGGCCTCCTTGCTTTTATTTCTTTTCAGTATTTATACAGACAATATTGTTGGTAATTGTCACCCAAGGTAAGCTGGATACTGGCTTCTAAAATTCACATTTGCTGGAAACATCAAAGTGTGTCTTTGTTTGTAAATAGAATCTTTGTGGATCTAATTCATTACCTTAACATGAAATTGTGCTGGAATAGCACAGGCTCTAATTTAAAAACCAAGCTCTGCTGTGCTGCCATGGAGGTCATGCAAAGACAGAGGCAAAGGTTGGAAGGTGACACATATTAGAAGAAAATGCCAAGGACTGCCTAATGATCACTCAAGGAGCAAGGGGGGGGGGTTTCCTCCTTGAGTCTTCAGGCCTCACTACGCACTGACTGCAGACTTCTGGTCTCCAGAAGTATAAAAAGAAAATTGCTACTGTTCCAAGGCACCAAGTTTTCCACAGACAATTAATGTGGGACCCTTGGGAGTACCAAATTGTTAAGACAAGGTAGCAAGTTCATTATCAAGTGTTGGGCACATCGCTTAACACTTCTATGCTAGGTAATCTTGTCAACTTCACTGAATCTTCAATCAACTAAAACATAAACTGCTGTGCCTTTCCTATGAGGGATCTTAAAAATCAGATTATATGAAGCATTTTACAAAAGAACAAAGCCCAGAGAAAGGAGAATGACCTATCCAAAGTCACAAAGTGTTGAAAATTTTAAAGAGTGTGAGAATTTTAAAGTTATACTCTGTTGCTGTGTGCCAAGAAAAGTTTATCAACACTGAACTTACCTGATATACCATTTTTCATGTCAAAAAATAGTGTGTATAATTTGTCTTGATTATCCGTAGCCTGTATACCAAGTGAAAACAGGATGGAGCTTAGTCCACTGGCCACAGTTGTCTAAATCACAGTTACATCCATTAGCTAAACACACATGCCTAATCTTCTCCAGGCCAAGTTCATTGCAAATGAGTTTATCCCCAACACAGTAATTTCAATAGTTTCTCTGACCCCAAGAAGTTCATGTATGTAGCAAAGAGAAATGAAAACACATGTATACATAAGGACTTGTCCAAGCATGTGTATAGCAGCTTTATTTACAATAGTCTCAAACTACAAACAAGCCATTGAGTAAACGAAATCTATAACTATATCAGAGAATGTTCTTCAGCCATAGTAGAAATGAAATTCTAATATATTGTATGAATTTACAGATATGATTTGAGTGTATCTCCAAGGATTTATGTACTAAAAAACTTAGTTCCCAACTTGGAATTTAGCATAGGTCATTGGAACACTGTTCTCAGAAGAGTAAAGCATAACTCTTGTGGGACTCCAGTTTCTTTCTAGAGGAATTTTTTTTCAAAAGAGCAGGATTTGTCAGATGTTATGGCTATCTTCATTCTCAAATGGGTTGGATTTTGAATCATCTAGGAGACACACCTCTTTTGTTTCTATGAGGGAGTTTTCAGGGTGATTTGTTTGAGGAGAGGAAAATAGCCCTGAATGTGCTCAGCAGTATACCATGGGCTGGGGTCCTGGACTTTATAAAAAAAAAAGAGAGATCGAGAAAGTGAGCTGAGTACCAGCATTAATTTCTCCTGGCTTTCTAAGCACAGATGAAATGTAATCAGCCATGTAACAATACTACCACTGTGCCTTCGGGACCATAATAAACTATCCATTCAAACTGTGGACTCAAGTAAGTCCTTCCTTCCTTAAATTGCCCATATACTTCTGTCAGAGCAACAAGAAAAGTAATTAACACACAGAATATGGTATCACATGTCTGCAGTCCTGGCACTTTGGTAGATTGTTTCTTTTTTCAACAAACCCAGGTGGAGTTTATTGGGGGAGAGTGGGAGGGGACACGACGGGAAAGGGGGAAAGAAGCAGAGAAGCGGGAGAGAGAGGGGGAGAACATGTAGGAGGTGCTCCCTTAAAAGGAGAAGCTTGCACATGTGTACTGAGTGCCTACACAGCCTCGCTAATGTGTGACATAGTCATGACTTGGCCACACATCACAGAGCCCCTTTGAGCTGTCTAAGTATCTGCCTGAATGCAAGGTATGCATGTCCTGCCCATTGTCAGGGTGCGGGGTCAGCATAATGTTGGATTCCAAAAATCCCATCTCTTAATATTTAAAATGTGGGAAGTTAGGCGTGGCAGGTTAGGGAATAAGGATGTCAAATTCTCAAGAGTACTTCCTAGTGACCTGGGGGGGGCATTGACCATCTTTGGGGGACCTGAGAAAACTGTGGTGCTGTCTCATCCTGGGGTAGCTGGTTGTTTCATCACAGTCCTAGCTGTATGGAACTATCTGGTGCCTCTTAGACCTGGCAACATGCTGGCAGAGAGGAGGACAAGGTTAAGTTTAGGAAAAAAAATTAATTTTTCTTAGGTCCTGGTACTTGAGGGGAGGATTGTAAGATGAGGCAGGGGTTCCTGAGGGGTTTCCAAAATGAGGGAAAGCAGTCCTGGGACCAGAAATAGGTTGAATAATATTTATCTGATGTGACTCTGACCTGTTTGGGTGGGTCTAATTCTGCTCCCTTGAACTTACAAGAATCCTTTGAGTTTGTGAAAACATAAATAAATAAATATAAAATAATATAAATATAAATATAAATATTAGACACATTAACAGTATACTCATGTTGGAAATGATTGTTTGAAAGCATTAACACTTTTAAAAACTAGCAGATATCTTTAACACAATTAAAAATACCTTAATTTTGAGCTTGTAGTTATTATCATATAGTGGTATAGCATGTTGTTTAGTACCCTGTCAGAGTTGGATTAATAACTTATTAAAACTTTATTAATTAATCTTAAGAGTATAAACAGTAGCATGATGAGAGAGAAATCTGGAATGTGTTTTATGCATTTAAATGTCTCAAATAACTTTTTTTTAAACCATCACTTAAACCTTTTTATCCTCAGACCTTCATAACTTGAATTCATATACCTTATTTTACCATCTTAGATCTTCCCTTCCTCAGACATTCATAACTTGCATTTATCCATCTTATGTTAGACCTTTCCATCCTCAGATCTTTATAACATACACTCTCAGTCCTTCATACACTTACACTCTCCTATCTTTACATAGATAAACCCTGTAACACCTGTTTCTGAAATCTGTTTTGTGACAGAGCTTTGGCTGCTGTTTTAAGCTGGCAAAGCTACCAGTCTTCAAAAGCATCAGAGTTCTTGAGAAGGACAAAATTTTACCTGAGTTAATGATTAGAGAGTAACAAGGACTTACTAGCTGGCAGCATGGACAGCCACCCCCAGGTCCTCCACAGTTCTTGAGGTCAGAGGCCCCAAGTGCACCTGCCTTCTGCTGATGGCACGAGACCTGTGGATTAGGAGCTTTTGGAAGACTTTACCTACCATTGGCCTAAGCAACGTGAAGAAAGTCAAATCCACTCCCCTCTTGTCCATGGTCCTTAAAGCCCTTTGCAGCAGTTGAGATGAAAGGCAGGATTGCTCAGTGGCTAGTGTTACCACTTTTGTGGGTGGAGCTTCTTCAGTGTCCATCAGTCTTCTTTGGAGGAAATGGGGTGGGGTCAGCAGTTGGCCTATCTCTTTGTTATAAAAGCTTTTTAATAATACATTTTAAATACCATATTCTGGCACCAAAAGGTTGTTCTTTTGTTTCAGTTTCATACAAGATGAAACACAAACCATGTTTCAGTTATGAGTAGATGGAAACACGAATCATGAGACTCAACAAATCCTTGTGGAGTTTATTGGGGGAGGGGGAGACACGAAGGGAAAAGGGGAAAAGAATCGGAGAAGGTGGAGAGAGAAGGGGCAAAAGGAGAGAGAAGGCAAGATTGTTCCTAATTTAAATAAAAAAAAGTTAAGAACGGAAACACACACACACACAAAGAAAGAATATCTCTTTTTTCTATACTTTTATTCCCTTTGAGCCACCAACTTGTGGGATTGTGCTATCCACATTAGTTCTTTTTCTAGGATTAAAGGGGAAGCAGTGATGAACAAAGGCAAGCAAGGTGCTACACAGGTATAGATGCTAGCAAATGACTGGTGAGCTGATCAGTTCTGCAGGGAGGCAGAAGTTGAAGCAGATCTCAGAGGGACGTTTAGGCCTCTGAGGGATATGTTGGTCAGGGACAGGCATTTAGATTTATTCCAGGTGAGACGATGAGCCTCTAACATGAGGCTAGCAGGCTGCTGTTGGAACTGTCAGGCTCCCTCTAGCTGCCGGGTACAGAATGCGCCAGGGAGTCTGCTGTATATGCAGGGATGGATACAGGTGACCAAGTGATGCTCATAGCTTTCTTTAGGATTTGGAACCCTGCTGCGCCCTCACAGCCAGAGTACTAAGCTTGGTGGAGGGTGTCGGGATTGAAACACTTAACAGACCACCATGAGAGGTTAAGAAGAAGCTGCTGCCATCACCACTGTTTATTACAGAGAGTAATGGGCTTATATACCCAAGCCAGGGGATGGGCTAAGCATAGGAGGAAGTCATGCGCCACCCACACCTGGGGTAAAGGTACTGGCACTGCCTACAGGAGAGTTCTGAAAACAACCTTGTTTGCTCAACCTTGTTTGCACGGAAGTTCTACAGCTGGGTGGGGAGGAAGAGAGCTATGAGGGACAAGTACTTAAATTTCACAACAGAGCCCCAGCAATTGGGAGACCAGTGATGCCATTTGCTAAGATAGAATACTTGATGAAAGAGGAGCTGTGACTCTGGTGACATAGGCGGACACGTGTTTCAGATATTGCAATGCCTCTAGTACGTCCTATTTGAACAAAATGGCAAAGCTGTTAATTAGAGCTCTATTCACATTGATGTCTTATGACTTTCCTGTGAGGTTTATTGAGCAGCTTCACTGATAGGAAAAGACAACAGAATGAGCCCAGATGCTTGTACTGTGATTTGAATCTCTCAAGTGGTTACAAAGAGAGATTTCACCAGCTAAGTCCAAACAATATTAATTCTTGCTCCAACTGAGGTCAGGATTCAGGGTGGAAAATGCTGCCTTGGAAATATTACGGAGATATTAGTTATTCCTTGTCAAGTGCTTATGCAAATTCCACATTAACTTAACGGGGCTCTAAAAAGAACAATGCAGAGGGGCCTCTCACATTAGGAAAATATGCAGGCGGAAGGTTTTGCCCTGCCTGACTTAGCTTGCAGGATTCGTGAAGCCACCGTGTATTCTGCATATAGATAGAGAGGAGGAGGACTCCTTCTCATCATAATGAGCCTTGGGAAGGAGTAAAGACCAGGAGGCCTTTTGCACCTTGTTTTCCTTCTGGACCACTGCCACATGACTAGTATTGCCTTTGTCTTCACCAGTGTGTAGGCCCTGAGGTGTTAAGAAAGTCCCTCAAGCCCCAAGGGGAGGCCATGTAGCTCTGTGTTTGAGTACATGCCTAGCATGTGTGAGGCTCTAGACTCAATCCCTCTTCTCCTCTCCCTCCTCCCTCTCTTTTCCTCTTCCCTCTCCCTCCTTCCCTTTAACCCCCTCTTCCCTCCTTCCTCTTCTCATCTCTCCCCTCCTCATAATTCCTCTCCCCTCCCGTCCCTCTTTTTCTTTTGCTAGGGAGCCAACCAGGGCCCCTACCTTACTAGTAGAACAGGGTTTTCTAAGGCAAAGTCTAGCTTTTATACAGTAGGGTTCTGAGGGTCCTTGGAGAAACTGATTTCTAACATATCAGTAATCTGATCTTGACCCCTTTGTAGTGTTATCTCATCCATGCTTAGCCCTCTTCAGGGTTCACATGTCTTAGGAGACTATAAACTTCATCTGGTCCACAAGCCTTGCATGAGGTAGTGCTGGCAACTCCTATGCCATGTGTCCCTTCTCATCTCTGGTCCTTCCTGCATTCTCCCAGCCTTTCTTTGGGAACTATTTTTTCTCAGCTGGGTGAACTCTTACTTTCCCTTTATATCAATTCTATAGAACAATCTTCCACGGGCAGGATTGCTCCACTATCTACACAGGGCCTTGATTCTAACAGCTTCCATCTCCTGGCTCAATTCCCCATGTTCTTGACTTTCCTCATTTCCCCTGCCCTGTAACAGACCCAAACAACTCTTTCAACCCCCCTGTGTGGCCAGGAAGAATCCAGCCTTATCCTTTCCTCCTACATGATGCTGGTCATTCTTCCATGAACCACAATCTTCAATGGCTTCCCTTTGTTCTCAGGATCAAACCTTTGCCATTGTCATGGCATTCAAGACCTTGCCTGACCTTGCCATAGGACAAGAGGCGAGATGAAGTGTGTTGTGGAGACTCTGAGGACAATTTGCTTGCAAGCGGAAAATAGAGGGTGCAGGCTCCATTTTCAGAGCCTCTGTTCATTTATGGGGTATGCTCTGCCAGTTCCCATATATCGGGGTCCTCATGGGCTAAAGGCTCAAATATGTGTCAATTTTGCCTGGTAGTTTTCTATTTCTTTTTCAATTTGTGGAGCAGTAGGCTTTTGAATTTTTAATTTTGTGTAGCAAGCACTTTAAACAAAACACTACTATGTCCCATGAAATAAAGGACTTTTGTACAGCAAGAAAGTTCACAATTGCAGAATAAAGGTCAGTCCCCTGGGGTTTGGGGCTTCTTTTTCCTTCTCTGCACAGAACTGGACAGAACCTTGAGCCATGGAGGAGGGGACTCAATGGGAAGCTAGGTTGATGGACAGGACCTTCCTTTCCTAAGGCTCCTTTTTCTTGTGCTCTCTCTCTCTCTCTCTCTCTCTCTCTCTCTCTCTCTCTCTCTCTCTCTCTCTCTCTCTCTCTCTCCCCTGTGTGTGTGTGTGTGTTCAGTAAGGCCCCTATAGGCATTAGGGCTCAAGGCTGAGGGAGGATAGCAGAAACTCATGGGAGGCAGCTAAAGCCTTGAGCACTGACTGAGTCCGTTTGGTTTCCTGGAGATAAAGGGTAACCCCAAGTTGGACTAGGAAGCCTTCATTTTGCTGACCTTCTGCTAGTTTCCAAGTGTTACTAGTGGCAGGGGCGAGACATCACGGAAGGACAAGATTTTACTATTGTGTTGTTTGTCTTGCTTTACTTTGTTTTTTTTTTGTTTGTTTTCTTTTTATTTTACATATCCATCCCACTTCCCTCTCCCTCCTTCTTTCCCTCTTACCCACCCTCTCATGTCCCTGACCACCCTCCCCTCCCATCCCCCCCACTCCACATGTAGGGTGATGCCTTCCAGGAAGGATCATCTAAATCTGTCAAGTCATTTGGAGTAGGGACTAGGCCCTCCCTCCTGCCTCTAGGCTAAGGCAGTTATCCCTCCATGGAGAATGTGCCCCAAAAGTCCTTTATGCACCAGGGATACATCCTGGTTCCACTGTCAGAGGTCCCTTAGACTGCCCAGGCCTTCTAACTGAGACCCATGTTCAGAGAATCTGAGTCGGTCCAATTCTGGTTTCCCAGCTATCGGTCTGAAGGTCCATTAGCTCTTCCTTGTTCAGGTCAGCTGTCTCTGTGTGTTTCTGTAACCTGGTCTTGTCCTCCCTCTCTGCATATGGATTCCAGTTGGGCTCAGTGTTTAGCTGTGGCTGTCTGCTTCTGTTTCCATCAGCTACTAAATGAGGGCTCCATGATGGTGGACAAGTTAGTATGTTTTCCTATATAGCACTAGTTGGCTTTAATATTATGGCAATTCTCCTGCCTCAGCCTCCTGAGTGCTGAAATTTAAGGGATGAGCCACAACTGTCAGGAAAATGAGATTTCAACATGGACAGTAGTGCTTTGTTGCAGAGGATGAGTCAAAGTGGGTAGCCTGTTGGGGGAGTGGGCAAGAAGGCACAGAATCAGTGGTGTCAGAGTCCTGGTTGGTAGATGCCACCCACTAAGGCTACTTTTGGCCATGGGTGAAGGCAGCTGCCGTGAAAAAGTGGCTGACATATAGACCCAAGGCTGAATATTTTCTGAGGAGGGTTTTGCAGCTGTTTATTTGGGAAGCAATAGAACGTCACAGTCTTGGCAAAATGCTGAAGCTCAGGGCTCCCAGGACATCGCTGTTCACTTCTTTCCCCCAGGAGCCTAAAGCTGGGCCGTGACTGAACATCAGACTGACCCCCTCCGGAAAGTCACTAGGGTCACTAACAATGTTCTCAGCATATTCAGGACAAAGGCTGTGCACCTAGGATGGCCTGCTGGCTCTTGTGGATAATGACAAACTTTTCTGTCTTGTGAGAAAAGGTCGGCATTTTAGGAGTGGAGCTTGAAGAGCTAATTGCTTTTTCCACTTAGTGGCAATATTCAGGGCATGAGAAGTTTAGGGAGGAGCTAGATGTTCAGGGTGAGAAGAAGGGAGTCAGACATTGTCCCAGAATTCAGATGCATTGGTAATAAGGAGATTGTGTGTAGAAGACAGGACAAGTATCATGACTTGTAAGTGTTGGACTTGCTGTATGTAAATCAGTTTCATGTTCAATCCCAACTGAACGATTCACCAGGCCTCTCAGATTCACATTAACCCCACTTATAAGAGACTGAGATACACAGTAGGCCCCAGATCCATCATCTTACAAAGGTAGAGTTATCTCGTAGCCTTATTCAGGCATTTTGATGGACAAGGTTTTTTGTTTATTCGGTGTCATTTGATGTATTATAACAACATTCTTTGCACTTGGTTCTTGCTCATACCACTTTGTGTGTTTGTGTTTCTAAGTCCCATATTTTATTTGGTGCAGTGGATAGAAGTGGGGAGGGAGGGAGAGAGAGAGAGAGAGAGAAAGGAAGAGTGAGTGAAAGACAGGGAGAGGGAGAGAGAGGGAGGGAGGGAGAGGGAGAGAGAGAGCAAGTGAGAGAGGGAAAGGGAGAGGGAGACAGAGGGAGAAGGAGGGAGAGGGAGAGGGAGAGGGAGACAGAGGGAGAGAGAGGAAGAGAGAGGGAGGGAGGGAGGGAGGGAGAGGGAGAGAGACAGAGAGAGCGAGTGAGAGAGAGGGAGACACAGGGAGAAGGAGAGAGAGAGAGAGAGAGAGAGAGAGAGAGAGAGAGAGAGAGAGAGAGAGAGAGAGAGAGAGAGAGAGAGAGAGAGAGCACATGTGTTGCTTCTGCCCAGGAACACTAGGAATGGCATTAGGAGCCATCCTTAGAAGTGACTGAAGACAGAGGCATGGGCAGGCTCCAAGCTGACACAGTGAACAGTAACTAACTCATTCTTTGTTCTGAGAGCTGGCTGTAGCCAGGCTCTTCTTGGGAGCTTTCTCTGCCAGGCTGCAGTAAGATTTTGGTTGTCGCAGCAGTGAGGGTGCCTGCATTCTTGCCACCAGGGAGGTGGACTCCATTTGCGGAGATTCATGGGAAAATACTGCAGCGCGTTTGTTGGTTCCGGGGCATATTTTTTTCTGATCGATCGAGCGGCTGTGACCTTTCGCGGTACTAACCCTGTCTCTAACCCAAACCTCGGCAACTATTCCTTAGAGCGTTGGCTCTGGATTGAGCCCACCTTCCTTGTTCCCGCAGTGGTGGTGTCTCTGGCTTCCACCTGGTTCCCAGCAGCTACACAAACAGTGCAGTTCTTTAGTCTGGGGCAACGGATTTTGCTGCAGCAGTCAAAGCAGCGAGCTGCGAGCGAGGCCAAGGCACTGGAGAGCCTTATGGCTGGGAGCACTGAACTAGAGAGGCAGTTGCGGACCAAGGTTACGGGCTGGCAGCACCCAAGCTCTGGGCCAGAGTCTGTAGTGGCCTCGCGGGAGACCATTCCTGAGCACCGTCTCCACTGCTGCTACCCACCCCCTGGCCTACGCTGACGCACAATTAGGGGCTCACAGGCCACTTCTGACATTTTCCTAGCAAGGATAGGGTGGTAAGGGGTCTGCGGCAGCGATTAGGCATGCCACCCAATCCAGATCGTGCGACCTAATGGTGTCTGTGAGCCCCGCCCGCGCCCTCTCCCCATGCCCCGCCTCCAGACTGCGGCTGAGTCCCAGACAGGGCAGTGTCGCCCAGTCTCCTGCCGTGGGCCCTGAGAGGTCGTCCCCTCCCCCAGTGCGGGTATTAGGGCGGCGCGCCTGTCATCTGTCCTTCCCAGCCTGGCTCGGGCGCCAGCTCTGGGCGGGGCCCTGCGGTTGTGACAGGCTCCTCCTCCCTAGCTCCTCCCCCCACCCCCGGGCGGGCCCTCATGCACTAACTGTGCTCCTCCGGGCCCCTGCGCCTTCTCCCAGCCATGGTGGCCTGGCACACCGCTTTCCTCGTTTGCTTCGTTTTCTCCTTGGCCACCCTGGTCCAGAGAGGTAAGGTGGGCGCGTGTTGGGGCACCCAGGGACCCCGCCCTGTGGCCTGGGGGTTGCTCTGCGCATGAGCGGCCCTGCCCCCGCCTGGCCGGCCTGAAGTGGGGGTTTCAGGCAATCTAGCTGGTCTGAGGCCTAGGGGTGAGGGTCTGAGGCTTCAAGGACTGAACCCACAGTGAATTGTATAGTCAAAGATGTGTGATGGGACCCTTATAATGCTGGTCTTGAAACACTAGGATGTTAAAATCCTGACCAAGCAGATGCCACCATTGGTGACAACAGCTGTCCCCAGCAGTATACCTTGGGAAAACCTTGGAAAAAGCAGTCATTTTGAAAATTGGCTATGGGGCCACCTGCAGCAAAAGCATCTGGAGAGCTTCCCAGGCGACTTCCTGGCCAGTTTCATCAGGATCTCGGTGGGGTTGGAGCAGGGACAAAGCAAAAATGGGGTGCGTGGGGAGGGGTGCAACTTATAGGTCTTATTAGCTCCCTACATGCTTTTGGTGTCCCTACACTGGTAGAGAATTAGGTCGTATCTTCTGGTAGAGATGGACACAGAAATTGTGCTGAATCAAGGGAACAAGTTTCTTTCACCTTATGCAACTCAATTTGTGCACCAGGCCCAGACACCTGGGCATCACCTGGGGTCTTGTTAAAAATGCAGTATCTCACACCGTGCCCCTGACATACTGAGTCAGATTCAGTGTTTTATTTAGCGTAATAACCAGATCCTAGGGTAATTTGCAGGCACATTCAAGGCTGAGTAGCATATTCTTATGATAAATACAGTCTGTGCTTGGAAATAAGATCTTAAACATGTGCCAGCAGAGTCTTCCTACAATTATTTATGTCCCATCTCTACATCACATAAACAAAGAAACAAACAAAACCAAAACAAAACCAAAACAAACAAACAAATCACCAAACTGGCTTCACGAAAACACAGTAATTGTAACTGAGCAGGAATTGTGCCTGGAGTTTTCTGAAAATGAAGGCAAATCTAACCATGGAAAACATAAGCTTCAGCAGACAAAAGTTGGTTGTAGCACTGCCTTCTAGTGAGGTTTATGTCACATATAAGAAACACTGGCAAAGAGGAGAACTCCTAGCCCAGAACTTATGCAAAAGATGCAGAAATGGTTAAGGACAACACTACAGTAGTTGCTACAAGAAGAATCTTGTACAAAGGCATGACCAGTCTGGGTTCTAGGAACTGGTGATGTAGAGGGTGAAGAAAGCCAAGACTCGCAATAGAGGGAGAAAAACCAACACAAGCATCAGACCTATGTGATAAACTGCTATGGAGAGAAGAAAGCAAACAGTCACAGGGGGTAAAATTTTTATTGTCTATTGGGCTTTTGTAGAGAAAAGTATCCAGGATCCCACTGTATCCTTAAGGGTTGTGTTCCAAACACTGTAGGAGATGCTTGAGACTATAAATACGTTTTTTTTTTTCCCCTTGCTGGAATTGGAACAAGAAAGCATGTGCATGCTAGATAATTGCAATTTATGGCATGGAGGTTTTGAAACTGGACTTATAAATGGCCAAGTCTTAGGTTTTCCTGCTTTGAGTTCAGAGATTGAGGAAGCTGGTAGAGGTGAAGTCATACAGTGATTAATTGGCAGCTAGGGTTTGCTCCCAGGCTTCTATTACTCTACAGTAGCCATCTTAAAACACTGGGCATAATTCATTTAGACCTGGAAGATGCCCACTTCTAACCTTCAATGGCTTCCTGTAAACAAGTTTTCTAAACCTGTTCAGTCAGTCCATATAATGACTAACAACCACAAAGGTGTCTTTGACCCAGGAATGTGTCCCTTAGATCAGCTATAATTTCCTGGGTGCTTTCTGTGAGTCATGTATAAAATATTTCTTCCTGTCTCCCTTTTTTTTTTTTTAAAGATGGGGACTCATATAACCCAATTTGACTACTTCAAGTTTGCTATGTATCGAAAAGTGGTCCTGAACTCCTGATCTTCCTGCCTCTGCTTCCTGAGATTCAGGCTTACATTTCTGATTCTTTTGGCTCTATTTCCTGAAACCTGGGCTGACACTTATATGCCATAATACCTAGCATGTATCTTGTTTCAAATCGCCACAATTGTTTAGGTTAAGTATTATCCTTCAAGTAAGGGGACTGTGGTCAGGTATCAGAAGAAATAGCCATGGTTTAACCCAGATAAGAGTGCCATCCTGTGATCCTTTTGTTTTGTTTGTCCTAAGAATACTGAATAGGAAGTAGCTTTGTTTTGGTGGTAGGGACTCACTTTTTTCTGTAGTGGGGTCCACAGAGCTTTGCGAATGTCCCTTTATTCTTGGTCCTGGTCATCAGTAATGGATTGTGCCTGAGCAAACTCTGCAGGCCTGCAAAAGGTCCCAGAAGCATATCTGGGGACAAGGTGCAAATTCCCTCCATGCTCTAGAAAGTAGACACAGGTTTTAGCTCCCCAGAGTTGAAAGGGCGTTTAAGAAGTCACTATCTGCTGGGTTGTGGTGGCACACATCTTTAATCCCAGCACTCAGGAGATAGAGGCAGGCGGATCTCTGAGAGTTCAAGACCAGCCTGGTTTACAGAGTGATTTCCAAGACAGCCAGGGCTACACAGAGAAACCTTGTCTGGAAAATACCACCCCGGACACACAAAACAGTCACATTCTCTAGAGAAAAGGACAATTAACTTAAATGTGTTTCTTACTGCTTCTGAAACATCTTCTGAGGACAGGTGTATCATCTGAAGGTGCCCAGAGAGTGGGAAGCTGTTTTTCTGGGCACCAGGAAGAAGGACCTCAGCTGTGTGTGTAGGTAAGAGTCAAACACATTCATGTACCAACCCAGGAAGGTAGACACTGTGACCTTCTCTGCCCCTAGACATACATAGTGACCTGTTGCAGTCTTGAAAGACAATGGACAAGTGAGGACAATATGCAACTCATACTGCTTTGCAATTCCATATCACTGCTGTCAGGATCATCCAATCAATAAATAGACAGCTCACAAAGGAAGAAGTATAAATGGTTAATAAGTACTTGAGGAACTTTTCAATATCCTGAGTCTTAAGGGAAGTGTGAATTAAAATTACTTGAGGTTGCAATGGTGCTGATGAGGATGCGCACTAAGGCCTTAGTCACCACTGATGGGGATGTGCACTGGTGCATCCACTGTGAAAATCAGTATGAGGTTCCTCGAAATCTGCAAATAGAATTCCAATATGATTCAGTTCTGCCACTCCTGGGCATATAACCAAAGAACCTTAAGTTAACAGACCACAAAGATATCTTCATAGCCATGGTTGTTGCTATACTACTCCCAATAGCCAGAATATGGAACCAGCTTAGATGTCCAGCAACTTACAAGAGTCTAATGAAAATGTGGTATATGTGCACAATGAAGTTTTAAAACAATTTAAAACTATTATTATTATCATCATCATCATTATTGTTTTCATTGTTGTGTGTATGTGGGGATGAGGGGGCACACATGCCACAGTGCACATGTGGAAGTTAGAGGACAACTTTCTTTAGTTGATTCTCTTCTTCCACTATGTAGGTTCCAGGGATAAAATTCAGATCATCAGGCTTGATGGTAGGTAAGTGTTTCTACCTAGTGAAACATCTTATCAGCCCCACAATGGAGTTTTATTTATCCATGAACAAGAAAAATTTATATTCCTTGCTGGAAAATGGGTAGAACTGGTGATCATCATGTTAAGCAAAATAAGCCACTGAGAAAGACAAGTACCCAAATGTTTTCTCTCATATGCTGAGTCTACATATGGATGCATGCACATATTTATATTTATATCGCGTGAAGATAAACTACGACTGTTGGGAAGAGGTAGGGGAATAGTAATGTGGCAAGAAGAAGAGAAGGTAATGGGGAAAAGATAAATCACATTTTTCTCGGATGTGGTCTATATGACCTCAAAGCAAGAAGGAGGCCGAAGGGAAAAGAAGAGAAGGTAATGGGGATCGGGGAGAGTGCACACGACGGAAGTACAACAGTATATGTATGAAAATGCTATAAGGAAAGCCACAACTTTGTATGTTAATTTAAAAGATGAAATACAAGTAGCAATAACCACTTCCTACATGGAAATTGTGAAGCTCCAGAGGGTTTAGGAACCTTTTGGTGAGTTTCTTCAATTGTATCATGGGGATAATGGTCCTTTCCTCCTGGTGTGGCAGTTATTAGGATTAAATGTGTTTAAGTGTCTAAAGTGCTCAGAATAGGACCTGCCTTCCAGGGAGTCCCTTTCTGGTTCGTACATATTAATCCTACTTCTTAGATGTTTTAAGCCACACTTGAAATATACACCTTGCAAATATTGACAGCATTGTTAATATGACATATTCAGAGATTGCACATCTGTACAAACAAAATACTAGATCTGTGGTTACTAGGGATTAGGACAAGGAGATGGGAAATGACTGCTTAAAGGATAAAGGCTTTGGGGAGTGATGAACATGTTCTAGAAATAGAGAAAAGTGATACATGTACAAGCTAAAAAATACTATAAAAACCACTGTGACTGTGTAGTATGTGACTTATGTATTCATTTAAAATAATTCACAAGGGCTGGAGGTGTAGCTCATTGGTAGAGCACGTGTTTAACATGTGCAAGGCCCTAGGTTCCATTCTCAGTACCTCAAAATGAAAGAATGGCTAAATAAAAAATTTTAAAAAGTCTTAAAAATAAGATGGATGTGGTGGCCCATGTCTGTAATCCCAGCATTTGAGAGGATGAAATAGGAAGATTGCTGTAAGTTTGAGAGCAGTCTGGACTACATGTGAGTTCCAGGCTAGCCTGGGTTATAGCCAACCAAAGTCAATGCAAACCAAAACACAACACCACACTAAGAGAAAACAAATGATCTTCTAATTATGCCAGGTATGGTGGCACATGCCTATTAATCTCAGTGTTCCAGAAGCTGAGGCAGGAGGATCTTGAGTTTGGGGCCAGCCTTCTACCTCAGCAAACAACCAGAAGTAGGTGCACATGATTGTGGGTTAGGACTGATTGTCAAGGGTTGGGTATGAGCATAGCAATCCTAGGTGCTGTGCTGCAGGGTTGAGTGGGCAGGCTAGGATTCTAATAAGAACCTGTGGACTGAGGGATGCAGGATTGGCTTCTAACTACTTAACCCTGCCTGCCTCAGTCTTGGGAATTGGACATCATGAAAACGGATAATTTTCATTTCCTGAATGGTTCTGGGGTTACCATTATTGCAGTTAGTCCTCTGCAGGGTCTGGGGACTCTTTCAATGTTGCAGGATATGTTAACACACTGTGAATCCCAAAATTGTGTTATTTATCGGAAAACTATTTTTCATTGTGGTGTGGCTCAGCCCCAGCCACCCTTTAACCCTAGAGCTTTATGCTTGAATATTGTAAACAGGATTAAATAATGTCAACCACTTGAGAGGAAATGAACAAAGGATTATTAAGAAAAACCCACAGAGAATAAGAGGGACAGGGGGATGGAGAGAGAGAGGGGGGCAGGGGAAGTAGAAGGGAGGGTAGTTGGAGATGATGTAGGAGAAGGAACATTTTGGGACATCAGTGGAGGAGGAAGGTCAGCTGGGTGCTATCTCTGCCTCTCTGAACTAGCAGGCTTTTACCTCAGCATCTGCTCCCAAGTCTTTATTGGTAAAATCAAATGATTGAGATTTTGTTAAAAACAACAGAAAGTCTTGAGAGCTTTGATAAGTTTTCAGCCCCTTCTTTGATGTTATAGGCCCTGTCTTTGTCCCTCCTCACAAGGTAGACAACAGGCTACTGTAACAAATTCACAGAAGCCATTTGAATGGGCATTTGTGGGTACCAGGGAAGGGCCTGGAGTTTCTCTAGTGAGATGACAATGAAAAGGCCTGTTCTGGCTGCTCAAAGGGCCTAAGGACCATTGAGTTCAGGGAATATACTTTCTATATACTTTTCCTGTCTCACGTGATGGTTTTGCTTTTCCAGCTTTGTATTCACTGCACTTTGTACATTTTGAATGCCATTCCTCTGCTGCTCTTGGGTGCCTGGGAAGCCTGGCTCAGAGGCTCTTGAACCTCTCATCTAGACTCAACCCTTCCAGAAGCCTACTCAGAGGCCCATTGACTGGTCATTTGATCACCATTCGATGTGATGGTGAATGTCTATAATCCAAGCAGTCAGGAAGTAGAAGCAGGAGAATCAGGATTTCAAGGCTATCCTCAGCTACACAGCAAATTTGAGGCCAGCCTGGGTTATATGATATCCTGACACCATTCTTCAGTACTTTTGGGCATATACACGGTGTATTGTTTTAATTAACTAGCCTTGGAAGTCACAAAGTGTTGCTTTCTATGTGCTATGACTCACATAGGATAGTTAAAATATTAGGTGACAATTACATATTCTGCCTTCCAAGGGGAGGTGTGTCCAATAATTATTTTAGCCTCAATTTCAAAACTGGCACAAACTTACTGAGATGTCAAGGTCCAGCTAAAATTCTGCACCCTCTCAAGCTTTCCCCAGTACTCCTAGTGGCAGTAAATGTGTATAGCTTAAGTATAAGGCTTGTCCCTTTGGTTCTTTAAGTAGTAATGATCATTCCACGTCTTTGGTGTCATGCCCATCTGTTAAGAGAAGATTTTTCCACCAGCCTGGACCCAGAGCCTCGCTAGCCCCAAATAACACATAGAGGCATTGTATTTTATATAAAGCTGTTAGCCTGTTCCTAGCATTTCTTATTGGCTACCTCTGTCTTAAATATTAACCCATTTCTATTAATCTAAGTATTTCCACATGGGCTTATCTTACTGGAAAGAGGCCCCGGTGTTCTTCTCTCTCAGTCCACCATCTTGCATCTCCTCCCTACTCCTTCCTCTCTCCTCCTTGTCTCCTAGACCCACCTATCTTGCTTTCCTATTGGCCAACAGTGCTTTATTCATTAACCAATACGAGAAACATATTTACAGAATGACATCTCCCATGACTCATTTCTTTATTTCTACCCCGTTGACTGTTGCCATGCTGTGTCACTTGTCAACTGTCACATTTTCTTTCCAATGAGAGAGCTGAACTATTTGGCTCTGAAGGTTTTTCTAGGATTTTCTCTGTGAGGGAGGTTTCCAACAGAGAGTAAAATGTCTAGCAGGACAGCTTCCTTGGAATTGGCAGAGTCTAGAGTAGCTCATGATCTGGGGCAGCTTAGGGCCCTTTTACATCAAAGAAGGGTTACTGAGGTTTAACTGTTCCTAGTTTTCAATTACAGAGCTGTTCCTTACCCATATGCCTTTGAAATTAGGTCTGGAAGTTGGAGGGAGTGTTGCCTATTGTTAGGAAATTTGTCTAGCATATATGGGACTCTTGGTTCCATGAAATGGTGGTGAGCAATAACAGAGAAAGGAAAGTTGTTTGGTTGGTTATGGACAGTTTGGACAAGGGGAATGTGGGTGCTGTTCTATGCACTGTAAGATGTCTGGCACCATCTTTTAACTTTACCCAGCAGATACAGGTAGCATCCTGCTCACCTATCTTGCCACCTAAAGATGACTGCTGAGTGCCTAGTGTGTGCTGGGGGGGCGAAGACTCTCTACTGATCAAGCACCATGATGTATGTATGTATACACACACACACACACACACACACACACACACACACACACACACACACCATACCTTTGCAGGATGGCTTTGTATGTGAGTGGTTTTAGAGATGGAGGAGAGCCTTGTATATGCTACTCAAATGCCATACTGCCAAGCCTCACTCCAGTCCTGAACAGCTATTTTTCTTTAGAGACAGGGTCTCTCTATATAGCTCAGACTTGCCTTGAGCTTCCATATTTTTGCTTCTGCTCCCAAATGCTGAGTAAAGGTTTGAGGCAGCACACATGGCTTGCAGATATATACTTTGGACTTCCCCTTTCTGACTTCAGTATATTCATGAGTCACTGAAGATTTCTATCTTCATCACTGCCTCAGGATAGATTTGTTGAAAGAAATGAGATCTTGGACTATCTTTCTGGGTTGGTGTCAGCTCTGCTGATCTCAGAATCCATCCTGAACTCTTTGATGAGCTTTGAGCTCCTGCTGGTTAGGTCAGCAGTCATTAAACTCTTTAGGCAAATCTCTCTCTCTTTCTTTCTTCCTTTCTTTCTTCGTTTTGTTTACATAGTCAAAGAGGACTAATACCTTTCATGTTAGAAGATGAAAAGATGAAGACTGATCCTTCTGAATATATTTGATATTTTGGGAACCAATGAAAAATGATAAACAGGAAAATGAGCCAAAAACTTGTTCAGACAATTGGGAAAATTGATGGGAGATGTCATTCTGTATATGTTTCTCATACTGGTTAATAATAAAGCACTGTTGGCCAATAGGAAAGGAAGATAGGAGGGACTAGGAGACGAGGAGGAAATAGGAAGTAGTAAGGAGGAGTCAAGATGGAGAGTCTGGAGAGAGCAGTATGCAGCTGCAGGCTCCCGGTAAGAAGAACGCGTGGACATACATAGATTAACACAAATGGGTTAATAACTAAGGCAGAGCTAGCCAATAAGAAACTAGTACCTGGCCAATAGCATTGTATCAAATACAGAGTCTCTGTGTGTTATTTGGGGCTGGCTTGGTGGTGGAACAAGACCGGGCGGCGGCAGGCAGAAAAACCGTACACGTTACAGAAAATAATAACTCAAAGTGGACAATAAATATAGCAAGATGATTGACTTCTTTATTAGCCAGAAAATAAATAAACTATAGTAAGATAAAAACCAACTATCTCTCAGTTGGCTACAATCTGACAATATCAAATATTTACATGGTTACAGGTATAATAGATGGTATTTTTATAAACTTTGAAAATGTATAGAGAAAGCACAGACCCCATCAACCCAGGATGCCAATTGTTTCCTTGCCAAATTGTACACTGTGGGCAATACTACCACGAGAAGGTGATCATAGACTGTATAAGAAAGATAGCTGAACAAGCCAGTGTTCCTTCATGGCTTCTGCATCATTCCCTGCCTCCAGGTTCCTGCCTTGAGTTGCTGCCCTGACTTCCCTCAGTGATGGAGTGTGGTGTGGAACTATTAGATAAAATAAACCCTTTCCTCCTCAAGTTGCTTTTGGTCATGGTGATTATCACAGCAATGGCAAGCAAGCTAGAACATCATAGAAAGTAGTGAATTACGTTATGGCATTTTCATGATTTCTTTTGAGGATCCTTTCTCTGGTCCTATCCTCCATGCTGGTCCTTTCCTTCGCCACCGCGTGCAGCTTCTGCTTTCATGTCACATGGCTTTTCCTACCATCTTCTTTTCCCTACCTGAAGAGCTCCTTCCCACTTCATGTGTTTTCCTTTTTGCTTTCAAGACACTTACCCTCACATGTAAATCCATATATGTAAAAATTAAAATCTAAGTTATGCGTATAGTGGATGACAACATGATGTTTTTGAATTTGCCTTTTTTGCTTAATCTGATGATTTGCAATTGTACCCATTTTCCTGAAAATGTCATGATGTTATTTTTCCTTATGGTGGAATAAAATTCTAATGTGTTTATCTAGCATCTTTTCTTTGTCAGCATAGTGGTGATGGAGAGCCAGGCTGGTCACATTTCTTGTCTGTTGTGAATAGTACTGTATAAATATAGATGGACATAAATTAGGAGAGAGGATGTGAAGCTAGTTCTTTTTGGGGGGGGTTTAATTCTGTTGATGATTTTTTTGTTTTTAGTAGTGGATAAAGGCATAAAATATATTTGATATCAATGTGTAAAATCCAATGTGGAGCTCCACACCTTTACAATGGCTATTCCTCCATCCCTTCCTTTCTATCCCTCCCTCACTCCCTTCCTTTTCATTTTCATTTTTGATTTTGTGAAATAGTTTCTCTGTGTAGTCCTGGCTGTCCTGGAACTTGCCTTGTTTACCACTGTGACCTCAAACTCAGAGATCCACCTGTCTCTGACTCCAGAGTAATGGGATTGAAGGTGTGCGCCACCACTACTCAACCACATGTTCTTAATTTGTAAGTCCTTTATAAAAAAATAGCTAACAAAAATCACATTTAGATGGATAGTAGAGTATGTGCTATGTCGTATGCCTTAAAAATCTATTTCAACCTCTAATCTGATAAATATCTACAACTAGAACTCATATAATGAAAAGTGCTTGGGGGTCTTTAAACATTTTAGTATCTAGAGTTGCAAAAGAACAAAAAGTTTGATGCTTCTTGTTGCAAAATTATACTCAAGAGTAGAGTTTCTGGGGTGCACAATACTTGTCACTTCATTGTGAGGAAGTGGTACCTAGCTGTCTCATAGAGTGGCTGTGTTGGTTCTCGCTACCAGCAGCACATTGAAATAGCCATTGTGTAATAGCCTCATTAAAATAGCCTTGCCAGCACTTGGCCTTATCAATTTTATCATGATATACGTCTACAGGATTTACACGTTTACATTACTCTGCTTTAATTTACATGTCTCCCATTACTATGTGGCTTGTTCAAGTTGATTTCTTCCTTAATGAATTGCCTGGTCAAGTCTTTGGCTCAGTTCCCTGTTTATTATTTTCTTCTGGTTCCCATGCATAATACTTTGTTTTCCCGTGTTCTTGGCTGTGTTTTTCTTCTGGCATACTCATACACACACATACACGCACATGCACACACACACACACACACACACACACACACACACGCACACACACCCTTCAGAGTCTAGAATACATGTGCCTTCTTCCAGAGCTTTCTTTTGGTTTTTGTCAGTTGCCTTGTGTGATGAGCTTGGGTACACCTGAAACAAGATTCTGATCACCTTTCAGTCTCTAGGGGCTTAATTTAGGAAAAAGCAGCTTTGTTTCTGAGTCATTCTTTTCCATTGGCTCTAACATTTTGGGTTCCCAATTTAATTTGGGAAGAATTTTCTATTACATTCCTTGCAGATGCTTAGATGAGGTGCTTTTGCCTGCCTTAGACAGATTCTGCATGTCTGTGGGCTCACATCTCTCTGGATTTTTTGTTTGCTTGCTTATTTTTTTTAAAATATTTTTATCCTTTGAAAGTTTCGTAAAATTTATACAATGCGTATTGAATGTATCCATGTATTACTCCCTCCCTCCAATTCTCCCCATTCTCCACCTTACTTCCCTCCCAATTTGATCTTTTTTTGTTGTTATTAATAATCTCATAAACACAATTAGTGCTGCACATATGCACATGAATGTGTGGCCATGCTCTGAGGTGTGAGCATCCTACCAGTAGCCATCTACACCCACAAAGTAAAGTGCACCTCAGTAGACATCAGCATGCTGATACCTTCTCTAAAAGTTTCACGCAGCCTAGGCTGGTCTCAAACTCACTGTGCCACCAAAGTGCTAGGATTATAAGTGTGCACTACAGTATCTAGCCTATAAGTGGGCATTACAACATCTAGCCTGTTTTGTCAGTTGAGCTTATGTATGCATATATGTAGGCTTTGTGTGTGTGTGTGTGTGTGTGTGTGTGTGTGTGTGCGCACGCGCGCGCGCACCAGTGCATGTGAGCGATCAGAGGTGTCTTCCTTTATTACCCTCTACCTTTATTGAGATTGTCTCTTGCTGAACCTGGACAGTTGTAGATAGATGTTTAACTAGCAAACCATTACAATTTGCCTTTTTCCATTGTACATTGCTGGGCTTGTCGATGAATGCTCCCATGCTTAGTAAACTCAGGTCCTTATGCTTCTGTGACAAGTACTTGAGCCACTGAATTATTTCCTCAGCTCTCTCCTAAGTATATGTTTTGATTTTCTTTTTATTGTTGTTTTTCCCAGACAGGGTTTCTCTGTGTAACCCTCACTATCCTGGAACTCACTTTGTAGATCAGGCTGGCCTCGAACTCAGAAATCCACCACTCTGCCTGCCAAGTGCTGGGATGAAAGGTGTGCACCACCCCTGCCCCTGCCCAGAATTTTTAATTTTTTGAGACAGGGTCTCTTCATGTAGCCCTGGATGCCCCAGGGATTAAAGGATTTCTGTTCCCATCTTACTTGTAAAAAACACTTCCATTTCCACATATCACAGAATTCACTCATCTACAGTGCACAGTTGTAATGAGTATGGTTTTTCCTCCCACCGCCAGTCTTGTCCCGCCAGCCCCAAATAACACACTGAGATTCTGTATTAGATATAATTCTGTTGGCCAGGTACTAGTTTCTTATCGGCTAGCTCTGTCTTAAGTATTAACCCATTTCTGCTGATCTATGTATTTCTCTTACCGGGGAGCCGGCCGGCATTCTGCTTTCTCCAGACTCTCCATCTTGACCCCTCCTTACTACTTCCTCTTTCCTCCTTGTCTCCTAGTCCCTCCTATCTTCCTTTCCTATTGGCCAACAGTGCTTTATTCATTAACCAGTATGAGAAACATATTTACAGAATGACATCTCCCATCACACAGTGTTTTGATTTTCCACATATTCACACAGCTGCCTAGCTATCTAACCATCTAACATTATAACATTGTCACCTCCAAATGAAACTCCTAACTCTCTTCACCACCCATGTCCCTCCAGCCACTAGCAGTCTCTGTGGACTCCCTGTTGCGAACATATCACATTATAGGTATAATGATATATTCTGGGCTTGTTTGTGTTTGGCTTTTTCTTTAGTATCCAGTTTTCAGTGTAGTTCAGTGGATTGGTGCTAAAGCTCTTCCTTACCGAATGTCTTTCCACTGCACAGATAGACTCTTATGTGTTCTCTATCTGCTCTTCACCTGGTTTATTTCTCCCTTGTGGCTCTTATGACTAACATGGCTATAAACATTCAGTACAGGTTCTCTGTGGCTTAGGTTTGTGTGGACTTTCTGCTGACTTAGGTTTTATTTAGTAATTACCAAATCATGTGATATCACTATGTTTAGCCTTGTCAGTAAGAGCCAGACTGTTGAGTCCACCAGCAGTAGACAGGCATTTGCTTCCCCACAGCCTCACCAATACATATACGTTTTTGTTTGCTTCCTGATTCTGACCATTCCCGAAGGGGTGAAGTGTTAGATCCTGTGTTGAGGAGTGAAAACCTGAGCAGGAACAGAAGGCCCTGGCTCTACCCTGCCTCACAGATGCCCTTTGCCTTTTGTGTTAGCGAAGTTTACCATTGCTAGGCATTTCACTGTGAATTGCTCCTCTGTGATTGCACCTTTCCTGCCTGTTCTTCCTCTCAAGAGCAGAGACTCATGGAACCTGCTCCTGCCATTTTCATCCTCCTCCCCATTCTAGATTCTTCTCATTCACCTGTGATGCTCAAGTTTCCGTTCACCATACGTTCCCTTTCCTCTAATAGTCCACCTTTAGCATTCTTTGAATCATCCTTTAGTTTCTCAAGCTGGAGTATGACTTTTCTTACTTGTCCTGTACAGGGTACATGCATCCCTAATCCAAAAGCCTGAAGTTTGTGATGCTCTGAAATTCTGAACTCAGGTTTTTGAATAATGGAAGCTCAATTTTCAAAGTCCGTGCACATATTCCAAAATCTGAAAACACTGAAGTCTGACCTGCTTCTGTCCCCAAGAACTTCGGATAAAGGAAACTAACCTTACATATTTGTTGTAGTTTAGGATTTTGTTTCTTTTTTTCAAGACGGGGTTCCTCTGTGTAGCCCTGGCTGTCCTAGAACTTGCGCTGTAGACCAGGCTGGCCTTGAACTCAGAGAGATCTGCCTGTCTCTGCCTCCTGAGTGCTGGGATTAAAGGAGTGTGCCACTAGACTTGGCTTAGTTTTTCTTCTTTTCTTTTCCTTTCTTTCTTTTGGTGTTGTTGTTGGTTTATATTGTTATTTCAGTGATTCATTGAAGACATTATTATTGATCAGTTTAATTTTCCACAGCAGATCCTGACAGTAGTTTTTTAAATTTTGAAATTAAAATATAACTATTGTTTGCCCCCTCCCCTCCCGTTATTGCTCAAATTCATTGTCTTTATTTCTTGTCACATCTCTCTCTCATATTCATATACATATATGAATATGTATATGTATGTATACGTGTGTGTGTGTGTGTGTGTGAGAGAGAGAGAGAGAGAGAGAGAGAGAGAGAGAGAGAGAGAGAGATTTAGGGTTTTCTTTTTAGAAAGACATCAGATCCCTAGGGGTTACAAGCAGACAGATGCCTGATGTGGGTGCTTAATCCTGCCTCACCATCTTCAATGCTGGACTGGAGGTATATATCACTTTGCATGACCTCCACTTGGCCTAAAAATTTTCGTTATCATTTTTCTGTGTATATATAGGGCATTTTTTTGCTCTTGCAGAGGACCTGAGTTTGATTTCCAGCAACTACGTGGCTGCTTGTAATCATCCTAACTGCTGAGCCAACATTGGGATTTTGATTGGAGTTAAATTTACTACATAGATAAGTCTGAGGAGAATCAGCTTTAAAATTCTTAGTTTAGGGGACTGGTGAGATGGAAGTAGTTAAGAGCATTTAGTGCCCTTGCAGAGGACCTCAGTTTGGTTCTCAGCATCCAGGTCAAGTGGCATATGAACACTTGCAGCTTCAGCTCCAGAGGATCTGATGCCCTCTCTGCAGGCACTACACTAATACGTGTACACAACCCCTCAGGCCCCATAAACATATTTAAAAGAATCATAAAAATTCTTTTTGATTTAACATTTTACGTTACTGATATTTCTCATCCAAACTTGGTCTATGTAGTTCTTTTATCTTTCTGTTTGTTTTCATAATCTTATTCATCTTCATTCTTCACACTGCCAAGCATTTTATAGTGATGGGAGATGCCATTATGTATATATGTTTCTCATACTGGGTAATAATAAAGCACTGTTGGCCAATAGGAAAGGAAGATAGGAGGGACTAGGAGACAAGGAGGAAAGAGTAAGTAGTAAGGAGGAGTCAATATGGAGAGTCTGGAGAAAGCAGAATGCCGGCATAAACATCTATTTGGCCTATTTGTTTATCCTGATCCTTATTTAACCACGATATCATAGTGTTAACATGAGAAAGCTAATGTTTCCTTGTACATCTGAAATTAGCAGCAATGCGCTTAACAATCTTCTGTTTTGTGTGTGCATGCGTAACATGGACAGTTTCTGGCCTACACACACACACACACACACACACACACACACACACACACACACACACACAGAGAGAGAGAGAGAGAGAGAGAGAGAGAGAGAGAGAGAGAGAGAGAGGAGGGAGGATAGGAGAGAGAGAGGAGGGAAAGAGGAGAGAGAACACTTGACTGAGTTACATCTCCAGACTCATAGTCTGTTTTGCTATGTAGCCTGACTCCCAACCTTGCAGCAATCCTTCTGCCCCAACTTCTTAAGCACTAGAGTTACAGGCAAATGCCAGTATGCTTGGTTTATTGTGTTGTAGTGAATGGAAGCAGGCAGTGGTGAACACTACTAACAGCATGATTCTATGTATATGACTCTTTGAATTCCATCACTATGAAGGCAAAGAACAAATTAGTGATTATTTGGGGTTTAAGATGGGTGTGGGATGGAGGCATAGGAGAGGTGGAGACAAGTAGATGTGTTGTCAAAGGTGTTGAGAAGGGATCATTATGGTGATGGAACTGTTCTTCATCTGGACTGTGGGGGTAATCACATCACTCTAGACATGGGACAAAACTGTATGGAAGTGAAAAAAAAAACACTCTCAAATTGAATGCAAGTAAAACAGGGAAGTCCAAATCCAGTGTAGATTTCAGTATTGTTATTGTGATAATATACTGTATTTTGGAGGAAACTGAGAAAAGCATAAGAAACCTCTTTATGTTGCTTCTTATATAAAGTACATTTTACTCATAATTCTGTGAGTCTATACTTAACTAGGTAAAGTTTGAGAACATGACATTCAGGATTCCTGGAGGCGTTTACTTGATATAGAAAGCAAGAGGCAGTTCAAAAATAATGTGTCCAGAAAGGAGGCACCCAAGGGAAAGGGAGGAAAGAGTTGGCCATGAACTCTGTGGTACTTAAACAGTTCTCAGGACATCAACTGGATCAAGAGAGATGACAGGAAGCCCCCTGTGCGGAGCTCAGAAGCCTGTGTGAATGTGATGACAAAGATTTGGAGGAGCATGAGAACATGAAACCATAGTGCTAGGGGGACTCACTTTGACAAGGTCATCACATCCATGAAGGTCACTAAGTGTTGATAAGTGACACAGGATAAGAGTCAGACAAGAGAAAGTATTTATTATCAAGACACAGTACACAGAGAATCTTGTTCAGTGGTCTCAAATTCACTAAAGTGGCCAAGAGGATAAAGTTTCTATCTTTCCATGTGCATTCTTCCTCAAGCTGGCCTCTACTATATCCCTGGCTTAGTGTATGGTGTTACCATCTAGTCCAAAAATGCCAAGACTCACCCTTATCATGATGATGTCATCCTGTAACCCTCATACATATCCTCCTACCCCTCCCCAATGTGGCCTTCCTCCTCTGCCTTCTTGTCTTTCTCTGACCATTCCCTGCCACATACTCTGTCTCCATAGGCTCCCTGGAGGCTGTGTGTGGGCTCCTGCAGAACTCTTGCCTGACTCAGGAGTTTTCCTGTGCTCTCAAACTCTCTTCTGTTCGTTTGCATGCAAGTCAGAGGACGGCCTCCTTTGTTCCAGTGCCTCTTCCAAACTCGCACTTTCTAATCTTTTCTCCCTTAGTACTTGGTTACCATTAAGCCATTAGGTTCTGGTGTTTAATTCATCCCTTGCTGATATTCTGGCTCAAGAATTCCACGAAGGGCATTACCCACAGGTTTTCTGTTAACCAAAAGCTCCTTAGATTGTGTGTGTGTGTGTGTGTGTGTGTGTGTGTGTGTGTGTGTGTGTGTGGTTTGTATGCATGTCATGGCTAGAGGGCAGCATCATATACCTTCAGTTGCCCTCTGTGCAAGTGTATCCCATGATAGCAATGCCTGCACAGACCAGAAGACTGCCCCAGATCTCCTGGAAATTCACTTACTGGTGATTGTAAGCCACCTAATATGGGGTTGTGGGAACTGAACTTGGATCTTCTGCAAGAACAGTGAGTGCTCTTAACTTCTGAGTCCTCTCTAGTCCCAGCCACCTTTGTTTTTGACACTGTATCACTGAACTGAGAGTTTACCAATTAACAGGGGTGGAGTGACTAATGAGTTCCAGGGACCACCTGTCTTCATATATCCTCATCCAGTGCTAGATTTGCATATGTGTGTCACCACACCCAGCTTTTATGTGGGTGCTGCTGATCTGAACTCAGGCCTTTATGCTTGTGCAGTAGGAACTTTACTGACCAAGCCATCTCCCCAACCCCATTTAGACTGTTTTAAATAGAATAGGGTTTTCTGAAATTGGAATCATAGCATCAGGGGCAGTTCGCTTATGTGGTAGCAGATGGAAGGCTACTTAATTTCATGTTTGGGTCTCAGGCTCAGGCTTTGTTTGCAAGCCAGGTATATTTATGGTTCATAAGACATATGACCTTCCCCTCTTCCATCTCACACCCTGAACATTTGGCTATTTTCCTTCCCTCTTCTCAACATATATTATTCAGGCCAACACTGATTCAGACAGTTCCCTGACTTTCTAGTCTTTATTTTTATTTTGTTTTCCTTGTGAGTGTAGGACCTTGAAATGTAATTAAATATTTTATATTTATGTGGATGAGTGTTTTGCCTGCATACATGTCTGTGCAGCACATGTGTGCTTGGTGCTCTTAGAAACCAGAAGAGGGAGTCAAGTCCCCTGGAAAGATTTACTGATGCTTATGAACTGCTATGTGGATTTGGGGAGCCAAACCCAGGTCCTCGGCAAGAGTAGCCAGTACTCTTAATCACCAAGTCATCTTTGCAGTACCGAAGTTTTCTTCTGTTTAATATGGTGTTGTGCTTTGCTTGTTAATGTTCCTTATAGGTTTTTGTGTTAGAACATTTAGTTTCAGACAGGTGGTGCCATTGCAGGATATTGTGGCCTCTTAGGCCATGTAACCTAGTTAGCAGAAATGGATTACTAGAGGCCGGCCTGGAGGTGATAACCATTTCTGGTTCTAGTCTGAACTGTGCTTCCTGATCCACCAAGGTATGAGACAAGCTCTTGCTGTTTCTGGGTCCAGCCACTCTATTACGCTTCCCGAACAATGATCTACTGTATTCCCTAAGAGCATGAGTCATTCGAAGGCCTTTCTACCTAAAGTTGCTTCTGTTATGTATTTGTCAAAGCTATGGGAATATAAATTAAAAATGGCTCTTAAAAATGGAGAGATGGGACTGGGATATAGATTTTTTTTTGGTACAGTACCTCCAAAAAGACCCCTGTTCTCCCCCTAGCATAACATAAAAGCCTGCCGTGGAGCTTAAACCAGGGGATGGTAGCAGAAGGGTAAGCCTGGGGTACATGAGATTGTGCCCAAAATGAAAACGATCATGTATATATTCACCTTGTTTTGGTTTTGAACTTTTTTTTTCTTTTTCCCTCCCTCTCTCTCTTCCTTTATACTCCCCTCCCCTCTTTCTTTTTTTGAGATAGTTATAGCTAAGACTGGTCTGGAATTCTCTATGTAGACCACGCTCATCTTGAACCTTTGCTTCTACCTCTTGAATGCTGGAATTATAGGCACGTACCAGCACACCAGGCTAAATTCAGCAGAGAGAGAGAGAGAGAGAGAGAGAGAGAGAGAGAGAGAGAGAGAGGGCGAGCATGCATATTGGAGCCTGGAGGACAGCCTCATGTGTCAGCTCTTGCTTTTTAGCATGTTTGAGGTACTTGCAGAAAGCCTCCTCTTTAACCTCTAGTATCACATAAATCCATACACACACACACACACACACACACACACACACATTTGCATCATATTACCTAGATACATTCCAGCTGGAGCATGGATCAGTAAATACTTCATTCCCTTTCACAGCTCAGTGAGATCCCATTGTATAGCATTCTGCTCCATAGGAAAAAAGCTGTTGTAGTCACCTTGTTGAGGATGCTTTTCAGGACTGAGATCAAAGCTGCACATAGTTATGTTGATAGATAACAGTTGTTATATGAATGAAAGCAGGTTGCTGGTTTTGCAGTGTCTGGTAATTTTAAGTGTCATTTCCCAATGGAGAATCATCTGGGAGGCGGATTGAAGGATGGGAAGATGAGAGTGGGTGTGATATAAGGAATACAGCTATAAACTGGGGCTGTGGGTAGCAAGTGAAGAGCATCTCTTCTAGATGCCATGTCTGTTGAGGCTACTAGCTCCTTAGTAGCTAGATCGCCTCTTCTTTTCTCCACTCCACTCCAGTCTACTCCAGTCCAGTTCACTCTTCCTCCCTCCCTCCCTCCCTCTCCTCTCCTCTCTTCTCCTTTCCTCTCCACCCCTCTCCTATCCTCTCCTCATCTCCTTTCTTCTGTTCTTGTGTCCCTTTCCACCCTATTCTCTTCCTCCCTCCCTCCTCCCCCTCGGTCTTCCTTTCTCTTCTCTTCTTCCTTGTTTCTTTTTGCCTTTCTTTCAGCAGACTAGATTTATATCACGGATGGATACTACTGCTTCTGCCTTTCATGTGCTGAAGATGGATGTTTGGGTTGTCTCTATTTTATATGTCACAAGTGAAATATGATTGGCCATTACAACTCCTTTGTTGCTGTTGGGGAATTTCCCATTGTTAGTCTACAGCCCATGTGTTTCTCCTGAAGATTGTTCTCTTTTTATTAGTATCACAACTGAAACATACCCGAGGAATCAAGGAGGGGCATTCCTGACTTATTGAACACACATGTTTAATGTGTTAAGAAACTTCTGGGGCTTTTTAAGTGTGTCTATCATTTTAGACTCACAGCATTCTTCTTAAGGTTAAGATGAACTTCCAGAGAAACAGAAGTGGCTGAAATGAGAATAAGAGAAACCAACAGAGGAGCTGTGAACCACTAAATGTTGGATAAAATACGGAAGGATGGGTTTGCCATGCACTGCTGCTAGGGACCTAAAATGGCAGAAGCACCCATGTGCTCCTTTCTGCTGTTTCCCTGGGAGTTGGAGAGACTGAAGATACATATATGAATGCCAAGGATACAATGTTTGAAGTATACAGATGTGTGTGGTCCAGCTTGAAGTTCTCTGACTTCTTCCTCTTTGTTTTTCTTTCCAAAGAAGCAGATAGCAAAAATGATGGTTCCTCTTTCCTCCAAGTCTCTGATCAAAGACTGTTAACCTTTCGGCGATAGCCTTACCACACACCCAATAACAGCTCATTGAAGGGGAAGAGGGCCTGTTGACATTTTACAGGATGTGAAATATTAAAGATCTCTTTGAGGGTGAGGATGAATGCAAAACAAACAAACAAACATCTATTTGAGCCACAGGATGGAGGCAGATGATGAGAATTGTTTGGCTGGGTCCTCCAGTGCTCAGCCGCGTGGGTGCAGGTGACATAATCACCTTGTGCATCATTCTTTCTTCCCAGGAGAGTGGCCCCTGTATTGAGTGCACTGCTTTGCTTCTTACATCCTCAGGAAATGACTAGCTAGTGCTTTGTCTGCCCTGAAAGGACTGGACTGGTTGTGGTAGAGTGGGCATGTGGGGAGGCAGTGACTCTGGTTGTGTTCCTAAGGCTATCTTTTCAACAGCAGATGTGATACTTCCATAAAGCAGGACACGCAGATTTGTATGGTACCAAAGTGGCAGGAAGCAGTTTCACAAGGTAGAAGGTCTTGCTGGTTTTTTTGCTCCTGCATCCGAGAGTAGGGCTCAAGACATCTGAACTCTGTAATGCAGTCAGCCATCATTGGCTGTTAGTCTGGCAGGCATGAGTTGTAAAGCCATGAAGATGTTATTGAAAAAGGATGTTGCAGCTCAGGGGGAAGCCCAGGCTAGAGGCTTGCTTACTTGAGTTTAAACATCTATTTCAGTAGAACTTATCATAGCCAGAAAAGCTGGGGGTGGGGTGGGCAGCACAGGGAAGAAACCTAATTATGCAAATTTTGATCTTAAAGCTCTATTCGTATGTTTCCTGGCAGGCTGTTCTTTAATCTCAAGAGCAAGATTGCTCAGAATTACCATATATTCTTGTTAATTGCATTAAAGTGATAGCAAAGGTTGTTTTTGCTATAATCAAGAGTGGTTTTGATTAATACGTAGGAAATGGAGCGCCTGAGCAGCAGTGGGGATGAGAACAACCTTCTCAGTCAGCGGTCCTTTTCCTCCTTCCCTCCCCTTCCTCCAAAGGCCACAGGTCCAAATGTGCTTGAAAGGGGTTTGAAGAGTCCATTTGTTTGAAAGGGAGTCATTTTAAAGCAAACACTCCAAAGACGGAGCCCATTCTCCTCTCTCTTGAGCGTGAAGGCAGAGAGAGAAAGAGAGCCGCCAGCCTGCCTTGGTTGGTCATGGTGCTGGGAGCACACACCCTCTCCTGACAGCCTCACCGTGAACTATAAGGTGTTCTAGGCACTCTCTTATAGCAGCAGAGTATGCTGGAAAGATCCCGAAGAAACCTGCTGAAGAAGATGAGACACTCAAGTAAGGAGGACATTAAAATTACAGACAGCTGTGGGGTAAGAACAAAAGGGAAATGAATAGAGAGGGAGGAACTCCATAATGCTTAGGCAGAGGTGCCAAGTGGTGGCTATAGGTGTGACACCGTGTCTGGTTGTCTTTGACAGGTTGGGAGTGGTTGGTGGAAGACAGGAAGTGGCTTAGGCTGGAAACTTTCACATAGCACACTACAAGGAGAGGTGTTTCACAGGGAGCATCCACCTGACCAAGGGACCTCAGTCTCATGTCCTGGAGAGTCTCACTCATTGCTAAAGATGAAACATTTCACATTCATAGAAACATGGGTATGGTACAGAGTTCTATAATCCCCTCACTATGCCTATTGTTGACATTTCATATTAATATATACCTTGTCAAAAAAAAGCCATATTGATAGATTGCTATTAAAATCCCTGCTTTATTCATATTTCTCTTGGTTTATTTTCTTAACACCCTACCCAACTATCTGCAATTCCCCACCCATGACTGGAGTTCAGTGAGTGTTAGGATTTTGATCTGAGGTGTCCCCTTGGGCTCGTGTGTTGGCCTCACCTAATGGTATTGCTGGCAAATGGTAGCTACTCTGAGAGGTGAGGCCTGGTTGGAAGTGAGGAGTAGTTGGAGGTGATTTATCTTTGTTTTCAGAAAGCAAACATATTCAGACCCCCATTATAATGGCTTTGTCCTCAAAGCACAGTTTGACCTATGCTTGTGTGCTTACAATCTGTTCATAAGTGTTCATTCGTACTGTAGTGTGGGTAGGAGCAGGTCATTGAGGGAGAAAATTAAGCTGGAAAGATAGTTATTTGGAAATTCCAGATTTCCTGAATTTATCTTGGGATGTATTCCAAATGTACCCCCTCCCTCCTTCCTCCACTCCTTTTTTTCTATTGAATGCTGAGGCTGGGAACCAGGACTTTGTGCATATTAGACAGGCACTCTATCAATGAAGTATGTGCTAGGGTCATTCCCTTGAAGAATACATCTATGTCTGATCCTTGAATCCCTCTCTCTCTTTGCTTCCTGGCTACCATAAGGTGAGTAGCTTTCCTCTACCAGCCTTTCTGCCATGATTGTCCAACCACAAGCCAAGGTGATAAAGCCAAATGACCATGGATTCAGTAATATTGTTTTCCTTAAGATGATGGAAGATGATTATTCACACAGGAATATTTTCATTTGGTGACCGGGGAGTGGGACTGGGTTCATGTCCCACCTGTGAGTTTCTGTGTTGTTTCCTTATTCATCTGTGTGATTTCTGTTCACAGGTTAGATGTAAAGTGATATGCCTTAATTATCTCCTACCTTAAGAGACATTCAGTATTCTGACCAAATATAGATGCCATTTGTTCCTTGTCCTTGCCAATCTCTATTCTTCCTGCTTGTAGAAAACTTTCTAATAAACACAGCTTTCAGGAACTCTTTCCAGATTAACTCTGGCTATTTCTTTCTTATGATTATGTGTGAACACTACAGGTAATGTGTGTTATAATACTTTTCTAGTGCTATTGTAACAAAGTGTAGTTAAAATACTATATTAATAACTGGCCATATAGCAGCATTTTGACCAATAATAGACTGCATAAATAACAATATATATTAGGATTTTTCTACTTCTGTCATAAGACATCATGATCAAGGCAAATTTTTAAAAAGCACTTAATTGGGACTATGGTTCCAGAGGATTAGAGTCCATGGGGGCAGGAACAGGTGAAAGCTTACATTTTGATCTATAAGTAAGAGGCAGAGAGGGAACCCTCAAAGCCTGCTCCCAGTGACAACCTCCTCTAACAAGCGCACACCTCCTAACCCTTTGCAAAGAGCTCTGCCAACTGCAGACCAAGCATACAAGCATATGAGCCTATGGGTGGCATTTTCATTTAAGCCACCACACAGTATGTAATGCAGAGTTAGGCATAGGGTAGGTAGAACCATCTAGATTTCTGTAAGTATGCCTTGGGATGTTGTCACAGTGACAAAATTGCCTGACAACACATTTCTCAGAGCCATCACCTAATTTAACTTATTTTTCTATATTTTTTCAGACTAGAAAGAAAACACATGTATTTAGAGCACTGCAAAAAGAGTATTAGGCATGGTAATAACAGAACTTGTCAATTCCCTTCAACAAGTTTTTTTTTTGCATTTGAATTTATGTACATATGCATGCATACCACAACACCTGTGTGGAAGTCAGAGGACAACTTTCAGGAAGTGACTCTCTCCATCCTGTGAGCCCCAGGGATTAAACTCATACAGTCAGTTTTGGCAGCAGATGCCTTTATCCACTTATCCAGCCCAATTAATGTTGGCTTTAGTTTCAGGCATTTCCTTTTGATCAGTGTGTGTGTGTGTGTGTGTGTGTGTGTGTGTGTGTGCGCGCGTGCACGCGCATGGATGTGGGTGTATTATGTAACATGGCACATGTGTGGAAGTTAGAGGAAAACCATGAAGTTGGTTATCTTCTTCTACTTTATGTGGGTTCAAGGGACAGAAGTCAGGTTGTCAGGCTTTCACAGCATATACTTTACGCATTGAATCTTGTTCCCAGCTATTCCTTTTCTGTAAGTAGGAGATGCTTGTATAGCAAACTGGACAACTTAAAATTTGGAAAGAAACAATTTTTGCACAATTCTGGAAAGTTGAATTCTCCAGAGTTCAAGCTGTAAGCAGAGTCCCTTGCTCTCTTGGCTACTGGATGGAATCTCTCCTTGCCTTTTCCTAGCTTCTGGTAGTGGTCATCAGTTGTTTACCACCTCTTAGTGTGTAGCCACCTCTTCACCTGGAGTCCCCTTCTGAATTCCACATTTCTCTCTTGGTATAAGAACACACTGAATTAGGACCCACATTTTTTGAGACAGGGTTTTCTATATTCTAGGCTGGCCTTGAACTTCTGATCATTATGTTTTACTGTCTTGAATGCTAGGGTTAGTAGGTATGTATCACTCCAATCCAGAGTGATTGCATTTTAACTTGAGTTTAATACCTAAAGACCCTTTTTCAAATTATGGTCGCCTACTTAGTTTCTAGTTGAACATGGGTTTTACGGGGTGAAAATTTCACTCGAGTAAATAGAAAACTATCTCCACATCTTCCAGTAACCCACCAAAGAACACAGCTGCCTAATCATGACCCAGTGCTGAGAGAGTCATGTGGAAAAGCAGGCCAGGAGCCCATTGTGTTCTCCTTCCAGACTTGCTGCTCTTGATCACTAAATGTATCTCACTAAGATGTAAGATCAGCTAATAGTGAATAGATGTGAGCTGTTGGAAGCTCCTGCTCAGGGCTTTTGGTTAGTATGAAAAGATGTTTCCCTTGGGTGGGTGGAATGCCATCATTTGTCACCTTACCTCTCACAAGTCATCTGCAAGCACAATAATTGGAAGAAGCTGTGCAAATGACAGGGCCACGGTACAATGTTCACAAATGCCAATGTGTAGCAAAGGCCTAATAATACACTAGGTGTGAATTATGGACCATAATTAAGGCCTTTGCCAGTCATATTGCCCAATTAGAATATACATAATTGTAAGTAGGACTCAATTTTAAAAAGCTGAATAATTGCTTGTTGAAAGTGTGACATTAAAGAGTTAGCAGAATAGGATCTGGAAAGATTTCCAAATGAATACTGCAGACCTCTGAAGAACAAGGGTGAGCACTTGGTTTATTTGAAACAGATGTCACCTGCTTTGGAAACTTCACTGGAACAAATAATGCAATGTTCTTACTATTCTTCTGGCCTGGGATGGTGTCTGGATTGTTATATATGTAGTAAAAAGGGGCAAATAGTCTCCTGTTTCTGCTATAACTGATTACCACAAGCTTAGATGCCTAAAGCAGGACAAATTGATCCCTTTAAATTTGGGGTATTGGGTGGCTGAAAGAACCTCACTATATTGAAGTTCAGGTTCAGCAAGATTGTGGTCATTTGAAGGATCTAGTGGTGTATCAATTTCTTTGCCTTTTCCAGTGTGTGTGTGTGTGTGTGTGTGTGTGTGTGTGTGTGTGTGTGTGTGTGTGTCTGTCGTCGTTATGTCATAGTTCATGGTTCCCTCCACTTAGCCACTGATGACATGCAGTCTAGCAGCCAGCAGACTTCTTTCTTTATAGTGACCCCAGCCTTTGTCTCGAACCCACCCAAGTAATGTAGGATAATAACCCTTGCTCTAAGACCATATTTTATAGTGATTTCTGCTGCATAAAGTAGCACTCGAAATGAGAACATCCCTAAATGATACCACCCACCACAGGGGTATTGGCTGTTATATCATTGCCATTGTACCTTGATGTCACATTGCCTTTATTTAAAACATAGTTTTTATTTTACATATAAACACAATAGATGCCTAGAAGATATATCACTCAACTACCACATACATTTTGATAAATATTTCTTAAGCTCTTATGAAAAAACAGAAATGAAAATCCTAAAATATAGTCAGGCAGTGGTGGTGCATGCCTTTAATTCCAGCATTCAGTAGGCAGAGGCAGGTGTATCTTTGTGAGTTCAAGGCCAGTCTGGTCTACATAGTGAGTTTCAAGACAGGTTCCAAAGCTACACAGAGAAACCCTGTCTAGAAAAATCACCACCACCACCACCACCAAAATCCTAAAATATTTGGGTAAAGTGACAGGTCACCTGAAGTGACACAGACTTTTATGGCAAGGGTTTAAGTAATTTTTCTTCCTCTAAGTTATAGTTAATGAGCATACACTAAACTACTTAAGTTCTAAAATGGATAGTCTGTCAATGTAGTCTGACGCATTTCACCTGTGTAACTATCACTGCAGTCAAGGTTCCAAACATCAACCCCAAAGCTTCTTCACTTAAAAAACAATTTATTACATTCCAATCCCAGTTTGCCTTCCCTCCTCTCCTCCTGCTGTTTTCACTTGCCCCTCCCATCTGCTCCTTGGGGAGAGTAAGGCCTCCCCTAGGAAGTATACTGTCTGTCCCGTCATCTTTTGGAGGCAGGACCAAGGCACCTACCCCCACACCCCTCTGTCTAGGCTGAGACCTGGATTCAGTTCCCAGCATCCACATGATGGCTCACAAATGCCTATTACTCCACTTCCAGGGAATCTGATGTCCTCTTCTGATCTCCAACGATACCTGCATGCATATTGTGGGCATAACCACAACCAAATAAATAAATAAACAGACAAACAAAAAACAAATAGAAAAATATATTAAAAATATATTGCTCAAATAGAGTCCCCTTCTGAGGAACTAGACCTCAGCATAGGAATGAGAGGATGAGCACAGTTCATCCTGTTACCTAAGTATGGACTGTCCCTCTTTGCCTTTGCTGAGGGAAGGTTTTCTCTTTCAAATTAGCTGTCCCTGAGTCAGCATGGAACTTACACACTGGGGATTGCCAGAGAGCATTGTTTCTTGTTATGAGGAGCAATAATGTGAACCAAAATGTGACAAGGGGAGTGGAATGATAGAACAGGCAAAGTAATTTTGCTTTATTTCCAGAGCGGTGTGTCATGGGGGAACTTACCAATGGACTGCTTCTTCTCTAAGTTGGGTGAGCATTCAAGTTGGTATCTCTTGGGCACTGCTTTGGGCTTAGGGCTAGGGAGAGCTGGCTACCTCCATAGGTTCCTGGTATTGTTAGTGTAGATCAAGAGGATAGAATCTCAGGCCTGAGTGGAGGCTGGTTCAGTCACTTTGGCTAAGGGACCACCCCTAGGAGGATTGGCTCACCTTATGCTTTACTAAAGAGAGGCAGACTTTTTTTTTTTTTTATGAGACACCATACTTTTACCTTCAAGGATCCCTGATCTTATTTCAGAAGCTTATGCACCATAGCCATATAAAGGTCATAAGTCTGCTTGCTTTTCTGAATTACTCAAAAAAGCCTCGATTTTCTTTCACTTCTTTCTGTATCTTTTCTATGTGTGCTCTCATACGTGTGCTCTTAGCATTTTGGGCTTTCCTACCCTTTCTCCCATATGTGGCTGCTTGGTGCCCACATACCTGACCTCCATGCCAGCTTAAAGTTCATGGCTTTTCCCATTCTCTTTCTCTGGGGAGCTGCTAGGATTTGCAGCTTGCCAACCCTATGATTTTTCTTTTGAACTCTAATAAAATTGTCCTTGTGCTTTCCTTTGAGTCCATTCTTAAATTATTTTACAATGCATTATTTTATTAGTATGACTGGAGGCCCCAAAGGGGACCTAGATTTCCCCTGTGTCACTAAGGAAGGAAGACTACTAGAGTTCTAATTGCTAATACTGGAAGAAGTACATAGGGCACTGAAGAAGAAGTGCACCTTGTCTATTCGGCTTTGGGTTCATAGACTCTGCAGGTGCATTGGCAAGCTTGGAACTAGCAGTAATTGCAAGGTAGGCAGTGCCCACATGACTTGGTAGGTTTGTACAGGTTTAGTATGGTACACTGAGCTGTTCCAATTAAGGGTGGCTGACAGTGTTGCTTGGAGGGGTGTATGGAAGTGTTTAGAAGGAGGAAAGGGGAGTGAAATGTAATTATAATCTCCAAAATAAAGTAATAGGCTCATTCAGGGCCTAGGGTATAAGTAAGTGATAGAGCAATTGGCTGACATGTGTAAGCAAGGCCCTGTGCCCGGTGCCACATGCAAGAAAAAAAATTAAAATTTAAAACTATATATTAATAACTAAAAGGCCTGAAGTCATTTCATTGTCCTTATTACATATTATTAAAGAAATCACAGAGTGCGAAGGTCCAAACATCTGAGATACTTGGAGGAAGCCCTTTCCAATTGAATGCACCCTTGCAGAGCTGTGCACTGAGAGCTGTCTGTCTTTAACCTCTCAAGGCCCTTGATGATCTCAGGGACAGAGAGGGGATATGACAACTTATTTTGTGGGTCCACATGTTTATGTGTGTTCAAGTTCCTCTCTGTGCATATGTACATAGAGGCCAGACATCAGCATTGGATTCCATTCCTCAAGAGTCATCCTCTATTTCTTTTTGAAACAGAATCTCTTACCGGGACCCAGGGACCAATAATTAGGGTAGGGAGCCTGTTAGTGAGCCCTGGGCATCCCTTCTTGCTCTACCTTTCTAGTGCTGGAGTTATAAAAATGTGCTACCATGCTTGACTTTGTTTTTCACATGAGTGCTGGGTATCTAATTTAGGTCCCTTTGCTTTCCTGGTGAGTGAGCCATCTCCCTGGTGCTGAGGTGGTTTATGTGTTACCTAGGCTTTCTTAATTAACTCTTTGTAGATCTGTGTGTGGAAGGCATTGTTTCATCATTCCTACACTGCAGCTGTGGAAACTGAGGTGACTAGTAAGGAAGTGTGGGGACAGAGGCACTACTCTAACACAAAGTCCCCCTAAAGAGTTGAGAGAGGTGAAAGTTTTAGTTTTCGCCCTCATCATTTAAATGTTGCTTTTAGTTAATTGTGCCTATGCAGATATCTCTACAGAATGACATCTCCCATCACTCTCTATGTTTCTTTCTCTTTGAGCTCATATGTGCCTTGCTCAGTTGATTGTTCTGGTGTCCTCCGTCTCCTCAGGGCTTACATGGATCTACCCTGGTCCTCTGCATGTACATTACAGCAGTTTAGTATTTTATCAGACCCCTGACTATGAGAATGAGTGGGTCTTTAGTATTTTATCGGACCCTGACTATGAGAATGAGTGGGTCTTTAGTATTTTATCGGACCCCTGACTATGAGAATGAGTGGGTCTTTAGTATTTTATTGGACCCCTGACTATGAGAATGAGTGGGTCTTTAGTATTTTATCGGACCCCTGACTATGAGAATGAGTGGGTCTTTAGTATTTTATCGGACCCCTGACTATGAGAATGAGTGGGTCTTTAGTATTTTATCGGACCCCTGACTATGAGAATGAGTGGGTCTTTAGTATTTTATCGGACCCCTGACTATGAGAATGAGTGGGTCTCTGACTGTTGTGCCTGCTATCAAGTCTCTTTTCCTCTTGTTGGGTTGTTATGTCAAACTTCAATATGATAGTTTTTGCTTCATATTATTATATTTTATTTTGTCATGTCTGATTGTTATCTCTTAGAAGCCTATTCTTTTCTAGTGAGAGACAGAAATAGAGGGGATATGAAGGAAAGGGGAGGGTGGATGACTTGAGAGGGTTAGAAGGAAGGGAAAATATAATCAAGATATATTGCATGAGAAAATAATCTAAAAAGTCATCTCTGGTGTATAACTAGGATAATTGAAATGTCCATAAAAATTTGTACATGGGCATACATGACATCATTATTTATAATGTCAAAAAGTAGAAACAGAGCTGGGATGCAGCTCAGTGAGAGAATACTTGCTTAGAATGCAAGGAGTCCTGGATTCTAGGCCCAGCACTGCAAACAAAAACAAACAACAAACATTCAAACAAAAAAGAATCATACAAAATGACAGGCCCTTGTGGAGTGGACAAAGTGTGCTTTATCTATCAATGAATTATTCAGCCACAAAAGGATGAAACTTTGAAGACATGATATTGAATAAAATAGTCACAAAAATACAGGATGTATGATTCCATTTATTAAGATACCTGGAGCAAGCAAATCCACAGAAAGAAAATAGATAGTTGTCCAGGGCTGGGTGAGAGAAGTAATGTCTTAAATGCTTAGTGAGTTCAGGATTTCCTTTTGGGTCAGTGGAAGGTGATATCTGTGATGCTTACACACTATGTGATACAGCAGAACCCACCGAATGTTATGCTTTAGAATTTTATTTTACTTATGTATATGAGTGTTTTTATGTGCATACCTTGTGCTCATGGAGGTCAGAAGAGGCTTGCAGATTCCCTGGAACTGAGTCACCATGTGGGTGCTGGGAATTGAACTCTGGGTTCTCTAGAGGTGCAGCAGGTACTCTTAATCACTAAGCCATCTCTCAATCCAGGGTTTCATTCTTTTAATAAATGTCTTTAAAGAGTGAGTCTGAGGTACTACAGGCAAGACTTTTGATGGGAAGAAGTGAGAAGAATTTTTAGGTAGAGGGACTCACGGGAGCCCTGAATGGGGTAAGAGCCCTCTGAGGACTAGTGATTAAATGAATTCTACAAGTCTTGGGCAAGCTAGAATCCTGTAACCACATAATTAGATATAGTCCCCACAGATTTGGCTAACAGCCATAGCTCCCCAACTGGCTTCCAACCAACAAATCTCCACACAACAGAGGGATTCTTTCAAAAGTGTCAATTTTGTCAAATATTCTTCCTTGACTCAGTGTGCAGAGTTGGCCCCTTAGAGTAAAAGTTCACCTTACTGACACCTTCCTCACCACACAAAGGAGGCTTTTAATTAGAGAAAATGATGTGAGGAGGAGTGCTTTCATCCAAGCACAAGTGAATAGTTAAATGGTTGAAATGGGAAACTACCTGGTGCTTATTGATTGTTGCAGTTAGCAAAATAATGTTTCTCCTTCCCAGCAAACATGGTCGAATACAAATTTCTGCAACCTGGTGAAGGGGGTCTTTCAAACAAACTTAATTTATAGGTCTTGAAATGAGAAGATTCCCTGAATTATCCAGGTTGCTAGTGATATCACTAGGGGATGATCGGTCTGCAAAAGCATGCAATGATAGGAGCAGAGGGCAGAGTGATGAACGTTGAGGATAAAATACCATAAGCCAAGGGATGCAGGTAGCCTTTAAAACCTGGAAGAGGCGATAAAACAGACCTTTCTTCAGAGGATCCGCCAGAAAGACTGTATGTGACTTGCTGGTACCCAGATTTTTAGCTCACTTCAGACTTGTGGCCTCTAGAATCCTGAGATCACAGTGCGAGTAATGTCTGAGCCAGTGCATTTGTGTCTGTGTGGATTTCTTCAGTTTGTTAATGAAGAGAGTCCTGTGTGCTTGGAGATAAGCATACTATGCTTAGTTGCTGAGCCAGCTTTAATGATGAGGTGCCTGTTACTTGAGCCTGGCTTGGTTCCTGTCTCAAGGGACACAGCTGAGCTGAAAAGAGGTATAGGAAGTTGACAAGTTTGATTCTACAAGTCTACTTTAAGACAAAACAGACAGATTTTTTTCCCTTTTTCAGACAGTCTTTTGAACATCAGGGTTAGCTTTAATCTCACTATATAGCTAAGGATGACCTCGCCAACTCCTAAAGGCTGTCTCTACCTCTGAAGAGGCTGAGATTATAGATATGCACTAACATCCTAAGAACTAACACAGGTGTGTGCTGTGTTATGGTTCAAACCCAGGTCTTTGTTCAGGCCAGATAACCTCTTTGCCAACTGAGCAACATCTTCAGCCCATTGAAACTTTCTTTGGGCTCTTTCCCTTCCTCCCCAATTTTTTAGTGGCATAGTTCTTGCCTTGTGGCCTCAAAACATGTATATCCTTAGCTTCCCCATACAATCCAAGGGTGTGTGTTGTGTGTTCAGAACCAAGTACAGAGTGGTAACAAGGGGAAAGACTGAGTAAAGAGCTATGTTTTTATTTTATTTGTTTCCCTTACAGAACTGGATGAGTTAGAGGTTAAGTTGACAAAGTCAAGCATACCTGGACCTGGTAGTATTACTTGAAATTGCCATGTAGCCCAAGACAGAAATCTCCTGTATTCTGCAGAAGCACAAACCATGGTGTCTTCCTCCTAAGGATTTGTATTGTGAGAAGATCCAGGCTTACAGTTGGCTGGATGACACACGATTCTCAGGAGGTTAAGGTGAAGCATGTATTTATGACCAAGGACTGGCTCGTTCTGTCATTAATCCTAGTCCTCAGACTGCTTTAGTCACTGTTTGCAGAGTTCCACACCAGCACTCAGCACTGTAAGTTCTTCACTCCTCAGTGTGTACACTAGTATTGAATTTGAGTGGGTGCAACAGATGCCCCAGTCTGTTACTGAATGTCTTGGCAAGGGGATTTGAGCAAGCCACTCTCCGGCAGCTTGATAACTATGAATAAGTTTATGGAGAAAAGCTGAAGTTGAATTGAGAAGGGAATGGGAGAACTGGGGGTTATGGTGGGGATATCTGTTTTAGTGATAGCAGGTAGTGGTCCTTAACACAGTAACTGAGAGACGAATGAACACAGAGCATAAGGACAGATTTGATAGGTTTGAACAGTTCTGGAGTGAACACACACAAACACAGAGTTTCTAAATCCTCAACTCTCAACTGTGCGTGTGCGTGTGTGCGTGTGTGTGCGCGTGTGTGTGTAGGAATATGAGCTATGTAGTCCAGGTTAGATTAGAACTCAAATCCCCTTACTTCATTCTCTTGAGTGTTAAAGATAACAGGTGTACTTAACTGTATCTGACCATCCTGCCCTTAATCCCCTTCGCTTTCTTTTCTTTTCTTTCTTTGAGATAGAGTCTCACTCAGGAGGTGACACTGGTCTGGTGTTTACTGTGTAGCTTAATTTGGCATTCAACTTGTACTAATTCTCTTGTTTCAGCCTCCTGAGTGCTGGGATTGTGGATAAATTGTGAGTGTGCTACCCCAGAAACAAAGAGGAAAGCGTTTGTGTATTTCCACAATGTCAGAATTTACTGACCAACAATAAATTCACACAACATAGAGTTTGCCAGATTCTCCTCCTTTCCTTCATAGGCCTGGCTGGGCAAATGTGGGTTCTTTTATTTCAATCATAACTTCTAATATTAATTTTCAAATCACGCATTATACAGTAAAGATCTCGCTTTCTACACACACACACACACACAGAGAGATAGATAGATAGATAGATAGAGAGAGAGAGAGAGAGAGAGAGAGAGAGAGATTGTGAAGGGTTAAAGAGGCAGAGTTTCAGAGGCAGGAGCAACTAGAGCTGGGAAACTGACAAAAATGCAAAGTAATCTCTTTGGGGTGAGATAATGAACTAGCTGGGGCTTCTTTGGAGAGGCACTGGGGCTGCTGGCTGCTGGCCAAGGCTGTGGGTTCTGGATCAGAAGTTCAGCTGCACAGGATGAATGAGCATCAGATCCACTGCAGATCCAGATTGGGAAACCCGAGGGTGATCGGCAAGCAGCAAGTCAAGAAGGCTCTATCAACCGAACTGAGCAGAAGCCTCTGACACAGTCAGGAATTCTCTGCCTGCAGGTTCCTTGTGGTCAGGGGGACTGTCCTCATCAGATTACTAGGTGTCTGCCCTTTTATGGGTGCAGGTGAGAGAGTTGTACTTTACACTTGGTCCTCAGGCCTGGTTTCTCTGATATGATTTTGCTATGTCAGTTTATCCCTATAGTTGCAATGAACCCTGATAAATTTATTGGGTGACACCCCATTTGACTCCCAGTCATTTATTAGTCTATACTGTGTGGGTGGTACTGGACAGATAGTGCCCATGACCTTTCCACCCCTGTGCACAGTTAACTGCCCTCCTCATAATGGAGTCTCAGGATAGAGCACACAACCTGAAAAGCTGCTGTGGAGTAACTTAGCATAGGCACAGCCTGATGTCAGCAGTGCAGGAACCACCGTAGCTGGTCAACCTTACTGTCCTTAATCGTTTCATTTTTTCTTCTTTGTCTTCCTTTATGATTTTTACCTTGCGTTAAGAACTCACCCTGTAGTCCAGGCTGCCCTGCAACTTACTGTGTACCTCTGATTGGCCTCAAGTTCATGCTAATTCTCATGCCTTGGCATCCAAAGTGCTGAGACTCACCACACCTGGCTCTTTGGCCATTTTTAAGTGTATGGTTAGTGGCGTATCTTTAAGTGTGTGGTTAGTGGTTTTAAATGTATCCATACCAGGATTTTGCACTCTGATGGCATTGATATATATGGTGAGCTCTGTGAATCTATCCAGCGCTAAAAGGTGGTTTTTCATGGGGTCATAATAATTACTGTCTGTTGGACAAATTAAACATCAAAATATCTTGACAATGTGAGAGACTGGCTTGGGTGTCTACTACTTTGCAACCAGAAACAATAATTTCTGGAAGAACTTGGTCCTCAATAGGGTGTAGCTAAGTAAATGGGATTCCTATTGTGGTACCCAGTCCTTTCCCATACAGCCTACACTCTGGCCACCACAAGATAATGCTTGGATGGCAGCGGAAGTTTGATTCAGGTGAGCATATACTCCTTTCCTTTTCCTACATGAACTCCATTTTCTACTCAGCAGTTAGCTCCAAATGAAGTGTCACCTGTCCAAAAACACTATGTTTTTGCGAGAATTAATCTTTGCTCTTGTCCTAAAGTTAGCGGTGCTTAGCCACTCTTTTCTAATTGAAACAAACATTCCCTCTCAGTGGCCAACAAAAGTTTAAAAACTCAGGAATGTCATAAAACTTACAAGGCTCAGGAAGGTCTTGAAACTTATAAGACATAGCAAGCTTAAGCTCGCAAAACACACAAGGCTCAGGAAGATAATTCTTGTGTTCTTGTGAGGGCTTTTGGGTGATGCAGCTGCCTGTGGGTTTGTGTGTGTGTGTGTGTGTGTGTGTGTGTGTGTGTGTGTGTGTGTGTGTGTGTGCGTGCGCACAAGTATATCTGTTTGCATGAGTGCATACATGAAATGGCTCGTGTGTGGAAATCAGAGGACAAACTCAAGTGTTGCATTCGACCTTGTCGAAGGATTTTCTTTTGTTCACCTTTCTATATACCAGGCTAGCCCTTGAGCTAACAGGGATTTTTTTCCCTCTGCCTCCCATCCCACTGAGGACCATTGTGATTTACAGAGTCACATTAGCATGTATGGCTTTGCATGAATTCTGAAGGTGTAAACGGAGGTCTTTGTGCTTGTGTGAGTACTTTATCCACTTAGCCATCTCCCCAGTTGTTTTGTTTTTAGATGTTAGTTTTATTGTATGAATATATGTGTGTATGTGTGTGTATGTCATGGCCATGTGGGTGTCAGATGATATCAGGTCCCTCTCTGGACTAGAGACAGTTGTGAACTGCTTGCCATGAGTGCTGGGACCTGAGTTCAGGTCCACTGAAAGAGCAACAAGTGCTCCTAACCATGTAATTTCTCCAGCCTTCCTTAATTCTTATATCCACATTTATGCAATCAGTCTCTAGATCACTTTTAACATGTAGAATCAAAACCTTTTTCCTATTAAGCAACTTCCTGTATTTTTACCCTTAGTCCCTGGCAAGTAACTCCTATTCTGTTTTCTGTCTTTACAAACATCATTACCCCAGAGACCTTGAGTAAGTGCTATCATGTAGTATTTTTATTTTTTGGCAGGCTTAATTCATTTAGTATGTATTTAGAGGTTCATTCATATTATAATCTTTTGCTTATTAATTAATTAATAGCTAGATTTTGAAACATGGCTCTCATGGCTGCTAATAAGCAGCTCTACCACTGACTTACCTTCTTGCTGTCAATTTATTTCTAATTTTTTTCTTATATTTTCTAAAATTTCTACAGCTAGCACACACAAGTTGAAAATAGTCTTCAAATGCACACGAAACACTGAGAGGGCTATAAGATAGGGCCACATCAGATCACATGGCTTTGAAGACCATGTTTAAGTTTGTGGAATTTATAGTCAATGTAATGAAAATGTCTTCAAGCTTCTAAGTGGGAAAGGCAATGCTCCAGAACGTTTTTAGAGAGGAAGAAGGGTGTCTACCTACCTGTGGTCTGGAGAATGTCTGGGAGCCTACTTTCTACAGCAAAGTCCTAGGAAGTAACGTGTAGTGTGGCTCAAGGGAAAGATACTTCCTGCCTGAGCTAGATTCAGAGAAGCAGGTGGCCCTTAGTCATGCCATAGAAAGGAGTTTACAGTTCTTGGTGATGGCTTGACTTAGAACATGAGAGAGAGATTCTAGGTAGTTTGAAGGACATGGACTTGGATAATAGGTAGTGTGGGCAACTGTGCCAATCAATAAAGCTGATGTGGAACTCAGGTCTGGCATCTGGCTGTGAGACATTGGGGAGTGACTCGAAAATGAGAGAGCAGAGTCTAGGCATCCATTTAATAAGTTTGGTCATGAATACAAGGGACGAAATACAGCAGGACTGAGATGGAGAAGTGAAGTCAAAAGAGGACTTTCTAGTTTCAAAGTGGAAGATGTTAAAAATAGATGGAATACTTCCCAGACCGATCTGCAGATTCCACTCAATCCTATTAAAATCTCAGCAGTCTTCTTTTGTAGAAATGTGCGGGATGCTCTTAAAATTCACATGGAAACTCAAGGGACCCAAAATAGGGATGCAGACTTGCCAAGCAAGAGAGAAGTTAGTGGATTCTAAGTTCCTTGTTTCAAAACTTACTATAAGAGTAATGAAGACAGAATCCCTTTCGGTAGGAATAGAATGTATAGGATTAGGATCCTGGAGAAAGGTATGGGCCAGGGACAAACTGTGCCACTGCCATTGCCTTTCTCCCTCTGCAGTGTTTGACCAGGTGGAAAGATGGAAATCTTGATGGCTTGTGGCAAATGCAGACTGGGATTCTAGTGCAGACCTGCTTATGCACTCAGAAGGGATGACTGTGGATAACACTGGACCTCGTGGAGGGATTGCTTTGCTTTATCTTGCCTCTGAGGCTGTGTGGGTTCCATTAGGCTCCCTGTCTGTGTGGGCTGCATTGGGTTCTGTCCAGGCTGGCTCATGGGGGCTGTAATGTAACCCAGGCTTCTTGTAAGCACATTTTTACTGCTTAATGGGCTGTCTTAAAGTGAGAGTTTCCTGCTACTAGCTTGAGGCACAATGAAGTAAAACAACTATTCATTTATTTAGTATGTGGGGCAATGTTTGTATGTGCAGGGACCCAACGCACATGTATGTGAAATGCCAGTTATTGTGGTTAAATAAGGATTAGGATATACAAATAGGCCGAATAGATGCTAATTCAGGGAGAAATAACTTACAACCTAGACAGATGAACATCAGCAAGTTCCACCGGATGCTCTCCTCTCCGCTACCCACCAGCCAGCAAGAGAGCTTTCCCCTGCTCTTCCTCAGACCTCCTTCCACAGGTCACTTCCGCCCCTGGCTCCACCCCCCAATGGGCGTGGTCAGTGCCACAGAAGGGGACAAAGTAACTATCTCACTACAGCCAACGTATGTGAAGGCCGATGGTCAACCTTGACTTTCATTTCTCAGGAACCATCCACACTGCTGCTTTGAGCCAGGATCTCTAGCTGGCCTGAAATTAACCCAAGTACATTAGACAGGTTGTACACTGAGTCCCGGAAATGTCCCCATCCCCTGGTTATTGCTGATGACTGAGACATATTCCCAGCTGCAACCTGGACTTAGTGATCTCTGAGGTTTCTGTTTTCTCTGCCAGACTCTGATTTAGAAGTCTTCATGTAAAAATCATAGACCAGACACAACTTCCCACTACCTCTAAGAAATTAGAAAAAAAGCCACTACTGTTTATGTCAGGTGCGGGAGAAAGAAATGCCACACACATTGTTATTAAAGTCTATGGTTTAGGAGAGCTTGAAGATGGCCTTGTGTGAAACCCTGCCATTCTTGTGCATTGATTTCCCAGGCTTATATCAGAACAGCAGAATCTAAATGTTCATCAGGCAAGAATGAGTTTAGATGAGAACATGACTTTGTTGTCTCTTAATGTACTAAGCTTTTGAACATTTGAGCACAGCTTGCTTGTAAGTTTACTCCTTTATGTCTGTGGACCTTCTATTTTTATTTAGTTTACTTGAATAATACCAGATATTATAAGAAAGGTAGTTAATATCTGAGATTCCTGTATGTCAGGTTGTTTAATAAATTATTTATGTACAATGACAGGTTAATCCTCATGCCAGCCCACTGGAGTAGGCTATCTGCTGTCATATCCATTTTACAGATGAGAAAACTGAGGCCTTGAGCCCTTAAATCTTTGTTAGTATTTTGTGGGTGTGTATGTGTGCTCATATATATGTGTATGTATGTGCGAGTATATGTGTGAGTGTATATGTCAGATTGGTGGTGATGTGTTTCTCAATAGTTGTCTTCCTTATTTGACACAGAGTCTCTCACTGAAGGGAGTTTGCTGGTTGGCTAGACTGGCTAGTGAGCAAGCCCCATGGATCTTCCTTTCTTCCACTCTCCAGCTCTGGGATTACAGGTACATGCTGCCATTCTTGGCTTTTTATGGATGCTGAACTCAGGTCTTCATGACCACACAGCTAGCTGTCCATGGTGGTGAGTAGGAGAGCTGGATCTGCATCTGGAGATGCTCCAAAGCAGACCGTCAGAACCACCAAGTTCAGTTGTTGCCTCAGGACAGTCTTGTGTCCAGCTCTCAGCAGTGATTTCACCTTCAGCAAAGCACTGGGGAGTTGGTACTGCAGCCCCAAGAGCAGCATGCCTCACACCATAGGATGTGACAACACCTCAAGTGTCCTGGCATGTCACGGCAGGGGCTGCTTGAGCTTGTGGTTTTATTTCCATCATTGTATTCCACCTTCTGCGAAGGGACACTCAATCTGGTAGGACTCCATTGTTTGACATACAGGCTGCTGAGCAGCCTTCTCTCCAGTCCCCATGCTGCCTAATTACGAACCATTGTGGCCAGTGGGCTTTCACTTGTAAGAAAGGGAATGTGGTCTCTGAGGCTCAGAGTGCCTGGAGACAGCTACCCCTCTAGTATTTGTTGAGATGTAAATTACAAACCATAAAATCCACCATTTCAATATCTAGACTTCAGTGTTTTCAATAGACTATGCTGCACAGTCATAGTCTGGTGCCAGAATAGTTCTGCTGCCCTAAAATGAAGCCTCATGTCCATTAGCAGTCTAGTGCTGTCGCCTCCAGCCCCAGGCACCCACTCCACTTGTCTTTTGAGCTCTGACTTACAGTGAAAGAGATTCTCTTTGTGGGCATTCACTGCACATTTGTGATCTCCCCGCTGAACATCCATCGTAGACATTTTGTTTTCTGTGTAGAAAGGAAGAATGAGACTCTCCTTTTAATTACACACTCACCAGTGAAGTGACAATTACAATTTGTGCAAATCATTCTCTGACATTGGAAATCAAACCGCCTGCTACATAGGACACTTGGATGCTTCCTGGCAATATACAAAAAGACTTTCAGATGTGGTGCCTGCGATTGAAGGATGCCATGTTTACCCTTCCCTAGCAGTAACTGGAACATGCTCTGTGCATACTTGAAATCAGCTGGTAGCGCCAATCCTCAGTGGCCACTGTGGTTGGGTTGGACTGTCAGGTGCTGACTCCTGACTTCTAGTGAACCACTGGCTTCCTGTCATTATTGTCCTCACTGAGAGTGGTTTAAATTTATTCATGAAACTACTTGGAGCTCAGGTGTTGATGGCAAAATGCATTTAGTAATCAGAATAAGAGACAAGCTACTTTCACATTTGTTTGCGATGCTGCAGTGTCTAACTAACCCAGAGGATATTAATTGCTCAGCATGCTTTGAGGTGGAGAAACACAACATTTATCAAGACAATGTGTTCAGATCTGGATTGAGTAACATGAGTTAAAATGCTGCAGACATTTCAGGTAGATTGGATACTGGCATTCTTGGTTTCTTCTGGCCTTCTGTAGCATGGGGTCTGGATAGGATACTTGTTTGCACTAAAGGCGGTGAATTATTTTCACCAGAGACATTTGGGAATTTGATCATATGTACTAGTAGGTTTGTCATATGGATTTCCCATGAGCAGTTTTCAGGAATCTTCCCATGGAAATCTGAATTTGTTTAATGACCTACAGCCTTTAATTTTGTTAGTCATGGCCCTAGTGACCCTTTGCCCATGGAGCTGGGGACACAAGCCTTTACTAGTAGCAGTACAGGTGAAGCCTTTATTGTCTGATGGTCAGCATCCATTTTATATAGTTCATTTCAGGGTTAATCAAGTTGGCCACATGTATTGGGGCCAAGTTTATTCTTTTTATTTTAGTTGGATGTTTCTTTTGATACATAGCTTGGCACCCTTGGAGTTGTGTAGATGCAGATACTATCCCAGATGACTGGCACATGAGTGGCACATTTAAGTATAGAGTAGATTTTATGGAACCTCCACTAAGGCAGACAAATGAAAAAGTTGAGATGTCACATCTATGCTTTATCAGAGTAAGCTGTCTCTGGTGTTCTTTTTTATTTGAAAATGGTCATGATTTCAAAATGTTAAAAACAGAAGCAGTTCAGATATTTATTCAGTTATGATTTATACTGGCTCTATTTCAGAAAACCAGAAATTGCTTACACATACAGAACAGTGAGGCAGAATAGAAGTCATCCTTAGACAGCAAGGCTACTTGAGAGAAACTCATCTCTGCTGACATTCTTAACCAACCAGCAGACAGGAGACACATCCTTCTGTGGTGGTGAATTTGCCTTGGGTCTAAACCTCAAATGTACTGTCACCAAATCATAGCCAGCACTAGGTGTCGGTAATTGGGGAGGGGGCAGACTGGAATTGTAGAAAGCACTTACTTAAACATTTGTTTTGTTGGGTTTTCACTTATTGTATATAGTGAGTGGCTTCCATGTTGGACAGGGCATGCCTGTAGAAGATGTTCATAAGTTCTTACCTGGAAGAGGGTGCTCAGGATGAACAAAGTGAAGTAAGCATAAAAACTGAAGCAGGAATGATAATTAATAAAACCCATATGAAAGGCTTCTTAAGGGCCCATCAGAAGTCTCTCTAGGATCATATATTTCCACCACGTCTTTGGCAGGTGCTGGTATACAGCCAGCTCATGACATCACTGCCTAACAAGGTCCTACTTTGCCTTGTTTTACAGGCTTCATTAAGTTGCAGCCTTGACTTCCCACACCACTCCTGTAAGTCAGGTTGTGATACAGGTCAAGTTTGTGTTCTATCCCCAACGGAAACTTCTAGAGGACTGAACCTGGCTATCTACGTGTATTTGAATAGAACCAGCATTTTGTTCAGTAGATCCTCTCAAGGACAGGTTCACAGGGAACATTTGCAAAATTTCTCCTCTATCAAAGAAGACAGCTGTAGACAGGTGTCAGAAGCTCATGGCGTGATTTTCCCATTAAAATTCATAGTGGCCTTCTGCAGTGGATGAGGTAACTTTTTTTTCTGAATGCTGGGACACTGGCTCCTCAGATTCCAGGGCTTGGGAGTTGTAAACTGGGTTTGACATGAATCAGCCACTCCTAAGGTGGGTTTGTGCCAAAGGAAGAGCCTATAGGATACCTGACAGCATCTCAGAGTTCAAAGTGTGGAAAAGCAGCATCTGTGTGACAACCTTTGCAATGTGTGGCCTATTGTGAGGACATCTGTGCCTCTTTGTATCGTGGTTAAATAAGGATCAGGATAAACAAATAGGCAGAATAGATGTTTATTCAGGGAGAAATAACTTACAACCTAGACAGATGAACACCAGGAAATTCAACCCGATCCTCTCCTGTCCGAGTCACTCCAGCAAGAAAGTCTTTCCTGGCTCCCCTCCGACCTCCTTCCACAGGTCACTCCGCCCATGGCTCCACCCCCCAATGGGCATGGTCAGTGCCACAGACGGACTATCTCACTATAATTCCCCTTTTAGTCTAAAGAAAAGATTTAGGCTTAATACAAAACTATATGCAAAACAGTGAATAACAAGTGTGCTCTAAGAAAAGGAAAATCGAGAACAAAATGACCTACATATCTAGTCCTAGGGTGAGGGCATAATGGAGTTTACAATAGAGTTGTCCTAAGCTGGAAAACGTAAGTCTAGTACCTAATATATCTAACTAGGAAGAGAGAATAATAGTTGTGATAGTTTAATCTTCAACCTCATCAAGACCTGAGAAGGAAATTAACAATACTAAAGTAGACAGAAAATGCAGATGGACCACTTCCAAAAGGTGCAGCAAGGACAGAAACAGCAAGCCACCTGAACAGTCACCCTAGGTCTCACAGCAATGTTGGTACACCCAGATTTGGCTAAGGCCAAGAGAACTTGACAGACCACAACAACAGCAGGGAGGTAGAATGGCTGTCTTACCCTGACTTGGCAAGGTCAAGCAGTCTTCTATATTTGTCTCCTGTAAGCACATAGGACTGCATGTCCAAATCAGTGGTCAAGGTGGGGGCAATTCTTTGCCCAACAGGCCATTAGCTGAGGCGAGATTGAACTTCAGCAGGAGCAACAACAGTGTCCAACATATTTTCGGGAAAGTGCACGGTGCTGTCAGGAGCAACAGTGTCTCATGTCAATGGAGTACTAATATTAAAACATTTAAATGCCATGTTCTGCATGTCTATGAAGTGATTGAAGATTAAGCATCTATATCTGACTAATCTCATAGATACAGGAAATATGAGTGAAGATAATCTGTAATACTCAAGAACTTAGCTAAAAAGACTGATTAAAATTTCCCTGAGTAAAGCAGGAACAAAACTTAAACAATATAACTATTTACATATACATACATGTAAATCCCTAAAATAGAGGTAGAGTATAAGTGTCAAGACAAGAGGTAGAACTATAAAGGGCAGCAAGATAAATATCCCAAATTGTATCAATATACAAAATGTCTTGAATACAAGAAAAGTATACATACATAGAATATGGTAAAAAATAATGTGCATAAAACATTGTAAGTGGAAAGATTTAACACAATATAACAAAATATAAACTTAATTTTACATAGCTTACCACATAAGAATACATAACAATGTAAGCTGTAAAATACTATCTCATTCTTACTCAAATTCTCAAGAAAATAGGCTAATCTACCTATATCCCATATAAACCATACATTTCCCAACCATTCCCTATTCCTGTCTAAAAGATAAACCCGAGTGTAAGCATCACCCAATCCCAAATAACTAAAACCAACCCAAAGACGATGACTATTATCCCAAAATTTCAAGGGTAGGGAAAGGGGGCGTCATTATTTTAAGATTACTTCCTGCTGAAATGGGACGATGATTGCTCCAATGGATCCTGTAGGAAGAAAATTTTTAGCAACCAAATTTCTCAACAGAACTGGCTGTGACATATGTAGCTAGTCACTGTGTGGCAGAAAATTCTTGACTGTAGTTCTATTTGAAACTCTGGTCAGGGTGTAATAAAAAGGTGCACCATTACAGCTAGCTAGTCATGAGTTGTCTCGAGCAAAACAGTCTCAAACCGGTTTTAGGGTGATGTTTGTAGTTCAGATGCATCAGGTTGAGTCAAGTGGAAACGATGATGTGGGGCCCCATCTTCTTTCCGGAGAGTTTACCATATCAGAGCTTGAGAGTGAGTGTTTTTCCATAGATGAGTTGGGTCTATTGAGTTCAAAGTCAATAGAGAATTAATTAATAAATACTACAAAGTTGTGTCATATTGTTCATAACCCTTTACCTAATGACATATGGCCAGATATGTCAGGAGCTAACACGGGAATGGCCACTTCTACATATTATTGGCTCAATATGCTATTGTGTAATGTGTGCTTTTGTTGTTCTTATGTGGGAAAGTAGGGGAAGAGTGTCAAAAGAAAATCCAATGGAATGATTAGCTTATGCTTTGGGAGCTACTGACACAGAACCTTGAATTAGCACAAGGAAACTACACAGACGTAATGAAAATTAAAACAAAATCAAGGAGGTAGTAACCTTGATAGGAAATAGTTCCTTCTTCTTGACTCCTGTTTTCAATAGACATTATCTGTATCAGCAGCTTCCCTGTGTGAACTTCTAAAACATTTTTATGGTTGTGGGTTTAGATATGCACACAAATGGAAGAACATTTCTCTGCCTTTTGCTGTACCTCAGAATCTATCTCATGTTAGTAGACAGGGATTCCCCATTCTTTTCTAACGCAGCAGTGCAGTAATGCATTGTATGCAAGAGCTGAATTCCCACAGCTGTCCCTCTCTGCTGACTGCTATTTTGCCTCCATTCGTGTTTTCTGTTGTAAGCAGGGTGGAAATGTGTGTCTTTGTACAGCCTTCTTTATGTCCATGTTACAAGTGTTTTTCTTTAACACACACTCAGCAGTGACATTATTAACTTGGAAAATGCATGTATAAAATGTTTAGACGTTGAAGTAACTACAGATTTTTCAGAACATTTGCAAGTACAATATGAAGAGAGTTTGGTCCTCCAACTCAAATCTCTTCAGTGTTCATTGGTTACCTGATGCATTAGCTTCTCCAATTCAGCACACTGGGGTATATTTCCTGCAAGCCAGAGCATCTAAGTCAGAAATGCAGACTAACCTTGGTCACAATACTAATGCCTAATAATCAGAACCCTATTCAAGTTTCAATAGGTGCCCAAATAATGTCTGGGGTACAAGTTAACGTTTATCACCCAACCTCCATTTCTCAGTTCTGTTACAAATTCTGTGTGTTTTACTCGCATACATGTAGTTCCTCCAAATATTTTTCCTGACTTGTTTCTAGATTAGTTTCAGATATTGTACCTATGATCCCTTCATACATCAACATGCATCTGTAATAAACAAGGACACCCTCTTTCTGACAACAGCAGTATTTCCATTAAGATCAAGCAGTTGGATTAGAACCAGCATTCCCATCTGGTCCCCAGACCTCATTCACTGTCTTTGATTGTTCCAATAATGGCCTTTGCAGGCTAGAATCCATTCAAAGAGTACTTATTAGATATAGTGTCATCATTTCCCTAACCTCATGACATAAATCTCTGACAGCACTTGCTTTTGGGGATTTTGTCTTCTTTATGAATGCTTTTCACTGATTGTATACATAGCTAAACCAAAGTTCATAATTTTCTTAACATGTTCCCTGCCCTTTCCCCTGTGATGTTTCTTATGGGTTTGATTGACTTTCATTGTTTATGTTGTTTTTCAGTTTTTTTTTTTTTTGGTCTTTAACAATTTTGAGGTTATATATCCTATATGTCTTTATTTGATAATTATTCAATTTTTTTGGTGTAGGAAAATGATTTTTTTAAATAAAATTTACTTTTGGAACAATTAGATTTGAAAAAAAAATTATAAAGCAGCAGAGAATTCCTTTATGTCAGTACCATTTACATTAGCTTTGCTTCAAGGAAAGAACCTGTGTTAATACTCTATTAGTAACCAGTATTCATATGTTATCTGCTTTCCTTAGTTTCTGTGTAGGAGCCCAATAAGCTGCCCATTGTGCTGCATAGCTCATACATTTTATATGCAGTATCATCCCCATAGGCTCCACAGGCAGGAACAATTTCTCAGACTTTCCCCTGATCTCCATGATCTTAACAGTTGAAAATGGGACCCAACTGAATGTTTTGTATAATAGCTCCGGATTGGGATTTGCCTGGTTTTTTTTTTTTTTTCTTTCTTATTTTTATTTGAGAATATGTGAGTGTGAGAGGACTATTAGAAGTAAAGTACTGTTTTGTTTCTGATGGCTTGGTTGCTTTTAAAATGGTTTCACCACACCAGGCATGGTGGCACACACCTTTTAGGCCCAGCACTTGTGAGGCAAAGGCAGGAAATTCTGTATAAGTACACATAATTGTACATAATTTGTTATGAGCATTTTTTCCCACCAGCCTGGTCTCAGAGCTGCATCAGCCCCCAATAACACACAGAGATGCTGTATTAGATACAAAGCTGTTACAAGTAGTTTTTCCCCTGCTGCCGGTCCCACAGTGGCACCAGTCCCAATTAACACACTGAGACTCAGTATTGATATAATGCTGTTGGCCTGTTACTAGTTTCTTATTGTCTAGCTCTGTCTTAAGTATTAACCCATTTCTGTTAATCTAAGTATTTCCACGTGGTCTTGTCTTACCGGAGAGGGGCTGGCATTGTGCTCTCCCCAGTCTCTCCATGTTGACTCCTCCTTACTCCTTCCTCTTTCCTCCTTGTCTCCTAGTCCCCCCTATCTTCCTTTCCTATTGGCCAACAGTGCTTTATTCATTAACCAGTATGAGAAACATATTTACAGAATGACATCTCCCATCATAAAGCTGTTGGCCTGTTACTAACGTTTCTTATTGGCTAGCTCTGTCTTAAATTTAACCAAATTCTATCAATCTAAGTATTTCCATGTGGTCCTGTCTTAGTAGAGAGAGGGTCCGGATCTCTTCTCTCAAGTCCCTACATCTTTACTCTCCTCTACTATGTCTCCCAGAATCCTCCTTGTCTCCTAGTCCTGCCTATTTTGTTTTCCCATTGGCCAACAAGGATTTATTCATTAACCAATAAGAGAAACATATTTACCAAATGACATCTTCCATCAATAATTAGTAAAAGGCCAGGCACAACTGTATAGTGAGAACCTGTCTCAAAAAAAGTGGTCTGAGCATTTAGTCCAGGTTGGCCTCTAACTCACTATGTAGCCCAAACAGGCCTAGATAGAACTTATGATACTCAGTAACTATCATACTCAATAGGACACTGGGCCAGATGTATGGGTCCATTTCAGAGGAAAGCTTCTCTTAGCAATAACCTTTTGCCCTCAAGTCTTTTCAGTTGAATATAGTTAGAGTGGACAGTTTACCTCCCAAGGGCCTGGATGAAGAGCAAAGTACCATGAACTGACAAAATACTTCATGGGATCCGGGATAGTGTGAGAATGGTTAGCTCATTGTCAGTGAGACTGGGGAATCCTCCTTGTGCTGGGATTACAGGCATGCTCTACCAGTCCTGTTACTGATTGATGGTCAAGGTTCAGGCCAGGTGTTTGTACTTTCTTGGTCTCCTATTTACAAAACTGAATAAAATAAAGGCTCACGTAGATTTCAAACCACCAGGGAAGCTTGTGGACTCTCTTTGGAGCAACAAGCAAAAATAGAAAGCGAAGAGAGTGAACTGGTAGTGAGGCAAGGCTATAAACCCTCGAAGCTCTGCATTTCTAGATTCCATAGAAGTAAGATTAGGAGGCACTTGTCCATCTGTGTTGTTGAGTGTGTTGAAATTTCCTTTTTATTTTATTTTCAAAAATGACATATTATACATAGAACTTTCTTCTTCTTTTTCTTTTCGATGCTAGGGATTGCGGTAGGGCTTTGCACATGCTAAGTAATCATGCGACCACCAAGTTATATCCTAGTCTAATAATCCATATTTTCTTTATTCATTTAACCCACTGATAAACCTTTAGGTTGTTTCCATATCTTGGCCGTGAAAAATGCTGCAATGTGCATGAGAATGCAGATCCTTCTGACATACCATTTTCAGTTCCCAAGCACAGTATAACCAGATTATATGATAATTCTATGTTCATTTTGTTAAGAGCTTCCATTATATTTTTCATAATGGCTATATTAATTTATATTCCTTCCAACAGTATGCACAGATTCCCTTTTGTCTATATCCTCTCCAATACCTATTGTCATTCATCTTTCTGATAGCAGCTATTTATTAGGCATAAGGTGGAAAAACTCTATGAGTTGTTTTTATGATTTTTCCCTCCCTCCCCATTTCTTCATCCTTCTCTTCCATCTCCTTTCTTTCCCTTTTGTTGATAGTCTTAGTATGTAGCACAGACAGCCTCTGGATGGGGATCTTCATGCTTCTACCTCCTGAGTGCAAGGATTAAAGTGTACACTACCATAGCTAGCTTCATTGTCCTTTTAGTTTGCATTTTCCCAATGATTAGAGTTGTTGTACATTATCTTTTTTTCCTGTCTATTGACCATAAATATAATTTCTTTGGGGCAATGTCTCTTATCAATTTTTAACTCTTCATACTGACTTCTGAGTCAGTATGTACATTTTGTACATTTTGGAAACTAGCTATTGTGAGATTAGGGTTTTCCCTTTTGCACTGATTGTTTCCTTAGCTATGCTGAAGTGTTTTATTTTGATGCAAGCCTATTATTCTACCTTTGTTTGTATTCGTTTGTGTGGTGCCAGATATTGAACTCAGGGCTTCATGCATGCTAATCGAGTACTTGACCTTTAAGCTACACCAACCCTTGCATTTTGATTTTCTACTTAATGCTGTTCAGGAAACTATCAATTGGATCAATGCCCACTATTTCTTTTAATAGGTGTACAGGTTTGGGTATTGCATTTAATAGATTTAAAGTTAATCTTTACTTGGTAACTGTACTGGAATAAAGGTCTAATTTTATTATTTTGTGTTTTCCCACCAGCAGCTTCTGAAAACACTATCCTTAACCCTTTGTACATTCTCAAAAGCAACTGTCTTCAAGGGTTGCATTTCGGTATATTTATGGGTTGTCCATTTTTTTTGCCACCATTATTCTGCTTTTAATTCTGACAGCTTTGTTGCATACAGATTAAGTATCTCAAACTGTAGTTTGAAGTCAGGGGTATGGTGCCTTTATGTTGTGAATGTCTGGCTTTCTCACTTTCCATACAGGCCTCACAGGGCTTTCTCTGAACTCTGTCCCAGGTTCTGTGATTTGTGATTTTTTTTTTCTGTTCCTCAGGTATTTGTTTAAAATCTAGATTCAGACTTGAGAGGTGGCTCAGTCGTTAAGAGTTTGGTTCCCAGCATCTATGGTGGGCAGCTAACAACCATCTGTAACCTATCTCCAGGGGATCTGACACTCCTGGCCTCCAAGAGTACATACATATATTTTTGGGTGGATTTGGAGATAGAGTTTCCCAGGTCAACAGTCCTGTCTATCCTGTACACAGCAGGCACTTCATCTGCTGAAACATCTTTCCCAGCCTTCTGTTTGTTTATTTCCATTCTGTACTCATTTAACAAACAAACAAACAAAAAAACCCTTTGCTATGTTTGGCTTTTCCTTTCTCTTACTTTCTAATTTTCTGAGGAGTAACATGAGACCATGTGAGAACTTTGCCCATTTTGGTGGAGTCTTTCCTGTTACGATTACTTTTAGTTTGAGTGTATTGTACTTCTGTTTTCTTTTGTCTCAAGATACTGTTCGGTTTCCCTCTTGATTTTTTTTTCTTTGACTTTTTGAGAAGAGTGTTGTATAATTTCTGCATGTGTGTGTGTGTTCCCCTAGCTTTTTCTTACTATTCAGTTTTAGTGTCATGCTATTGTAGTCATCAAAGATATTTGTTATGATTCTAGTCTTCTGCAATCACTGTTGGGATATACTTTGTGTATTAACACATGATATGTGTTATCTGGCTAGACCAGGTCAGGTGGAATTTGCATACATATTTTTGATTTTAAAGAGGGAGTTGATTCTTCAAGGAAGGTTATATTAGTCTCTATTCCCTCTAACATTCTGTGAGGGACCAGTGTCTCTACATATTAGCCACATTTGGTATTTTCACTATTTGTTATTTTAACCATTTTGGTTGAGGTGTGGTGGAATTGTATTGTAGCTTTAACCTGTGATTCACATGCTTATTTGTCCAGTGTATTTAAGTGGGATGTTTGTTGCATTTTCCAGTTTAGTTCATTATTTTAAATGATGAAATGAAACATGGGTATTGTTTCAATTTGTTTTTGAGCTGGGACTGCTGGTGCAAACCATTACCTTTAATTCTAGCACTCAGGAGGCAGAGGAAGGTAGGTTTCTATGACTTCTAGGACAGTCTGGCCTACATAGTGAGTTCCAGGACACAGGAAGAGTCTGTCTCAACAGTAAATTATGTCTGGCTTGTTTTTTTTTGTTGTTGTTGTTGTTTTTGTTTTTGTTTTTGTTTTTTTTTATCTTGTACCCATTTGTTAATACATTTGTTTTTTCCTTTGTGTTTTGGGGCCCTCTGAAGGAAGTAATTTTGACTTCACTGGTGAATTAGGCGATGGAGATGATGGCCGTCAGAAACCAGGTGCAGGAGGAAGAGGTAAGTCCTAACTTTCTGAAACTACAGGCTGTCTCTGTAGCTCTCTGGTGTCTCTCTCCATAAATGTTCATGTTTATTTTATTGGTCCATTTTATTTTTGGGCATTTATTTTTCATGTATATAGGTATTTTTACCTATATGCACGTCTGAGCACTACATGAATGAAGTGCCTGCAGACGCCAGAAGAAGTCATTGGATCTTCTGGAACTGCAGTTACAGATGGTTGTGAGCTGTCATGTGGCTGCTTGGAATCAAATCCAGGCCCCTGAATGTGAAGTCAGTGCTCTTAACCATGGAATCACCTCTCCAGCCCTGTGTCTGTTTTATTAGCATAACACAAAACTTTCAGACAAAAACATTTAAGCATTTTTGTCTCAATGCTTCCCTAATTATTGAGGATCTCAAGAGATTTTTTGTAGACTCTATCTATTGATATTCATTATGTAAGAGTTTAAAAACTGAAAAGACTTCGTTAATTGATTGAAAGTTAAAGAAGTGTGCATGTTGGCTATGATGGCACACACCTTTAATCGAAGCAGAGGCAGGTGGATCTTTGTGGGTTCAAGACCACTGTGGTTTACACAGTGAGTGCCAGGACAGATGAGACACATAGTGAGACACTTTCCCAAAACTTCAAATTGTCATACTTTGTACTTTCTTACTGTTGACTTTTAAGAAGTCTTTATATATTGTAGACATTAAATCTTAGGTATGTGGTTTTTGTTCCATTAACAAAGTCTTCTCTGGAGCAAACAGTTTTAAGTTTGATTGATTATGCTTTTGCTGCCAGGTTTGAGAGCTAGAATTTTCCTATCTTTTTTCCTTAAAATGCTTTTTATTTTCTGTGAATGTCAAATTGCTCCAAATTGCTCATTTGTGCACAAGGCTATCTTTCTATTGAATTGCTTTAGAAATTTTGAAAAAAAAATCAATTGAAATATGACTCAATTTTGTTTGTTTAGTGTATTTTGACACAGAGTCTTGCTGTGTAGCTCTGGTTGACCTGGCACTTGTTATATAACCCAGTGTGGCCTCAGAATCATAGAGATCTACTGCCTCAGCATCTCCAGGGTTGAGATTATAAATCCATCAGAGCTTTTGAGTTATATTTTGTGTTCTTGTGTTTTGTTGAGGATCTTGCACACATGTCCATAATAGACATAAATCTCCATTTTCTTATGGTGCCTTTGTCAGGTTTGGCATCAAAGTAATACTGAATAATAATGGTCTCTATGAATGGATTTGAAAGTATTATCTTCTTTTATTTTCTGGATGGCTTCCCACACTTCTACTAAATATTTTAAAATTACTATTTGAAAATTATATACATACAAAGGTTGTACCTTGATTATACCCTCTCCTAAATAATAACACATTTCTTCCCAACTCCCAAGTTTATCTAATTAGTGCTACCTATATGCACATGGGTATGGGGCCATCCACTGGGCACCCTACCAACAGCCGCACTTCCAAAGGAAAATGCACCTCCCTCTCAAAACAGCCGTCAATGGCCAATACTCTCTCAGATGTGGTAGTGGGTGACTTTTTGAAGGATTAGTCTTTATTCTTTAAGTGTTTTATAGAATCCACCAATGAAGATATATGATCCTTGATTTTTCTTCATGGGAAGTTGTTTTAATTTTAATTGGTGTGTGTGTGTGTGTGTGTGTGTGTGTGTGTGTGTGTGTGTGTGTGCGTGTGCGTGTGTTCATGTATATGGTGGTGCAAATGAGTGTGAATGCACACATGGGTGTGAGTTCACATGCATATGTGTGAAGGTCAGAGGACAATGCCAGGTGTCTTTTTATTTACTTTCCACCTTCTATTTCTGAGACATAGTTTTCTCTGAACTTTAAGATTGCTGATTGGGTTATACTGTTAAAACTTCAGGGGTCTTCCTATATTTTCTTACTCAGCACCAAGTTTATACTTACATACCAGTATGTCCAGGTTTTATGGGGATTATGGTGACCCAAATTCATTTCTCCATGCTTACATAGGGAATTCCCTCAGGCCCTTGGAGGTTTTGTCTGATTTTTTTGTTTTTGTTTTATATCTATTCATATTTTTGTTTCTTCCTGAATCAGTTTTAGTAATTTGTGTCTTTTCTGGAATCTGTCCATTTTCAAACAATATAGTTTATACTTTGACTAAATTCATTCCCTTAAAATCATTGATATTTCTGTTAGGTCAGTAGTAATATCATTTCTTTTACTTGTAATTTTTTAAAGAGAGTTTGTTTTTATTTTAAAGTGTGTGTGTGTGTGTGTGTGTGTGTGTGTGTGTGTGTGTGTGTGTACATGAACGTAGAGGACAGAAGAGGGCATAGGATCACCTATGGAGTTACAGGTGGTTATGAGCTGCTTCATGTAGGTGCTGGGAACCCAACTCAGTTTTTCTTCAAGAGTGGTACATGCTCTTAACCACTATGGCCTCTATACAATCCCATTTCTCATTTTAATAACAAACCATGTCTTTTTATTGAAAATTAAAAAAAAATTCCCATACAATATATTTTCATCACAGTTTCCTCTGACCTATCTACTTCCAAATCCTCCCCAATCCCCATCCATTTAACTTCCATCTTGCTTTCTTTAGAAAACTGACAAATTAAAAGAAACAAGCAAACCAGTAGAAAACAAAACAACCCCTTCCCCCAAAATAGAAAAAGTACAACACACACACACACACACACACACACACACACACACACACACACACGGAAATAAACCCCCCAAAAAAATCAAATCGGAAGCCATAAAAAATGGCCAAACAAAGCAATATGAGACAAAAACAGAACAGAACAAAACATACTACTGCTGAGCAACGAGCTTGCCCTAAAGTATGGTTTGTATAACCATTGATATCTCTTTTTTAAGAAAAAAATCTTACCAGTCCACTTTGTAGATCTTTGAAAAGGCCATCTTTGTTTCAGATCTGCTGTGTTTCTGATCTTTACTCCCTTTATGTCTGCTTTTCATGCTCTTCCTTCTGCTAACTCTGTATTCAGTGTATTCCCTCCATTTCCCAGGCGAAAGGTTAATAAGGTGTATTGATTGTAGATCTTTCTTCTTTGTAATTAAAACATTTGTGGCAATGAATTTCCTCCTAGGCATGACTGTGACAGTATCTTATTAGTTTTAGCTAGTGCTGGTTTTGTTTCATTCATGTCAAAGTATGTAGTATGTCTTAACTTTTGGTGTCTTCTACTTTTTTTTTTTTAGGTTTATTTTTTTTATTTAATTTTATATAACAAAGTCCAATTAAATGAAAACAAACATTTATACACAATATTTGGGAATTTGGGCGTCGTTCTTTCCAAACTACTTCCTGCTGGTAAGGGGCGCTGTCTTGGGGGATTCGAAGAAGATTCAGATATCCTAGCTGTAGTCTGTAGGGCTGTTTTGTCCAGCTGTTTTGAATGTAGGATCAGCTTGTACTCTGTTTCAGGCGGTCTGGCGTGATCAAACCACATTAGTCTGGAAGGAATCCACATCTTTTCATTTTCCCCAGTAACTTGTCCTTGAACTTAAATTTTGGAGTCAAAGCATTTTTTTTAAATTTAATTTATTATTTTACATGTCGATCCCAGTTCCCTCTCCCTCCCTCCCCCCATTCCTTCCTCCCTCCTTCCCTCCCTTTTACCCTCTCTGCCCTCTCACATGCACTCTAAACACCCTCCCCTCCCATTCCCCCACCACAATTCCATATGTAGGGGAATGCCATCCGGTTGGGGTCATGTAGATGTGACAGGTCCTGTGAAGTAGGGACTAGGGCTTCTCTCCTGTCTCTAGATTAAGGCAGTTATCCCTCCATGGGGGATATGTTCGCAAAGTTCTTTTGAGCACCAGGGATACAGTCTGAGGTCTCTTAGACTGCTCAGTCCTTCTAGCTGAGACTCATATTCAGGGGGGTCCGAGTCAGTCCCCTGCTGGCTTCCCAGCTATCAGTCTGGGGCCCTTAGCTCCTCCTTGTTCAGGTAAGCTGTCTCTATGTGCTTCTGCCGCATGGTCTTGTCCTCTCCATCTGCTTCTGGGTTCTAGTTCGACTCAGTGTTTATGTATGGGTGTTTGCTCCTGTTTTCAACAGGCATTAGTTGAGGGCTCCATGGAGAAGTTAGTTGTTGATCTCACTCTCTGGGAAGGGCATTTATGATAGCCTTTCCACGGAAGCTGAGATTGTTAGTTGGGAGCAGTCTTGTAGTTCTCTCAACCTTTCTTTGTGTTCAACTTTATCTTCAAACCAATATTGGCTCCCTCTTTTATGTTCTCTCTCTCTGCCTCTGTCTTTCTCTCTCTTTCACTCAGTTTGAGAGAATATAGCAGTTGTGGTGGGGAAGACAAAGCAGCAGGAGTGTGAGGTGGCCCACATCGTATTCACAGCCAAGAAGCAGAGAGGGAAGACCGCTTGTGCTCTGCTCACTGTGTACTATTTGTGCAGTTCAGGGTCTCATTCTAAAACAGTGCCATCCAAAGGCTGGTTCTCTTCAACACAATTAACCTAGTCAAGACAATCCCATAGCTTATGGGCAGAGGCCTGTCTCTCAGGTGATTCTAGAGCGAACGTTAACAACTAAGAGTAACCAGAAAAGCTCTTTAATTTCGTCAAATTATCTTTCTATACCAATTGAGGTGATTACTGTAACATGAAAACTAAATGACCCAGAGACTGATAGTGGGGCTCAAACTTCAAGATGAAGATCAGAGAAGCAAAGGAGCCAAGTCAGTAGATCTCACCTCTAGCTCTGGCTGAAAGGGCTGATCCACTCATGAGCTCTTCACCAAGTCTCAAACTGCTGCCTCTCCTCAGTGTGGCTGAGAACGAATGCCTCTTACTGACTACTTGCTCTTGTCTTTTATACCCCTTTAGTACCAGGATTAAAGGTGTGAGCTGTAATTCTCTTTCAGACTGATTCACTCTTGTGTAGATCTGAGTGGCCTTGGACTCACAGAGCTCCAGCTCTCTTTTAATCCTGAGTCCTACCTAGGATTACAGGTGTGTACCAACACCTCCTACATTCTGGCTGCTGGGATTAAATGTGTGTGCCTGGTTTCTATAGCTTGAGGCTGACTTTGCTTTTCTAAATCCTCAGGCATGCTTTCAAAAGTCATAAATATTATATCACCACAGATTACATGATTTTTATGCTTCATACTTTCAATGTTTATTGATTTAACTTCTGTTGAACAATCCTTGTATCCCAGGCATAAATCCAGTTTTGATCTTTGATCATGGTGTGTGATCTTTTTTGTTTGTTTGGTTGGTTGGTTGGTTGGTTGGTTGGTTGGTTGGTTTTTCAAGACAGGGTTTCTCTGTGGCTTTGGAGGCTGTCCTGGAAATACCTCTGTACACGAGGCTGGTCTCAAACTCATAGAGATCAGACTGCCTCTGCCTCCTAAGTTCTGAGATTAAAGGCATGCACCTCCACTGCCCGGCAGTGTGTAATCTTTTAAGTGTGCTGTTGAATTCTGTTAATTCAATTCTATTAATTCTACTAATGTTTCCCTGATGGTTTTTGCCTCTGTTCATGAAGGTTTGCGTGTTTGTGGCATTCTTATCTGGCTTTGTCATGAGGGTCATGCTGATCTCATGAAGTGTATTTGGTATTATTCCCTCCTCTTCAAATATGCAAGAATTTCAGAAGCATTAGCTTCAATTTTTCTTTGAATTCTTCCAAGAGTTCATTTTTATAGCCATCTGTTCCATGTATTTTTCTTTGTTGGAAGGTCTTTGATTATTCAGTTTTTAAATGATTATTCATCTGTTTACATTTTTCGTAATCAAGTCTCAATAATTTGTATGCTTCTAGAATTCTAGTTAATTTGTTGGAATATATTTTCCATTGTATTTATTTAGTATTAGTTGTAACGTCTCTTCTCCCATTTATAATTTTGAATGATTATAGCAGAAATAAAGATTTCAAATTTTTTATTTTTTTAAAGCCAACTTCAGCTTTCCTTTTCTTGCTCTCCCCACTTTTTTGTTTCCTTTTATTCTATGTATACTTACCTCTGAGCTGCATCTCCAGCCCAGGGAACTTCATCGCCATGAAAACTTCTTGCTGTTTTTTCTTTTCTATAATTCTTTGTCTTTCCTGCTCTCTCCACATCTTCCTTCTCCTTTCCCCCCCTCCTCTTTTGAAACTAAGTTTTACTGTCTTGGTAAGTAGTCCTGGCTGGTCTCCAATGCAAGGTCCTCCTACCTCAGCTCCTTGCGTGCTGGGCATGTGCCACTTTGCCAGGCCTATCCAACTTTGTAAACATTTTTTCTCTTACCGGTCATGGTTCTGTTGTGAAGTGTGTGAACTCTTTACCAAGCATTCAATTGTGAAATACTTCCTTCTGAAGTTTTTTGATTTTATATTTAAGCAAACATAACCCATCCATTTGCAGTTAGTTTTCTAGAAAATGAAACACGTTGCCTTTTATTTGGAAGTCTAATTATTCCAGCACCTTTTGCTGAAAAGGTTCTTTCCTCCCTTGAGTTGCTTTGCATATGTATAAAAATCAGTTGAGCAGATCGAGATTTTTTAAGCTCTCCATTCTACTCTGTTGCCCTGTATATCTATCCATCCACCACATCTTGACAACTGCAACTATAAAATGAGCCTTAATATTAGGTAGAGTCATTCATCCCACTTAAATTCTTTTCAAGGTTTCTGCCTTTACATCAAAATTTTACATCAAATTTGTCTAATTCTAGAAACAATCAGTGGCACTTTTATAAGCTTGCTTTGAACACACACACACACACACACACACACACACACACACACACACACACACACACACCAGTGTGGGAGCTGACATCTTTACTCTGTTGAGCTCTCCATCTGTGAACTCACTATGTATCTAAGTATGTCTCTATCTCTGTTTATTTAGATTGCCTTTATTTTATAATTTTCTGCTTCTAAGTTTACTTTATCTGAATATAATTGCTTTCCACATTGTTTTAAAGGTATATATTTCAATATTTTGTTTTCATTTACTTTTTAATGGTACGTTTTGGATTTCATATATACATCACTATTGCATGTTGATGCTATTGATTTCTTCTTCAAGATGTTAATGAATTTGTTCACTAGTTCCCCATGTTTACATTCTCTGTGGTTTTGGTTTTCTGTGACGATGATCACATAGTCATTTGAAAATATGGACAGATTGATTCCTTTAAAATCTGCATATTTTCTCTTCTTTTAGTTGTAGATCGTGCAGTACTGTGTGATGGGAAGGTTGGTTCACTCCTGATCTTACAGGAATACAATTTATTCTTTAACTGTTTTCTATAGAACAGTCCTGAAACTGAGGGAGTTCTCCTTTATTCCAAAATTGGTGAAAAAGGCCTTTTAAATAAAATGTTGTAGATCTTTTCATGTCAGTGGTATACTTATGTGGTTTTTCTTCTTTAACTGGTACATTGATTTATTTTCAGGTCTTATCTAGCTGAAGTCTCATATTTTCATTGATCTGAACAACCCGCCACTTGTTCCTATTCCTTGGAAATTGAAACCCTAAGCTGTCTGTCTTGCCTGTCATTTACTGTATATATTATATATATCTCACATATAATGCATTATGTATCACTATACTTTGTTTTGATGTCCCTGCTCTCTCCTACCTCCTCTTTTTTATTTGTTTGGTTTTTTTCCTTCTGTTCACCTTGTGCCTAAAGAGGACAGAAGAAGGTGTCATATTCAATGGGACTAAAGTTACATACAATTGTGTTAAGAGAGAAAAAGCCAATAAAAACCATAAGCCATTGGCCAAATAGTTTAACACTTAATATGTCTCTGTGTTTATTTAAGCCATGTAGTTGCTGAAGGAGTAACTTGCCAGATTATGGGTAAGCCACAGCCTTGTGGCAATACATAATTTAATAGACATAGGTTAATAATTAAGAGAGAGCTTGCCAGTAGGGAGCCTGAGCCATTGGCCATACATTTTATACTTAATGTAAGTCTTTATGTATTTACTTGGGAAAAAAATGGCTGTGGGACCAGGCAGGACAAGAAATTTCATCTTCACTTGTGAGCAGCCATGTGAGTTCTGGAAACTGAACCTGGATCTAAGTAGCTAGTGTTATTAATCATTCAGTCATCTCTTGAGCTCATTTCCGTTATTTCTTTTGATAGTTATACTTCCATATACAGGAAATATCTCCAAATCAACATCACAAATATTTTCCAAAATATTTTAAAAATTAGTCCGTATCTTTAGATCTTTGAGCCACTTTTAGTTGATTTTTGCAAATGGTATAACATGATGGTCAACTTCACTTCTTTGCAACTATGTTCATGACATTTTCTCTTGTGTGATTTGCTACAGCATTGTTATTACTTTCCCCTTGGAATGTCTTCAGTTTAGGAAGAATTATGGCAAATTCTAAAGTTTAATAGAAGAAAATGTTGAAAAACTCATGAGTGCCAAGTAATAAATGTAAAAGGAACCCATGTTTCTAAAATAACCTGCTTACAGTCAAAGGCCATTTACAAAGTGTGTGTGTGTGTGTGTGTATTTGTGTGTGTGTGTGTATTTGTGTGTGTGTGAACCAGTTTCAGTTTATGAGGCAATTGTCTATACATCATAGAAAATGGCAGTCCGTTCATCTCCAGGCATACCTGCAGTTCAGTTGCTGGACTAATAATGGAGGAAACCATGGTTTGAAGGTCTTTGGAATCCTGCTTAAGCTCTAGAACTCCCTAGTCCATGTGGTCAGGAGTTCTGGGCTCATGTTCTAGCTCTACTCACCAAATGGTGCATTCTTCTCAATTCCCATCCTATAAAGAATATCCCTCACTTAAATCTTTTCTATTTATCTCTTTGGCATCTTTTCCAAGTGACTATGAGGTCATATGGGGACTTCAAATGCTCTATTCATGGTGTGACTTTCTATATTAAACATATGACTCTTGCTGTCTTCCCTCCCATTTTCAGAGAGATGGAGTCATGCCACCACTACCACAACTAGAAGGCCAGGAACAACTAGAGCACCATCAAATCCTATGGGTAAGATAACCTCTCTGAGGAGAGAAGTAAGGAAGGATTTCTACTTCAGCTACTTGTTTAAGTGAGTATATTAGTTAGGATCACTATTGCTGTGATGAAATACCATGACCAAAAGCAAGTTGGGGAGGAAAGGGTTTATTCAACTTACACTTCAGCATTGCTGTTCATCATTAAATGAAATCAGGATAGGAACTCAAACAGGGCAGGAACCTGGAGGCAGAAGCTAATGCAGAGGACATGGAGAGCTGCTACTTACTGGCTTGCTTACCATGCCTTAATCAACCTGCTTTCTTATGGAACACAGGACCATCATCCCGGGGATGGCACCACTCACAGTGGACTACTCCCCCCATCACTAATTAAGAAACTGCCCTATAGCCATGCCTACACCTTGATCTTATGGAGACATTTTCTCACATGGCGCTTTCCCTCTAAGATGACTCTAAACTAGCCAGAACAATTGGTGATTATTTCTTTTGTTTTCATGGTCCCCAGAAACAGGTGATTTTAACTTGGCTGATGCCTTGGATGATCAAAATGATCTAGATGGCCGCAAAAAACCAAACACAGGAGAAGGAGGAGGTAAGTCCTAGCTGCTTGAAATCATGGAGCATTGCTTCAGTTATTGGTAGGGTCTGTCTTGTTACCTGTAATGAGGGAGGGACTCTGGGATCAATGTGATCAAGTCCGATTTGTTAGCAGGTGCCAATCAATAAAGCACACTCACAACACAGAACAAATATGTAATTGAATAATAAATAAACACCAGTGCTGAGCTGCCACTCCTCTAGTTCCCAATTGTGATCCGGAAAGTCTGGGTAAGGTCACCAAACCTGGCCTCAGCAAGCCCTCCTCAGTCCAATTGATCAAGTGACCTTCCCCCCAGTTCTTATCGAGTCACATATCCCCAGAAAAGAGCATGCCCATTGGGCCACACCTCCCCAGTACAATTGAATTGAATTCCAAGAAAACACCTGTAATATCATTCAGAGCCATTTAGAATACTGTAGATGTAGGCCACTTAAAGCTGCAGCAGGACCCTACAATAGTCATGCTGAAATTTATTCATCTTGGGATTCCGCAAATTACTGGAAATCTCAATAACTTTTGTCTATGTGGTTCATATCCCTCAGTGTTTACCATCAGTGTATTTATGATTAAAAAACAGTATTACCAGTCCAAAATGATTAATACTAAAGATAAACATATTAACATAATATGTGTAGAGTTTATGAGAAATTACTATGTGTGGCAAGGTAAAAACAATTTAGTGAGAAGACTGCCATTATTTTAAATTTCTCAGAAATTTCTAGACTGCTCATCTTGCTAGAAGATACCTGGATTCTCATATTGAGATATACAGCTTGAAAGCTGTCTTCTGACCTGCACATGTGACTATGGCACATGCATGCCTACACACACACACACACACACACACACACACACACACACACACTACAATTAAAATTAAGAGTTTTAGAACAAATATATAAATGAATAAACAGAAGTGTTTAATAACTTTTCCTTACTCAGTCACCCTTTAGTTACTTTTCTAGTTGCCCTGACCAAGTACCTGACAAGCAAAGCAAGGAAGGATTCATTCATCCATTGGGCTGGCTTATGGTTTCAGAAGTGATAGGGTCTCTACAAAACTCAGCTGGTCACATTGTGTCCACATTCAGCAAGAGCAGAGAAAGAGACAGGAAGTGGGCTGATGAAGCTCCAAGGTCAGTTCCCAGTGACATATTTCCAAGAGCTGGGTCTATAGGGTCACTTCACATTTGAGCCACAGGACCCATTGATTGAACTTTTGTGCATTTGTTGTTTTGTGACATTGCACGTAAATTGTTTGGAAAACCGTGTTGTCTTGAAGTTTCTCAAACTTCAGTGTAATGTTACACTTTATTATGAAAAACCTAAAGCCAGATCTGCTACTGATATCACCAATGTCATTGGGAAAAAAAGTCTTCATGTTGTGGGATGCTGTTACACTCACAGTAACTGATACAGGCTTCATTTGAAATCTTATTGACAAGTGCCATCAGTGGCTATCCTGAACTGATGGTCTTATTTCATTCAGATTTAAGAAATGCTTCAAAAGAGTGGCCTCTTATGACACAAAGCAGATAAAAGCAACTCTAACTGAAACAATCATGCAAGTGACTTTCCGTAGTTACTTCTACTACTTTGGAATATAGCAGAAAGGAGCTAAGCACACTTTTCATTTCAGCACATAGGACCTTCAGGAAGACATGTACTTAACAGTTTAAGTATAATTAATAAGAATTCTGCTTCTTCTATTAGTTATCTATGGCTGTGTCACAAATCACGAGAAAGTTAGGGAACCTTTTTTTTTATTAAAGAAATGAGTTAAGATGGGGTGGGGGAATGGGAGGGGAGGGTGGTCAGGATGCATGTGAGAGGGCAGAGTGGGTAAGAGGGAGGGAGGGAGAGAGAGGGAACTGGGATCGACATGTAAAATAAAATAAAAAAAAGAACATACCATGGGATGCATTATACCAAGACAATTTAAATTTTTTAATCACTTGAAGAATGTATAATTGAAGAATGTATAAATAATGTACCCACAATACAGGAAAATTTGATAAAAGTGATGCTTTTGTAAATAGGTCCTGAAAATTTGGAGAGCAACATGAAATCTACAGCTGTACCACTCTGAATAAACCTATGTTGTCTGGAGAGCAACATGAACTACTGCCCATAGTTTGATTCCAGCCCAATGACTATTTTATACATAAAGTTTTATTGGAATAAAGTCCAATAATCTAAAACAAAATGAGTTAAGATATTCTTTGTTCAGTTAAAAAGCTGAGTTTTCTATTCAGAGTCTCAGATAGCTGCACTCCAGATACTGGGATGGAGGTCTTATCTGAGATACAGTTCTATTCAAGATAAGGCCATGTGGTTTGTTGATAGAGTAGATTTCCCTTCAGCTATAGAGAAAGTCCTTTTTAAGACAATCAGGAGAAAGAGGACAGACTTCAGCCTCCTGTATCTGAGCTCAGGGAAGCCCAGAAGAAGTTTTGAAAGAGATCACTTTGTTAAGTCAGGCTCTTAATGACTTTGACGAAAATCTCAACATCTTTGACAAAAAATGCAACTTTATCACTAGGATTATATTCATTTTTTGTGTGTCACCCAAATACACAGAACACATATGCTGGCAATTTGAGGGGCCTCTTGGACTTTTGCTTATCATCTCCATTCTCTTTCTTCTCTCTCAGCTTCCTTCCCTTCCTCCTCCTTCTCCCCCATTTCTCCTGAGTTGTGGCACTAGGCATGGTTCTCAGGGCCTTATATGTGCTGTATCACTGAGCCACACTCTCGGTACCATGAAGAACATGCAAGTGTCATTGACAACATTTGTTAGTACAAATTTCTTGCTGCTGAAATAGTTTTGACACTGAAATGTATTTTTCCTAGGTTTTTCAGACAAGGATCTTGAGGACATACTAGGAGGTGGGGAATACAAACCTGATAAGAATAAAGGTAGGGATGTTTCTTTGTCTGACCTAATTGTCATTCAAATGTTGACCATTCAGTCTCCAGGTAAAGCCCACCATTATTGCTCAGCCTCTGGAAAACAAGCCTTAGACATTTGCACTTAGTACTTGGGGTGGCTTGTCACTCTTGGGAGTGGGGGCCCATTTATAAGCCGACGCAGAGAAACTGCCCTTTTGCCCTGCTTGAGCTGATGTCCCCACATTAGCAGAGAAGCCTGTTTGTGAGGCAGTGACAAGAACCTATGGGAGGACAGTCACAGAAGGCATCACGGTATCAAGAAGACGACAGCCCGCCCTATTTACAGAGCCAGTCTTCCATGCAGTGGAGGGTTCAGACAGAACATGACAAATATTTTAAAGACGCAATCAGATCTTTTAATAATATCTTTGTATTAAAAATAATGTTGGACCAGTAGAAGTTTTAAAATGGTTCAGGAAGGATCCTGTATACTCTTTTTCCAGCTTCTCCCAAGGATTCTCTACTGCACATCCATAGGTTATCTAAAATAGGAAGCTGACAATAAAGCCACCCACTGACCTTCTGGGGATTTTGTCAAATCTCATCTTAATATGCATTGGTGTGGTGTGTGTGTGTGTGAAATTTTATCATACATGTGATTTCAGTAGCCATCACCACAACTGGGAAAACATTATTATTTTCTTCATGCTGCCCCTGAATAGTCACGTCCTTCCCAAAGTCACATGTGTTTAGTCCCCCAAGCTGTTAATAATTGAAACCTTTCACTGTAGCGTGTGCCAGATTGAATCTTAAGCATGGGGTGTGAGGTATGAGCAGGCTTGTGGGTGTGTTTATGTTGGGACCTGTAGGTGTAAAACACTACAGCTGTGACCTCTTAAGCACAATCACTTGTGATAAGATGTTAGAATGATAAGGTGTGGTGTTTGGAACTCTTTCCTTATTATTCCCTGTTGTGATGAAAAATTGTAGCAGGGTCCGAAGGCTGCAAGTTATGAAATTATGTGGGTATAACTCTTCAAGGCCCCCCCAAGCCCTGGCTGAAGTAATAGCATTGCTTCTTTCTTGCAAGCACTGTGCCTTTCATATGGGAACAGTATTCTCTTTCTTTGCTTAAAATGTACCATAGTCAATTTGTCCCCAGAAACACCTTTCCGGATGGTGTCGTCTCTAGGAAAAAGTCCTAAAAGCCTCTAAATGAAACTTCCAGGTGTCAGGAGAACATGGAGTATTTAAAGGGCAAACCCAGCAAATGAGCCAATTACTCCTGGGTGACAATTGCTATTTGCAGAAGGGAGGTGACAGTGGTAGTCGAGTATGTAAGCATACACAGGGTTGAAAGTCTGAGTGACATGCCAGGGGCTTTCCTTCATTAAAAGTACTTGTCTTAGCAAGCACTAAGTGTTAGGGAAGTCTTTAATTAGGCTCATATTGGAGCTTGTCTTGTGAAGAATAATCAATTGTTAGCTTCGGTTATCCCCTCTGTCATCACAGGTGTCAGGAAAGAAGATCAAAGGATGAAACTGGGACAGGGGAGAGAATCACTGACACCGTCCCTTCCCCTAAAACAAGCTCATGATGAGGGGTTTAAGGGAAGCACCGCATCTCCATAAATTAGAACTCAGTCAGTGCACTTCTCAGACTTGAGTCTTCAAGACATAGCTTTACTTGTTGTTCTAGAATGGGTTTCTGAAGTAATACATTATGTGTTGTGCGTTGTTTCCTCAAGACAACGTTTTGGCAGACTGTGTCTGGCTCAAAATGCGTTAGTTACTAGGTCCGCCGGCATCTCTTGAATCGAGTTGCTTGTAACCCTTTCTGAAACTCTTGTTCCTTTCCTGCCCTTCCTGGACGCAGCCTTGTTTGCAATCAGCCTCCTTCTTTTGCTCTCACGGGTAGAAGTTCCAGAGAGGTTTCCTTGGACTTGTTTCCACCATCTTTCTGGCTTTAGCATGTAAATACATGGCAGGTACTTCCTTCTGTGGGGTAGAGATGTGACAGACGCTCCCAGTCCCTACAGTGTGCAGTGTGAACAGCGGGATTTTTGCTGAGCTATCCTTAATATATAACTTTGGGAGTTCTAATGTCCCATATCAGATGGGGACAGAACAGTACCAGGTTATGTACAGAAGAGTCTCAGTTGTGCTGTGAGGAGTGGGAGAGTGTCTGCACTCAGTATGTTTAAGCATGGTTTCTCCACCTGACTTGATTTGGTAACTGTAAGTCATTTGCAGCAATGTCTTTTCCCTCTTTTTCCTTTTTTTCCCTTTTTCTTGGCAGGGTCTTATTTTCTAGCCCCAGCTTGTGTGGACGTCATGAGCTTCCTGCCTTATCCTTCTAGATACTAGGTTCAAGGGAGGCACCACCATGTGCACAGCTTTAAAAAATTATACTTCTCTGGCTACTTCTTTTTGAGACAATAAAAGTACATTTTTGAAAAATCTAAAAGCCCTAGCTGTGTCTTGTTGGAAGACTGGGACACTCATAATGTCCTTAAGCACTTGAATACCTCCCTAACAGTTGTAGGCATAATCACTCTACTGTTCTGTGAGTCTGTGTGTCCTTGACGACCAGATGCGTCAGGCATTCACTTTGAGCCACGAGCTGGGCTGCCGTCAGAGAAGGGCAAGCACATGCCTTGTGTCCCTGTTTCTCTTAGTAAGTGGCTCTGTAGGACTCAAGGCTGACGTCTATATGTGCATTGTTGTCTTTGTATTTGAGATGCTGGGAGTCTGACACCTCTGTTGACAATAGAGCTTATTCACAACGTGTTAATCCATTCTCTTTCACTGTAATAGAATGTCCAAGGCACAGTAAGTAATAAAGGAAAGAAGTTTATTTGCCTCACAGTTCTGGAAGCTGGAAGCCTGAGATTCGTGGCTACATCATTGAAGGCTTCATGTTGCACCCTAACATGGCAGAAAAGCAAAAGGGTAAATGAAGGCATACCCATGAGACAAAACATAAGGGCAGGCTCTCTTTGTAACAACCCAATCTTGTGGCAATTAACCCAGTCCCAGGACAAAAGCGTTATACTGCCACAGTGGCAATCAACTTTCACCACAGGTTTCCATGGGGACAATATTTAGTAAAACAACTGCACACAACTTCCTTACTGAGGTAGTGCCTCTTATTCTACAGGATCCATCCAAGTGATGGTGGTTGCTATAGTTACGTGGTTGTTGTCCCTATCTCTATGGGACATGCTATAGCAGCACTTACTACCATTGCAGTGGCAGTCTCTGTAGCAATGGCAGTCACTATACTTACAGCCCGGGTCCCTAGAGCTAGATATCCTGTGTAGTTATTTGTGTGAGGGGGTGTGTATCTTGAAAGCAAATTACAGTATAATGTACACCATAGAAGGTAATTTGGGGCTGTCCTTGAACTCAGGGCTTTCCTCTTGTCCTAGCCTCCTAGGAGGCTTGATTATGTGCTGGGATTACAGGTATGTTTCCCTAAACCCAGCATTTGCTATCTTTTTAAAACCAGTGTCTATTCAGTATACTCAGGATATGTTTCTCTATTATGTAGATTTTGAAACATCATCAGTGACTACTTAATCTATGTTACACCACACTTTGTTTATCCTGTAACCAATTTTGTATAGTTGTACCTCTAGATTTTCAACTATACTCAGTGTTTCAACACTATTGAGCCATAGTTGTTTCTGTCAGACAAATTCCTAGCACTAAAATTTCTGGGTCATAAGATGCATACATTTTAAAAAATGTGACTTTAAATGGCATTACCAAATGATTTCCCATTAAGGTGGCACCAACCTCCCTTTGCCCTGCTAGGAAGTAAACAGGTATCCATTTTCTTCAATAGTAACCTCAATCCACCAATCATTATGATTTTGTAATCTTTGTGAATTCAAAGAACAAAGCATTTGTCCTAGTCATATTTTCATTTTCTTGAATCTGTGTGATATGAGGAACTCAATATATGTTGTGATCTCCTGTTAATGTCCTTGACCCATTTTTCCTCATTGTTTTGTAATAATTCTTTTATATTATGGAGCCCCTTTTCGTATATGACCTAACATTGTATTTAGTTATTTGACAGTTGTGGACCACTGGGCCAAAGGTCATACTAAAGAAGTGTGTTCATATGAACATAGAAATTTTCCATGGGCACAATTTTCAACTGTCTCAAGGATGTCTGGGCACTGGAATATGCTTAGCATCTGCTAGGGCCTCTGTTCTGGGTCCAGATGTGGTGGGAGGATCACTTGTAAGAGAGAGCAAGCGCGCTGGCTTGTGTCTCTCTTCCTCTCTTGATAAAGCCCCAGAGGTCAAACTGAGAGCTCCACCCTCATGACTTCATTTAATCATAATTTTCTCCCAAAGGCCTCACCTTCAAATTCCATTGACATCAAGCTTCTGGCAAATATGAATTCTGGGGTCCTCATCCTTCCCACCAGTGTGTAAGGGCTCTAGTTTCTGCACATGCTTGTTAAACTCCCCTTCTCTTCATTACTTCCCCCTAAAGCATGGGGATGGCTATGACACGCCGAGCTTGCTTTCCACTTTTCTGCTAAGTAAGTTGGTCCCTTCGCAGATACACTTTTGCCAATATTTTGGGAGTTATCGTTATACTTTGTTTGTTTGAGACAGGGCCTCTGCCTCTTAATTCTACTACTTCAGTGTAATAAGTGTGGGGATAACAGGCATATGCCACTACAGCCAATTTTCACTTCCTAGGTCTCTCCCTTTTCTCCCCATCTCGCCTTTTTGTTTTGTTTTTGAGACTGTCTCCTCATAGAGCCCAGGCTGACCTTGAAGACATATGCCTACTGTTTTAGTCTCCTTTATGCAGGAATTCAAGTGTGTGCCCCCACAGTTCACTGCACCCCTTTATAAGGCTCTTTGAGGCACAGGAGTGTCTCTGTCCCTCTTTGTCTGTCTGGTCTGCTCTTGTTGCTCAACCTTGCTTTTGCTTTTACTACTGAAGTTCTTACTTTTGACAGAATCTTTTCTACTTTGCATTGCTGACTTCATGATCATGTTTAAAAGATACCCCTTGCTCTTAAGATACTATAAATGCTGTCCTGAAATGCCTTGTGGTTTTACAGTTGTTGTCTGTTGTTTTTTTTTTTTTTATTGGAAATTCACTTTCATGTACTGTATTGAGTTGTTTAATGCCAGTTGAATTTGTCACTTGGTCTGCTATTTTCTTTTGCACATGCATTTTGTAGAGCAGCTTTCTTCGGACTTTGCTCAGAGAAAATGAGTGGATCTCAGAAGCAATGAGAGATGACTTTGGCCTGAGTAATTGCAGTGAGAGAGCCCAGGTGGTTCGTTTTGGTTCCGGTTCATGTGACTGGATGGACAGAAGGATTTAAACTGAGTAACGTCTCTCTCTCTCTCTCTCTCTCTGTGTCTTTCCCTCTCCTCCTCCCCCTCCCCCTCTCTCTGTGTATTGTGCACATATGTGGAAGCTAGATGTCAATGTCAAGTGTCATTATCAATGACTTTCCACCCTAGTTTCTGAGACAGGGTCTCGCTGAGAATGCAGTTCACTGATTTGGCTAGGCTGCCTCTCCATGCTCTGTCTTGAGAAGAAAGGAAGAAAATGTTGAATTGCTAAGTCTGAACTTCAGGAAGCTAGTGACTTGAACACCTCCGCAAAGGGTTGCCCGTGTGGATGCTTAACTTTTACCCTGGACAATGACCACTTTTAGAACAACAGAGGGAGTTGGTGACAGGCAACATTGGACTCTAAGCATTTACTGCTGGAATGTCAGTGCATGTTGATCGGCCCTATTCCTGGAATGCTTTCTCCAGTAGCAATAATGTGACATAAATGTTGGTGCTGAGCTGGGTGTGGTGTGGTGATGCATACCTGCAAATCACTCTAGAGCAGTGGTTCTCAGCCTTTGGGTCACAACCTTTTGGGGGGGTCACATATCATATATCCTGCATATCAGATATTTACATTATGGTTCATAATAGTAAAATTATAGTTATGCAATGGCAATAAAATAATTTTGTGGCTGGGGTCACCAGAACATGAGAAACTGTATTAAAGTGTCACAGCTTTAGAAAGGTTGAGAGCCACTGGGCCAGAGGGTAAGGCAGGAAGATTCTGGAGTTTCATGTTGGCCTGGGCTATATACCCTGCCTGAAAAGCAAAACAAAGCAAAAATGCTGTTGTTGTTTGTATATTTTATTTAATTATTTAGTTATTTATGTGTTTGGGTGTTTTGTCTGCATGTATGTCTATGTACCACTTACATGCCTGGTGCCTACGGAGGCCAAACAAAGAGTGCCAGATCCCCTGGAACTGGAGTTACCCATGGTTGTGAGCCACCTGTGGGTGCTGAAAATTGAACCCAGGTGCTCTGCAAGAGCAGCCAGTTCTCTTAAACCCCACCTCTTAGCAAACAGGCAACCAGAGGCCGTTATAAAGTGTTTTTAACTGGAAGACTTAGTTCCACATAGTAACATAACAAACTTTTTTTTTCTCTCCCAAGACTCTTCAAAACTAGGCCATTTTTAGAGTAATTTTAGGCTCATAGCAAAACTGAGTGGAAAGTACAGAGTTCTCACATCCTACCTGCTCATCCCCATAACCTCCCTTCACTACAGTGAAATATTTTAATACTTACAAATCTAGACTCTTTGATTGGTGAAGAAAATGTCAGTACTTGTTGCTTCCAACACCCTAGAGGAGACTCTCCTAAAATAGTACCCTCACCAATTCCCAATAAGTCACGAGAACATCATCTTCTGTCAGTGAGCATTAGTCCCTAGGATGAATCCAGGGCCAGTTGACATTCTGGATGGTACTTGATGTTCTGTATGGAGTTGTCCTTCAAGAATGGGGGAGGGGAGTCTCTCACTCAGGAAGTGTGTGTGTGTGTGTGTGCGTGTGCGCACGCACGCGCGCGTGCGTGCGTGCATGCACACAAGCACACACATGTTAACCTTACAGTTTTGTCATATAGTATTGCCATAATCAGATAAATAATTTTGTCACAAGGATCTCTATTCTATTACCTTTATAAGCAGGGCTAATGTCCTTACCCAATCCTCAACCTCTATTAGCATTAATTTCTTGAGGCCTGAGCCTACTGGTCTGGGAGTCTTAGGCATCATAGCAGACACTAAGTATTTTTATCCTTTCCCCAGGTGATGGTGGTTATGGCAGCAACAATGACCCTGGATCTGGTGGGTATCTATGGCCCAAGGTCTCTGTTGGAACCACAAGGAAAAATAGTACTGGCCCACTCTGATCTTAGAGTTGCTTGCTCTTCCCTGTCCTTCCCTGAATGTTTCTGTTAGTCAGATTTCCATCACCATGAAAAATACCAAAGATATTTAAAAGAAGATAGAATGTATATTGCCCATGGCTTTAGAGATTCCAGTGCGGGTCACTTGACCCTGTTGTCTTTAGGCCTGTGGGGAAGTGAACTATCATGGCAGATACACATGATGGAGAAGGCTGCTTACCTAACCTAATGACTTCCTAAAAACTGATAGCCCTGAAATCCATTCCACCACAACTCCATCTCTTGTTGAAGGTGGAGCCTCGTGATCCAATTACTTCTCAAAGGTTCTACTGCTCCTCACTACTGCGTAAAGCACAATCTTTAAGTCAGGGGCTTGTGGAGGGAAAGTTCACATCTAAATCACCACAGTTACCACAGAATCACAAGGAAAATAGCAGAGAACAGCCATTCAGTGGAAGTAACATGAAGACACAGGTCCTGGGATAGGCGACCCAATGGGAACCCTGCTAACTTGAGGCTCAGATCACTGGCTTGGTGTCATACACTGCAAGCTGCCTAGCATGTTTCTCAAGATGAGAAGACCAAAAACACTTGGTAAATCCATGGGGTACCTTGTCATTGTCATGCCTTGGGTATCTGTGCCATAGCTCTTCTATAAGGACTTGGACATCTGAGCCAGCATAACTTACGGCTATCAGAGCAGCAGAGTCCTGAATGAACTGTTGGCACTTGGAGTTTCAGGTCTTTTCTACTCAGTTCTGTCTATTTTTTCCATGTCCAGGCATGTCAACAGAAACTGGGACCATAGCAGGTGTGGCCAGTGCCCTGGCCATGGCCCTGATTGGAGCTGTATCCAGCTACATCTCCTACCAGCAAAAGAAGTTTTGCTTCAGCATTCAGCGTAAGTATATATCCAAGCAGGGAAAGGAGCCCAGGCAAGTTCACATCATTTCCCCCCGCCTGTTCAATAGCAGTAGGCTTCCTAGCAGGTATACTTTGTACATCCTTAGAGACAAATTCAGTCCAAATTAAAGGTTATCCTGGTCTGGAAGAATATAACACATGGACCAGAAGATGTGATCTTGACTTTCCCGGCATCTCAGCTAGAACAGGTCATATTTCAATGCTTTGTGAACACTGTGATGTTTTATTTTCCAAAGAATGGGAGGAACCCCAAGAGGTCCTTATGACCTCAGATCTCACCCAAGGGAATGCTGAGCCTTCAGAGGCCCAATGTCACAGCCCCCTCTACTTCTAACCATAATACCATGGCTTCCAAGAATCTCTTCAACATGGCTATGGACAGTTCAGTCCTCTTATGATACTGGGAGTACCCCTTTCTGCTCTTACTTTCTTGATATGTCACTACCTGGATGCCCTCTGCTACTCCTCAAGTCAGATTAGTTAAAATGTATGAACTCATAAGTTGTTTGAAGGAGTAGTAGTGAAAGAGAAATCTGTGTGATTGTTTAATCCTATGTGCTGGGATTTTAGGGGACAGATGCCTTTTGTTGTAGGCTGTAGCCACAAGAGCAGCACCTGTGGGTCAATCAAATAGTCATAGAGGGTCTCCATGGCACAGAGCCTCTGAGGATGCTATTGAAGGAGAACAAAAGGACCAGATTTGTTGGTTTTAGTACCACAACATCAATATGTCAAATAAAATGTCTGTAGTTCAGGGATGGCAAATTTTAGTTCAAGGGAGGGTACATGACTCGGCCATACTTTCCCCCTTTCTTCACCTTCCTCAGATTCTTTGCTTTTTCTGGGAATCTCAGAGCCAACTTCTTTGGTCTCTATGTGTCTCTATGGGCCTCTGTTCTTGGTGGCACCTGGACCAGAGATTACCAGGAAACTAACCTTGCTCCTGGGATGCTTTGAGTGTTTCATCATCTTACCACAGTGTCTCCCTTTTCTTTTGCCTTTGTAGAACATTTTTCATCAAAGATACCATATGCACATGGTTCCACAAACTTGGTGGTAGGGTCGTTAGGAACAAGGAAATATTGGGGGTGAAGACTAGATTTTTCCCCTCACCTATAAAGCAAAGGGAATTTCTAGTTGGCTAAAAGGATGGCTTACACGAGGCCAAGGATGACCCTGGATCTGGTAGATGATTTTGAGGGAGAACTTTTAGACATGTCAGGCAAGGGGCCCAGGTTGTACGTAGCATGTGGAGGCAGCTGTTTGCGTCACCATCCTGGACTGTGCCTGGAACAAGGAAATGGGAAGATGGCCATTGTCCTCATCTCCTCCGGCCTCATTCTTGGTGCCTTTGGAGACAGAGGGAGCATCAGGAAGCATCTGTCCCAGAGGCCTGGCAGCTCTCCTCCCAGCCTGTCCTCCAGCAGATCGGAGGCAATGAGAAGGAGTGTGAGGCTGCCATGTCTGTGTACACTTCTCAGGGAGGACATAATGGCCTCGGTCTAAGGAGATGTGCGAAGAACAACTCAGTTTCTTGCTGGCCAGAGGGGGAAAGCAGTAGTCCGGATAAGCATTCTTAAGATAGTCTTGTGAAGAAGATAAAAAGATAACAATTTGAATCTGAGCTATGGCAAGTTGGGAATTAACTAAAAGAAATGTGCTACTCTGTATGTCTCGCCAAAGTCATTAATGTCATTTAGGAAATACTTTTTTTAAAATGATTTTCCAGCCATTCTCCTGTTCAGTGATGCTCTTAGACAGTGATGGGCAGGGAGGGGTCTGGGGACAGCTAGAGCCCTGGTTCTGACTTCATAAGTGCAGAAAGTCTAATTTTGTTGGCAGCACAACATCAGATCCATTTGTTGGAAGTAGTATATCAAGTCCATTTGTGCCATCATTTTCTAATCATTTCTCCTCTTATGTGGTTAAGGAAGCCAGTGCAGGCTTTAGCAATGAAGAGGTTATAAGCCCCAAAGCCCCTCTTCCTGCCCCAATGTGGGAGCCATTTTCCCTTTCTATATGCTCTGCCTTGTCCAGGGCACAGCCTTTGCTGTTTCCTCTCTGCATTGCTCCTCTATTCTTATTGTTCAGGCCTGGGGTGTCCTTTCCCAAGGAGCCATCTCTGGCCAGTCTGTGGCTGCATCAGCTGTGCTTCATTGTGTTGCCACAGCGCCCCCTGCTGACCGTGTTCGAGCCTGAATTAGCCTGTATTTTCCATGTCTGTGAGGCAATATGACTGCCACTTGCAACCATGATGGTGCACGATGAGGAAGGGTTGTGAGGACGCGCGCGTGTGTAGCTAACTTTGTAAGAATCAGGGGTGTTTGCTTCTCTTCTCCACTGTCCTGCTGGGCTGCTGATTAAAGCCCACCATGGCCTCCCATGATCGGGGATCTGCAAGTGCAGCTGGAAAGCCCCAGGGAGGGGTAGGTGGCTTCTAGGAGGACTTGCCCTCGCCTCTTTGGCCTCCAACCTTTGTTGCTACAAAGGGGTTACAATTTTGGGAACACCCAGATTCCCTGCCCACTCTCAGTACCAAGTGTCAGTGAATGTCACGTAAATACCAGAGGGTTTATTGCCTGAAGCTGAGTTCTTACTCCAGGATTCTAAGCTTCATGTCTTGCCTTCAGATGCAGCAGAAGGGCAAGGTAACAATGTGCTTTGACTTTCTCATGTTTCCTGTGCTTTGACCCTGGAAACCTCATTACCCCCTTCTCCCTGCTCTCTACCTCACCTCTCTCCCTGGCATTCACCAACTTGCCTGTGACCATACCATTTGTAGCTTTTCTGGATATGTTGTGAGGACATTACCTGCCGCATCATCTATTCCTAGGCCCAAGATAGCTGGAGTCAGGGATGTTCATGGGGTGGGGAGGGGTCATTCAGATACCCATGGGTGAACATATCCTAGAAGCTACTAGAAGTAAAACGCTGTCTTCTGCTTGCCAACTGAGAACATGGGCAGTGGTCTGGAACCCCAGGGCATGTCTTCCAGCTCCTACCCATTGGCACTGGGACCATCACCTGCCTGGCTTTGCATGGTATTTAACCACCTCTGCTGGAGAACACTACCTACATTTTCATAGGCCCATCTGGATTTCACTTTGAGCCCAACAGTTAAGTCAGGTAAAAGCCAGGAAAATGACTTGTGTCCATTGAGTTGGTTAGTTAGACTCAAAACCCATTTTCCCTGCAGGCCCTCAGTTATTGAGAGGGAAGACACAGAAGACTCTGACCCTTTATTGAGCTGCTTCATTGCCCTTGAGGGTAATGTGGGGATGGAGAGACCCACACTACATACTAGACTGGAGCAACTGTTTGTAAACACTGAGCCCTCCAAGCATGGGTGGGGACAGAAGTCAGGAGAAGCTAGTTGGCTTCCTTGTACATGCAGGTCCTGCTGGGAAGGTCATACGCTGGCATTTCCAAAATGAGCCATGAACATTCATATCTGCCCTTCCTCCCTTAGCCTGCATCCACCAGTCATTCCCTTAGCTCTTTGCTTCCTCTCCACCTCCCTGGACTCTGGCCTAATGTAGTCCTGTGGATGGTCCAGAGCCCTGTCATCTGATACGCTCTTTGCTGGATAGAGCAGTTGTCTTGACATAGTGGCAGTGGCCCTTTATGGAAGGGGAGGTTGGGCCTTTAATGCATGATGCTGTTTGCAAGGATGATGATGAGAAGTCCTGGGCAATGTGTTCCTTGATGGCCAGTCTTTATCTAGAAGATGATGTGCTGGTGATCCAGGGCCAGGGGCTGATTCTGACAGGGTTTACTGTCATAAAGGGCTCGGTCGGTCAGGAATTCTCAGTCGTGAGGGTTCCTTTGTTTCCTTGTGCCACCTTTTCTTTGCTCTTGCTCTTTGCAGAAGGTCTCAATGCAGACTACGTGAAGGGGGAGAACCTGGAAGCTGTTGTGTGTGAGGAACCCCAAGGTGAGGACTTCTCCACCACTGTCCCATTCCGAAGGCTTTCCAAATTCAGTGGCTCCAGCACTGAATAGAACTCGATTAGGAAGGCCCAGAAGAATCTGTTTCTGAAATGTGTGCTCATCACAAAAGCTTCAGGGGCCCAGGTCTGCCTGCATCCTGACTGGTCCACTGGACTCCCTGTTTCTTGAGAATGGGGACACTGGTGCCATGGTGATGATCTCTAGGTATTTTTGTTGCTCAGCCCCAACTATTGAATCATCTGAATGTGAGCCTGGGATAATTTACCTCTTTGCCAGAAGACACACATACATCCTGGGCATGCTCATCCTGAGCTCTGGAAGGTTTTGCTTCTAACCTAACCTATAGCCTATTTATTTTTAACTTTTATATGTTTGTGACAGGATCTCAAGTAGCCAAGATTGGATTCAAACTTGCTTTATACCTGGGAGTAGCCTTGTATTCCTGATCTTGTGCTTCTTACTTCTGAGTGCTGGGATTATAGGCATGGGTCCACATCTGTCTCTCGACTTTTCAGTTAGAAAAAAGAAATGGCTAAAGACAAGGAGACACATAGTTAAAAGCTAGTGTTCTATTACCCTCTCTGGAGTCATTGAGCACTTTGGGGGTTCAGTAGCTAGCAGAAATTAGAGGCTACATAGGGTAAGGCCAAAGGCGAGGGAGACAGACATCCCTATGGCCCAAGAATGCTGATGGGGAGGTAGGGTTTCATGAGGCAGTGAGGTCCGCCTGCTGTTCTTTGGCTGAACCTGTGGTGACACAGACAAGGAGAAGAGACCAGAGCTGCAGGACAGCAGGTGTGCTGAGGAAGGATGTGGCCATACATGTGTTATAATGGAGAATGAGCTCCCCAGGTCACTACTTATAGAAGTTGTCTGGTACTGCAGAACTAGATGTGTGGAAATAGTCCCGGATGCAGATGCAGAGTTGTGGATTCTATAGGAGCATCCTATCACAATTTTAATACTATAATCAGCACCGAGTGAACACCCAAGGATAGAATGCTATGATGAATGCTTTAGATCCAGTAATCCATAAGTTTTCACAGAAACATGCTCATTTTCTAGCTGAGAAAATGGAGGCAGAACTCTTGTGCAGCCTGATAGGAATTGGCTTTTATTCCCTTTGACCCACGCTGAACTTTTCATCCGGGGCACAGTGAGCAGGCCTGGGATTTGCTGAATTGCCCACACAACATGGAACTAAATTTCTAACAGAACTTTCGTAGAGCAGAGGTTGAACCCATCTTAACACATGTCTTCTCTCCCTAGTGACATACTCAATACAAGAAACACAGTCTGCAGAGCCACCACCATCTGAGCCACCCCGGATCTGAGGCCCTGTTCAGTGGCAGGTGCACAGGAAGGGTGCCACTGTTTGTGACCCAGCTCCAGATTTCATTTGCTGACCCTTTCTTCAAGTTTCTTCCCATGCCACCGGCTTCTTATTGTACCGAGTTTTCTGGACAAGCCTTAGGGGTTTATGAGTGTAGTTTCTGTGCCCTATTCTGCAGAGTATGGTGACTGCTCTGCCACAGGGTCCTCTGAAGAGCTTGGTGCTGAGACTTGAGACCCACCTTGAGAAGATCACCAACATTGGAAGTTTCTAGGTCATAAAGACAACCTGTTCCAGCATTAGCATGAGAAAAAGGAGGGAGACCAAGGTGTGGGTAAACAAGAGGATAGTGGGCATGGTGCCAGAGGAAGTATTTGTGCTTATGCAATCCCTAGGTACTATGAAACACAAACCTGTATGCTAGAGGGGATGCTCTGGCACTGACCACTAAGAGCTGTGGGAAGGATGCTCAGCTAGCATCTGGTTCATTTGGGACCTTTGCAAGAAGTAATCAGCAAGCACCAAGCTGCAACACACACACACACACGCACGCACGCACGCATGCACCCATGCACCCACGCACACACACACCACAGGCACACACGCACACACCACCTATGCATTTAAAAAGTTTGTATTGTTCTTTCCAGATTCTGGTTTCCTATTGCTCAGCTTCCAGAGAGCTTGTCCAGGTGAGAGCTCTTCAGTTATTTCAGTGCAAACACCTGTCTCATAGTAGTCTCGCCCTGAGTTCAGAAATTTGGAGAACGTGGGAGCTGTGACTTGTAGGCTTGATTCCCTTCAGATTCCACAAGGGTCACTGGCTGACCTGGTAACTTCTGCACTGGAAACGACTTTTCTACCCTGTACATAATCTTATTTGAGTAGCAAGAACTACACACCCTGAAAAGGAACATGGAAGCCAGAAGCAGGATGGCTGCTTCAGGAGAAGCAGGTGGGGAGGGGAGAGCCAGGGCAAGGGAAGCTTGGCTTAGCTGAGTGGAGTGCCGCTGCCGCCCATGGAGTTGTGTAGCTGCCCTCCCTGCCTGCTACGATGAAGAGAGCTCTGGCCATGTTCACAGTGCTTAATACAGGAAACCAAGCACTAGGGCTTCCACTGGTGCAGAGATGCCCAGAGCTGGCTACTTCCTGGACTGTCCCTTTGTCTTTTGCCCCTTTGCTCCAGTGTGCTGGGCAGTGAACCCTGCAGTTGAAAATGAAGCTAATGTAACGGGAACTAATAGTATGCCATGTCCAAAAACACTTCCGAAAGCAGAGTGCGTCACTGGGAGGGCAAGATCCTACTTACAAAACTCACAGCTCCTCTGGACGACATGATGGTCCCATATATTCCACAGGCTGGGAATTGGCTCCTTCACATCCGCTGAGCTGGGATGAGGCAACGCCTACATTAAGAAACCACTGAAATCTTGTGCTGTCTAATGCATGCCTTGAGTGTGTTTGTTGTTTAAAGACTATTCATGGTGGAGGGCTGGTGGTGGTGTCATGTGTCCAGGTAGCCTGAACACCCATTCCCCGTGTGTACCTGTGGGCTGTGAGATGCCCCTCTTGATTGGCCTTTGATCGCAGGCAAACTAGGTCTGTGGATCTGATATGGAAGCTGGAGCACTGGGAAAATGGCACCAAGATGGAAAAACCATGGCCTCAGGAAGCCCCCTTTATTCTTCAGCAGTTAAGTAGCAAAGAAGACATTGCTTGCAAAAATGTGTCAGTTTCCAGAACCTCCTAACTTGTTGGTCAGATTGCTTGTCAACTTCATCAGGATAGAGTCACTGACAACAAGGAAATCAAGAAATGGCGCCACCCTCTGGCCAGTGCTGAGCTAGAGGTGACTTACGGAAGACTTTTAGTATCTCTGGCCTGTTGACAAGTAACTAAAGCAATTTCGGAGCGGGGAGGGGGTCTACTTTACCATTATG